>NC_064629.1:258195633-258820633 GCF_023864275.1 Schistocerca cancellata
TTTATGACGTTCAACAGTTGCTGCTTCTTGGGAATTATGAGAAACTTACGATAGGCCAAGTCAAGGTGAGAGTTTTTATATTGTGGGTGTAGGCGAGAGCAGCGCGGTGTAGGAGGTGATCGCTGCAGCGTCCCGGCGACCGTTCGGAATGCTCCAACTCCAATTTCCGGTCGTCTGCAATTTCAATGTAAATTGTGCTACGCGGATGTAGATGTAGGTGTCAATTTCCGTTGACGTCCAAGGCTAGCACTAGATCGTCAAGACAGCTAACCCCGCTTAGGGCAGCTGAATTACGTAAACTACTTGCGACCGATTTGTTCTCTGCTCGTGTGGCAACCACTATTCACAATCGCTCGGATGCTGAACGCTGACATTTGTTATTATTACGGGAGGCTGAAGTTCTGTGCTTCCGGGCATGGCTAGCCCGATCCATCGGTAACTAGTAAGATGGAGGAAATAGTGGCGACACGTTCCCGAATATGTCCTTTACTACCCCGCCGCAAAAGGAAAAGAATACTCGTGTTACTGAGCGACTCGCTGTCGTAGCATGGACTGTTTCAAGACTTCAAACTGTTTCAAGACTTCAAAGCTGTAATTATCCTGTGACAAGTACTAACTGAGTGAGATACTGAGAACGTAAAACCAGCCACATGCTAAACTAAATACGGCACGTTAAACTTTTGTATCTCCCTGGTATGCGCGTATAGTTCCCGAATACGACGTTAGAAATAACGGAAGATGTTTGTATTCCGGATTTCTTAGCTTGCTTTATCGACTTAATGATGTGACGCAGTGGTTAGCATATTGGACCCCTTCCTGCCATCACGATCTAGGACTTTCGTTGTTTCCCTAAATCACTTAAAACGACCGACTGAATGATTCCTTTGAAAAGCAAACGACCCATTTCCTTCCTCAAACTATGTCTGTCCCGTCTCCATTCATCGCGTTGTCGACGGAACGTTAAATCCCATATTTCTTCATTGATCGTTCACTACGGCGACTTGCGAGTGAATGAGGATGAAATGATGATGACAGACACACAACACCCAGTCATCTCGACGCAGAGAAAATCCCTGACCCCGCCGCGAATCGAACCGGGGACCCCGTGCGCGGGAAGCGAGAACACTACCGCAAGACCACGATCCGCGGACAAAGACCAAAGTAATGAAGAGCAACAGGAATAAGGTTACCATGAAGTGGACAAAGTTGAAGAATTGTGCTCCCTCGAAAGAAAAATGACACATGATGAACGATGCATAAAAAGCGTAGCACAGGCAAAGACGGTACTCCTGGCCAAAATACGAGGGCTTTTTGGAAAGTAAATTACGATCGGTCGCGAAATGGAAGACACTGTGAAAATCAAAACTGTTTTATTTGCAACACTTAACTGTACCTTCCAGCTACTTCTCTACATAGTCGCCGCCCCGACTTAGACATTTGTTGTGCCAACTTTCCAATACTCTCGTCACAGAAGGCGGCCTCCAGAGTTTTCCGCCAATACTATATGCTGGTCTGCTGCTCGTTGACTGTGCAGAAATGTTGTCTTCAAAGCCAGCAGTTCATATGAGTAGAGATGAAACTCAGGAGCAGCCAGTTACGGGCTATATTGTGGGTGATCAAACACCTCCCATCGAAAGCGCTGCAGGAGCACGTTTATTTCTCCTGCAGAGTGCGGCCTAATTGTCACGTAGAAGGAACAGGCATGACAGTTGTATTACGTGGGCTGCATGACATCAGGCAAAATCCCTCACCAGGCCCTCATACTTGTCGGGAGACGCTATTTCGTATCCATCTTTAGGTGTTCACTGTCCACTCAGAACCGAAAACACCTATGCGATGTGATCGACTGGCATATTAGAGACACTACCCAACACGTCTATGGAAAGCTTCATCGGATTTTCACAGTGGTTTCCATTTCGCGACCGGTCGGAATTTACTTTCCGAATAGCCTTCGTAAGTCTACTAGTATCAAATACCGGTCTTAATCTGAGGAAAAAAAATTCTGAGAATGTACGATTGGAGCACCGACTTGTAGGAAATGAATCATGGACTGAGGGGAAAAAGGAAGAGAATCGAAGCGTCTGAAATACGGTGCTACAAAGGATTTTAAACAATAAGTGGATTGATAAATAAGCAATGGAGACAGCAACGTATCGAAAATACCGACAGAAAGAAGGGACAGGATGACGGAATGTGTTAACACGTCAAGGAATAACTTCGATGGTACTTTAGGGAGCTGAAGAGGATAAAATCGCTAGGGGAAGACAGGTATTAGCATTATCCAACAAGTAATTCAGGACGTTGGGTTCTAGTGCTACTGTAAGATGAAAAGGTTTGCACATGAGAGAAATTCATGGAGAGCCGCATGAAACCAGTCAGAAGAATGACGAAACACACAAAAAATCATTTCCCTACTTAGAACGTGAAGAATGTAGGATACATGCCTCCACTTCTTCAATTCACTTTGTGAATTTGTACAAAAACGATTCTGAATAGATAAGCCCCCTTTGAGAGCACTAAAGTGTCTCCAATTTTCTTTCCAACATTCTCGAGCATGTTTTTTCACTCATCATACAACATCTGAGGGTGGATTTGTAATATGTCGCAGAATTCCTTTATCTGAAGCGCCTTTTGCCAACCTATCGTCCTATTCATTATTATCCTTCCCCGTGTGAGCTGCAATCTGTAAAAATGTCAAAGTTATTACCACACAATTATTTTCCATTGCCTCATGCACTGTAATGAACTTCATTTTTCTATTCCAGTTTGGATTTTCTATTATCCATATTACGCTCTTCGAATCAGTTATTATTAGCAGATTCATGTACCCAGTATGTCTCCCAATAATAACTACTGCGTTTATAGAGATACCCTCTGCTGTTTATGAATTGTTCTTGGAAAGTAAGACCAGGCTACTTTGGTTTGGTTTGGGAGAAGAAATGTGTAGCCAGCGAAATCGAGGGATTTATTTTTAGATAAATCTATGTGAATTTTAAGAGGGTTAAGAAACAAATGTTTCGTTAGATTCCTTGCTTTATTAATCCAATACGAACTTCTTCCTATTTTAATCTGGAACAAAGCACTTCTACGTTGCTAGATTGGTATGTGAATAGCAATTAGAAAGTAATTGCAATAGCGTATTTTTCAGACAGTTGTCCGTGCAGATTTATGGACACTTCTGCCATTGTAAGTTGTGGATGTACTAAATACAGATACAAATTTGTCCAGGTAATTGAAGTACGAGAAACGTAATTATTACAGATCTTGACCATCTACATTAGTACTTTGTGAATTACTATGAAGCGATGGCAGAAGGTACTTTATACTAGACCATTTCATTTAGAGATAGAGAGAGGGAGAAATGGGCGAGGGAGAAATGAGCGAGGGGGGAATGAAGATAAGCATTGTTACTGGCTGGTTCAAATGGCTCTGAGCACTATGCGACTTAACTTATGATGTCATCAGTCGCCTAGAACTTAGAACTAATTAAACCTAACTAACCTAAGGACATCACACACATCCATGCCCGAGGCAGGAGTCGAACCTGCGACCGTAGCGGCCGCCCGGCTCCAGACTGTAGCGCCCAGAACCGCACGGCCACTCCGGCCGGCAATGTTACTGTGTTGCATGACACAGTGTGGTCGACTAAATATCTAGGCGTAACGTTGGAAAGAAAATTGGAATGGAATGAGCTCATATGGGCGGTAGTATGTAAGGCGAATGGTCGACTTCGGTTTCTTGAGAGAATTTTGGGTACGTGTAGCTCCTCTATAAAGGAGACCGTGTATAGAACACTAGGGCGACACATTCTTGAATACCGCCCCTCACTGCGGGCTGTTACTTGCCTAGTTATGATCAGAGTAGAAAGAATATAATGACTGTAGGAGGATACAAGGTGACTTAAACATAATTTTTGGTGTGATAATGGCATCTTGCTCTAAGTGAAGAAAAACATATGTTAATGCAAGTGAGTGGAAAAAAAACAGTCCCGTATTGTAATGAAACATTGTCCCAATACATCATTTGTTTGTTGTGTGACACAGTTACGTCGACTAAGTACCTAGGCGTAACGTTGCGAAGGGACTCGAAATGAAACGAGCACGTAAGGGAGGTAGCAGGGAAGGCGAACTTGAGTTTATTGGGAGAATTTTAGGAGAGTGTAGCTCCTCTATAAAGGATACGGTGTACAGAACACTAGGGCGACACATTCTTGAGTACTGCTCGAGTGTTTGGGGTCCCCCAACAGATCGAGTCAAAGGAAGACATCGAAGCAATTCAGAGGCGAGTCGCTAGATTTGTTACCGACAGGTTCGATCAGTACGCGACTTCATGGAGGTGCTTAGTGAACTCAAATGGGAAGCCCTTGAGAGAGGACGACTTATCTTTCGCGAAACACTATTGAGAAAAATTAGGTAACCGTCATTATAACGTGATGCAGAAGGACCACAAAGATAAGACAAGAGAAATTAGTGCTATAACGGAGATACAAAGATAATCGTTTCTCCCTCGATGTATTTGCGAGTGGAATAGGCGAAGTAACGACGAGTAGTGGTACAAGATACCCTATTCCATGCACCATACGGTGGCTTGTGGAGTATGTATGTAGATACAGATATAAAGGTAGGTGTAAGTATTACTGGCATGTGGGCCCCACCAGCTATCAGACATTCTGTTTAACAAACTTCGTAAAAAACGAGCATTTATCGCTTTTGTGGCTTGCATAGTTCATTGTTTTTGGATGGAAAACCTCTTTTTCAATACTATTTTGCCCACAGAAAATAGCTACTACAGCCAGTTGTGTAAGTCATGTAAAAATAAATCACCATCCTCATTGAATTTCAGAGGAGCACGCTATGGCTCCAATCGTAAAGAGGATAATCCAGCTCGTGTGCACTTTTCAGATATAACGCGGCTGTCGAGATTTACTACAAAATATGTTAATGATTTAAAAGCATGACCGCGAAGACATCGGAACACCCAACGCAGTGTTACAACGAAATTTCCGAGCACATGATAATAATATTCCACTTTTGAGTTCACGCACTAACAATTTGTAAATAAAATAAACAAAACAGCTACGACAAATGGAAAGTCGACATGGGGCAGATAACGAAGAACTATGTTGCTTCACTGAACCACATGACGATTTATTAACGTAATAATTACAATAATCATTCATAACATCATACATGGATGTAAAACACTATAATTATTTAAACAGATAATGCACTGCAGTTACTAAACTGAATAATTTATTGCACTGGTGGAGGAAAGCCGCTCGTAATGAAACTTTATTGAGTGCCAAAATACTGTATTTTGTTAATAAGATAAATAATTTGTCTACACTATCTTTAATTCTTGAGTTTCAGAATGTCAACGCAAGCTGTTAGTAGGAAACTGCACTTTACAAGTAAATATCACTCATCTGGATTGTTGCTGTGACGTCGAGGATCAGTGTCAGGTAAATAATCTCCATATACTCCCTTGTTCCTTTTACTGCCATATTACGTTAATTGTTACATAGTGGCGCAACTCTTGTTGTAGTATCTCCATATATAGCACGTTATAATTATTCCACATGTATTTCTTTTATCATCACAGAATTCTCACTTTTGCACACAGAGCACATACCAATACCACCACAAACGCGCTGCCACAGACTACTAAGTTCGAAGTTTTTACTATGAAGTATGTCCCTCCCTAAGTAGTGTAGTTATCATGAAGTATGTCCCTCCCTAAGTAGTGTAGTTATCATACATGGACAATAAATGTTTCATATACCTTGTTTCTTCTTAACACACCTTCTACCTTTCATTATAATTTAACCTTTGAATGACTGGTTACACAAATAATACTATCTGCAAATACTAAAGTGCTCATACAGAAATAACGTTTATGCAAACAGTTCCTAACTATGCTAGCAGGTGGATACAATCTCAGAACAATGGCATATACTTTAAAATATTATAGATCGTATTACGAATTGAAATTCACAAGTGAGTGACTTTAATTGTATGTTGCGGTCTTGACGTAACTGTGTCGTTACACAGACTGTTAAATGCTTCACGAAAGTCCTTCTAAGCTTAGATCGTGCGCGGATTGTCACTTTACGGCAAGGAGGGTTGTCATCCGGACATGTCGGCTATTTAATGACTTTTTTCACGTTTTCACGAGGTAGTTCCTACAAAGCCGAAATCGCGATAGTGTGAAGTAAACGAATAATGAAAGACTTACTGTCAAATGAAGATTTTTTCAAATAAAAAAACCACGCATGGTGTCAGGGAATCCCCGCACCATTCTTGACTCTGTACAATTGGAGGGATAAATAGTTCTGTTATTCGTGTGGTGTCACCGCCAGACACCACACTTGCTAGGTGGTAGCTTAAATCGGCCGCGGTCCATTAGTACATGTCGGACCCGCGTGTCGCCGCCATCAGTACTTGCAGACCTAGCGCCACCACATGGCAGGTCTAGGAAGACGGACTAGCACTCGCCCCAGTTGTACGGACGACATTGCTAGCGACTAGACGTACGAAGCCTTCCTCTCATTTGCCGAGAGACAGTTAGAATAGCCTTCAGCTAAGTCCATAGCTACGACCTAGCAAGGCGCAGTTAATCATATCTGGAGAGAGTCTTACTTGTATTCACCATAGAGATGTACCACACAAGAGAATAAAGTTAAGTATATGAGATGCTCCGTTCTTTTCTCTATAGCATTCATCAAGTATCCTGTTCCAGAACTCACGCCAGCCGGCGTGTGTGTACGCGTGCCTATCGGTAACCTCACCCTGTGTCTAGACTGTCTTGTATAGACACAACAATTCGTATCGTTGCTTTGAAGCTGAGAAACAGCATTTTGTAAGTACTGCATCGTTTTGCTGCAATATTCCATTCTTTGACCTTTCAAGCCATCTCTCACGTGAGCGGATGAAGTTACACAACCAAGAACTGAGTAGCGATTAGTGACGTGTGTGATTAAACGAACGTCCACAGACAGAGCAAACAATGACAAAAATAATGATTACGTTTAGAGCTCGCATTGACAAGTCTTCACTTCGAGAAACAACCTACTTGGTTGGGAGAAAGGTGCTTTATCTGAGGCAGTGTCAAAAGCAGGGCGCGCAGTGGGCGTAGCAAAACGCGGGAGGAAATATGTGCCGGTGACGCACAATCAACTGAACACCTCGCTAGTTTAATGAATTCGCAAAAGAGCAGCTGAACTTCACGTACAGCACTCAACAACCAATGGGAACGTAAAAAAGATTTGAATGCGAATGATTTAAACTGATATTTGTGAAGGAATTATTTGACAACGATAACTAGAAAAGAGCTGCAGCCTGGCGCATTTTCTCATCAAGTCTTCCTAATACCTTGTCCCGCTCATGAGTATTATTTTCTTATGAATGTGCGTTACATCGCAGTTCACACCGCAATAATGTCATTCTCTGATATAAGAAAAATCCCTACTCTGTGCAGTAGTTGGAAAGGAACGGCCACATGCGATGATATGGGCCGGGAGATCATCGTGATACTGTCTGGGCCGTAATTGTTTTTTTTTGTTTGTTTGATGGGTATATGAATCTAATTTATCATTTGCACATGTTGCAGATGTAGTTAATAACTCAGCTTGAAGACAAGGGAATCATGGATCTTGTACAGTTAACGGCAGGACGGAGGTCGAGCACAATTTGCTATTAAGGGCCGGCCGCTGTGGCCGAGCGGTTCTAGGCGCTTCAGTCGGGGACCGAGTGACTGCTACGGTCGCAGGTTCGAATCCTGCCTCGGGCATGGCTGTGTGTGATGTCCTTAGGTTAGTTAGGTTTAAGTAGTTCTAAGTTCTAGGGGACTGATGACCTCAGATGTTAAGTCCCATAGTGCTCAGAGCCATTTGAACCATTTTGCTATTAAGGTGAGTGGGTTTCCCGAAAATTTCGAGGCCGCTGGATTAAGCGTAGTTCAATAATACCTCCAGTTCCACTGAAATAGACACCACAAAACCCCGTACCGACAACGGCAGACTGCTAATTATTGGGAATAATCACGTCTCATGCGTCACAATGCCGGTACAAAGCTAATAAAAAATTGTGCAGAAGTGCGGAGGAAGCATTTCGAAGCATAGCTCCTAAGATGTTCTGCAAGATGTCAAGATCGGTATTATGATGCATAGGTGTCTGAATAAGTCTCGATGGGGTACATTCAAATCCACTGGATATTTACAGTGATGAGCCAGAACATTATCACCATTTGCCTGATAGCGTATTGCTACACCATTAGTACGCAATACGGCAGCAGATCAGCTTTGCATATATTCCAAAATTCATTGGTAGATTGGCGAAGGTACATGACAGCAGATGTCTACGCAAACATCAGGTAAATTACGGGACGGTGCTATGTGCCATCGAGTTCATATTACCCAAGACATCAATGTAATTTCGATACAATGCTCCTAAGACCACTGTAGGACGATTATAGCCTAGTGGCACGGATCAATGTCCGGCGGAAGCTTCTGTCGCCATCGGCATAGACATTAAACTCAAAGGAATGCAGATGTCCTCAGTGCAGTTCACGTTGTCGACAGTTATCTTGATGCCTTCTATTAAAACCACTGGTTCTGAAAAACCTAGGTGAATGTGCCTCATAGCATAACGGTGCCCCCACTGTTCTGCGATCGTGGCATGGTACATGTTTCGAAACAATGTTCGTGTAGCCGTACATGACCTGGTGCAACAAGTAACATCATTAAACTGACCAGGAAACACGTTACTGTTGATCCACGGTCCAATCTCGATGATCCTGAGCCAAATAAAATGTTAACTGACGATGTCGTGGGTCAACGTGGGATCCGGTAGGGCTCATTGATACACAGCCATGCATTCAACAATGTGCGCTGAACGGTGTGCTCCGAAACACTTGCATCCGCACCAATATTCTACTCGGTCGTCATCTCTGCCACAGATCGCCGCCCATCCCACTATACAGAGCGAGCAAGCCACTGAGCTCCACGTTATGTGATGAGGTGTCACCCATTCGTGATTTCATCGTCCTTCAACCACTTTCCGTAGACACTCACGACAATACTACGCGAACAGCAGACCACCTTCACCATTTCCAAGATTCTCGTTCCCAGGCATCGGGCCATAACTATCTGCCCCTTTTCAGAGTCGCTTTCCTCAGTGGATTTCTCCATTTTCGGCCAGTATTGTCCGTGCTAGAACGATTCATCTCTGCCCCGCTTATTCACTTCCCTTTCCACGTCATGTGAACGCAACGCTACCAAGTGCTTTTCAGTCTCGCGTTGGTCTGCGGTTATAATGTTCTGGCTCTTCTCCTTAGTTTTTGTAAGTACTATTATACACAAGGTACGGTATACTGTTATGACCCAGGGGTACGGAGACAGCAAGAACGACACAGAGCGCTAGACAAGAAGTGCAGGAAGATCTTTTACCGGACATCGCAGTCGCTGGAGTGCGCCGAAAAATGGTCTACCTCAGGGAAGCGTCTTGGCTCCACTTCTCTTCAATATTTATACCAACGGCCAGCCATTGACCCCAGGCACAAGGAGATTCTTATTTGCAGATGACCTAGCCCTTGCTACACAGAGCTCATGCTTTGAAAGAGTGGAAAGAATCCTGACAACAGCACTTGGAACACTGCCAAGCTACTACAATCGGAACCAACTCAGACCAAACCCTTCGAAGACACAAGTGTGTGCCTTTCATTTAAGGAACAGGAAAGCTAATCGTGAGCTACATATTGCATGGTCAGGCATCCAACTCCAGCATCATCACGCACGTAAACACTTGGGAGTCACTCTCAATAGAACTATGACATTCAAAACTCACTGCAAGAACACCAAAATGAAAATCTCCGCTCGAGACAACCTAATTCGCAAACTAGCGGGGACACAGTGGGGATCACATCCACAAACTATTCGCTGTTCTGCAATGGCACTGTGCTTTTCTACTGCTGAATATGCTTCTCCAGTCTGGTACAGGTCATCTCATGCCAAACAAGTAGACATTGCTCTCAACTAAACTTGCAGGTTGATCACAGGTTGCTTAAGACGTACCCCAACTGATAAGCTCTACTGCCTGGCTGGAATAGCGTCACCATGGATACGCAGAACAGTGGCTGCCAACAAGGAGAGACTGAAAGTGGAACAGGACAGTGCCCATTCACTGCACGGACATAATCCACCACAGCAACAGCTGAGATCGCGAAAGCGCTTCCTGAGAACATCCGAGAAGCTCACCATTTCACCAGAGAAGGCAAGGCTGGAGTTATGGAAGAAGTCGACGCCTCACCTGCAGACGCCAGAGCTGGCTGGTGTGGAAATCTTTAAACAGATTAGAATCAGGAATTGGACGATCCAGAGACAACCTGTAGAGATGGGGCTTCATAACTGAAGATACGTCCTGTGATTGTGGACAAGAACAAACCACAAGGCACATGCTCCAGTGCCTTTTGTGCCCTACATCCTGTACGAAGGTTTATCTCCTGCAAGCCACTCCAAGCACCTTGGAGGTTGCAAAGTACTGGGCACATGTAATATAAATACAATTTGTATATATGTATGTACATATTTATTGATGTGTAGGGCTAATGTAAAATTGCATGTTTCTGACTCGAGAATGAAACCGGAGAATTCGATATTACTACAGGTGGTTTGATTTTTGGTAAAAGGGGTATTTCGTTAAACCACAGAGTTACCTGTATATTTTTGTTAAGAAGAGGTGATGGTTATGTAATCATTTGACCTGTACATCGAAGACCAGCTGATGTGATAAACGGCTGTGAGAGCCATTTCCAAAACGACGTGCGTGCTGACCGTGGCGCCACATAGACGGTTCTTCGCCGGATGCGGCGCTGGGGGCCGCCGCCATTTCCGCTGCTGAGGCATTTACGACCCACTTGCCTGCGCCACAACCTACTAATGTCATCTTTAGCGCTTGACATGCTCTCTGCTTCCGCGTCGGCTACATTTCTGTCTCGGCGGGCAGCAGTCGTCACGGTTCATAAAGACCCAGCGATTCGACCGGCTGAATTGTAACTAGTGTCAAGTCTAGTCAACATGCGTGATGAGCAGCAGTAACCCTCCGATATAAAACTTGAGCATCTTTTGTTTCGAGGAAGGATGCGTAACGGTTTTTAAATCTTCTCAGTAGTGTCGTGCCATGTGTAAGTCCAACTGTCGTTTTCCACCGCTAATGAAACGCATAAAGCAACTGTGTGTTGCAGGTTTTGTATGAATTCTATCGCTTCGGTTGTGTAATTTAATTCGTGATTTCCTGTCAGAATGGTCACAGTTCGTTGTAATTGACGGGAAGTCATCTAGTGAAACAGAAGCGATATCTGGGGTTCCTTAAGGAAATGTTATAGGCCTTCCGCTGTTCTTAACCCACATAAACGGTTTAGGAGCAAATCTTAAATTTTTTGAAACGATGCTGTCGTTTACCGTCTAGTAAAGATATCAGAAGATCAAAAAACATTGAAAAACCTTTTACACAAGATATCTGCATGGTGTGAAAAGTGGCAATTTATTCTAAGCAATGAAAAGAGTGAGTTTCTCCATGTAAGCACAAAAAATTCATTAAATTTCGGTTATATGATTAATTACACTATTTTAAAGGTTCAACCAAATACCTAGGGATTACCTTTACGAACAATTAAATTTGAACCACCACATAGAAAATATTGTTGATGAGACGAACCAAAGTCTGCGCCTTACTCACAGAAAAGTAACCCCAGAAGCTGCAACAATTATTCTTAACAGTAAAGCGAATGCCAGAACGACGATTGTCCGTCCTCTACCGCAGTGTTACTGCATGGTATGGGATCCTTACCAGATATGTTTGACGGAAGACATCGAGAATGTTCAAAGAAGGGCATTTCATTTTGTACTGTCGAGAAATAGGGGAGAGACTCTCACGGATATGATGAGCATGGTTCGGTGGTAATCATTAAAGCAACGGCGTTTTTTGATACGATGAGATCATTTCACAAAATTTCAATCATCAACTTACTCTTCCGAATGCCAAAATATACACTGACGAAAGAAAAATCGCAACACCAAGAAGTAGTTGCGCGACATAAAAGAAAGTTGGTAGGCGTGTTCCTACATTTAAAAGATGACGTCTACTCAAATTTCGCGCCAGTCACATAAGAGTGGCACTAGTAATGCCACTATGGAGATGGAAAGTAGGTTTACTTTAAATATGCGCTGTAACGGTCGTTACCTTTCAGAATGGACGCGGTGTGTTGATGACAGTCAAGAATACCTTTAAAGGGACAAATATCCCCTTACAGAGTTTGAAAGAGGTCGTGTAATATGGTACGAGGAGCGGTACGTTTCTTCAACGATACTGTATAAAGACTTGGCAGGAGTGTAGCCACTATACACGACTGCTGGCAGCGGTGGTCATGGGTGTGTATGGTCGCATGAAGACCGGGCCCCGGACGGCCGCGTGGCACTACCGTGAGGGAAGACCATCGTGTACGGTGTATGGCTCTGACGCATCGTACTGCATCTGCAGCATGGATTTGAACAGCAGCTTGCACCACACTGTCACACGATCTCTCACAAATCGGTTACTTCATGGACAGACACCCACTAGCGTGCGTTCCGTTGGCCCCAGACCACCGCCGTTTACGATCTCAGTGATATCAAGAGAGACTTTATTGGAGAACAGGCTGGAGGTCTGTTGTGTTTTGCGACAAAAGCTGGTTCTCCGTCGTGCCACTGATGGCAGTGTGTTGGTTAGAAGGAGGCCAATTGAAGGCCAGCAGCCAATTTGTTTGCGTGCTAGACAAAGTGCTCCTACACTTGGAGTTATGGTGCGGGCTGCGATTTCGTATGACAGGAACGGCACTCTCACAGTTATCCCACGCACCCTGACTCCAAATTTGTACGTCAGTCTGGTGACTCGAACTGATATGCAGCCATTCACGAATAGCATACCAGGGGTTGTTTTCCAACAAGATAAAGCCCGCCCACACACCGCTGTTGTAACCTAACATGCTCTACGGAGTGTCGACGTGTTTTCTCGGCCTGCTCGATTACCAGATCTGTCTGCACTTGAGCGCATATGGGACATCGTCATACGACAACTCCAGCGTTATACACAAACAGCAATAACCATCCCTGTATTAATGCACCAAGAGCAACGGGCGTGGAAGTCCATTCCACAAACTGACATCCAGCACCTATACAACACAATGCATACTTGTCTGCTTGCTTGCATTCGACATTCTGGCGGCTACAGCGGTTGTTAATGTACAAGGATTTCACATTTGCAATGGCCTAAGTCGCGCTTACATTAACCCGAGAGTTTGCAATGTTAATCACTTAAATATGTTACCAAGAGAAATGCGTTCTCGAAATTTCATTACTCTACATTAAATATTTTTGGTAATGTTTTTTTTTGACAATGTATTACTGACTCCCACCAACAAAGAGAGAAATGAGTATCGTAATAAAATGAGAAGAATAAGAGCTCGCACGGAAATAATTAGTAGGGAGCACATTGTGCTCATATGGGAGCGATCTAGATGCTTGTAAAACAATAAACTGGTAGCCAAAATCGCAGGAATTCTTTTTATGCCATGATTACCTTTTTCGACGAAACTAAAGCCACCATCACCGGATCGTAGGACACATACAGGTTACAACATCAAGGCAAACAATGGTGATATTAATAGTTGCCCATAACACGCAGGCCTTACAAAATTTGTCGTAAGTAGCACATAGGCGTACAAGAGAGATGACATTATAAATGTTAAATGTCTTCGTCACATACAAGCGCAAGCTAGGTACTATATCCTAAGATCCGATGATGGCGGCTTTAGTTTCGCCGAAACGGGTAATCATGGAATAAAATGAATTCCTGCGATCTTGTCTACCAGTTTATTGTTTTACAAAGAAATAATTAGGTGTCCCGTGTTTCCACGCACTGTTCGAAAATGAAACGGCCGAGAAACTGTCTGAATGTGGTTCCATGAACTCGCCTCCAAGCACTTAAGAATGAACTGCAGAGTAAACTTGTAGATGTGGATGAGATGCTGCTGGATAGCAGAATATAGTTTCCACACGAAGTCACTTGAATAGTCTAGCTGTATCGACAACCAGGTCTGATTATATACACTCCTGGAAATTGAAATAAGAACACCGTGAATTCATTGTCCCAGGAAGGGGAAACTTTATTGACACATTCCTGGGGTCAGATACATCACATGATCACACTGACAGAACCACAGGCACATAGACACAGGCAACAGAGCATGCACAATGTCGGCACTAGTACAGTGTACATCCACCTTTCGCAGCAATGCAGGCTGCTATTCTCCCATGGAGACGATCGTAGAGATGCTGGATGTAGTCCTGTGGAACGGCTTGCCATGCCATTTCCACCTGGCGCCTCAGTTGGACCAGCGTTCGTGCTGGACGTGCAGACCGCGTGAGACGACGCTTCATCCAGTCCCAAACATGCTCAATGGGGGACAGATCCGGAGATCTTGCTGGCCAGGGTAGTTGACTTACACCTTCTAGAGCACGTTGGGTGGCACGGGATACATGCGGACGTGCATTGTCCTGTTGGAACAGCAAGTTCCCTTGCCGGTCTAGGAATGGTAGAACGATGGGTTCGATGACGGTTTGGATGCACCGTGCACTATTCAGTGTCCCCTCGACGATCACCAGTGGTGTATGGCCAGTGTAGGAGATCGCTCCCCACATCATGATGCCGGGTGTTGGCCCTGTGTGCCTCGGTCGTATACAGTCCTGATTGTGGCGCTCACCTGCACGGCGCCAAACACGCATACGACCATCATTGGCACCAAGGCAGAAGCGACTCTCATCGCTGAAGACGACACGTCTCCATTCGTCCCTCCATTCACGCCTGTCGCGACACAACTGGAGGCGGGCTGCACGATGTTGGGTCGTGAGTGGAAGACGGCTTAACGGTGAGCGGGACCGTAGCCCAGCTTCATGGAGACGGTTGCGAATGGTCCTCGCCGATACCCCAGGAGCAACAGTGTCCCTAATTTGCTGGGAAGTGGCGGTGCGGGCCCCTACGGCACTGCGTAGGATCCTACGGTCTTGGCGTGCATCCGTGCGTCGCTGCGGTCCGGTCCCAGGTCGACGGGCACGTGCACCTTCCGCCGACCACTGGCGACAACATCGATGTACTGTGGAGATCTCACGCCCTACGTGTTGAGCAATTCGGCGGTACGTCCACCCGGCCTCCCGCATGCCCACTATACGCCCTCGCTCAAAGTCCGTCAACTGCACATACGGTTCACGTCCACGCTGTCGCGGCATGCTACCAGTGTTAAAGACTGCGATGGAGCTCCGTATGCCACGGCAAACTGGCTGACACTGACGGCGGCGGTGCACAAATGCTGCGCAGCTAGCGCCATTCGACGGCCAACACCGCGGTTCCTGGTGTGTCCGCTGTGCCGTGCGTGTGATCATTGCTTGTACAGCCCTCTCGCAGTGTCCGGAGCAAGTATGGTGGGTCTGACACACCGGTGTCAATGTGTTCTTTTTTCCATTTCCAGGAGTGTAGGTATGTCGTGCAAACAACAAATACTTTGGGAAGGCATTCGGGACAAGAGTTGCTTACAATAGCATTTTTCCTACAGTCGGCGAGGAGGTGGCAGAATTACTTGCATAAAGTTCATAATCACGCCGATTGAAAGTGAGAACACGGTGGAAGAACGTGAAATGGATGATTCAGTACTTTTTCTGTATTTCAGAAACGAACTCGAAATGAAAATACCTGAGGAGCTCTTACGGGTATTAGGCCAAAGAATAGGGTAACAACTGCAAAAGCTTATGAACGACATTTATATTGCCAGGCAAATTCCACCGCCTTCCTCCGGAACTGAGTTGTATGGGCGTCTGATAGCAGTACTGAGAACCTGGTTTCAATTTCGGGTACCGCCAGATATTCTTCCTAGGTGAATGCGGGTCCACTCAGCCTCGCAATGGAAATTCAGGAGCTACTTGAAGGAGAAGTACCGGCTCCAAGGTCTGGAAATCCGACAACAGCCGGAAGTGTGGTAAAAAGTCAAGTAAGGCAGTATGGCACTGTTGGCTGTTCGACCAGAATGGGTAAGTACTGCCGACTAGTCGGAAAGTCTGATCTTCCATTGCGTACTATGGTCTCTCTCCTTGGGGACAGGTGAGAGTTGTGCCATATGTGTGTTGGTAGAGTCTAATGGATATGTGCGATAGTATGGTGTTACGTTCGTGTTGTATGATGATGGTGAGAGAAAGGAGAGGGTGAAACCTGCTGTGAGCACAGAGCTCAATGCTCTCGATTAGCACCAAGGCGACCGCCAGTCTTAACGTCCCCATCCGACGGACGGATCACCTTCAACAGTGGCACATGACCTCCCTTCACAAAACACAGCAGTGAGGTTTGGATCCTAATTCAGAACATCAGTGCTATGTCTGTGGATCAGGAACTTTACGCCACAACCACTTCTCCCCTTGTTGGTCAAATAATGGCAGTGAAAATATCATCCATGACCAGGATTCAAGCCGGCCGGAGTGGCCGAGCGGTTAAAGGCGCTCCAGTCTGGAACCGCACGACCGCTACGGTCGCAGGTTCGAATCCTGCCTCGGGCATGGATGTGTGTGATGTCCATAGGTTAGTTAGGTTTAAGTAGTTCTAAGTTCTAGGGGACTTATGACCACAGCAGTTGAGTCCCGTAGTGCTCAGAGCCATTTGAACCATTTGAACCAGGATTCAAGCCGAGTCGAGTACCACCGCTGTGGCGAACGTTAGTTATATCTGCCACGGAGACGGATGGGAGAGCGGTGTGCTACCCTATACCCCTCCATACATTATCCGAATGACGCCATAATGCAGAGAGTGGCACAGCGGACGGTCGGAATCGCGTCGTGGGCCTAATGGCGGAGTTAGATTTCGATCCTAGTGAAGTTCCATCAGATTTTGAAAAGAGTATAAGTATCAACCTCTGGAGAAGGCAAGAGCCAAAACCTTCGAAAATTACGGTACCATCAGTCTAGTACAGTGGTCACCAAACTTTGGTTTGCTCAGGAGCCAATACTGAAATTGTGGGGCGGCACCTAGGGCCGTGTATTTTATGAACCCCCAATGGACAGGCTACAGTAAGGGCGATATAATGTGGTCTGTCGCCAAGTACTGATCGGCACACTTCGTGTCGACTGCTCTCTTTCAGACAGCTGTCACCCTCAGCGATCCCAAAGTTGTGACACTGTAACTGCCTGGCAAAGTGGTGTTGTGTTGTCTGTTTGGGCAGATGATGGATCATCAGTACTAAGACTTGAGGCGTGGCGCATTATATCGCTCCTGTCTAGAGCCTGTGTAACGGGAGAATGGCTCATGCGTGCACAGTAACAGATGGTCTGAAGAGGGTTCAGTCGAGTACGTAGTTCTACTTTTCATCTGCTAGAGGACAGTGGCGGACAGAACTAAACAGAAAGAGCTATAATGTAGTTAAGAATTTTGACCACCAGAGTCCAGTAGTGCATAGAGATATTCAAGAAACAGGTGAAGAGAATGATTTTGTGAATTGTTTTGTTTATTTCTTGAAGGCTTTTTTGTTTGTTTATGTTTGTACGGTTTTGTATATGACTTTAGTAGTGCGAATGATGCGTGAAAGTGGTCTAAAGTAAATACGTAGATCATTGTTATACTGATGAACCCTTTACGAGCTAGAATGAGAAAGTTTTAAGACAGTGTGAATGTAGACGACGAGAAATTTTCTATCATAATACGTTAAGTACGTTTATTGTAAAAGGAAACCTAATTATAGTTCAAATGAAACTAGTTAATAAAGTAAAGTATAAAGAAAATATCAGAATGTTAAATATTCATTTCGGGAAAAGATACAGTTCTAAACTGTGTTATTTGTTGATAGGTTAGTCATGAAAAGGGCGGACTAACGCGGGAGAATAATGTTTTTCTATTGGCCTTAAAGAAAACTGACCAGTAGAACGGAATATCCTTCGCGCGTCTTTTCTCTTTGAAAAAAAAAAAAAAAAAGACCTTATGGCACTGGTAGCCGGGAGGCCCCATGCGGGGAAGTTCGGCCGCCGTATTGCAAGTCCTTTTTGGTTAACGCCACCTCGGCGACTTGCGAGTCAATAACGATGAAATGATGATGGAGAACACACAACACCCAGTCAGCACGAGGCAGAGAAAATCCCTGACGCCGCCGGGAATCGAACCCGGGACCCCTTGCCCAACAAGCGAGAACGCTACCGCAAGACCACAAACTGGGGACTTCTCGTTCAAATATAGAATGCTTACAGGAGGCAAAGTAGTCGAAGCCCAGCCTTTCAAAAGTACGGTCGTGTGTAGTATGTGCTCCGAAGGAAGTTATAATTTGCCGATTTTCGTTGTGCTACATGTTTCAAAAGTGTTTTAAAGTGAAGTCATATTTATTCCGGTGCGTTTTTTTTAGAAAGTACGGATATTTAAGTAATTTTGTATATGAGAAAAGACAGTAATTCCGCGTGGCATACTGAGCAGATCGGTGACTAAAATCTCAGTGCATTAGACACCGATAGACTTAATAGTATGACGAGCATTTTCATTTAAGAACAATCCGTGCTTAGCAGCTGTTCAGAATTCGGGAAATACGTTACCATAAACTTGCTAACGTGAATGAATGGGTTTGTGCATGACTGTGTTAAGATTTGCACGGGCTTGGCAGTGAATGTGTACGTTATCAAGGTTCAGAAGATACTGAAGTTTTTCCAATATTTACACCTTTCATCCAGAATTAAGACCTTTTCCCGATTCGTGGAATAGATATGTTGTATGCAGCCTGGTGCGAGTTGCAGTACGGTATGTTTCTTCTCGGCCTTATTACAAGCGATCTGCTGCAACGAGTTCACGGGTAGGTGCAGGTAATGGACGAAAGTAACCGTGCTGCCGCAGACTGCCGGACACGTCAACCTTTCCGTTTCTTACAAGGGAACCTCCCGATTGCACCCACCTCAGATTTTGTTATAAGTTGGCACAGTGGATAGGCCTTGCAAAACTGAACACAGATCAATCGAGGAAACAGGAAGAAGTTGTGTGGAACTATGAAGAAAATAGCAAAATATACAAACTGAGTAATCCATGTACAAGATGTGCAACATCAAGGATAATGTGAGCTCAAGTGCGCCGGGGTCCCGTGGTTAGCGTGAGCAGCTACTGAACGAGAGGTCTTTGGCTGAAGTCTTCCTTCGAGTGAAAAGTTTAGTTTTTTATTTTCAGACAATTATTATCTGTCCGTCCGTCCGTCTCCAAAATTCCAGGACATGTTCAGATTTGCTTGGACATATGCAGGATTTGACGGTCTACAATCGGAAAAATTTGAGAACGTTAAAAACATTTGTTTTGACAGAGCAAAGGGAAAACTGTGCGACTGTGAAACTGTTGCATTCGTTTGTTGCAGTTTATGTGATAAACTCTTATGTTTTCATCACTTTTTTGAGAGTGATTATCACATCCACAAGAAAACCTAAATCGGGCAAGGTAGAAGAATCTTTTTACCCATTCGCCAAGTGTACAAGTTAGGTGGGTCGACAACATATTCCTGTCATGTGACGCACATGCCGTCGCCAGTATCTTATAGAAAATATCATACGTGTTTTCCTGTGGAGAAATCGATTGATCTATGACCTTACGATCATGTTTTCGGCTCCCATTGGAGAGGCACGTCCTTTCGTCTACTATTCGCACGGTTTTGCGGTGCGGTCGCAAAACACTGACACTAAACTTATTACAGTAAACAGAGACGTCAATGAACGAACGGACAGATCATAACTTTGCGGAAATAAAGAAAGTAAAATTTTCACTCGAGGGAAGATTTGAACCAAGAACTTTGTATTACGCAACTGTTCACGCTAACCACGGGACCACGGGGCTCCTAACCTCAATTTATCCTTGATGTTGCATGGGCGATTAAGTTTGTATATTTTTGCTTTTTCTTTCATAGTTCCACACAACTTCTTCCTGTTTTCTCGATTGATCTGTGTTCAATTTTTCAAGGCCTATCCACTGTGCCAACTTATAACTAAATCTGAGGGGGGTGCGATGGGGAGGTTCCCTTGTTAGAATGCCAGCCATTTTCATGGTTTTATAGTAACTTTTTTATTAATAGTGCTAGTCATCTGCTATACGAACCTTTTATAAATGCGTGAAAATCCTTCTTCTGGATTACATATATCAATTGTTCCACTTTTTTTCACATAGTATAAAGTTTTTGTGTGATACATTTTGAAATAAGGCTTTTCGTATTTGGCTGCTTTCCACTTGCTGCACTGTTTTGTAGTGCCTTTTTTGAAGCCTTTCCTATTTGCCCATAACACATTAAAAAGTGTATCGTGGTGCAGAAAATCAAGAAAGGTTAGAAAAGTACGCAACGTTTCAAGGAAGACCTTAAGAAATCAAAACGAGAACACTTGTAGTTTGATACAATTCATCTTGCACAAATTCAGGACAATCATGTGAATGGTCGGTATCGCCGTCCTCACCGTCATTGTCAACAAAATCTTTGTCCAACTCATTCAAAATTTCGTAGTCCGTAAGAAATCGTGAAGCCTTGTCTTTCGTTTCTCCAGGTACTGAACGAACAGGTGCCGCCCTCCAGTAGCTTGACTTCACACAGAAAATGGCAGTTTTAGAAACTACATCTCCATCTCAATTGGAAGAAAATCGACTGTGCCTGGAAGTATAGGTTATTTCGAATTTTAAAGTGGGAGAAATTGTACCCCGTCACATGTCGTGATTGGCAGTCTACTGAGATTTTCGAGTCTCGTCAGCTGACGGTATTTACATTCGAAGTGTTACTGACAGCGATTCTACTTATGCTTAAACGCATTATGCGGTATGAGACACAATCACAATTGGTTACTAAATGTTTTTGATATCATTTTTCTCCTACTCGTTCCCTTGTATTATGTTGTTGTTGTTGTGGTCTTCAGTCCTGAGACTGGTTTGATGCAGCTCTCCATGCTACTCTATCCTGTGCAAGCTTCTTCATCTCCCAGTACCTACTGCAACCTACATCCTTCTGAATCTGCTTAGTGTATTCATCTCTTGGCCTCCCCCTACGATTTTTACCCTCCACGCTGCCCTCCATTATTAAATTGGTGATCCCTTGATGCCTCAGAACATGTCCTACCAACCGATCCCTTCTTCTGGTCAAGTTGTGCCACAAACTTCTCTTCTCCCCAATCCTATTCAATACTTCCTCATTAGTTATGTGATCTACCCATCTAATCTTCAGCATTCTTCTGTAGCACCACATTTCGAAAGCTTCTATTCTCTTCTTGTCTAAACTATTTACCGTCCATGTTTCACTTCCATACATGGCTACACTCCATACAAATACTTTCAGAAATGACTTCCTGACACTTAAATCTATACTCGATGTTAACAAATTTCTCTTCTTCAGAAACGCTTTCCTTGCCATTGCCAGTCTACATTTTATATCCTCTCTGCTTCGACCATCATCAGTTATTTTGCTCCCCAAATAGCAAAATTCCTTTAAGTGTCTCATTTCCTAATCTAATTCCCTCAGCATCACCCGACTTAACTCGACTACATTCCATTATCCTCGTTTTGCTTTTGTTGATGTTCATCTTATATCCTCCTTTCAAGACACTGTCCATTCCGTTCAACTGCTCTTCAAGGTCCTTTGCTGTCTCTGACAGAATTACAATGTCATCGGCAAACCACAAGGTTTTTATTTCTTCTCCATGGATTTTAATACCTACTCCGAATTTTTCTTTTGTTTCCTTTACTGCTTGCTCAATATACAGATTGAATAACATCGGGGAGAGGCTACAACCCTGTCTCACTCCCTTCCCAACCACTGCTTCCCTTTCATGTCCCTCGACGCTTATAACTGCCATCTGGTTTCTGTACAAATTGTAAATAGCCTTTCGCTCCCTGCCACCTTTAGAATTTGAAAGAGAGTATTCCAGTCAACATTGTCAAAAGCTTTCTCTAAGTCTACAAATGCTAGAAACGTAGGTTTGCCTTTCCTTAATCTTTCTTCTAAGATAAGTCGTAAGGTCAGTATTGCCTCACGTGTTCCAGTATTTCTACGGAATCCAAACTGATCTTCCCCGAGGTCGGCTTCTACTAGTTTTTCCATTCGTCTGTAAAGAATTCGTGTTAGTATTTTGCAGCTGTGGCTTATTAAACTGATTGTTCGGTAATTTTCACATCTGTCAACACCTGCTTTCTTTGGGATTGGAATTATTATATTCTTCTTGAAGTCTGAGGGTATTTCGCCTGTTTCATACATCTTGCTCACCAGATGGTAGAGTTTTGTCAGGACTGGCTCTCCCAAGGCCGTCAGTAGTTCCAATGGAATGTTGTCTACTCCGGGGGCCTTGTTTCGACTCAGGTCTTTCAGTGCTCTGTCAAACTCTTCACGCAGTATCGTATCTCCCATTTCATCTTCATCTACATCCTCTTCCATTTCCATAATATTGTCCTCAAGTACATCGCCCTTGTATAGACCCTCTATATACTCCTTCCACCTTTCTGCTTTCCCTTCTTTGCTTAGAACTTGGTTTCCATCTGAGCTCTTGATGTTCATACAAGTGGTTCTTTTATCTCCAAAGTCTCTTTAATTTTCCTGTAGGCAGTATCTATCTTACCCCTAGTGAGATAAGCCTCTACATCCTTACATTTGTCCTCTAGCCATCCCTGCTTAGCCATTTTGCACTTCCTGTCGATCTCATTTTTGAGACGTTTGTATTCCTTTTTGCCTGCTTCATTAACTGCATTTTTATATTTTCTCCTTTCATCAATTAAATTCAATATTTCTTCTGTTACCCAAGGATTTCTAAGAGCCCTGGTCTTTTTACCTACTTGATCCTCTGCTGCCTTCACTACTTCATCCCTCAAAGCTACCCATTCTTCATCTACTGTATTTCTTTCCCCCATTCCTGTCAATTGTTCCCTTATGCTCTCCCTAAAACTCTGTACAACCTCTGGTTCTTTCAGTTTATCCAGGTCCCATCTCCTTAAATTCCCACCTTTTTGCAGTTTCTTCAGTTTTAATCTACAGGTCATAACCAATAGATTGTGGTCAGAGTCCACATCTGCCCCTGGAAATGTCTTACAATTTAAAACCTGGTTCCTAAATCTCTGTCTTACCATTATATAATCTATCTGATACCTTTTAGTATCTCCAGGGTTCTTCCATGTATACAACCTTCTATCATGATTCTTAAACCAAGTGTTAGCTATAATTAAGTTGTGCTCTGTGCAAAATTCTACCAGGCGGCTTCCTCTTTCATTTCTTAGCCCCAATCCATATTCACCTACTACGTTTCCTTCTCTCCCTTTTCCTACACTCGAATTCCAGTCACCCATGACTATTAAATTTTCGTCTCCCTTCACTATCTGAATAATTTCTTTTATATCATCATACATTTCTTCAATTTCTTTGTCATCTGCAGAGCTAGTTGGCATATAAACTTGTACTACTGTAGTAGGCGTGGGCTTCGTGTCTATCTTGGCCACAATAATGCGTTCACTATGCTGTTTGTAGTAGCTTACCAGCATTCCTATTATCCTGTCATTATTAAACCTACTCCTGCATTACCCCTATTTGACTTCGTGTTTATAACCCTGTAGTCACCTGACCAGAAGTCTTGTTCCTCCTGCCACCGAACTTCACTAATTCCCACTATATCTAACTTTAACCTATCCATTTCCCTTTTTAAATTTTCTAACCTACCTGCCCGATTAGGGGATCTGACATTCCACGCTCCGATCCGTAGAACGCCTGTTTTCTTTCTTCTGATAACGACATCCTCTTGAGTAGTCCCCGCCCGGAGATCCGAATGGGGGACTATTTTACCTCCGGAATATTTTACCCAAGAGGACGCCATCATCATTTAATCATACAGTAAAGCTGTATGCCCTCGGGAAAAATTACGGCCGTAGTTTCCCCTTGCTTTCAGCCGTTCGCAGTACCAGCACAGCAAGGCCGTTTTGGTTATTGTTACAAGGCCAGATCAGTCAATCATCCAGACTGTTGCCCTTGCAACTACTGAAAAGGCTGCTGCCCCTCTTCAGGAACCAGACGTTTGTCTGGCCTCTCAACAGATACCCCTCCATTGTGGTTGTACCTACGGTACGGCCATCTGTATCGCTGAGGCATGCAAGCCTCCCCACCAACGGCAAGGTCCATGGTTCATGGGGGGGGGGGGGCTTTGTATTATAACAGCCTTAATTTAATTTCATTTCCCTTGTCCCAATATATACCGTATTTTTAAGATGACGCAATCACAAATCCATATAATTTCCGTTTGGTATTTTCACCGTAACAACATTTTATACGATGCACTTTCACCAGTGAGTTGTCAGCACTGGAACGCAAACAAGACAACATCTCACCTCTCACACCCTCTAACCCCGTAGAGGCCGCGCTATTTACGCCTCTGCCCCTGAGGTAAGCGACTAACTTTATTTATCTCACGTCCGAAGTCACCAACGTCGATTAAAATTACACACAACTTAAAATAAGTATACTTGTTTGTTTCTGAGTGGGACACTGCACTCTTAAAATGTTTACGTTAGTTGATGTTTTTTGGTTCGATTGTTAGTTGCAAGCAGCACGTTGCTATAAAATACAGCTGAGGAATGCGGGCCGCCCGAATACTTGATTCAGGCTGCATGAGGCCCTCGGGCCGTAGTGTAACGACCTCTGGTCTAGTATGTAATGCATCAACAATTGTCATGATGGTACTTTATCGCAGAATTTTAGGAAAAACTGAAGGTAGCTTATGGATTGACGTATATGGTGTTGGAGAATCAAGGGTACCAGGCATGCAATTTTACAGCGCCAGTTGATAATAGAGAGCAGCTTTGGTAAATTGTGCATTTGAATTCTTAGATTTTGATACTATGAAACGGACCAAAATATTTTCTATTTTTGGGCAGTGTAGTATAAATTACAAGTATGGAAAGGTAATCGAGATCCCCTTTACGCGAGACAGCTGCATTAGACACCAATGATAGAATGATTTAAGGGACCCAAATCAGGAAAAATACACTCCTGGAAATGGAAAAAAGAACACATTGACACCGGTGTGTCAGACCCACCATACTTGCTCCGGACACTGCGAGAGGGCTATACAAGCAATGATCACACGCACGGCACAGCGGACACACAAGGAACCGCGGTGTTGGCCGTCGAATGGCGCTAGCTGCGCAGCATTTGTGCACCGCCGCCGTCAATGTCAGCCAGTTTGCCGTGGCATACGGAGCTCCATCGCAGTCTTTAACACTGGTAGCATGCCGCGACAGCGTGGACGTGAACCATATGTGCAGTTGACGGACTTTGAGCGAGGGCGTATAGTGGGCATGCGGGAGGCTGGGTGGACGTACCGCCGAATTGCTCAACACGTGGGGCGTGAGGTCTCCACAGTACATCGATGTTGTCGCCAGTGGTCGGCGGAAGGTGCACGTGCCCGTCGACCTGGGACCGGACCGCAGCGACGCACGGATGCACGCCAAGACCGTAGGATCGTACGCAGTGCCGTAGGGGACCGCACCGCCACTTCCCAGCAAATTAGGGACACTGTTGCTCCTGGGGTATCGGCGAGGACCATTCGCAACCGTCTCCATGAAGCTGGGCTACGGTCCCGCACACCGTTAGGCCGTCTTCCGCTCACGCCCCAACATCGTGCAGCCCGCCTCCAGTGGTGTCGCGACAGGCGTGAATGGAGGGACGAATGGAGACGTGTCGTCTTCAGCGATGAGAGTCGCTTCTGCCTTGGTGGCAATGATGGTCGTATGCGTGTTTGGCGCCGTGCAGGTGAGCGCCACAATCAGGACTGCATACGACCGAGGCACACAGGGCCAACACCCGGCATCATGGTGTGGGGATCGATCTCCTACACTGGCCGTACACCACTGGTGATCGTCGAGGGGACACTGAATAGTGCACGGTACATCCAAACCGTCATCGAACCCATCGTTCTACCATTCCTAGACCGGCAAGGGAACTTGCTGTTCCAACAGGACAATGCACGTCCGCATGTATCCCGTGCCACCCAACGTGCTCTAGAAGGTGTAAGTCAACTACCCTGGCCAGCAAGATCTCCGGATCTGTCCCCCATTGAGCATGTTTGGGACTGGATGAAGCGTCGTCTCACGCGGTCTGCACGTCCAGCACGAACGCTGGTCCAACTGAGGCGCCAGGTGGAAATGGCATGGCAAGACGTTCCACAGGACTACATCCAGCATCTCTACGATCGTCTCCATGGGAGAATAGCAGCCTGCATTGCTGCGAAAGGTGGATATACACTGTACTAGTGCCGACATTGTGCATGCTCTGTTGCCTGTGTCTATGTGCCTGTGGTTCTGTCAGTGTGATCATGTGATGTATCTGACCCCAGGAATGTGTCAATAAAGTTTCCCCTTCCTGGGACAATGAATTCACGGTGTTCTTATTTCAATTTCCAGGAGTGTATTAATTTATAAGTTGAAGGTCTCCTCCGTAGCTGTGTGGTCAGAGTTGGTGGGGAACCCAGGTTTGATTCCCGTAACTGTCAGGGATTTTTTCGTGGTGGAAGGACAGGTATAGGGTGCCCTCAGCCTCATGAGGCCAACTGAGGAGCTACCTGATCGATCAGAAACGGTTCCAAGGTCAAGAAACTCGGCGACTACCTGCAGAGCGTGTTGCTTATCACATGCCCCTCCATACTGCATACGATGGCGCCGTTCGTAGAGGACAACACGGCGGTGGATCCGACCCGATTTCTTCGTCTATGACCAGAATGCGAAACTTCGTATGCTGAAGAGGTAATGCTGGGAGTAAAGGACTGTCTCTTTGTAGGAGTGATTTGTCATATATAGAAAATCGGCACGAAACTGTTTACTGAAGACGTAGCGGTAATTTTCGCAAGAAAACTGGAACTGAGTCGGTTGCTAGCTGATGGCTATAATATGCACATAAACAAAAGTAAAATTTAGGTAATGGTGTGCGAAACAGGTGGACACATTGCTTTCTAATGTTAAACCTGGATAAGAGACTCTTTAAGAGATGGATGAATTTTCCTATCCAGGAAGTAGAATAGATAAAAAGTGATGATTCGGTGATTCAAAGAAAATATAGTAGCAAGGATTGTAAAAGACGAAAGGAGTTTCTGTAAGAAGAAAGAATTGCTAGCACTCAAAAATATGCAGGGAGCGGCTAATAAATGTGGCCCAGCCGAGTGGATATGATTGGACGTGAATGTATAAACGTAACAACACCCTACAGTTACTTGTAACAGGATGGAGCAACTGCTCTTACAGCTGGCCGAACCTTGGAGAACATTTACGCAATCTTCACGCTTGACGTAGCTGTTAGCAGAGGTCAGTCTGGTCGCAGCCCTAGCTGGCCACTTAGGTCACCTAATCTATCAGAGTGCGATTACTTTGTGTAGGGAGCTTTCAAGTCTAACTGCATCGCCGCAACCCTCATAATCTTGAAGAAATGCAGAAGAACATTTCGGATAAGATTGCAGCAATTCCGGCAGTCCAGCTTCGATTCGCCTTCAGCTACTTGCTAACCAGAGCCCAGAAGTGCCAAAAGATGGATGGCGCTCACTTTCAACATCTGCTGTAGTCGTGATGACTGGGTGTTGTGTGATGTCCTTAGGTTAGTTAGGTTTAAGTAGTTCTAAGTTCTAGCCATTTGAACCATTTTTTGCTGTAGTCGGGTTAGTAGTGTATTTCCTTTCCTCTGCTGTGTTTCTTTCTACCCTGTAACTCTATTCTCCGGGCCACTTTCGTTTTCTCCGTCCTGTATAGTTCTCATGAACAGCTGTGTTTGGAACACAACTCTGTATGGGTACGAATAGTAGACATCGAAGGTGCCTTGCGATCGTATTCACGAACTTACCTCAATAACGCGGCAGATTACCTACGCCTTAATATGTTCTTGGAATGGAGTCGAAGTAATAAGCAACTGATGTGACTTACTTTGCAGCGAAAGCGATCAACACTAATTATGTGAAATATTACTGAGATAAGCTAGTTCGGGTTCTGTGTGTCGAGTACTGACAACAAAACTGAGGCATGGGCCACGGAATACATTTGGCATAAGGAAAGCAAAGAATTTGGTTCACAGATATCGATAAACTTTAGCAACAACCTTTGATCTCGCAATTTGACCTACAGATAGATAACAGCGAACTTCTAGGATTTGTACAGGGGAGTGAGTACATAATATTCTGAATAGGAACCCATGTCCAGAAACGTATAGTTTCCGTGCAACAGCCGACTGGAAACATGTTTTCCAGATAGGTATGTAACAGGGTAGTCACGGTGGGGGTTGGTTACGAAAGATCTGCTGATGTCATTTGACGACTTTCTTAGCTATCTGACATGGTTTTAGCCTAATTTGCTTGTCTGTGAGTGTTAGAGCAACTTCCTTGAATATATGTTTCCAGAATAATCTTCTGAATGATGGAGCTGACGGTAAAGAAGAGCCGCTCGTCGCCTTTATCAAGATTGTCCTCTACAGCGTCCGACTCCATCGTGTACCATATTCGCCATAATTATGAAACGGCATCCAGAAAGGATACCTTCACCGTCAGCAGGCATAACCCTTGCGTTCCAGGGAGATGCTGCACACCCGATATGAAAGAGCCCGTAATGCATCACGTTGAAGAGAAACAGTGAACGAGCACGTGAGCAGTTTGTATGGCTGTTGATGAGAGGAGTTATAAAACAGTGTTGTAGTAGGTCACGCCTAATTAATTACTCTTAAATGTGGTCGCATTACCAATATATTATCAAATTTCCAGAGCTGGGTTCCAATTAAAAATATTGTCATTTACTCGCCTCTACAAGTGCTAGAGGTTTGTAACGGGAATTTCGGAAGACTGGTGTGCTCAAAAAGCCAAACAAAACTTCGTCTTGTTCTTCGTCTACTTTTTCTTTTCCTAATCTTTATCTCGCACCTCAAGGGGTCTTCATGTTAATCTGGATTGCATTTTAATTTCTTTGGAAATACTCAGAGGATTGTAACTGAACAATCCTTCTACTGTTCAAGCAAACAAACAAACAACGTCCGAACAGGCCTTGAAGTCCCAATGGTACTGTGTCATCCTCACCCCTAAGGCGTCACCGGAAGGGCATGTGGTCAGCACTCCGCTCTCCCGGCCGTTCCGTTTTCGTGACCGGTGTCGTTACTCCTCAATTGGCCTCACAAGTGCTGAGTGCACACTGCTTGCCAGTAGCACTCGGCAGACCTGGACTGTGACCCATCCATGTGCTAGTTCAGCCCAACAGCGCTTAACTTTGGTTAGCTTCGGTGCTCTGCTGGAATCGGTGTTACTACTGCGGCAAAGCTGTTGGCCCTCCTACTGTTCGCCCAGCGATTGTAATTCTCACAATGGTAATCTGCCATAGGGCTTTCTCTGATACAGTCGATACTTGGCACGGTGATAGAAGGATTTCAAGAGGTTTCACGCGCGCTGTGAAACCAAGTGCATTGGTAGCGCAGTAACCAAGAGCACAGTTTCGAAATATTGTACTCCGTGTTCAGAGCCAGTCTTATGGTTTTTTATTTTACTGTCGTAGAAGTATGTGACATCAATAATTTTAATTATTAAAGTTGTTGCGTGCATAGTCTGATATCAAACCAGTTCTTTAATTCATGCCACGGCGCATAAACACTAGGTTAACGAAGGCCAACGAACGACCACCAGCTGCTTGGTTGGTCGAAATTTTCTTAGTGTGTATGGGCGGCAAATCGAAGCCAAAGAAGCGGTTGGCCTTGCTCGCGTTTCGGGTGGCCGGTGGTAATATCAAAGCGCTGGCGGTAGAATTCCTTGTCACACCTCTCCTAGTATGGGGCCTGGTCTAATATTGGTTGGTTCAGCAGCAATTCACTACATCTGTTGAACAGGTTTAAGGTCTAACATTGATTCTGTCCCACCACACTTCTCCTTACTTTTTCAAAGAGAGGTCGTCCACCAACGTCGTTTCTTCTTTTTCTTTACCTGACGATCAGCTTCTTGCAGTATGAAAATACTGCCCACATGACGACTGCAAAATCCTCTTCTTCCCTCTTAATATCGGCTAGTGAGGTTGCAGCTGAAAAGCTACTTTATTATAATAACCAAACTGAAGCAACCTCGACAAGTTATCAGAGCCATCTAATATTCCACGTGGCCGAATCTCTTGGCAGAATCACCTTGGTTTGGTGAGGATGAGAGACCAAACGCCACTGCGTTGGCGACCAACGTTCGGACGAATCCATTGGCTGCCGTTCGTTGGCATTCTTTGGCTTAGTGTGTGCGCGCTATGACAACACATTCATCTCATCAAACATAATTCTACCCTTATTCTTTATGCAAGAAAACAGTGAGATTTAATTCTATAACGTCTTCGTGAAGAACAACATCCTCTCCTGTCAGGAATGCCTGTCCTCGGTTAAAGTTGTAGGTTGTTAATGAATTCGGTTAATCTGCTTTACTAAATTTACTAAATACAGGGCAGTAACGAAGTGTCGTGTTGTAAGTTACCCTCATCACTATATTAAGTGATAACAGAAGAGTGGGACATTGCATGCACAGCAACATTTAACTTTTAATTCTGAGAGGCGGAAAGCGGACATTTGTAGCGACATTATCGCACGAATCGGCGGAATGTAAAGCAGGTGGCGTGCGGCAGGTGGCGCTGCGCAGCAGGAAACGGGGCTTTCCGCCCTGCGCATGCGCATGCGTGAGCGCTCCCCCTGTCCCTGCCCTCCTAAACGGCCAATTAGACCTGCCTTTACACACGTGTCTGAGCGTGACGGCCAAGCTAACCAAGGCCGCCCCTCCAGACACTCCGGGAAACCGTTTCCGCTGCGATGCGCTCTTGCAACAGGTAGCACTGCGCTACTTCGCTACACTAGCACGAAATTTAGTCACTCGTCCTCATCACGGTCTTCGGTAGCCACAGGAAGAGTCGCATCGACAGACAGATCATGTGCTTCCCTTACATTAACTGACCTTATCTTGTTATTGAAAATATTTTATTTAAATTTTTTTTACGGAGTAGACAAAGTCATATAGCTCATGTCACCATATTCTCCAACTTTCCCGTAGCGAGCGAAGTCGTGCCTTGGTGAGACACTGAACCCACATCCGGGAGGAGAGAGGTTGAAGGCCCGTCTGGGATGGTTCCCTTGCAATGGCACATGCGGCTTCCTTCCAAATCCTCCCCAAATTCGAGCTTGTGCTTCGGCATTGACAACGAGTTGTAAAACAAAAAAATCTTATTACTTTCCAAGTTTCCAGTGTCTTGCTGCAACTCCACCATAACTACGTAAAGGAAGGGTTAGCAACAGGAATTTACCAATTAACGAAAGTAATCCATGTAAAGGTGAAGGCTCCATCTGTCATCGCATCTCTCTATGATTTCAACATACATACGCCCATCTCTCAAGCAGTCAACCAGTTACGCTGGCTAACATAGTACAGAATCTGAGAAGAACCCTTGATAGAAAACAGCTTGTAATCTACACCTTCCCATAGTCTGACATACTGCCGCAAACTGCTTAAATCTACTGAAACGACTAAGAAGTATCACATAGCGTTCCACACCGTTCACCATTATACAGATTTACAAGTTCCTTATTCGCTCTATCTTAATTTATACCAAAACTGCGTGGATTTCCACTCTTCCCACCTATGTGAATCTTAGACTGGCACGCACTCTGCTTCATTTTCAACAAATGGCAATCTCCACCAGCACGAAGCTTAACACCGCCCTCAATTCCCCCACAGCTCCTTCCGTCATTAGCCCACGAAACACACCACCATCCAGTATCCCAGTCCAGGCACTATGAAATGCCATTGTACTCATATCCCAACATTCATACATGACTAAGCATTGTCCGTCTTTTTCCATCGGGACTTCAACTAATCTCCCCTCCCTCCTACATCCCATCCTCTCCCCACCAGGGAGCACGTATCACTCACACCAGCCTTAACACTGATGCTCCTGCGCTGCACAATAAATCTTACTTAAAACACCACTTTCGAAAACCTGAGTTACCTGAAGCTCTTCAAGGCCCCATTATGTCAAGCATCGCATCAGCATCTGCGACAATGTGAATTTTAAGAATTGTCTACCATTTTCACAATATTCTCGATTCAGCGATTCCCCCCCCCCCCCCCCCACACCCCTCTTGAACAGCCGTGATGACATTTCTTCAATATTTTAACTCTTTGTGTATAATCATTCACTTGCTTGTGTAAAATGGCCAGGAAATCGTCATGGTGTTTGTGACGTCCTCTGGATATCGTCATTAGCATCATGTGTCAGAACACCACGGTGTTTTGACGAGAAACCGGCTCTTGGGACAGCGACATAAAGGAATCCATTGTAATACAGGCTGACTTGAAACTGGTCAACAGAGACGAAGGATATTAATTAAGTGAGGCACAGAATTCTGCGTTAGCGTGGATATGACGAGAGCGCGGCCATTACGTACAACTCACAAGATGCGGCCGGAATGTCTACACAGAGATGCGAACAGTGCAACCGCTTGCCCCCACCACTGCAGCCTCACCCCGCTGCCCATCCTCCGACCGAACGTCGCGTTATTTTAACAGTGATACCTGGCTGCAGACCCGAGAACTTTTCACCTAATGTATACGCCGGCAGAACCTACATTCACATACATATTGTAGTCCTCCACTGCCGAATCGACTACTGACCTACGGTTACCCATTCACAACAAACTGGCGACATGTCTGGTATGCAGCTATGTTAAGGAAGATCCATTAGCTACGTGGACTACTGGCAGGGGAACGATTCTGCTCAATTTATAGTTTGAATGGTGTTGCTATGAAACCTAATGAAATCAAAACTATGAGTGAATTACAGAGCCGGCCGCGGTGGTCTAGCGGTTCTAGGCGCTCAGTCCGGAACCGCGCGACTGCTACGGTCGCAGGTTCGAATCCTGCCTCGGGCATGGATGTGTGTGATGTCCTTAGGTTAGTTAGGTTTAAGTAGTTCTAAGTTATAGGGGACTGATGACCACAGATGTTTAGTCCCATAGTGCTCAGAGCCATTCGAACCATTTGAATTACATAGATGAACGTTTACCAAGTCCTTTAGGCAAGGGTTACTAATTCTTGGAACACTACCGCATATTTAAACAGAAGGTACAGTTGAAACAAATGAGTTGTTTTAAGGACAACTGTTTTACACATCACAGAAACCTACTGTCCCTGTCTTTCCCACTTTTGCAAGAGTACAGTGCAATTACATGACACATTTCCTACGTGATGGATCGAAGTGTCCACGTTATCGTGAGCATTCCATTACAACGCTCCAGAATGTGCTTCCCATGGATGCGTGAATAGAGGCGATCACTTTAACACGAAGCCAGTACACGTCAGTAGAGCTCTCATAAAATAAATTGGCACCCGCGGACGAAGGCTTTGTCGGTCTCAGTCCTTTGTTATAAGCTGTCTCACATCACCTTGCTACGTCCTGCAGAGGTGTGAGCTTTGTCCGTTACAATCAGTCATCTTAATTGTTTATGTGCTGATTTTCGTATTCTGTATACCCTAATCAGAGAATACCGAGTTGACCAATTATTACTGGTCGCACTCGAAAAAAAATCACATGTTTCCCGGAATAGGGACTCGTTCCCCGCGACAAGCTACATTATAATTAATCTTTGGGATAGATTATTTTATATCTTATTGTTCTAGTTTGATTTTTCTTTGTGCTGAATCCCAACTCCCTTCCCCCCAGTTTGATTGTATTGCAAGAATAAATGAGTTGTGTGTAAATTGGGGTCAATAAGAAAAGGTCCTCTCTGTCCCAAGATTTGGATAAAAAAATCAGATAAAAATCCAATTTATTTTTATCTCAAAAATTTGTATAGAAGTAACTGATTAATCAGTGACTTCAATACGTTCATTATTATCTTGATCGGTTCATTTACAATGCTACCCCAGAAACAGTTTGTCCGTCTAGCAATAGATGTCATCTCGAATGCAATTCAGTGTCCATTTTCCAGAACATGTTCTGTTACCGCTGATTTCTCAGGATACTGAAGGTGGAAACACTCCGTTTTCTATATGGTGTTGATCAATAGATAGCGCAATCTGTCCGACATAAAACTATCCATACCCACACGGTATTTTGTATATCCCTGGGGTTCCATATCCTGTATCGTCTTTGACAGACCTCACGAGTTTTTCGAATTTTTGCTGGAGGCTTGAAGACCGTATCATCTTCAGGAGTCGTCTAATCAGTCCTGTTACTGATGAACACAACGACATACACACAAGTACTTTCATATCCTCCTCGTATGACTTCTTCTTATAAGCCTTCGATGGAAATAGCTAGCGAAATTTGTCTGTAGTTGTATCCGTTTTCTTTGAACAGTTTCCGTAATTGGCTAAGTTCCTTTTGTCAGCGTCAGAGACGGCTTTCGCTCGATGCTCTCATGTCATAAGAACAGAATGTTTCTGTGCTGGGTGGTGGTAGTTGACAGCATTCAGATACCGTTCCGTGTAGGTAGGCATTCGGTGAACACTGTGTCTGAGTCACCCATCTGCTTTTCGGAAGACAATGACATCAAGGGAAAGCAAGGCAACCGTCTGTCTCTACCTCCATCGTGAACTTTATGTGGTCATGAGTAGGAATGCAATGTACATATGGGACATGAACATAATTTGTGGACGCGCGGGATTAGCCGAGCGGTCTCGGGCGCTGCAGTCATGGACTGTGCGGCTGGTCTCGGCGGAGGTTCGAGTCCTCCCTCGGGCATGGGTGTGTGTGTTTGTCCTTAGGATAATTTAGGTTAAGTAGTGTGTAAGCTTAGGGACTGATGACCTTAGTAATTAAGTGCCATAAGATTTCGCACACATTTGAACATAATTTGTGCTCCCAAACACAAACCACTACTCTATTGCCATAAAAAGTGATACAGCTAATCAGTATGAAATCCTGGACCGCCATTTTGCTCTTCTAGTCTGACGTCTGCACCGGGCACGGAAGTTCCATCTCTGACACGCGAAGGGAAGTTACATCTTTGCATCGAAACTACAATCGCTCCTTCAAGAAGCCTTAAATATCTGAATTATTTGTAAAAATACTAAATATAATTTCTGTAACAGTACAAAACGCACATGGCTCACTTATTGGCACTGCTGGTGTCACTTATATAAAGGATAGTCAAATGAAAACGAGATAGATGCAAATAAAATAAGTAAATTGTTTATTACTTCAAGAGTAATCACCATAACTGTTAATACATTTACCCCACTGTGCGACAAGAGGGTACATGCCTTCTTGGAAATATGTTTGCGGTTGTCTACGGAATAAGACTGTACCCACGTGTGCACCGTTTTTTTCTGAAGCAAATTAACGACCACTTGTGTCTTTCTGCTGGGTTTCGAAAATATGGAAATCTCAAGGCGAGGGAACGGGACTGTATGGTGGATGTGTAAGGGCTTCCCACTGAAACTTCTGCAAAGTAGTCGTAACAGCCTTTACAACTAGAGGGCGGGTTGTTTCGAGTATACACACGGTCCTGATGCTGTGTCGAATTACCGTCGATACTGTTGATCTTGTTTTCAGATACTATCTTGAGTGGAGCGGTGTGTCTTCTTATATCCGTGTATTGAGGATGGATGTCCACTTAGGAGCTATTTACGTGACGTATGGGGAAGCATAACATAGTTCTTGTTGTGTGCATCTGTATGGCGCCTGACGATAACTGTGTTCCGACTCACTGGAGGAGGATGAGGAGGAAACTAGTGTTTAACGTCCCGTTGACAACGAGGTCATTAGAGACGGAGCACAAGCTCGGATTAGGGAAGGATGGGGAAGGAAATCGGCCGTGCCCTTTCAAAGGAACCATCCGGGCATTTGCCTGAAGTGATGTAGGGAAATCACGGAAAACCTAAATCAGGATGGCCGTACGTGGGATTGAACCGTCGTCCTCCCGAATGCGAATCCAGTGTGCTAACCACTGCGCCAACTCGCTCGGTGACTCACTGGAGGTTGGCCAAACCGTGTGCCGCCTACTCTGTATGTGGCTGTGTCTAGTATGTATCTTCTGGCGGACGCGGGTCCCAGGATGTGATCGATTTCTATTTGAACCCTTCTAGTAACTTCAACTGATAATTCTGCCTCACGATTCAATGGAATTTGCAAGATTACTGACAAATTACTCATACAGACTATATCTGAGCATTGCCGTAATGAGTAGGTCTCTTATCATGTCGGCATAGACTTGGATTAATATTACTTTGTGACCGACACATAACAGTGGTGGGGGCAGTATTTTCAGTGATCCGCCAGCGATGTTTCATAAGGCACTATATGTACACAGGCAACACAGCGAGCACGTGGCGCATGGTTGGCTGGCGGCTAGCCCCTACCACCCGACTCGTTCAAAAAAGTGTTCAAATGTGTGTCTAATCCTATGGGACTCAACTGCTAAGGTCATCAGTCCCTAAGCTTACACACTACTTAACCTATATTATCCTAAGGACAAACACACACACCCATGCCCGAGGGAGGACTCGAACCTCCGCCGGAACCAGCCGCACAGTCCATGACTGCAGCGCCCGAGACCGCTCGGCTAATCCCGCGCGGCGCCCGACTCGTTGAAACATAAACAACAAAGTAATTTTATTCGAAGTATAACAGGTGACAACGAGTGTATGAAGGGTACGCGATGAGTGGGTGGGAATGGGGGTGTGGGGGGGGGGTCGGGGGGGGGGGGGAGAGGGCTGCGTCTGATCACGTGCTTGTTTGACCTTCGAGAGAGACTAACAGAAACGTTGAAAACATTAAACGGCAGCTTATGGAAGAAAGTCGTTGTCCATCTAGCGAGAACCCGCTTATAAAAACTCAAGTACGATATTTCAAGACAGAAATTACTAATATCCTTCAGTTACCTTACTACCTATCACGTGGAAATTGCGCAGGAAAAATCAGGCAAATAACAGTTCATATGGGGGTCTACACTCGCAAACATAGCCGAGGTCACAAATACACTCTCGTAAAGTGGCACTCAGAGGCAAGCAGATTCATATACTAGTGGAGGAAATTATTCACTGTCAGTATTTCGCTGGCAGGAGGAGGAGAAATCGTGGCGTAGAGTTTTTGACAGCCTGTGTTTGCGCCAATATCCTGGATTAAATTCTAAACCTATCCGCAATTTTTCTTGAAGTTGGGGAATCTGAAACTGTTGCTGAAGTTCCCTTTGGCTGACGGCGCAGTTATGCTAGGTGGCCCCTTTAAAGTTACCAACGGAGGTGGCGCAGTGGTTAGCACACTGGATTCGCATTCGGGAGGACAACGGTTCAAACCCCCGTCCGGACTTCCCGATTTAGGTTTTCCGTGATTTCCCTAAATCGCTTCAGGCAAATCCCGAGATGGTTCCTTTGCAAGGGCACGGCCATCCGTCGCTAATCCGATGGGACCGATGGCCTCGCTGTTTGGTGCCCTCCCCCAGATCAACCAACCAACCTTAGTGTTATTCGCGAGAGGCAGGCTATGTCCTGGCATCGGGATTCACACTCTCCTTTCCCTTCATCCTGAACAACACAATCCGTACACTGCACTGTACAAGCATTCATCACAGTCATCCACACGACACAGATACATACCTGTCACTTCATAACAGATCGGAGAAAGGCAACGGCAAACCATGTCCACTAGGACCTTATCTAGAACTGCTCCTTAAGCTCATTCCTTGCGAATAGGACTACTTCGACATGACAGAGGTCTACACACAGCCGTTCTTCCCACGCTCCATCGACGAAGGAACGGGTATAGCAAAGAGTACCTACTGTCAAACGCTTCACAGTGATTCGCCAAGTATAGATGCAGAATCACTAAAAACACTCGTGAAGAATTTAATGTAATGAAGATACTCCGCGCCAAGCACAAAAATAGAGAAAACCATAGTGTTCTCTACAATAAATGTATGGAATCATCAGGGAAAACATTCATTCCTATTCGAGAATGGAGTGGAGACAAAAATACAAAATGCGTTTAATTCGATAAAGTCCATAAAACGGATGAAATATTTTACTATAAAGCACACTGTGCTGCAGAGTCATAAAACCTCACGTTTTCAGAAATGATACGTGCGAAATAGCATTAAAACCGTGAGTCAGATTCATAGTACAGATAGCAAAGATAATCAGTAATTACGCACCTCTCAGAAACAGAATCACTGGTTAAAATTAAAGTTTCAGTTCGTGCAATATAGGGTTCTGGGAACGATAGTATAAGATAAGATAAAAGTTTTTAGAATTGAATAAGCATTCAGATAGTATTTCTGTTAATTTTGAGTTCTCCAGAAAGGTTCACTACTACAGTAAGCTAGTGGCTTATTTAATTCTTGAGGGTATTTTTGTTGTGTCATTGTAATTACAAAAGGCATGTCTTTTTTTACGACAGAATAAAAATAACCTCAAGAATTGTAAAACAACTACGGACAATATGACCACAGAAATGAAGAACTCAAGTTTATTTAATTATTTACTCGCTTGTTATTAAAAAAGAATCCCTAAATTTCAGTAAGTGTGGAATCATGATTTAAAAAGGAAGTTATAACCGAAGATTCACCAATTCTGTACTGATGTTCCGCCATAGCAGTGCTGCACTTGGCCAGCTGTGCAAGTCTGATAACCCATATTTGGCACACTCCAATAAATATATCATGCACAGCTCGTCTTGCCTTCCAGATTTATTAGTTTCGTGATTTCCTTACGTCACTTACGGCAACTGCCGGGCTGATTCGCCACGCGGGGTAGCCGCACAGTGTGAGGCGTGTTGTCACGGTCCGCGTGATCTCCCCCCATCGGAGGTTCGAGTCCTCCCTTGGGCATGGGTGTGTGTGTCGTCGTTAGCGTAAGTTATTTTAAGTTAGATTAAATAGTGTGTAAGCTTAGGGACAGATGACCGCAGCAGTTTGGTCCCATAAGACCTTACCACAAATTTCCAAATTTTCCCTGCTGATTATTTCGAAACGGCACGGCCGATTTACTTCAATAATTCGATCTTGCGTTCCGGCTCTAATGACCTCGTTGTCAACGGGATGTTAAACCTCAATCTTCCTACAGTGTCTACACGTTCCCAGTCATATAAACGGTCATCATTTATGCTTCATACTGTAATCATGTTTCTGCGTCGGTCAACTCACGTTCTCACTCGATTTACACCTTCACACCGGCGCTGAGAATATTGTGCTTCTAGCTGTGAGGCAGTGCGCGTATTCATGCTTACCGGCGTCTGGTAGCGATGCTTTTCCTGTTTCTCACCGTCGGGCGGCGTTTGTGTTCAAACGCCCTGGGCTACTAATTTAATATATTGATCTTTTATTTTGGAAGGCCATACCTTAAAAAAAACGAAAGATGACATAAAATAATTTTGCACTATATTAATCACAAAGTATGTGATATCTCATTTGTTCAGAAGGCTCTCTCGTTGATGGAGCACACAGAATCGTATTCACAGCTGTTTGTTGGTCCTGGCTGATAGGTAGCACATCATACGTTAAGCCGTCGGCACACGTACCGTGTATCCGAACGTTCGGGAGTCTTTCCGAACGTGCAGAGCAATATCTGGCATGTCAGATATTCTGAGCGTGCGTCTGAGCGTTGACCAATGAGATGGCACAAAGCCACCTACGACACAAGCAAGCTGTCTCCCTTCAGTACAGAATTGTGAGGCGCCATATTGGCATTCATTTCAAGCCTATATGTATATATGCTGCTTCTGAGCACCAGCTAATTGAGAATCACAGGAAAACTCGTTGTTGACTATGTGATTCGTTCCAATAAACTAATGAGAAACATCATATTCGTGGCAAAAGAATTATTGTAACTTGCGTATTATGAGAGTAGGCTATTTGAGGGCAGCGACACACCGAAGATGCACCCAAAACGCAATGTTCTTGGTACAATTTGTTTTAATTAAATCTCAAGTAGTAACATATCTACGCTTAAGGTTTTCAGCAAGACGTAACATAATATGATTAGAGGCGAGAGGTGTGATGTTGATTTAGCGTAATGAGTGGCCTCACTGTCCAGTATTGAGTAGTTTGTTGGAGGCAGTGGTTCGCGTATTGAAACTTCAAATTTTTTCTTCCTAACAGTCGCGTTTTTATTAGGTTCTGATACTTTATTATTAGTTTAATATAAGTATATAATATATCTGATGTTATGTAAATATAAGTTCACCTTTTTTTGAGGGGTGACTTTGTTCGATTGGCTTAATCTACAGGACAGCTTGCTCTACTTATATAAAGACATTTTGCTCCTTTTTTTCTTTTACGATTCGTAATTCACATGTTGCAAAGATTCTGCTGGGTAGGAACAGTGATGAAGTAAGTCTGATCTTGGGGTTTTTCTAAAATGTGGGAATGCTGAAATAACGAATGGCTCTGAGCACTATGCGACTTAACTTCTTAGGTCATCAGTCGCCTAGAACTTAGAACTAATTAAACCTAACTAACCTAAGGACATCACACACATCCATGCCCGAGGTAGGATTAGAACCTGCGATCGTAGCGGTCGCTCGGTCCAGACTGTAGCGCCCAGAACCGCACGGCCACTCCGGCCGGCTGATGAAATAACGTTTATCTTATGCGGAGAAGTATTCCAAATTTGTAACACGCTGTTTGTAATGGAACATTTATAAGCCTTTGTCCTTATGGATTGGACATGGTACTTTCCTTTTCGTGGACGATGGAGGAAATGTGCGTTTTAATACAGCTAACGTGGGAATTTTACGCGCGCCCGTTGAGTAAACAGTGTGATTTACGAACTAGAAACACCCGTCAACTGCCGCTGGAGTGCGTTGCGATCGCGTATAGCACGTTGGGGCCCACGTACCGTATGCGCAAGTCGCATCGTTCCTGAGCGCTCAGCAGCACGTTGAACTTGGCACGCTCAACGTTAACGTTCGACAGCACGGTCCGTGTGCCGACGGCTTTAGTGTACTGCTGGTACCGTGATTGGTATAGCCGAGCGTGAGCCACTGGTAGTACCTGCCGCCCGGTGGTGACGTCTAGCTTGAGTCACCGGATGTACACGCTGGCGCGAACATGTTTAAGACCATCCATAGCTCTCCTAGCAGGTTGAAGTCTTCGTGTATCTGGGTAAGCCACAAGAGATGACTACTAGGTCTGGAAGCGTCCACGATATTTTCCTATTTCTCTATTGCTTCAAAGTTCTCTAGTGCTTTCCATGCCTGTCATAAAACGGACCTGGATTCGAGGCAGTTGGTGCCTAACAGTAACTTCCCTCCCATTCCTCCTCACCCAACCCCCACCACCCGATTCTTCAATTAATCGAACTCGCGTGAATAAAACAGCTTCGAACGTCTGATGTTAAATATTTGACGTTAAGCATTTAAAACTTTGTGGTTGAAGATGCAAAACCGTAATAATGTTAGTTTCATTAGTTTGTGAATATTCACCAATAAACCAATGAGAATGGAAAACCAAAACTGTTATACACCGAAGAACCAAACATTATGACCACCTGTTTAGTAGCGTGTTGCTCAACTTTTCAAACACATTACCACAGAGATAACCCTGGGTTCGGTGTGTGGCGACTTGGGATGAGTGGACCGCTGTAGCCTGTTGTGGAGTTGTGAACCACTGAGGGCTACGGCGGGGACGAAGCCTGTCCGTCGATTCTAGGTCCCGAATTCCATACAATACAATGCAATGCCTTGAGTAAGCGTAGATTGCGGTAGTTCTCCTAGTATTCTTGGTCAGTTAAGGTCGTAATCGCATTACCTGAGTGTTAGGTGGGTTGCATACCTATCGGGCGACATCTCATTTCGATCGATTTGTGTGTGTGTGTGTGTGTGTGTGTGTGTGTGTGTGAGTGAGTGAGTGTGTGTGTGTGTGTCTTGCTGGATTCCGCTAGAAACCAGAAGGGGCGAACCGTCTAGAAACAGAGTATACATGGTGATTCACGAAGATATGCAAATATTTTAATGTGTTATTCTACAAGTGAAACTAAAGAAAAAAGTTCATATAAACAAAAGGCCGCAAATATTTGGTTACGGAGTTACGGTTAATAAAAGATTTTGTCTGAAATTAGGTACTTCGCTAATATGAAGCCATAGCAAAACTGTACGAGGTTAAAGTAAGGCACGATATCCATTTATTTTGTTGTTATTGATCTGGCGAATCTAATAAAACATTTCCCAGACGTGTATCTGCAGCAGTTTCCAAGAACATCCAGAGAAGCAAAGATTATTATACAAGTAAATTTGTTTACTTTCCATGAAGAATGTAGAAACGTTTATGTCATTGCTGGCAACCGTTAGTGAGTTGTTTCAGACGGCTGTCGTGGCCGAGCGGTTCTAGGCGCTTCAGTCTGGAACCGCGCGACCGCTACGGTCGCAGGTTCGAGTTTTGCCTCAGCCGTGGGTGTGTGTGATGTCCTTAGGTTAGTTATGTTTAAGTAGTTCTAAGTGCTAGCAGACTGATAACCTCAGATGTTAAGTCCCACAGTGCTCAGAGTCATATTAACCATTTGAGTTGTTTCAGTCGTTTCTTAACCTTGAAACGAGTTAGTTTTCTGGGTTGTTCAGTTTATGACGACTAAGTCAATACACGTGAGGCGTTACTTGCTCGCATTACGAATTCAATAAACGAAATTAAGAACAACCCTGTGACACTGAAACGAGCAACAAAATCTGTTCATACACGTGCAGCTAAATGCATTGAACTCGGTGGAGAAATTTTTGAACATTTATTGTAAACGTAGTGCTTTGTTTTCTCCAGTTTAACATGGACTGACGTGTGCTATGGTACTAACAAAAGCACATTATCTGACACATTCATACAGTTTCAGTTAGCGTTATTACTATCATTTTTCCAAAATTAAATTCTCTACAACATCTGTTGAAAACTTCGTGCAATTGTCTGGAATTTAATAAACAAATTGGGCCAAGTAGTTAACAAATTAAAATTTAACGAAATTACGTCTTTGCCTCTCTGGATGTGCTGGAAAAGTACGGCAGATACACGTCTGGGACACGTTTTATTAGATTCACCCGATCAATAACAACAAAATAAATAGAAGTCGTGAATTACTTTAAACCTCGTACAGTTTTACGATGGCTTCATATTAGTGAAGTTGCTAAATTTCAGGCCAAATCTTATTTCGATTCACTTGTTTCTTAACCACGTCTTGTTTCCGATCCATTCAGATGCACAATCACACGGTCTAATGATTAACTAACTGGAGATAAAGGAAGTACGTTACATGCTGTGCATTCAAGTCGATGTTCCCCTTTTTGTGCGCTATATTTGGACGAGTAGCTTGGTCGGCTTTATCAGACGCTTCGTGGGATAGGTCACCAAATATCTTAGAAATGGAAGCGTTATCACGTATGGGCACCTGAAATCGTGTTATCTAATATGAGATACATTTCGACGTAACGCAAGTGCCGTTATTTGGAGTAGGCGATCAGCAAGAATCATCCGATTACACTAAACACATGGTACGTTACACTTGATCGTGTCAGTAAATTTTTGTGGACTTTCCTTTTCTGGACACAAGTTCGATTTGGTACGAGTCTACAGAACAACTAAAACTATCGCATGTATTCGATATGCAAACGAGGCTTAGAAGCTATTCCCGTTTGGTATCAGCTTATCTTAATCACAGGACAGGTTAGAGCGCGCAGTGTGAACACGGCCTAATGCAGAACGTTGTGAGGTCGCGCTTCTGTCGCACTTTACGGCGCCAAGTCGTCTGACCCTCTGCTTAGCCGTTACGACTCTGACGAGATTTCGCAGAGATACCTTCGACCCACGCCCGTGTTCATCCAGTGAATGGCCCATAACATGAGTGCGCCAAATTTTGCTTCTCAAGAAGAACGGCCCAGTAATCGAACACAACCGCAGCAAGGCGAGTTCTCTTTTATCTATCGCACTAAGGTCGAAACATACAACTGATTATCTGACGTACATAAATCTCTGACCTATTATAAACGTAGGCCCCTCTAAATCAGTGACCAAGGCAGAACAACTTAATGAGTATATTTAAGCTATGTAAGACAGCACAAGTCGTTAGTTTTGCAGTTACATTATCTGATCAAAAGTATCGGGACACCCCTATGTAGAGCGGAATTGGCCACTAGATGTCACGAGAGGCGAACCCGCCAGTTCAGAAGGAGACTGGAGTACTGTGTTGTCAGCAGAGAAGCAGTAACAGGTGGCCGTTGTGGCCGAGCGGTTCTAGGCGCTTCAGTCCGGTTCGAATCCTGCCTCGGGCATGGATGTGTGTGATGTCCTTAGGTTAGTTAGGTTTAAGTAGTTCTAAGTCTAGGAGACTGATGACCTCAGATGTTAAGTCCCATAGTGCTCAGAGCCATTTGAACCATTGAAGCAGTAACAGCAGAGTGGGGCGGTTGGGAGAGCTCAGTAACTTCGAACGTAGACTAGCCATTGAATGTCATCTATGTAACACATTCATCCGGGGCATATGAAGCCCTCCGGAGCTGCCCAATTCGACTGTTGATGTGATTGTGCAGTGGCGATACGAAGGAACAACCACAGTTCAACCAAGACCAGGCAGACCTCATGTACTCACGGTCAAGGACCGCCGAGCACTGTGGAGGGTGGTTCTAAAATAACGCATGAAATCAGACGAAGGACTCGCTTGTGAGTTCCAAAGAGCTACCAGCTGGCACAGTGGCTGTGCATAGAGTGTTAGATGGATCGTGGTACAATTTACATTTACATGATTACTCTGCTATTCACAATTAAGTGCCTGGCAGAGGGTTCAATGAACCACCTTCAAGCTATCTCTCTACCGCTCCACTCTTGAACGGCACGCGGGAAAAACGAGCACTTTTTCTGTGCGAGCCCTGATTTCTCTTATTTTATCGTGATGATCATTTCTCGCTATGTAGATGGGTGCCAACACAATGTTTTCGCAATCGGAGGAGAAAACTGGTGATTGAAATTTCATAAGAAGATCCCATAGTAACGAAAACCCTTGTTTTAATAATTGCCATTCCAATTTACGTATCATGTCTGTGACTTTATCTCCCCTATTTCGCGGTCATATAAAACGGGCCGCCCTTCTTTGTACTTTTTCGATGTCATCCGTCACTCCCACCTGATGCGGATCCCACACCGCAGAGCAATAGTCCAGAACATGGCGGACAAGCATGGTGTAAGCAGTCTCTTTAGTAGACCTGTTACATCTTCTAAGTGTTCTGCCAATGAATCGCATTCTTTGGTTTGCTCTACCCACAATATTGTCTATGTGATCGTTCCAATTTAGGTTATTTTTAATTGTAATTCCTAAGTATTTAGTTGAATGTACAGCCTTAACATTTGTGTGTCTTATCGCGTAATCGAAATTTAGCTGATTTCTTTTAGTACTCATGTGAATAACTTCACACTTATCCTTATTCAGGGTCAATTGCCATTTTTCGCACCATGCAAATATCTTATCTAAATCAGTTTGCAAGTCGTTTTGATAATCTGATGACTTTACAAGACGGTAAATGACAGCATCATCTGCAAACAATCTATGACGGCTACTCAGATTGTCTCCTATGTCGTTAATATAGATCAGGAACAATAGAGGGCCTGTAACACTTCCTAGGGGAACGCCGGATATTACTTCTGTTTTACTCGATGACTTTCCGTCTATTACTACGAACTGTGACCTTTCTGACAGGAAATCACGAATCCAGTCTCACAATTGAGGCGATACTCCGTAGGCACTCAGTTTGGTTAGAAGACGCTTGTGAGGAACGGTGTCGAAAGCCTTCAACAATGGTAAGCAGCTCGTCGTAAGAAACACATTTTTGTAGTCAACGCTTAGCGACACTGGTATAAAGAGCGACGCCACTGGACAATGGATGACTTGAAACAAGTGATTTAGATTGATCAATCACGGTACCTCCTGTGGCAGTCCGATGGTAAGAGTTTAGGTCTGGCGAATGCCTGGAGAGCATACGTGCCATCATGTGTAGCCAATAGTCAAGTACGGAGGAGGTGGTGTCTGAGTGAGGGTGAGTTTTTCGTGGTCAGGGCTTAGGCCCCTTTCTGCGCTTAGCAAAACGCTAATTATGGAAGGATATGAACACAATTTACAGCACTGTGTCTTGCATACAGTAGGGGAACAGTTCAGAGACAATGACTGCCTGTCATTAAGTAACATCTGCGAAGCAGCAGTTTGTGGAAAATAACATTCTTAAGATGGATTGGGCTGCCCAGAGTCCCGAAATGAACGCAATGTAACAACTTTGGGAAGAGTAAGAACGTCGATTTTGCTCCAGATAAGAGAGAAGAAAAATACTACCTTCTCTGATTTCGGATCGTTAGGAAGAATGGGCTGCCGTTCCTCCACAGACATTCGGACACTTCGGGGAAAGTCTCCCCAGTAGAGTTCAAGCCGCCGACATAAAGGTGAAGGATGGGCACCATCCACAGATCGGTGCATGGGTACTTCCGATCAGATACTGCCTTTCAATACTGGAAACATAAGGAACTAATAAAACGATTGTAAATGCGAGGTGTCGGATTGATTTAACAGCGCAGAGGTTAATACAATGGATTCGCATTGTGAAGAACCGCTTTTCAAATCTCCATCATGCCATTCAGATTGAAATGAAACAACACGTTTACTGTTACCAGTCACTGTTTATTTATCTCCACGACGCGTTTCAAAGGTTTAAACCTCCATCATCAGGTGGTTTGTTAGTATGACATTTGTTTGTGTGTTGTGTTACGATTTTTTGGAGGAGCTTGTGGCACTGTCTAGTGGAGAAAACAAAACACTATTTCAGAATTTGGTTTTGGGTTTCTTTTGACCAAAAATTAAATGAATATCTAACGGTAAACATAAAATAAATGAAATAGAATACCTCCAGTGGTCACAGGTTCCTTTCGCTGTCGTAACACATCACATGTATACTGTCATACTTTGTAAACAAATATGGCGTCTGGAAACTATTGGGTGCGACGATCGTATAACAGAAGAGGAAACATTATCGCAAAGTACAAAGAATATACATCGTAACAACATTATTACAGAATAATTTTTTAAGGATTTGGAGGTGCTTGTTTTGAGGTGTCGAATACATGCGTTGGAATAAATACTTCCGGTGGTATATAAATCCGAGTCTGACAAGCTAAAATAGCTTAACTGTTATAAACTTTAAGTACAATAATCATATTGGCTACATCGGGAAAAATATACATAAATAACAATTTTGATTGGATTGATAGATAGATATGAAAAGCTGGAGGCAGAGGGCGAGAAAGAGAAAGTGAGAGGGAGAGAGAGGGTGGAAAGAGTGATTGTATGAGAGCAGTCACGGTAAAGCCTATCCTAAAATGTTTTCATTTAAAGCATTCAGATTTAATTTTCCCGTTATTTCGCTGATTTGTTTATGGCAAATTCTGGGAGGATTTCTTAGAAAAGTACATAGCCGAATTCCTCCTCCGTCGTTGTCTAATCGAGCTTGAGTTCTGTCTACAACATCATCTTCGAGGGGTGTTGATTGTAATCTTCCTCCCTTTATAGGGAAAGAGGGCCAAATCCCATTCGATCATCTTGACAAGGCTTACCATGGTTTCCTTAAATCGTTTTAGACAAATGTTTAAACCTTTCCAGCCAAACTGAACTAGAGGGGTGTACACTTACTGCCTTGTTTACACTGGAGCGAAGGGAACTGAACACAAGGAAACGTCGCTCGCAGAACAATCCGCTAGCGTTCACTACCATTCCTTTGTGCATGAAAGGAAGAACAGAACACGGCAGATACAGCACTGAATCCTGAAAACGCTGTATTCTGGTTTCTTTTTAAATCATTGGTATACAGACCTTGTACGATACAATATTTCGTAACTATGGTATTCATTCAGGATTACTTCGTATGGTGAGTGCGCTGTTCGTGACGAAACATGCACAGCTGCGTTTGAAAGGAAAATCTGGGCGTCTGAGTCTTTGCACTAGTGAGGTACACGCGGCATTGACTGAAACAGGCAGAATACTTGGCGGCGTCTGTGACTGTCCCACACCACACGGACCGAGGAAATCTCTCTTCTAGCAACTGGCAACGTTTGGATATGCTCCACATGGGAACACTCATGGCTTCTACCTCTCTTTCAGATACAATCACTATCGTTGTAGCAGCAATATTTGTTAGTGGCAACCTTATGTCACCTATAATGAATACCAGAGGCTGGAAACCTCATAGTATCTACTGTAACAGGTAGTCAACGGTTAATATACTAGTAACACATTGATGCGCATACTACAGACGCTTGCGGCAGAATGACGCTATTGGCTTGAACGTCACCTGGTACAGTGCCCATTGCTCCAGTGCATCGCCCACCAGCCGTCTTCATGTGTGCAGCTCAGTTCTGAGTAATCCGTGCGAAACAATCATGGCGTTATCGAGACAGTCCCTTTATACCATTAGAACTCTGTGCGTGAGTATTCAACTCGGGAGAGACTTCTATACAAAGTAGTAGCTTCGCGTTTGGGGCCCAGTTAAAATGACGTAAATCATCTTTTGGTTATTCGTCCGGTTTGTATTCAGAGGCGGCTGAGGCTCTGACGAATACGCTGCATAGGAAAACGCCGGCCGAAGCTTCATCAATGATTCAGGTCCGTGTTTGCAGACAGGAAGGCTGGTGAGACGTCACACGTGTTATAGGGCCGCACGGAATGCCAAGCGGCTATCGGCATCTCCGGGCAGCTCGCGGCGTGATTTATGGCGGGCTGCTGAGCCAGTATGCGCGTTTTTCAGCTTCACTTTAGCCTCGTGCCCTCCCTAAATCATGCTTGTTGCCCCTTCGTCACCCATGCCTTGGCGGGAACTATTTCGCTGGCCAGACAGCTGTAATTTTTCTATGTGTAGTATCAATCGGTACCTACGGGAGCCAGTACGCCTCGACACATCGCACAGTTATTGGTAATCAGTCTAAATTAAACATGACGTAAATATACAGCTATTTCAGTTCAAAATTGCCACTGCTTTCGTCTGACGGTTGCTGTTCTTAGGCTCTTCAATACGTAGACTGGTTTAATGAACCTCTCTCTATACACAACTGGCCATTAAAATTGCTACACCACAAAGATGACGTGCTAAAGACGCGAAATTTAACCGACAGGAAGAAGATGCTGTGATATGCAAATGATTAGCTTTTCTGAGCGTTCACGCAAGGTTGGAGCCGGTGGCGACACCTACAACGTGCTGACACGAGGAAAGTTTCGAACCGATTTCTCATACACAAACAGCAGTTGACCGGCGTTGCCTGGTGAAACGTTGTTGTGATGCCTCGTGTAAGGAGGAGAAATGCGTACCATCACGTTTCCGACTTTGATAAAGGACGGATTGTAGCCCATCGCGATTGCGGTTTATCGTATAGCGACATTTCTGCTCGCGTTGGTCGAGATCCAATGACTGTTAGCAGAAAATGGAAGCGGTGTGTTCAGGAGGGTAATACGGAACGCCGTGCTGGATCCCAACGCCCTCGTATCACTAGCAGTCGAGATGACAGGCATCTTATCCACATGGCTGTAACGGATCGTGCAGCCACGTCTCGATCCCTGAGTCAACAAATTGGGACGTTTGCAAGACAACAACCATCCGCACGAACAGTTCGACGACGTTTGCAGCAGCATGGACTATCAGCTCGGAGATCATGGCTGCGGTTACCCTTGACGCAGCATCACAGACAGGAGCGCCTGCGATGGTGTACTCAACGACGAACCTGGGTGCACGAATGGCAAAACGTCATTTTTTCGAATGAATCCAGGTTCTGTTTACAGCATCATGATAGTCGCATACGTGTTTGGCGACATCGCGATGAACGCACGTTGGAAGCGTGTATTCGTCATTGCCATACTGGCGTATCACCCGGCGCGATGGTATGGGGTGCCATTGGTTACACGTCTCGGTCACCTCTTGTTCGCATTGACGGCACTTTGAACAGTGGACGTTACATTTCAGATGTGTTACGATCCGTGGCTCTACCTTTCATTAGATCCCTGAGAAAACCTACATTTCAGCAGGATAATGCACGACCGCATGTTGCAGGTCCTGTACGGGCCTTTCTGGATACAGAAAATGTTCGACTGCTGCCCTGGCCAGCACATTCTCCAGATCTCTCACCAATTGAAAACGTCTGGACAATGGTGGCCGAGCAACTGGCTCGCCACAATACGTCAGTCACTACTCTTGATGAACTGTGGTATCGTGTTGAAGCTGCATGGGCAGCTGTATCTGTACACGCCATCCAAGCTCTGTTTGACTCAATGCCCAGGCGTATCAAGTCCGTTATTACGGCCAGAGGTGCTTGTTCTGGGTACTGATTTCTCAGGATCTATGCACCCAAATTGCGTGAAAATGTAGTCACATGTCAGTTCTAGTATAATATATTTGTCCAATGAATACCCGTTTATCATCTGCATTTCTTCTTGGTGTAGTAATTTTAATGGCCAGTAGTGTATTTGAATAACTACTGCAAATTGCATCCATTTGAACTTGCTTAATATAACGAAGCCTTGGTCTCCCTCTACAATCCCTTCCCCTCCCCCTCGCTCTCCAGACACACACACACACACACACACACACACACACACACACGCACACACTGTTGAGCCAATACATTATGACAACCGGACAACCGCTCACGGCGAGGTTGAATACCTCCTGATGGTGTTGCGGGCACGTGACGCAGTAAGGAAGAGAGACGAATGGGCAGTCATTACAAAGAAGACAGAAATGTGGAAATCCACTAATATAAGCAGTGTTGACAAAGCGTAGATGGTTGTGACGCTGCGGCTGGAAACGAGAATCTCTGAAACGACGAAGCTGGTCGCCTGTTGGCGTACAACTGCCGTGAGCACCTATGGAAAGTGGTTGAAGGATGGTGAAAGAACGAGTAGGCCATATGGTACTCGACGACCACGTCTCGTCAGGAAACGTTTAATCCAGGATAGGCAACGATCTGTGGCAGATCTGACGACAGAGTACAATGCTGATACAAGTACAAGTGTTCCAGAGCATACCGTTCAATGGCTATTGTTGAACTTGGAGCTCCACATCACAAGACCACTAGGCGTTCCAGTGTTGACTCAACGGCATCGTCAGTTATCATGGCAGTAGGCACAGCATCACTGAGTTTTCACAGTGGAGCGATAGGAACGTGTCGCCTGTCGAATGAATCGCGTTTCTTGTTGCACCAGATCTGTGGATTGGGTCCTTACACACCGTCATCTAGGTGGATGGTTGCACGAAACATGCACCGTGCCGCAGATGCTGGCTGGTGAGCGAAGAATAATGCTATGAGGTTCATTGTGTTGGGCTTCCATAGGATCTATGATGGTAATAGATTGCATAACGATAGTAGTGAACTTCGTGAACATTACTGCGGACCACCTGCATCGCTTATGCTTGAAGCCCTCACCTATGGCGATGATATCTTCCAGCAGGATAACTGTCCGTGTTGCAAGGTCAGATTCGTGCTACAATGGTTTGAGTCACATTATAGTGAACTCACAGTGCAGTCTTGCTCAGCAAATGTGCCTGATCTGCAGCCACTGGAACACATGTCGGGCACCTGCTGCGTGCCCGTAAACCACCATCCTGTAATTTGCAGGAATTCCTTGACCTCTACTTGCCACATACTTCTGGAATCCTCTCAACAACTTGTAGAATCAATATCAAGCAGAATCTCTGCTGTACTGTGTTTGAAAAGTGGAACAACACGCTATTAATCAGATGGTTATTATGTTTTGGCCCATCAGCGTAATTCCTTCCATTACCAAACCTAAGATTCCCTGTTGACTCAGGATTTGCCCCATAAACCAATCCCTTCTCTTAGACAAATTGCGCCACAATTTTTCTCCCAAGTCCAGTCACTGTCAACGACCTTCTCGCAGTTCCCCTGAGATCACCAGTGTTAAGCGCTGTCTGTTTTGGCTAGCACAAGGATGGGTGACCTTGCGGGTATACCGAGCACTGTTAGCTAGTGCGGTGCCCTCAGCCCTTGTGAACTAATTGAGGAGTTACTTGATTGAGAAATAGCGACGCCTGTCACGAAAGCTAACAAAGGCCAGGAAAGCGGTGTGTTGACATGTCCATCCGTGGTGACTATCGGCGGATGGTGACATGGCGGTTATTCGTTGCCGTTGGGCTTTCGAGGTCTGCTCGGACGGAGAATTTGGCTCATTCGTTATTCGATCCACGCATCTAATTTTCAGCATTCTTTTGTAGCAACACATTTAATACGAGTCTATTCTCATCTGTTTCTCGTCCACGTTTCGTTTCCATACAAGGCTATACCCCGTAAAATGTCGTCAGAATATATTCCTTAAACTTAAATTTATATTCGATGTTGATAAATTTCTGTCTTAAGAAACGATTTTCTTGCAGCTGTTTAACATCTACATCGATGTTGTCACTAATACCGCTGCTTAGGGAACCATGGACGAGCGGTTCTAGGCGCTTTAGTCAGGAACCGCGCTGCTGCTATGGTCGCAGGTTCGAATCCTGCCTCGGGCATGGATGTGTGTGATGTCCTTAGGTTAGTTAGATTTAAGTAGTTCTACGTCTAGGAGACTGATGACCTCAGATGTTAAGTCCCATAGTGTTTAGAGCCATTTGAACCATTTTTAGGGAACCATGTAATATAATACGCCCCGGTGTACCGATCTTTCCACAGTCTTATATGTATGACTTCTGCCGATTTTATGCAGATATACAGAATAGGGGCCATCTCCCGTTCTGAAATGGATCAGCACTCTACTTGGATTCATATACTGCAGTTTCCTCTCTTCTCGAACGTATGAGTTCTGGGAACCTATGAAAATGACGGTGTTGTTTCTTTCAGACGTCCAGGAAGAATGTAATAAACTATGGGGACGGAAGGAAATCGCCGACAAAGCAGTAACAGTTTCCACCATTAGAGAAGCACAACTTTTGACTAAATGCGCAAATGGAACAAATCCTGGTTTCCCAAATGTACAGAAGGGGGCACCCGAAGAACTAAAACGGGCTGCATATTCAAGAAATTTTTTAACTGCCTCGTGTTGTTCATTGCTGATCTGCGGATTAGTCAGTGGCTTAATCGTCTGAGACGCTTGCATTCATCGTTGCCAAATGACGACCTTAGTGAGAGCATGGAAAGGTCGAGCGACTATTGTCCGACTGTCTAATACAATGATGGAAAAAAATTGCAGCACCAAACAATAAATAATGAAGAGTAATGAAGTTTTGGTAATGCCTTGGACTGTGTAACATATTTAGGTGATTAATATTGCGAGATTTTAGGTTAATGTAAGAGCGAGATAAGTCCTTGCAAACGTGAAATGCTGGTTTATAACCGGTGTAACCACCAGAATGTTGAATGAAGTATGCAAACGTGCATGCATTGTGTTTTACAGGCGCCGGATATCGGTTTGTGGGATGCAGTTCCATGTGTGTTGCAACTGACCAGTCAACACAGGGACGGCTAATGCTGTTTGTGTACGACGATGTACTTGCTGACCGATGATGTCCCATTGCAGACAGATCTGGTGATCGAGCAGGCCAAGGCAACGTGTCGACACTATACAGAGCATGTCGGGTTACTACAGCGGTATGTGAGCGAGCATTATCATTTTGGAAAAACAGCCTGGAATGCTTTTCATGACTGGCAGCACAACAGACCGAATCTGCAGACTGACATACGATTTTGCATTCAGGGTGCATGAGACTATGACGAGAGTGCTCCTGCTGTCGTACGAAATCGTAACCGTGACCACAACTCCAGATGCAGGTTATGGTGTCTAGCATGCAGACGTGTTGATTGCGGGCGCTCAACTGGCCTTCTTCTAACCAAAACACGTCCTTCACTGGCACCAAGTCTGCACCAGCTTTTACCACAAAGTACAATAGTCCTCCACAGGGGCATCCAATTAGCTCTCGCTTGATACCACTGAGATGAGACACAGCATCTCCGAGGTAGCGATGACGTGGGGATTTTCCAATACGACCATTTCACGAGTGTACCGTGAATATCAGGAATCTGTTAAAACATCAACTCTCCGACATTGGTGCGGCAGTAAAAGATCCTGTAAGTACGGGGCCAACGACGACTGAAAGAATCATTTACCGTGACAGAAGTGCAAATAGGGATGGTCTGGCGTCAGTGGAATGCACGCTACAGAGCGTCTGGCTCGGAGCTGTCCTTGAAGTAACCAATTTGTAACAGTCTGTTGTGTCACTGTGGTGCCAATTACCGCTCCAATTGCTGCTTGAGATGCAGTACAATGAGCCAGAGCCATACGCCGAACGCGGTGGTCTTCCCTCTCGGTAGTGCCACGTGGCCGTCCAGGGCCCGGTGTTGTAGTGACCGTACATTTCCGTGACCACTGTTGCCAGCAGTCATGTACAGTGGCTACATTCCTGCCATGTCTGTCCGCAGTATCACAGAAGTAAGATCCAGCTCTCCGTAGCCCTAATACACGACTTCGGTCAAGCTCAGTGAGTTGTTGATAATGGCGTTTTCGTCCACTTAAAGGCATTCTCGATTAACATCAACTCATCACGTCCAGTCTGAAAGGTAACTGACGATCTCGACTGTCACAAAGTGTATTTAAAGCAAATCTGATTTGCATCCTCATAGTTAATAAGACCGGGGAGCTACTACATAATTGTTTTCCAACGTGGGGCCCTACAGCCACTACAACCCAAGAGTGACATTTTGTAACTAGCATATTACTCGACCACTATGTTGTTGCACCCATACGTGAGGGCGCTTCGATCGGCTTATCTTGAGTTTTTAACGTTATAGTTTACGGGAACACACTGAACCACTTGATAGTAAATACACAACGGTCTTGAAATCATTCACAATGCGTTGCGTTTTCCTTATTCACCACCGTACTTGTTTACTGTAACGTCACGGCGTGTTTCCGATAACGGTCCTGGTGGCCAAATGCAGTAATATAGTGGTCGGGTTGTACAATGCTACCTGTTAGCATAACTAAAAGGGAGTTGTTGCTTTCCACCGATGCATAAAATTACAAATTTGAGGAACATTTGTAACTCACATAGCGCCACATCTAACTGTATTTAGAAATCCATACGTAAGAGTAAACATCTACGGAATTTTCCACTTAGGCCAAGGCATTGTGAAATGTGCAAACATTCGTTTTACTTCCTTGTTTCATGAAAAATAAAAATTAATAGTACTTTTTTATTTTAAGTTATCTGTGCCCAGTTCTATAAGTCTGATCATTACCGGTTTACCTTTAGTGGCTAGGTGCCAATTACTCAGTAAAATAGTTAATAAGACCGGGGAGCTACTACATAACTGTTTTCCAACGTGGGGCCCTGCAGCCACTACAACCCAAGAGTGACATTTTGTAACTGGAACACAAGGGAGCGTGCAATACATGACCCAAAAATAGCATACAGCATTCCTTTCATCAGTTCACTTGAATAAATTGATTGGTATACTGCGGCTCGTAACGAGGGTGATGACAGTCCATGGACTAGAATAAAGACGGACTGGAAGACAAATACTCGACCAGCCATCCTGTTCTGGCTTTCCGTACATTTGCTTAACCACTTAGGATGAACATCAGAGTTGTTTATTTCACAACACCACAATTTTCCTACTACTCCAATGAATTTGTTTCCTGTTTCAAATAACCACGACGTCTACGAGACGATTTGCCCTTATCTGCTGTTCTTCCTTTAACGCTACTAATAAGCACAAGGACATCTTCATGGGTACACGCAGTCAGCGTATTTATTTCGCTCAGGAAGAAAATAAATCATCACCCACAATCTACTAGACCTATTAAACATATAAGAGGTTCTGCAAAATGAAATATTTAGAGGTACGAATATGTGCACAAAACTAAAAAAAAAATTTAATGCAAATAAAATAATACATTCGTTTAGTGGTACATAGTGATACGGCTTTTATCTATCAAGCACATAACTAATGTAGAGGAAATGTACGTAGGCTAGGTGTTTTCGCTATATCACTGTAGTTTACAGAAGAATGAGAGTAAGAGAACCGTTGTGAAATTACAATCTTCTTGGTACAAGAACCACCCTTGCGATTAAATAAAGTGGTATTAGTTCGACTGTCTTAGCCCTTTCTCTTGGTTTATTCTTTACGTACACGTAGTGGCCTGTAATACATACTTCTGTACTTATTTCATTTTTATGGTACATATTGTTTTCTATATTACGATAAATGAATTGCATACAGCCATAAAAACATAAACAAAAGGCAACATACTAAAGAGAAAAAAATAAATGTTTTCAAAAACACGTAAGTGGAAACCTGAAGTGGATATAGTACAATGTGCACTCTAATGTCCATGACAGGACTGTACAGGATAACCATAGATTCACTGTGGCACACATGTGAAGAAAGGACAACAAAAGATCGTAAATGTAAACAAAAAACTATTGAACCCTTGAGTAACTTACCCACCAAAAATAATTTTAACCCTTTAATAGAAGACTAATTCCGAAAATATTTTAAAAGAGAATCGTGTTTAAAACTGTCGCATCACATACCCGTTTCCTACATATAATAAGAAGCAAAATAAGTATTACAGCTACTTCAAAAATAAAAGAAGCGAATAGCGTATGGCAGTCCAAGAGACGGCATTTTATTTGGTTACACAGATGGCCTTATGTACTCATAAAATATTAATAATCACGTTACCGACTAAGAGACTTCAAAATATGTGTAAAATGTTGTGAAATCGTGCTCGTGCTGGATTCACTGATTAATTACTATATAAATCAGCTATTTTTAATCATCTTCGAACATCACGAAATTCGTCGCCCGAATGTGAAAACAATTTCGATGTGACAACACCTCGCCGCTACGACATGGCCGCACCTTGTCTTGCAATGAAATGAAATACTTGAAATACTAGCGCTGGCCTCTTTTAACTACGAAAAAAAGAGAAGAGATCAACCAAGTACAACTGAAATTGTATCAGATAGGATAAATGAGTTCCGCCTTGAACTGTGGCGGATGCTAATTATTCGAAAAGGGGATAACATAGTACTTTGATAAGTACGCATTAGACAGAACTCTGTATTTCATGAGGAATAACGCAGAAAAATCACGTGACACCAGCAGACGGAAATCATCTGCAGACACTGTCGTCAGAGATGAAACTTCTTACATCGACGGCTGCATAATTCTCTGCAGCTGACACTTAGTGCATGGCAAAGGATGCATGACATCAATTTCAAACTATACATCTACCATTTCACTCTCGAATATCGCGTGAGAAAAATGAGCATTGGTGGCAGTAGTATCATGAAACGATGAAAAATGCCTCTAACTTCATGATCACCATCTCGACTAGCTTAATATACTGGAGCGCCAAAGAAACTGGTAGAGACATGCGTATTGAAACATTGAGATACGTAAACAGGCAGAAGACAGCGCTGCGGTCGGGAACGCCTATATAAGACAGCAAGTGTCTGGCGTAGTCGTCAGATCGGTTACTTCTATTATAATGGCGGGTTATCAAGATTTAAGTGAATTTGAACGTGGTGTTATAGTTGACGCACGAGCGATGAGACACAGCACCTCCGAGGTAGCGATGAAGTGGGGATTTTGCAATACGACCATTTAACGAGTGTACCGTGAAAAATCAGGAATCTCTTAAACCATCAAATCTTCGACATCAATGCGACCGGAAAAAGATCCTGCAAGTACGGGAGCAACGACGACTGAACAGAATCGTTCAACGTGACAGAAGTGCAACACTTCCTCAAATTGCTGCAGATTTCAAAGCCGGGCCATCAACAATTGTCAGCGGGTAAACCATTCAACGAAACATCATCCGTATGGGCTTTCAGAGCCGAAGGCCCAATCGTGTACAGTTGATGACTGCATGACACAAAGATTTACGCCTCGCCTGGGCCCTCAACATCGACATTGGAGTGTTGATGACTGGAAACATGTTACCTGGTCGGACGAGTCTCGTTTCAAATTCTATCGAGCGGTTGGACGTGTACGCGTATGAAGACAACCTTATGAATCCATGGACCCTGCGTGTCAGCAGGGGACTGCTCAAGCATTTGGAGGCTCTGTAATGGTGTGGGGCGTGTCCAGTAGGAGTGATATGGTACGCCTGGTAAGTGTAGATACGACTCTGACAGATGACACGTACGTAAGTCTCCTGTCTCATCACCTGCATCGATTCATGTCCGTTGTGCATTCTGGCGGACTTCGGCAATTCCAGCAGGACAATGCTACACCCCACACGTACAGAGTTGTTACAGGGTGGCTCTTCTGAGTTTAAACACTTCCGCTGGTTACCAAACTCCCCAGACATGAACATTATTGCGAACATCTGGGATGCCTTGCAACGTGCTGTTCAGAAGAGACCTCCACCCCCTCGTACTCTTATGGATTTATGGACAGCCCTGCAGGATTCATGTGTCAGTTCCCTCCAGTACTACTTCAGACATTAGTCCATTAGTCTAGTCCATGTCAAGTCGTGTTGCGGCAATTCTGCGAGTTCCCGGGGGAGGGGTCTACACGAAATTAGGCAGGTGTACCAGATTGTTTGGCTCTTCAGTGACACTCCCTCCTCCATTTCGTGACAGCAAATAGTTGTCTTCCGTCAATCTTGTCTGTTAAGGATCCCATACTGCTCGGCAATACCCGAGAAGAGAGCGGAAAAGCATTTTGCAAGGGTTTCCTGTAGTATATTTGCTTCTAAGAGTGCTACCAATACGGTACAGTCTGATTCGTTTCCCCTGAAACATTTTCTACACAGCTGTTAACTTTTTCTTTACTATAATTCCTATATATATTCCACGAACTCTAAACTCATGGCGTGTATCATGTAACAAATACATACCTCTCTTGCCTATATTATTCTGTAATTCGTTTTGATGTTTTTATTACTTCATTCGAAGGTAAACGACGGCATTATCTGTAAACATTGTCATATTTCTGCTCATACTGTCTCCCACGACGTTTTATAGCTCATGAGTAACAAAGGCTCTGTCACACACACTTGGGGAACGCCAAACGTATCTTCCGTTTCACAAGGTGAATTTTTGTCTGTTACTACATACCGAGACATTTATGACAGGAAAACACGAATCCAGTCACACAGTAGAGACGCTCATCCATTTACATGTAATTTCATTAGAAACTACTTGTGAGCAACTGTTCAAAAGTCTTCTGCGAATCCAGTAACATGGAATCGTCTTTTTAGCGCCTGCCCATAACACTGATTACTTCGTGCATGGAACTGTTTTGTTTGTGCTATTTAATTTTGAGATTGTGATTTTTGATTGCAGTATGAGTGGTGAATAGTGTAGCAAATATTGTAATATGAAGATGGGTTATGGCAAGAAAATTTCGGAAACTTAAATCATAAACGCCAGAACAGCCTGTAATCACAAACATTTTTAAAACTAGTAAGACCTGCTGTACTTATGGTGGCAGTACATGACTTGTCGTTCCTTCATTTCTTATAATTATTAGTTTTCCTACATTTCACATTTTCTGCCTTTGAAGTTTCGCTCTAAGAGGTGGTGAGAAGCGCCAGCGCTAGTTTGAGTTAGAAGAGACTGTATTCACTACGTGCACGATAGCTTGTGATAGGTATGATTCGAAGGAATCTGTGCCAACGAAGCAGCGTGGACTTCCTACGGAAGGACCACCCACAGGGTTGACGGCCGGTCGTTGGGCACCTGCCTAGCATTCCAAACACAAGAATCTCTGCAGCCACAATTATCACGTTTCTCTGTTGCCGTCCCGCTCCAAAACGGCCAGGTGATACTTCTACAGACTATAAAGCAGGTCTGACCCTGGAGGCCTGCACTACGAGGGGGCCCAAACACCAAAAATTAAAATTAAAGATGACTTTGTTTCAATACCTTGGAGCGAGACCTGCTATAATCTAAAAAGATGTGAGCGTAATTATTTTCTACATGGTTACTAGACCGACTTTTTTCAGTTCTGAATTAAGTCATCATTCACTTCTCATATCTCACTCTTCCTTGCATCATCTTCCCAAAAGCGGCCGGTCAAATGCACCGCACTTCAGTTGGCAAAATCGCGAAGACTTTGAAAAGAATGGTTAACGGAATTTGTGATTTCTCATTGTGGTCCCGGTTTCCTCCGTACTATTTTTCATCCAAATCACGACCTATAAAACATCAAACCCAGGTTTCCTAATATTGAAGTTGCTCTGACAATGCACCTATCAATTATGGTCATGACCTTCAGTAGACAACTTTCAAAACTGAAGTTGATTAAAAGAATATCGGATTTGGAACCTCTATGTTGGAGAAAGGCTTCTCTGAGTACTGAAGGAGACATGTTAAAATAAGTAAGTATTTTAATTTTAGGATTGACTGTTCGGGAAAGTATTGTATTTGAATTAAATTTTCGTTTTCGTTACATTCCTTTTTTTTTTATTTTGCAAGTCCTACCAAACATGATCTTATACAGTAACAATAGGTCCTCATTGTATTTGAGATACTAACTGACGCATGGGCATGAACATAGTTGTTCACAGCGATGTCAATAAATCTTGTTGAAATGATTTCAGTTATTTTCATTATTTTATGTCATAAATTCATTAAATTATAAGTCGTATAGTAAAATTTTATACAAATGATGATAAAGCTTAAATGCTGCGTTATTGGTTTTTAATACGAAAATAACTAAAAAATCTATTTTTCGGGTTAACTGCGACAAAATTTCACCAGGTATGGCCGTTACCACACGGTGAGCTTACGGGTCTATGGGTCGTAAATACAGCCTACCTGTAAAGAGAACTGAACCGCTTTAGGCGGACTAACGATGTTTCCAAAATACTTATGAGAGCAGAGAACTTAAATTGTACATGCCTGCGAAGCAGGTATTGTTACACTTCGTAGAAATCATTACTTTTTCTCTTTCATCTGAATCTAGCGAATTGTTCCATTTCCTAAGATAAAAATGGCTCTAAAAAGATAATATTTCGGGTGTGTGTAATTGAATCAAAGATAACGCGTAGGCCGTAAACTACTCTAGTAAATGACTGTTATGACTGTTTGCTATATTTACAGTAATAAGTGATTAAATTAGACAGCTACTGTGTTGGAAAGAGAGCGAGAGATACTCCTGCCGTCAGGGTTCGGCGTGCCATATTTTTGTGATGTTGGCGTTACAGATGAGAGCAGTAAGGACAAGACAGGCGATATCGGGGCGTTTCATTGACACAGAACTATGAATGCTCGACGCACTGACTACTGGATATCAGAGATTGAACAGACATTCTTGTTTTCGCGTGTCACTGAATCAAAGGCGTAGTGTGAATATCAATCTACAGACAGCCGCTGTTGGGCAAACAATGGTGAGCAGTCACAGCAACCACTATTTTATTCTCATTATGAGACACAGTCCCATACGGCCACTCCAGTTCACAGCATTTCCCAGATCACAGACATTACGAACGGTGCAGCACACGCAATGAAACTGGATGCTCGAAGTACGAGATAAGGTCATTTAGACTTGTGTTTCGAGTTACATGATGACATATGCAATAAACTGAAAACATGTACGTCGAAAAACGACATGAAGGAAAGTGTTGGAACAGTGCTCCTGTTAATTTTATTTGGACAACAACGTTAATTCCAAGTTTGATATTGGTGCATATTGAAAGCTCGTCACACTACACTTTTTTCTAGTTGTCTGTGGTTATACAAACGATGAACATAGAAATGTTTCAGGTTCATGGATAAATCCCAAGTCCATCACACTGGCTATGCCAAAGCCACAGTGAAACACGAAACATAGCGTAAGCTCGTAGCATAGCTCGTCAACAAGAGGATAGCCGGAGCGTATTTTGTTAGCATGTTAGCATTTATTAGTCGACCACAATATTATTGCACCTGCGAGTGAGGACGCTTCAGTCGGCATATTGTCACTTTTTATCCTGATATTTCACAAGGATACGGTGAACCACTTGATAGGATATGCAGAACTGTCTTGAACTGATTCAAAATTCGATGAGTTTTTCTTAGTCACTATTGTACCTGTTTACTGCAATGCCACGGAGTGTTTTTCATCACGGGAAGTAGTAAAATCGTGGTCGGGTAGTAGGCTGAATACGACACTGGCTTGTCGCCGTGCAGGCAGTTTTATCCCGTTCCGGAGAGCACGGGATCGCGCAACGCTATGTGATATGGTGGAGGATGGCGTGACTGCAGTCCATTGTGGTGTACTGCCTCTTGCTGCGCGTATGTGGCGCCGACGGTTGTGGAACGAGAAAAGGTCTCGTTGTCTGCGTCGCTGGATAAAGCAAGTAGCATCCTATTTCCCAATAGGACATCGTTTAGGAAGACTGAGGAAACACTTTTATAAGGCCGTTGTTTACATAGTGATTTCTCATACGTTTGCAAAACTCTTTCACTGGCGATTGTTATAGGAACCTGCTACCCGACTATATGACTCACCATGTTCGCCTATACCTTTGCGAAGGCGACTTGTACCCTTAAAAAATAGTTGTACACTATGTCATCAAAAGTATCCGGACTCACCCAAATATATACGTTTTTTTTCATATTAGGTGCATTGTGCTGCCACTTACTGCCAGGTACTCCATATCTGCGACCTCAGTAGTCATTAGACATCGTGAGAGAGCAGAATGGGGTGCTCCGCGGAACTCACGGACTTCGAACGTTGGCTAGGTGACTGGGTGTCACTTGTGCCATACGTCTGTACGCGAGATTTCCACACTCCTAAACATTCCTAGGTCAACTGTTTCCGATGTGATAGTGAAGTGGAAACGTGAAGGGACACGTACAGCACAAAAACGTACAGGCCGACCTCGTCTGTTGGTTGACAGAGACCGCCGACAGTTGAAGAGGTTCAAAAATGGTTCAAATGGCTCTGAGCACTATGGGACTCAACTGCTGTGGTCATCAGTCCCCTAGAACTTGGAACTACTTAAACCTAACTAACCTAAGGACATCACACACACCCATGCCCGAGGCAGGATTCGAACCTGCGACCGCAGCAGCAGCGCGGCTCCGGACTGGAGCGCCTAGTTGAAGAGGGTCGTAATGTGTAATATGCAGACATCTATGCAAACCATCACACAGGAATTCCAAACTGCATCAGGATCCACTGCAAGTATTATGACAGTTAGGCGGGAGGTGAGCAAACTTGGATTTCATGGTCGAGCGGCTACTCATAAGCCACACATCATGGTGATAAATGCAGAACGACGCCTCGCTTGATGTAAGGAGGATAAACATTGCACTATTTAACAGTGGAAAAACGTTGTGTGGAGTGACGAATCACGGTACACAATGTGGCGATCCGATGGCGAGTGTAGTGCCAACAGTAAAATTCGGAGGCGGTGGTGTTACGGTGTGGTCGTGTTTTTCATGGAGGGGGCTAGGACCACTTGTTGTTTAGCGTGGCACTATCACGGCAGAGGCCAACATTGTTGTTGTAAGCACCTTCTTGATTCCCAATGTTGAAGAGCAATTCGGGGATGGCGATTGCATCTTTCACCACGATCGAGCACCTGTTCATAATGCATGCCCTATGGCGGAGTGGTTACACGACAATAACATCCATATAATGGAGTGGCCTGCACAGAGTACTGACCTGAATCCTACAGAATACCTTTGGGATGTTTTGGAACGCCGCCTTTGTGCCAGGCCTCATCGACCGACATCCATATCTCTCCTCAGCGCAGCACTCCGTGAAGAATGGACTGCCATTCCCCACGAAACCTTCCAGCACCTGATTGAACGTATGCCTGCGAGAGTGGAAGCTGTCATCAAGGCTAAGGGTGGGCCAACACTTATTGAATTCCAACATTATCGATGGAGGGCGCCACGGTCTTGTAATCATTTTCAGCCAGGTGTCCGGATACTTTTGATCACATATATTACCACTCCATCACTCCCTTTTATAGGTTATAAGACGAATATCAACACAAGTAAAACATTTTTAAAATAATATAGTTATGAGGCGATGTCAAGGGAATTATAGTAACAAACGAAACGTTAAAAGAAGTCGATGAGATTTGCTACTTATGCTGCAAAATAAGTGGCGATGACTGAATCAGAGAGGATAAAAATTGCACATTGTTACCATCAAGAAAGCGTTCTTGAAAAAGACATTTTCTTAACAGTGAATATAAAATGAAGTGTTAGGAAATATTTTTTGATGATGTTTGTCGGGAGTGTAACCCTGTACCAAAGTGAACAACATTTCAGTCAAGAAGAGAAATGCAGAGCTACAAAAGAATGCTTAAGATTAGGTGGGCAGATCGGATAACTAACGAAGAGGTTCAGATTAGAGAAAATAAATTTATGGTACAACTTGACTAAAAGAAGGGCTCTGTTGGCAGGGTGTATCCTGAGGCATCATGGGGTTGTCAGTTTGGTAATAGACAGAAGCATGAGAATGTGGGTAAAACTTTAGTGGGAGACCAAGCTTAAGATTAGGTGGGCATATCGGATAATTAACGAAGAAGTTCAGACTGGAGAAAATAAATTTATGGTACAAGTTGACTAAAAGAAGGGCTCTGTTGGTAGGGTGTTTCCTGAGGCATCATGGGATTGTCAGTTTGGTAATTGACAGAAGCATGAGAATGTGGGTAAAGCTTTAGTGGGAGACCAAGCCTTAGCGACTGCAGACAAGCTCATATTGATGTGGGTTGCAGTAGATGTGCGGAGGTAAAGAAGTCTGCACAGGATAGACAAGCGTCGAAACATTTCTCAGATTGAAGAGCATAACAGCAACATAAAGTAGGTCTTATCACTTGGCTCTGAATTAAAATGAAACAATATTCGCTGAAGGTGCTGTGGGCAGAAAAAAGAACTGCTACACGCGAGGGAATGTAATAAGAAACATCTGGTCCACATCTAAGGCATATTTATTGGCAAGGCCGCCCGACAGCCGAGTGACCGTAACCTACTTCCACGTAGGCAAGAAGGGGTCGTCTGAGGTGCGATGCGAAGATCATCATGGAGCAACAAGTTGTCTCCTCATGACGTGTGACACTTGGAGGATATGTCTTAGGCTTTTAAGATTTCATTGAACTTTTACATGTATTTAAATTACGAACAGTCTTTACATGGTTCAAATGGCTCTGAGCACTATAGGACTTAACATCTGAGGTCATCAGTCCCCAATAACTTAGAACTACTTGAACCTAACTAACCTAAAGACATCACACACATTCATGCCCTGGGCAGATTCGAACCTGCGTCTGTAGCGGTTGCGCTGTTCCAGGCAGAAGCGCCTAGAACCGCTCGGCCACATCGGCCGGCACGAGCAGTCTTCATAGTCGGTAATATAGTGGAGGATATGGCTTTGGCTTTTAAGATTTCACTGAACTTTTACATGTAGTCAAATTACGAGCAGTCTTCATAGTCGGTAATAAAGTCAATTACCATTGCCCTACGTCATTTTTTGTCTAGTATAACGATTCCAAACTCTTGTTGGATCATAAGATATAACTATAGGCGCTTTAGATAGTATCAATGTCAACGAGACAAGTACCGGTAATACTTTTTTGTAGTGATGCCAATATGCTCTAAAGGCATCTGTTACATATCCGCATACACTAATGAAGCTATGGCGGGCGCCGTGCACCTCGGATACTTCGGCCACTAAGAAATGCATTGTTACTCGTAACTCTAGTATCAATAGAAATATTGCTAAAAGCAGGATCTTTTTAAATGAATCGATATGCGTTTTTGATAGTATTCGAGAGCGCTTGAAAAGAGTAGGACAGTGATTTAATGCTTGTGATATAATGCTCGGCACTGAAATTTTTCACGAACTAAATTCAGAAATGTGCCAAGGGGGGCCACTTACTACCATTAACATATTAAATTCGAAATGTAACATTCCGGCCCCGTGACGATACGGGAATTTGAAGAAAAAGTCGAATGGTATACTTCACCAAAGAGAAAAGTATATCGTTCAAGTTACAGAGAATGATTGGCTCAGTATTTAGATTCAAGCAAGAGTAACAAGTTTTAGTTATATAAAAAAATATACGCCATTTTTTTGGAAACGACGACTCAGCCTGGGCTGTTTCTAACGAATATAAAGCAGTTTTTTTAATAATAATATGACCACAGAAAAATACAGAGTCCATGAAATGGATCGTGGAAATAAAAAAAAAACTGAAAATGGCAGGAATCGCACAAGAAAATATCGATAAGAGTAAAATTTAGAGATTTAGTTTTCAAAAATTGTAAATTGATCATAAAAAACAGAAGCAGAAGACAGCTAAGCCTGAATTGATTAAACAGGCTCACAGCAACATAATGAAAGAAATTTGGACTCAAAGCAAGCATAACCAACATTGGTAAATTTGGAAATTTCAGGTAAGTTCCTATGGAACAAAACTGCTGAGGTCATCGGTCCGTAGGCTTACAAACTATTAATCTAATTTAAACTAATTTACGCTAAGGACAACACACACACCTATGCCCGAGGGAGGACTCGAACTTCCGACGGGGGCAGCCGCGCGAACCGGGGGACGGCGCCCTATACCTCACGGCTATCCCGCACGGCTATATAACCAACATTCCTAAATACTTCGCGCAGTTATAAGGACCTCATTCGGATAAAAACGTAGACGCGTCTTTTTCCGAGCCTCAAGATGATTTTCTCGCGGAAGGAAAGAGTTACCACTTTCATTCTGCTATTTGAGATCGTGCAGTGGCTTTTCGGGCACTTGGACGATTGTGTGATAAGTGTTGACGTTTTGAGACAAAGTTGTCAACAGCTTCTGTGTTTGTAGGATGTCTGTGACACAATATTTCTGCTTCTTGGCAGCATAACACATGTTCCTGGAAGCCATCCACGATGCCTCTCATGGCGCACCAATATCCTTTAATAGATCGCCGCACCGCGTGGTCTCGAAAGCAAATTGCGGGATCAGTTTCCCCTAGCACGAGTTCGCAGACTGCAGCAGACAATTGAGCGACTCCGCTGCCAATGAGATTCGCAGCTCCTCCGTTTAACGGAAGCAGTGGAATAGATTCAGGGCAGGTCTGCTAGGCTCGTCGGAAGCTTGCTAAGCAGTTTGAATAGTGCGTGCTGCATCGTCAATGAGCTTGGATGGTGAAGCTTGTAGAAATCGAGACGCTTACTCACGGGGAATCTGAGCCTGGGAATGCAGTCAAATGCATTCTGGCGACCCGCTGTAAATGCTTAGCCAACTGCCACGTGCGCACAGTGACGCGGTGGACACAATTAAATTAGATACAAGATGATACACGCTTTGGAATTGTGATCACATTGCACAACTTGTAAGCATGGCACCCAGCGAATGCACTGTTCAGATTTTTTTTTTAAGTTGGCTGTTCTTAATCTATACAGGGTGTTTGGAAAATCCCGTTATAGACTCCTATTACTTGGAGAAGGGAATTAGTACGTAATGTTTCGAATAGGGACCCATGTCCACGATTTCAATTCAGACGTGTAACACGTCTACATCTTCTGAGAGAAAGAGGAAAGTCTCAGAGTTCCTTGTTCTGGTATGCAATAAGGTAAACAGGATGACGTGTTCTCCTAGCCGGCCGAAGTGGCCGTGCGGTTAAAGGCGCTGCAGTCTGACACCGCAAGACCGCTACGGTCGCAGGTTCGAATCCTGCCTCGGGCATGGATGTTTGTGATGTCCTTAGGTTAGTTAGGTTTAACTAGTTCTAAGTTCTAGGGGACTAATGACCTCAGCAGTTGAGTCCCATAGTGCTCAGAGCCATTTGAACCATTTTTGTTCTCCTATGGGCTACTTCTTGTGGTGTCGTACGCAAAGTTTAATTTACGAGACTCCTGTAGAGGCAGAGGGAGATCTGCTGGCAAGCGTTCTGGTCATTGCACTAGAAATTGAAGATACGCCAGGTGGGATGGAGAGTGTGTACCAGAACATGCTTCGTAGGTAGAATGTCTGTAGTAACGTTGGTGGTCCCCACATCGGGCCCCTGTCGTAATGCATCAGTACTGTTCTGTAAGTACAGTGTGCTTGGTTCTTTTTTGTTTCAGAATAATGTAAACGCGTAATGTTTAAGTGTAAATACAAAACAAATGTGCTTAAGTCATAAATGGATGTTTCTTTATGTTTTCTTTCGAATTGTTACCTAATAAATGGATTGGGTCACGCCTAATTCAATTCCTCAAGCAGAAGTAGATGGATTATACATGTCAGCTGAAACCGTCGTACCTGATATTAGTTCCTATTCAAAATATTACGTATCTCTCCTCTAAAGAGCTTCTTAGAAGTTTGTAATGGTAATTTCAGAACATCCCCTATAAACGACTTTTGTGACAATCAGAGCAGCCCTCTTACATTGTTTGCAGATGATGCCGACGATTAGCGTACAGCAAAGTCATCAGAAGATCAAAACAAATTGCAAAGTGATTTAGACAAGATACCAGCATGGTGCGAAAATTAGCATTTCTCACTAAACAACTAAGTGTGTGAAATCCTTCACATGAGCACTAAGCAAAACTTCCGTTAAAATTCGTTTACACAACAAATCACACAAACTTAAATGTTGTCGCTTCAACTAAATACCGTAGCTAGAGATTACGTACAGTTTAAACTGAAACCATCACGTAGCAAAGTTTTGTGGATAAAGCGAACCAAAGATTATGTTTTAGTGACAGTACACTTAGAAAATGCAACGAATCATCTAAAGAGCTTCCCTAAACAACGCTTGTTCGTCCTCTTCAGGAATATTTCTGGATTAATCGGGAGTCATAGAAAGGAAACTCTTATCTTTAGTAAGAACTGGACATTATGGATAGAAACGGATGTCATTTCTTATAGATACTAATAAAACGTTTCACAGGTAATACTCAGGAATGGCCAGAAAACTAAATGTTCGCTTCCAAACTGATATTGTTTTCTTCTTTTATTGCTGGTGGAAGCCGTGAAGTATATGACTCACAGTGCAACAAATATGGGAACTCACTGAGGAACTGTAGTTCGTCGTTTGAGAAAAGAAAGAACTTTCGTAGACTGTTACAAACTGTTTAGTGCCATATCATCTGGACAAATATAAAAACGATAACTATCACATTAATATTGAGAAACTCGGAAAAATTAGGTTTAACTGTTCTATTAGATAAGCAATAATAACATGACAATAGAAACTAGACTCTTTTCAGTCCGTCTCGTGAATTAAATGCTAGTTTCAAATCTTAACACGACGGAGATAGGGTTGTGCACGGTGCGTATGTACCTATGGTCCAAGATGGTAAATCATGGAGACAGACTACTCTGTCACCCCAAAAAATTTCAAAAGCGGATTAATAAAAATACAGGGTGTATCATAATTAATGGCGTAAACGCGTAAAGTTGAAAGTACACGGTGCTAGAAGCAAAAAAGTCTCAGTAAACACAGGTCCGCAAAGGGACTGTTAGCGAGATAATTGGAACTTTGTGGTTACCAGCTACTGCTGACGTGATTCTGTGTTGTGTAAACACCGTATGCCGGTCCGTAGTATGGTCTTTGTTTACATTTACGAGACGTAGAGTTGTAAACAGAATTGTTACAACAATACAGTGAACAGTCAGAGTACCAGTCACGTCAGTTGTTTGCAAAGCGTCAGTTGTGCTGTACGAGTGTTAGTGGTAACATGGAAGGTTACGGTAATGATGATTATGTGGATACGCATTTCATGTATGGTAAAGCTAACGAAGACGCACGTGAGGCTGCACGCTTGTACCAAGGAGAATAGCCTGTCCGAAGGAACCCCGGGAGTCGAACATTTACAATGGTGCATGAACGCCTCCGAGCAACTGGGAGCTTTGTACATGTCGCTGAAGCTAGTAGGCCTGTACAAATTACACCTGTCTTTCAAGATGTGGTGCTGGAAATAGTCGAATATTCTCCTGGAACCTCGACAAGGAGATTTGCCACAGAAATTCCTGGTATGGGCCGCAGTGGTGTTTGGAAAGTAATGCATCGCAATGCAGTGTAGCCGTACCAGCTCCAAGGAATTCACTGTATTAGTGAGGCGGACTTTGGTCCTAGACTAACGTTCTGTGAGCGGAGACAACAACAAGCTTTAGGCGCCGGCCGGGGTGGCCGAGCGTTTCTAGGCGCTACAGTCTGGAACCGCGCGACCACTACGGTCGCAGGTTCGAATCCTGCCTCGGGCATGGATGTGTGTTACATCCTTAGGTTAGTTTGGTTTCAGTAGTTCTAAGTTCTAGGGGACTGATGACCTCAGCAGTTAAGTCCCATAGTGCTCAGAGGCATTTGAACAATTTTTTTGAACAAGCTTTAGGCAACCTTTCGTTTGGCAGTAACATTTTATTTGCCGATGAAGCAGTGTTCACTTTTGTTGGTTCAAATGGCTCTGAGCACTATGTGACTTAACTTCTGAGTTCATCAGTCGCCTAGATCTTAGAACTAATTAAACGCAACTAACCTAAGGACATCACTCACATCCATGCCCGAGGCAGGATTCGAACCTGCGACCGTAGCAATCGCGCGGTTCCAGACTGAAGCGCCTAGAACCGCTCAGCCACCCCGGTCGGCCACTTGCAACACTTGCAACATCTCCTGCACTTACACGTAAAGTCATGTAACTGTTATCGAGTTCATTCAAAACACGTGCATTTCTACCAGGGTATAACTTCTCTTAATGTTGTACAGTATTGTTACCTTTTCGTAACTGGGGTAAAGTTTACTCAGAATCAAGTCAGTGGTGGCTGGTAACCAGAAAGTCGCAATCATCTCGCCAAATGTTCGTTTGCGGACCTATGTTCACTGAGACATTTTTGCTTCTAGTATCGTGAACTTCCCACTGTATGCGTTTATGCCATTAATTATGATACATTCCGTACAGAAACGTTAAGATACTGGCTTTTACTTTTCAGGTGGACTACACTACAGGCCATTTAAATTGCTACACCACGAAGATGACGTGCTACAGACGCGAAATTTAACCGACAGGAAGAAGATGCTGTGAAATGCAAATGATTAGCTTTTCAGAGCATTCACACAACGTTGGCGCCGGTGGTGACACCTACAACATGCTGACACGAGGAAAGTTTCCAACCGATTTCTCATACACAAACAGCAGTTGACCGGCGTTGCCTGGTGAAACGTTGTTGTGATACCTCGTGTAAGGAGGAGAAATGCGTACCATCACGTTTCCGATTTTGATAAAGGTCGGATTGTAGCCCATCGCGATTGCGGTTTATCGTATCGCTACATTTCTGCTCGCGTTGGTCGAGATCCAATGACTGTTAGCAGAATATGGAATCGGTGGGTTCAGGAGGGTAATACGGAACGTCGTTATGGATCCCAACGGCCTCGAACCACTAGCAGTCGAGATGGCAGGCACCTTATCCGCATGGCTGTAACGGATAGTGCAGCCATGTCTCGATCCCTGAGTCAACAAATGGGGACGTTTGCAAGGCAACAACCATCTGCACAAACAGTTCGACGACGTTTGCAGCAGCATGAACTATTAGCTCGGAGACCATGGCTGCGGTTACCCTTGACGCTGCATCACCGACAGGAGCGCCTGCGATGGTGTACTCAACGACGAACCTGGGTGCACGAATGGCAAAACGTAATTTTTTCGGATGAATCCAGGTTCTGTTTACAGCATCATGATGGTCGCATCCGTGTTTGGCGACATCGCGGTGAACGCACATTGGAAGCGTGTATTCGTCATCGCAATACTGGCGTATCACCCGGAGTGATAGTATGGGGTGCCATTTGTTACACGTTTCGGTCACCTCTTGTTCGCACTGACGGCACTTTGAACAGTGGACGTTACATTTCAGATATGTTACGACCCGTGGCTCTACCCTTCATTCGATCCCTGCGAAACCCTACATTTCAGCAGGATAATACACGACCGCATGTTGCAGGTCCTGTACGGGCCTTACTGGATACAGAAAATGTTCGACTGCTACCCTGGCCAGCACATTCTCCAGATCTCTCGTAAATTGAAAACGTCTGGTCAATGGTGGCCGAGCAACTGGCCCGTCACAATACGTCAGCCATACTGTTGATGAACTGTGGTATCGTGTTGAAGCTGCATGGGCAGCTGTATATGTAAACGCCATCCAAGCTCTGTTTGACTTAATGCCCAGGCGTATTAAGGCCGTTCCTACGGCCTGAGGTGGTTTTTCTGGGTACTGATTGCTCAGGATCTATGAACCCAAATTTCGCGAAAATGTAATCACATGTCAGTTCTAGTATAATATATTTGTCCAATGAATAATGGTTCAAATGGCTCTGAGCAATATGGGACTCAACTGCTGTGGTCATAAGTCCCCTAGAACTTAGAACTACTTAAACCTAAGTAACCTAAGGACATCACACACATCCATGCCCGAGGCAGGATTCGAACCTGCGACCGTAGCGGTCGTGTGGTTCCAGACTGTAGCGCCTTTAACCGCTCGGCTGTCCAATGAATACCCGTTTATCATCTGCATTTCTTCTTGGTGTAGCAATTTTAATGGCCAGTAGTGTAAATTACTAGATGAAAACTGATTTCACTATTCATTGCATTGTCAACAATTTCGTAGCAATAAAATATGAATTTCCATGTTTGGAATAGTGATTTTAATTATTTGGATGATTGATTTATAAATTTCCCCAGCATAATCTTCACGAGTAGTGCTCATTCTGTTGCCATAATGCTGGAGGGTTAAATCTCACAGCTATGTCCGAAGTGGGAGTCGAGCCGGCGCTCTCCGGTGAGCGAGGTCGTGCACGCAGGCCGGTCGTGCTCAGGGCAGGCGCAATTACACCCCAGCTGTGGGCGACGCGCCGGTGTGCCGTGCTATCAGCTGCCGATCGCTCACGTCTTCCCTTTGTCTCGCTGGGCCTCCGTACGTGGCCGGCGCAGTACCGGCAGCACGCTTGTGTCATTCACACCGGCAAACCCATCTTAATGCCCCAGCCTCTTCAAAATAGTTTCCATTAGATATTATACACTTATGCGAGAGCTATTTCTAATTTCCGAAACACTTCAGGAACTAGATTTTTTGGATAGCTTTTAGCGCTCTCAGCGATGAGTTTTTTAACTTCGTCTTGGACCTACGAACTATCAAGCTGATTGTACGATAGTTCCTATATTTACCTTTCCCTGGCTAACTTCCGGATTGTGTGGATTATGATCCAATGGAGCTGCGGTCGCAGGTTCGAATCCTGCCTCGGGCATGGATGTGTGTGATGTACTTAGGTTAGTTAGGTTAAATTATTTCTAAGTTCTAGGCGACTGATGACCTCAGAAGTTAAGTCGCATAGTGCTCAGAGCCATTTGAAACATTTGATCCAATGGAAGTCCGATGATATGCCTCCAGTCACATAGGTTCTCCACACTAACTTCAATAATTATTTGGTAATCATTTCCCTGAAAATGGTTCAAATGGCTCTGAGCACCATGGGACTTCACATCTGAGGTCATCAGCCCCCTAAAACTTAGATCTACTTAAACACAACTAACCTAAGGACATCACACACATCCACGGCCGAGGCAGGATTCGAACCTGCGATCGTAGCAGTCGTGCGGTTCCGGACTGGAGCGCCTAGAATCGCTCGGACACCGCGGCCGGCTAATCATTTCCCTCAAAGACTTTAAAAGTTCCCAAAGAAATGTTTTCTACCCCTATCCTTATTTTGATCACAATTCTTCAGAAGCGTGTCAGAGTCTGACTATATTATTGAATCCTCTTTGTTTTCCAAATTGACACCCATATCTTCTTCTACATGTTGGCAGATACGTTAAAAACCATCACCGAAGACCGCGCCAGGGAGGGGCGAGGGGGGAGGGGCGGAGAAGCACAGACCACATCCACCTGTCTAGGCGACCACCATTTAGACTGATTTAGTATAGCAGTGCTAAGCATTAATCCTGATCGACCAATAAACCTCTCTGGGTCAACTTGCGCAGCAATATATCGCGTAATTTGCGTCGCGCGCTGTACGTCGAGGGAGACGGTCGATTGTGGCCGCGGTTGGGAGTAGGACTTCCGCGTGACATCGCTGGAGCTCCGAGGATGAAACGCAAGGAACATTTCAAACACTGACATGGTCTTGTAACGTCGTACACTGCAGATAGTTGAGCATGCCTGCGACACTCTCACGCTAATTAAACACACCTCTGACGAATGGCGTTGCTCTTATTTTCATCTTTTCTCTATCTACCAATAATCCAAGTCGGCAGGGGTCGTAGACTGGAGCGAAGTATCTAAGAACTGGTCGAAGAAGGGACTTTGGCGTGACCTATTCTACTCGTGCATGTTTTACAATTTCCTTAGGATTCTCCCGATGAATTTGAGTCTGGTATCTGCCTTACGAACAGTTAGATTGGTGTGGTCGTTCCAGTTTAACACACTCCGAAAAGGAACTGCGAGGTATTTTAAGGTTGTAGCTGATTCCAGTGATTGGTCGCCCATCTGTAGTCAAACAATATCGATTATTTCGTCCTTTTAAGAGCACTTCATTGCATTTACTTTTATTCAGAGTCGGCTGTGAATCTTTACACCAAGCACTGATCATCTGCATTTCGAAACAAGTTTTGAACGATGTCACCTACCCGTACACTACTGGATCGTCTGGGAATGTTCTCAAAGGGCAATAGACTTCTACCTTCCTGTCATTTATGTACATACAGGATGATTGACCATTAAAGGGACAAACAAGATGGATGAGTAGATGACAATGAAAATGTAAATAATCCTGAAACCAGTGATTTACCAGGTATGGCGTATGTACAAGTGTCGTCATGCTATTGTTACGTCCGCAGCTCGTGGTCTAGTGTCAGCACGGTAGCTCAGCGTGTTCGGTCAGAGAGGCGCTAGCCCTCTGTAAAAAAATTAAAAAAGTAAAGAAATCAACGATCAACTTGAACGGGTGTCATGTGATGGTCCATCCAGACCAAACGCAACGAACAATATCGAAAAAAAGTGGCTTGCGTTGTTTTTTCTGGATCGCAGGGTCCCGGGTTCGATTCCCGGTCGGGTTGGGGATTTTCTCTGCCCGGGAACAGGGTTTTTGTGTTGTCCTCATCATTTCATCATCGTTATTATCATTCGTAACAGTGGCTAGATTGGACTGTGTCAACAGTGGACTGTGTAAAATTGGGGCGCTGAACGGGCGCTGATGACCGCGCAGTTGAACACCCCACAAATCAAACATCATCATCATCATTATCATGCTATTGTTAAGACAATTTTAATGTCGAAGGCTACGTTAATTTTGGAACACCGCAAGTGAGGCGTAAGTTGCAAAGTGGTAAACTGCCCTCGTTTGATTTTATCATCATTCTGGATACCTAAGTACTGGAAGACATATGCAATTTTGTCATATGATGACATGATGGAGACCGTGGCTGTTGTTTGAAGACAAATGTTGACGGTGTTAGGACAGCAACCAGCTACAAATTTACTTTCAGTTCCTTTATTCAAAGGGTACCGTTACCGGTTTCGAATCGTTGTGATTCATCCTCAGACGGTTTGTGGCTGGTTGCTGTCCTAACACCATCAACTGGAAGACATAATTTTTACAAGTGTAACGGTAGAGGTTCGCCAATACCTGGCCTACCAGGTGCCCCGACTTGATGGTTCAAATGGCTCTAAGCACTATGGGACTTATTACCTGAGGTCATCAGTCCCCTAGACTTAGAACTGCTTAAACCTAACTAACCTAAGGACATCACACACATTCATGCCCGAGGCAGGATTCGAACCTGCGACCGTAGCAGCAGCGCGGTTTCGGGCTGAAGCGCCTAGAACCGCTCGGCCACAGCGGCCGGCGCCCCGACTTGAATTTGCTGAATTTGTTTGTATGGGGATATTTAAGACTTTTATTGTATTCTAGCCCTGTTGATAGTGTCGATGAACTCTAAGAACGTATTATGGATAGCTGTCAATTCATTCCGAACACTTCTAGGATTTCTGACGCGTACAGACATCGACGAGGAGACGTGCTGAAGCTTGCCTTCATATGAACGATGGCCATTGGAACACTTGCAGTTATAGCATTGTCTTCAAGTACATTTCTGCAGTTTGAATCCTCGGGGACTTCGTTATGAGATGTTTATGTTCTCAGTCGTAATACGTCGTATCCGGGAAATCGTTGGTTTCCGGGCCTATGTTTATTGGGTTTATTTGCTTGATTCATTGTCCTTTACTCACCCCTTTCGTTTGTATCCATAATAGTCAAACCCACTGTATACTGAATAAACAGTGCCCCTGTCATAATGCCCCGAAGAAAATCAAACGCTGCCTTCCGTTCTTACTATGCCTCTCCACTAAGAACGAGATACTGACTTGGGACAATTTCACTAGGTCCGAAAGAAACATATTTAATTATTAATTACTAAATAAATGTGCAAATAACGTAAAAGTAATACTGATAGTTGTATAATACTTGTTATTTTAGCGCCCCCTACTCCGATCCACACCGCCTGTCTCCTCCTCGTAGCTGGTTCGCTTCCAAGTCAGCATCTCAAATATTCCTAGACGTGCTTACACAACTTGCTAACCGTTGCTGACAACATATCCGTCTTTAGTTAAGAATGACCTCGTTGCTGTTGAAGGGACATTCACACTGAACAAAAACACAAAGAAAATTCGAATGATGAACGAGCCTTTCCGTGTTGTGATTGCGCTTAGTTAATGACTCTAACGATTCGCATAATGAGTACGCACTACCCAGTGCGGTATTACATCTTCAGTACTCTATTTTTCGTTTTTGTTTGTCTTGACTGATAATTATGGTTGCGAATATTTGCATATTGCTCGCCCAGAACCTAAATTTTCATTTTCTTTGTTTGGTACTTCAAGATTACGATGTTATTTTAATGATTAATTAAAAGCTGAATGGTTACTCTTAATGGTACGTAGCTTAAAGTTTGCTAGTTTTAGACCTACGCGTCATCCATTACAGAAGCTTCAGGTATGGAACTTACGGTTACTGTCTGTTGTGATGGAGAATGACGCTTCCTTCGACACAATTAAGGAACTGCCCTGCATTCGTTCGCAGTGTATCTACACATACAAATATACTCCGGAAGCCGCAGACAGGAAGGGCATCTGACCACCCTCTGCTAACAACATTGCTAAATACAATAATTAACATGCGTGCCCCGTGAAGATACGGGATAAAAGCCAGGAAAAAAGAAGAAAGGGATTCAAGCGCATGCTTACGTTAGCGGCTCAGCTACGGAGACGGGTAGATGCAATAATGCGATGTCCTTTCACTTTCACATTTGGAAGCTTTATTCCAAATTACGTTGTGTGTATGCTTTTAGTGTTGCCATTACCTTCTTAGTTGTGAAAACTAAGATAATTTCAAAGTATGAATGACGAATAAAGCCCCAGTACGGTAATAAGAACGGTTCTTGCTCACAGACTGTAGGTAAACCTTTTAATTTTTGCGTTACTTCCAATAATTAACATAATACGAATTCTGGGAGAGCGTAGTTTAAATCTCGAGTACATCTGTTACATTTAGGTTATCCGTGGCTTCCTCAAACCACTTTAAGAAGATGCCTAGATGGTTCATCTGGGAAGGACGGATCACATTTCCTTTCCCGTCCTTAACCAGTTCGAAATTAGCCTGCAAGGACCGTACTGTCGACGGAATGTCAAACCGTAATCTTCTTACCTCTTCTTTTGCATTTGAATTACACAAAAAAATAAACTGAAATTACTTATGGATCGAAAAAGTTATCAGAACTAAAAAGTCATGAACTAAAAAATTCCATTGAGGCACATAAATTAGTTTGCTACAGTAGTGCATTCACAGTACAACAAATAAATATCAGTACATTTTATACTGCGTCTTTTCATTAATTGGAGCTTGGAGTCTCTTTTCTAATTAAATTACAGTAGAAACATCCTGAACATCTACTGAATGAACGAAAAGGCTTCAGTCTGTCTCTACTTCGTGATATCGTTAAACGTGACTGATTACCCATTCAGCATTTTTTAAATTTTGCCTCACTATAAATCTATGTGCCAGTTATTTATTTGTTTTAGCGCTTTATGACAACGACTGTATTATTTTGTATATTTAGCATTAGAAATTAAATTTCTTTGATGAGTATGATTTCTTTACTATCTATGTTTGTACTCTTATACATGAAACATCTTTGACAGTTAGGCTAGAAGCTGGGTTAATAACACGAAATATGTCTCAAAAATAAACAATTATGAAACATATGGCAACTTAACAAGTTCTGCAAAAACAGACATAATGTCTTATGGGATAACAGCAATCAGTGATTTTATAGTGTTACTTAAAATCCGTCTTGATTGCATTTTTTTTATTCATATGACCGGTTTCGGTTCATTCAGAACCATCTTCAGATCTGATATTTCAGTTACAGGAGTGACGCAGCATGTGAAAGTTGCTGGATTTGGACGGGTTACTCCTGTAACTGAAATATCAGATCTGAAGATGGTTCTGAATGAACCGAAACCGGTCATACGAATAAAAAATTTGCAATCAAGACGGATTTTAAGTAACATCTAGAAGTTCTTTCCATATATCAATGTTCCACGAAGTACTCACAATGAAATTACAGACTGACGAAAATTCGCAGAAAGAACTGATAAAAAATTGTTTTAAGCACATACAGGAAAAGTAAGAAGACAAATTTATTAGAAGGAAGGTACAATAAGTAGTGTTTCGTGTTAGTTCAAGTACATATAACTGCATTTATAGTTAAGGAACACACGTGTTACAAAATTTATGTACTGCGCAAATAATTTCCCAATTGCAAGGGGTTGACGTCTGGTTTCATGAAATTGGTAAATTCTCCATTTTACAACAGATCGCCGAATAAAATCTGGCGCGAAACGATAAGGCGGCGACGTGAACGCGCGGTGTGGGCTGGCGGAGAGCCTTGGCTTTCCATGAAGCAGGCCGAGTGTTTGCCAGTCGGCGCGTTTGAAGTGTCCTAGGAAAGCGGTATGACGCGTCGTGTGACAGGATGTTGCGCTCTCTCTGCCGCCAGCCGTTATCTCGGAATGCGACAAAACCTTTCGGGAAGTCTGAAGAACAATGGCATGTGAACAAGCTCTACTTCCCAGAAAACTCTTCTGCTCTAAAGCGACTCTCGATCTCAACAGGTAAGGGAAGGAAATCGCGTCCGTCGTTGCCCTTCATATTCCTGACTTGACGGTAATACGTGACTTATGTCTGCTACGCCCTAATGCTTATATGGTTGTTGGACTAAACACCGGATTTTTCTAGTCAGACTCAACAGCTGGTGTCATTAACGCTGACTAGAAAATTTCCAGTAACCGAGTTGCTTGATAACGAAAAATATATAGACACATCGGGCAAACAACTTGTCACGCACAAGGAACATCATGTTAATACCGTATAAAAATGCCTCTAGCCCTGATAAAGGTCTTATTTAGGCAAGGAAGAGAGTCTCTAGATATGCAAAACACGGCTGAAGCCACTCATTGGCGATTAGATCCCGTAGAGAAGCCAAATTATTGGCTGCTACTTTTCACCAGACGTTCCAAGTAGTTCCAGATATTTCCTATGGGATTAAGATCGGATGATTTATCGGGCCAGTCAAGGTGCCACATGTTGCCTGAGACTTCGTCATAAATGAAACGTCTGCGTGCTGCCCTGTGGACACGACTATTAATCATCCAATCCTACTGAAATGCGGATGTGTCCATAGCATACTCACCGTGAAGATATAGGAGAAAGGACAACACTTTATCATCGAGGATATTGAAATAACTGTCGTGGTTCATTGAGCCATCGGTGCACTCGACACCATGCAACATTTCAAAAGTGGCAAAATCGTTACTCATTAAGTCACACTACACGTCTCTAGTCAGCTACTACTGTACTGTTTGACATATTTAAGACGTGTAGTTTTTATGTGTCGCTGTGAGAAATGGCGTTTTCGAAGGTACCCGGTGTCCTGTGCATGCAGTGCCCTTCACACGCCGGCCGCAGTGGCCGAGCGGTTCTAGGCGCTACAGTCTGGAACGGCGCGACCGCTACGGTCGCAGGTTCGAATCCTGCCTCGCGCATGGATGTATGTGATGTCCTTAGGTTAGTTAGGTTTAATTAGTTCTAAGTTCTAGGGGACTGATGACCTCAGATGTTAAGTCCCATACCGCTCAGAGCCATTTGAACCATTTAAACCCTTCACAAAGTTTGCTTGGAAACTACGAGTAGTTGACGTGGACATGCATTCACCGACAGCTGCAATTCTTATTAGGTTTGAAACCAACTGACATTGACAAAGTGAGACTTTGTTCTAGCTTACAACTTTTTGTTGACCACTGTTCTCAAGTCATGTGGCATGGCTGTGTATGGTACATTGTTCCCTGCAAATGTTTTAGAGAGTGCGCGTGGATGCATAAACAAACCGGGCAACTTAATTCACGGTGTGGTCGTCGGTAAGTCCAACATGTTAACCCCTTTCTGCCATTGTGTCAGGTCCACACCCTATTCCGGTGATTCAATAAAACCGACTGTCACATACAGATCACGTTACTGACAGACTTACTTCAGCGGTCGTACTAGCATACTTAAAACGAATTAAATTGCGTTCCGCTTGATTTGTATGCAACCCACACAACGCCACTGTCTTGCAGGTTCTCTGCTCTTTTTTTCGGAACAATTTTGACTACACTCCTGGAAATGGAAAAAAGAACACATTGACACCGGTGTGTCAGACCCACCATACTTGCTCCGGACACTGCGAGAGGGCTGTACAAGCAATGATCACACGCACGGCACAGCGGACACACCAGGAACCGCGGTGTTGGCCGTCGAATGGCGCTAGCTGCGCAGCATTTGTGCACCGCCGCCGTCTGTGTCAGCCAGTTTGCCGTGGCATACGGAGCTCCATCGCAGTCTTTAACACTGGTAGCATGCCGCGACAGCGTGGACGTGAACCGTATGTGCAGTTGACGGACTTTGAGCGAGGGCGTATAGTGGGCATGCGGGAGGCCGGGTGGACGTACCGCCGAATTGCTCAACACGTGGGGCGTGAGGTCTCCACAGTACATCGATGTTGTCGCCAGTGGTCGGCGGAAGGTGCACGTGCCCGTCGACCTGGGACCGGACCGCAGCGACGCACGGATGCACGCCAAGACCGTAGGATCCTACGCAGTGCCGTAGGGGACCGCACCGCCACTTCCCAACAAATTAGGGACACTGTTGCTCCTGGGGTATCGGCGAGGACCATTCGCAACCGTCTCCATGAAGCTGGGCTACGGTCCCGCACACCGTTAGGCCGTCTTCCGCTCACGCCCCAACATCGTGCAGCCCGCCTCCAGTGGTGTCGCGACAGGCGTGAATGGAGGGACGAATGGAGACGTTTCGTCTTCAGCGATGAGAGTCGCTTCTGCCTTGGTGCCAATGATGGTCGTATGCGTGTTTGGCGCCGTGCAGGTGAGCGCCACAATCAGGACTGCATACGACCGAGGCACACAGGGCCAACACCCGGCATCATGGTGTGGGGAGCGATCTCCTACACTGGCCGTACACCACTGGTGATCGTCGAGGGGACACTGAATAGCGCACGGTACATCCAAACCGTCATCGAACCCATCGTTCTACCATTCCTAGACCGGCAAGGGAACTTGCTGTTCCAACAGGACAATGCACGTCCGCATGTATCCCGTGTCACCGAGCGTGCTCTAGAAGGTGTAAGTCAACTACCCTGGCCAGCAAGATCTCCGGATCTGTCCCCCATTGAGCATGTTTGGGACTGGATGAAGCGTCGTCTCACGCGGTCTGCACGTCCAGCACGAACGCTGGTCCAACTGAGGCGCCAGGTGGAAATGGCATGGCAAGCCGTTCCACAGGACTACATCCAGCATCTCTACGATCGTCTCCATGGGAGAATAGCAGCCTGCATTGCTGCGAAAGGTGGATATACACTGTACTAGTGCCGACATTGTGCATGCTCTGTTGCCTGTGTCTATGTGCCTGTGGTTCTGTTAGTGTGATCATGTGATGTATCTGACCCCAGGAATGTGTCAATAAAGTTTCCCCTTCCTGGGACAACGAATTCACGGTGTTCTTATTTCAATTTCCAGGAGTATATATGAAATTGCTACTGCAGCAGACCATTAGTGAAAACTGCTGTGTATAGCTATCAATCGAGATGCAAATTAAGACCACGATAATGCATGTATCAGACAACGCGTTGTTAGAGATGACACAGTCTTTAATGCTTGTTACAATACATGACGTTTCAGAAAGGCAGTTTTATCTTGAAACAACATGACGAAAATTTTTGTACTTGACTGGGACCCAGAACTCACATCAAACAAGTGTTGTCACTGTTAACTAACCTCAAAACAAGTAGCAAAGTATGCGCATGTTAAGCCTTGTGTTGACATGGAGTAAAGTTTTGTGTTGGACAGGGTTTGGAACGCAGAATTCAATGATACTGTTAACTAAGTACAATCAAAGTCTCATAGCGGAATTTTTTGCCAGTTGCAGAACGACTGAAATGGCGAGATGAAAAAGTTTTGCCTTGCTGGTATTCAAATGCGCCATCTATCGTCGTTGGTTTCTAGCCACGAAGGGGCGTTAAATTTCGGTTTATTTTACCAGTAACGAGATGTGTATATGTTTGAATGGGAAAGAAAATGAAGAAGAGATTTATGCTGACATGGAGACGAAGCCCGCACATATCATCGTTGTTGACTACACACGGAGACTCATCGAGTATGGATTTTTTTTTTCACGAGTAACTAGGAGTGGCATGTTTGAACCTGAAATGATGATATGGGAAGAGACTCTAATAATCATGATTATTTGTCATCTGCAGATTGGCGTGCTCATGCTACATCCTCAAATGACACGATGAGAATTTTTGTACCCAATCAGGATTCGAACCCAGACACGCAACTTTCGTGGAAACCTTTAAGTGATTGAAATCTTAAGCAAACAACGAAACAATAGGCCTGTTTCGCCCCAGAGGGCTCAAATCCGGCAAAAGCGGAGATTCGAGTTCGAATTCAAGTCCAGAACCAATATTTTCAATGTCTCCAGTTCAAATACACTAGAATATATCTGCCTTGTGACATTACGTTAAGACTGGCTCATTAAGAAAACAAAATTTGTCGCTTAATAAAGCTTACTGGTGAAAGAGTTTCTACTTGCAAGACATCTGACGCTGTCATTACCCACCATACACCCACTATGTTCCACTGAACAGCACAGAGATCATCGTGTTTAATGTGGATTCGGGTGCACGGTGCAAAGCTACGTTGTTCAACAGGTGTTACCAGAGGTGAAGTGGATCTGTTAGTGCTTGTTATAAATGGTTGCCTGATGCGCACCTAGACCATAAGCATATGAAACCAGAAACATTCCAACAGACCACCGAACTACACATACGGCCGGTCCATGACTCAAAAATCGGTAAGGTACTTGTAACGTCTTCATCTCAAATCTGATCGCAATCGACATTTAGTACCCCCTAGGTCTAAAAATATAATTTAAGAAATTCTAATAGTACCCTTGTTAAAACTTACATTTTTCTGCTTGTGCTGACATACTTATTAGTTTCTTGTGAATACACATTTCGATTTATTGTGTGCAGCACTGAATGATTTATTTATCGTGTTTCTCTATGTTTTTTATGGGCCTCTTACCATTGCCAGGTTTACGTATTTTTGTGGTAATCCCGAAATGCTTCTTGAATAGGACGTTTAACTGTAAGCTTCCTTTATATATTATTTCCTCACCTATGCCCACTCCCAAATGTGAAACGGTCACAGTTCATAGTATTAACCAATAATCCGATTGACCATATTGTTAAACCCCATTAGTCCTGCTGGATGTTCCGAATAATTCACGCCGAAACGATCGTACTTGAAACGAAAAACCTGTTTTCCGACGTGATTATTCGATACCCTTCCGCAACACACAGTACATATGTTTAACACTCTATTAAATCCGAAGGGAAAAAAACGATACAAATTTTAGTCTTTTTCGTATTTTATGATCCGTTTTCTAACAAACACTCGTCATAGCCTTCAAATGTGCAACTTTCAAAAAGTCACAAAAAAATTTACATCACAAACAAAAAATGACGATTGATGAATGTACTTATAGCAACCTGTGCGACAACACGTAAAAAAAATCTCCACGGACTTATCCACCAACGTACTTCTTTCAGGCATATTTTGTCCTACTAGATTACATTCATAAACATTCTTCGCGTAATATTCTGCATTAGAAAACGTTACTACGTTCTCTCCTAAGCAATTATACACTGATCAGCTGGGACATTATGACCACCGCCGTACTATCGATGTAGCCCGTAGAAGCGTCACATAGCGAGGAATACTGTTATTCAAACACAAGCACGGTGAATGTAGTATCAATGACCGTGCTGGCCGTATGTAGAATGGGGAAGGCGCGCGACCTATCTGAGTTTAACCGAGGACAGAATATGATGGCCCGGAAGCTCGGCACGAGCAAATTCAGAAACTGCACACCTCGTCGGGTGTTCGAAGACTGCTGTGGTGAGTTTCTCCAACAAGTGGCGAAACCAAGGTGAAACCACGTCCATGTGTCGTGGGATTGGGTGGCCACTACTCATTACAGATGTCGGGCGTTGTAGGATGGGTAGATTGGTAAATCAGGACAGGCTGTTAACTGTGGCGGAACTAACATCAGACTTTAATTCTGGGCAGAGTTCAATTGTGTCTAAACATACAGTGAACCGAACACTCCTAACGATGGGCCTCTGCAGCCGGGACCCAGCCATGTGCCAATTTTAACAACAAGACATCGACAACTACGACTGAAATGGACACGTGACCATCGGCACTGGCGTTGGCGCAGTGGCAGAGTGTTGCGTGGTCTGATGAACCACGATACCTTCTTCATCACGTGTCGTCTTGCAGGGGAGCAATCACGTGGACACCCATTGGTCCAGTGGAGCTCGTGCAAGGCATCATGACGGCCAAGGAGTATCGTATACTGGTTGCAGACCACGTACACCCCTCCATGATGATCATGTTTCCCGAAATCAGTAGCATTTTCACCACGACAATGCGCCATGTCACAAGGCCAAGAGCGTGGATGGTTCAAATGGCTCTGAGCACTGTGGGACTCAACATCTTACGTCATAAGTCCCCTAGAACTTAGAACTACTTAAACCTAACTAACCTAAGGACATCACACACACCCATGCCAAAGGCAGGATTCGAACCTGCGACCGTAGAAGTCCCGCGGTTCCGGACTGCAGCGCCAGAACCGCTAGACCACCGCAGCCGGCCAAGAGCGTGGAGGATTGGTTCGAGGAACACAGTGGCGAGTTCCAGTTGATGTGCTGACCCCCATAACTCGCCACATCTGGACCCGATAGACTACATCTGGGATGTGATTGAATGTGGATTGAATGTTGTCTACTCCCGGTGCCTTGTTTCGACTCAGGTCTTTCAGTGCTCTGTCAAACTCTTCACGCAGTATCGTATCTCCCATTTCATCTTCATCTACATCCTCTTCCATTTCCATAATATGGTCATCAAGTACATCGCCCTTGTATAGACCCTCTATATACTCCTTCCACCTTTTGCTTGCCCTTCTTTGCTTAGAACCGGGTTTCCATCTGAGCTCTTGATATTCATACAAGTTGTTCTCTTTTCTCCAAAGGTCTCTTTAATTTTCCTGTTGGCCGTATCTATCTTACCCCTAGTGAGATAAGCCTCTACATCCTTACATTTGTCCTCTAGCCATCCCTGCTTAGCCATTTTACAATTCCTGTCGGTCTCATTTTTCAGACGTCTGTATTCCTTTTTGCCTGCTTCATTTACTGCATTTTTGTGTTTTCTCCTTTCTTCAATTAAGTTCAATATTTCTTCTGTTACCCAAGGATTTCTACGAGCGCTCGTCTTTTTACCTACTTGATCCTCTGATACCTTCTAGTATCTCCAGGATTCTTCCATGTATACAACCTTCTTTCATGATTCTTGAACCAAGTGTTAGCTATGATTAAGTTATGCTCTGTGCAAAACTCTACCAGGCGGCTTGCACTTTCATTTCTTAGCCCCAATTCATATTCACCTACTACGTTTCCTTCTCTCCCTTTTCCTACTCTCGAATTCCAGTCCCCCATGACTATTAAATTTTCGTCTCCCTTCACTACCTGAATAATTTTTTATCTCATCATACATTTCTTCAATTTCTTCATCATCTGCAGAGCATGCTGTTTGTAGTAGCTTACCCGCAAACCTATTTTTTTATTCATTGTTAAACCTACTCCTGCATTACCCCTATTTGATTGTGTGTTTATAACCCTGTATTCACCTGACCAAAAGTCTTGTTCCTCCTGCCACCGAACTTCACTAATTCCCACTATATCTAACTTTAACCTATCCATTTCCCTTTTTAAATTTTCTAATCTACCTGCCCGGTTAAGGGATCTGACATTCCACGCTCCGATCCGTAGAACGCCAGTTTTCTTTTTCCTGATAGCGACGTCCTCCTGAGTAGTCCACTCCCGGAGATCCGAATGGGGGACTATTTTACCTCCGGAATATTTTACCCAAGAGGACGCCATCATCATTTATCCATACAGGAAAGCTGCATGCCCGCGGGAAAAATTACGGCCGTAGTTTCCCCTTGCTTTCAGCCGTTCGCAGTACCAGCACAGCAAGGCCGTTTTGGTTAATGTTGCAAGGCCAGGTCAGTCAATCATCCAGACTGTCGCCCCTGCAACTACTGAAAAGGCTGCTGCCCCTCTTCAGGAACCACACGTTTGTCTGGCCTCTCAACAGATACCCCTCCGTTGCGGTTGCACATACGGTGCGGCCATCTGTATCGCGGAGGCACGCAAGCCTCCCCACCAACGGCAAGGTCCATTTTCATACTGGCAGAATAATTTTATGGTCACTGCAGATCACTGGATTAAGAATTGATAAATAAGAGACGCAACCAAAAATCGACTCCAGCCCATAGACCGCAAGGGTTGGCACGTACGCATAAGTTATATCTGCCGACTATTCGATTTCGCGAGCTCTCAGCAATCCTCGAAAAGATTTAAACATGCAGGCCTTTCGCGCAGAGAGAGTCAGGAGCATAACGCGGGCAATCTCATTTGTCACCCCACACCCTCCATCCTACTCTCGCTCATAGCTTTACTCCAGGAAGTGTTGCCTCTTTCTAGAAAACCTCGCAATATTTCTTATGGTGCCGGGGAATATCTAAAAGAATGGTTCAATGGCTCTGAGCACTATGGGACTTAACATCTATGGTGATCAGTCCCCTAGAACTTAGAACTACTTAAACCTAGCTAACCTAAGGACATCACACAACACCCAGTCATCACGAGGCAGAGAAAATCCCTGACCCCGCCGGAAATCGAACCCGGGATCCCGGGCGCGGGAAGCGAAAACGCTACCGCACGACCACGAGCTGCGGACGAATATCTCAAGTTAAGGAAACATCTCCAACCCCTAATCAAACGTTGCAGTTTTCTGTCACAACTTCAGCGTGTAGTCTGTGTCTCACTCACTGTTTCTTCGCCTTAGGAGTGATAGATAAACACTACGCATCACCTATACGCTCCAAAGCACGTGTAGCTGTTGAGACTCTGAGACACTCAGATTTCGCAAACAGCCAAAATCATGATTCCATGACCTAACTGTCATTAGGGCCAGATTCAGAAAGCAAATAAAACCCCCACCGGAGTGGAAATCTGAATCTTATGTTCCTCCGAAACCTTGTCTCAATAGACTAGGGAATTATATAACAAGGCGTATGGCTGGATGAGTCCTTTCAAAATGACATGGCCGATTTCCTGCCCGATCCATTGTAAAACATGGCTTGCGCTCCGTCTGTAAAGGCTTAGTTGTCATTAGACACTGATCGTCCTTCAAATCTTCCATAATACTATGCACATAATTAATCTTTTTAATGGTATGCGCAGCAAAATAAATACAACAGATGAATATGTAAAATAAAGAGCAGTATTATTTTTTATTTGTCAAAAATCGTAATAACGTACACAAAGTCGAGATATGCAGTAAAATGGCGATATCCAGCGCAATAACTCCTGCCACACCTTGACGACCAGATGTGCATAAGACATTCGAATCCATAACCGTGGTAAGCAGTTCCAACCAAATTACTTTGAACAGTAACTGTACATTACAAATCAAACTGCTATGACTGACGACTTCCCCATTTCAGATGTATACACAACAATAAAGAAGAGATAACACTGCATTTACAGAAAAGAATGAAGTGTATAACCAGTAATTCACATACAGACACTCCCTCTCAAAACGTAGTAAATTTGTGGAAGTCAGATATAGTGAAAGTAGCTTTCGTCACAATCAACAAAGAGCTCGTGAAATTTACCCATATCTTATACAGTAAGTAAGAACATTTCTTAGATTCAGGCCACATAAAAATATGCAAAAACTTGGCCGAGATATGCCGTAGGATAAACTCACAAAAATGACTAAATTCGATAGTTTGGACATATGAATTGTTACATATACAGACATCAAAAAAAGTTTTGCATCACCCCGTGTCCGAGAGTTCCGGAACCTGTACAGAAAATTGGATTAGAGTTCTACATAAACATCATTTCCGCCCTTTTTATTGCTCATGAAAACCACACATTGCGTGTTGTACCACCATAAAACAAAACCTTCAGAGGTGGTGGTCCAGATAACTGTACACATTGGTACTTCTAACACCCATTAGCACGTCCTCTTGCATCGATGCTTGCCTGTATGTGTCGTGGCATACTATCCACAAGTTCATCAAGGCACTGTTGGTCCAGATTGTCCCACTCTTCAACGGAAATTCGCCGTAGATCCCTCTGAGTGGTCGGTGGGTCACGTCATCCATAAACAGTCCTTTTCAATCTATCTCAGGCATGTTCGATAGGGTTCATGTCTGGAGAACATGCTGGACACTCTAGTTGAGCGATGTCGTTATCCTGCACGATGGGGACCCGAACTGTTTCCATGAAGGCGAATTCCTCGCCAATATGCTGCCGATATGGTTGCAATATCGGTCGGAGGATAGCATTCACGTATCGTACAGCCGTTACGGCTTCTTCCACGACAACCAGTGGCGTACGCCGGCCCCACAAATGCCAACCTAAAACAGCAGGGAACTCCGCTTTTCTGCATTCGCTGGACAGTGTGTCTAAGGCGTTCAGCCTGACAGGGTTGCCTCCAGACACGTCTCCGACGATTGTCTGGTTAAAGGCATATGCGATACACATCGATGAAGAGAACGTGATGCCAATCCTGACCGATCCATTCAGCATATTGTTGGGGCCATCTGTACCGCGTTGCATGGTGTCGTGGTTGGGAAAATGGACTTCGCTATGGCCGTCGGGAGTGAAGCTGCGCATCATGCAGCCTATTGCGCACAGTTTGAGTCGTAACACGACGTCCTGTGGCTGTACGGAAAGCATTATTCAACATGGTGGCTCTGCTGTCCGGGTTCCTCCGAGACATAATCCGTAGGTAGCGGTTATCCACTACTGTAGTAGCCCTTGGGCGGCCTGAAAGAGTCATGTCGTCGGCAGTTCCTGTCTGTCTGTATCTCCTCTATGTCCGAACAGCATCGCTTTGGTTCACGCCGAGACGCCTGGACACTTCCCTTGTTGTGAGCTCTTTATGGCACAAAATAACAACGCAGACGCGATCTAACCGCGGTACTGACCCTCTAGGCATGGTTGAACTATAGACAACACCAACCTTGTACCTCCTTCCTGGTGGAATGACTGGAACCGATCGGCTGTCGGAGCCCTCCGTCTAATAGGCGATGCTCATGCATGGTTGTTTACATCTTTGGGCGGGTTTAGAGACATCTCTGAACAGTCAAATAGACTAAATCTGTGATACAATATCCACAGTGAAAGTCTATCTTTAGGAGTTCTGGATGTCTATACATATCAGTTCAACCAAAGTAATGTACTGTGCTGTTCAGAAGAGATTTCCACCCCGTCGTACTCTTACGGATTTATGGACAGCCCTGCAGCATTCATGGTGCCTCTTCAGTCGTTGTTGGTCCCTTTCTTGGAGGATCTTTTTCCATACGCAGCGAAAATGGAGATTTGATGTTTTACCGGATTCCTGATATTCACGGTACATTCGTGAAATAGTCGTATGGGAAAATCACCACTTCATCGCTTTCTTCAGAGATGCTGTATGCCATCTCGAACATATTTTAGTATTTCAACATGCACTTGAGAATGGCTTTAAAGCCTAAATTATGGTTGCGTGAAGTAAATGAACCATTAATAGTCAAAAAATTATGTATGGCTGTGCTCCCCCACGAAGGAAATGTTATTTTATGAATGTTTGGCATAAAAGGGCTTTGCTCTCCAGAGGATCGTTAGAGAGGAGCAATGTAATTATGTTTTATTCAGTTTGTACCCCAATAAACTTTTATTCTGTAAAAATACGTGACGATTAACAGGATAATTGTACAACACATCGACACGTGCGCTGAAAAACTATCTATAAGACCGAGATTGGCCAATTGTGTAGCGTACAATGAATTGGATACTCGCGAGAAACACCGGTGGTGGAAAATTTCAAATCATCCTTTACATAACATTCAATAAATTAAGTAAATGAGACTCTTTCCTTAAACATAAACGATATTTGGTTAGTACTGACCATACAATGAGATTTTCATGGCCAGGATTTACACCATTGGTGAGTTTCAATATATGGCCATTAGGAAGCGTTATAAGGAATAATGTATTTGAAAAATACTTATATTTATCATCTCGTTTGTGGATATTGAGAGCAATATGTCGCATCTTGGAGAGATCCTTCACTGGGATGAAGCAGTAAGACCTGTGTCCTTCACACATGCACACATCACATTTTCATGTAACGATACACGCACTGTACTGACACAGACATTGTAATCATCAACGATATTTAGCAATTTCCTTGTCCGTTTGCAAAGGCGCGCCAGATTGCCGGTCCCAAAGCTCTCTGCATACTTCATATGACTGTGTCACTTTCAAAACAGTACGTTTGCCCTCTAAGATAGCTTCCTCAGCATCTACTTAAAAATCGTTGGACGGCTTTTCAGCTGCTTTCCAGCATTTGCCGTCATCCACCGGTATTTTTGTCATCGCGTGGTATCAGCAACTTAAGGCCTGGATGATCTGTAGGACGTACTCATTCCTAAGTCGACCTCTCGCACTATTCTTTTCTACAGAACCTCCTTCCATCGTGTGTAGCAAAATTCGATAACGCTTCAGTGTGTGTGTCTCTTCTTTTGACGTTGCTGCACCCTCTGAGGGCTCACCAATTACTTCTTCAACAACGTAAACGCGAGTGTCCACAAAAACACATTTACACGATATTCTTCTACGGTTTTAGGCAAGAAAACTGAGAAATACATTCGAATACAAGAATAACCATCGGGATAGATCAAGTAAACTCTCACTGATACTGAAGTCAGTTATTAAAATACTTTGGTTAGATAAAATGCAGGTTGCTGTAATGGGCATCAAAAACGGAATAACACGACCCTTGCTCTTCCAATCCATTCCCAAAGCACTATTGTGACGTAAAAATCGCCTATAACATTCACCTGCCTGCTACACAGGAAGCATACTTAGCTCTGCGTTTCTCGATGGCGTGTGGGACAAATGACTTATTATAGCCCATCCCACTGAATGAAGCCAATGTACCTTACCTCCACGACACCTACAACAGATTAAAAATAAAATCGTGATTTTCTCACAGAGAGTCTATCTTTGAATTTTATCCAGTTTTCACGAGGTAAGTGACACCTTTCCAAGAGAATCTCACTACTAACATACTTCACTATTTCTGTGACACTGATCACGTATATTGGCCTGTTCTAACACTTCCAATATATCTTCGTACTCCTATTGAGCGAGGTTGCACGGCGGTTACGGCTCTGAATTCGCATCTGAGGAGAGAGAAATTCAAATTTCCGTTCAGACATTGAGGTGTACTATTGTAAATAGATTAATGTGAATGCCGGAATGGTTCCTAGTAGAACGAAATAGCCATTTTTCTTCTTCTTCCACCCTTCCCATCCCTAATGACATCGTTCTCCACATCACGTGTATTCCCAATCACCCCGTCTTCCTTCTTGTTACTCCCAACTGATCTGGATCATTACCATTCACAAAAGACCACTAAGATGGAACGGAGTGTAGTGTCTCGTTGAAATTTGTTTCCACGTGTTATTTTCTTGCTGATGCAAATATATAAAATATTTTTTGTTAGTACATAAGGTAGAATAAATATATCAATAAGAATGCATTGTTAAATAGTAAACGTTAACCGGTGTGTCAAATTAGGTTGTGCGAAAAGGGGTACATTTATTGGTCCTCAAGAGTAGTTTGGTGCTATGAAATTTAATATACTGAGCATGTAATTATTAATATTTACATAAACGCACGCATAACACAGTATCAAATCACAAGCGTTATTAGACTGAAAAACGGCTTTACAGTGGTAGGAACTTCGAGCGGAAGCGTGAAAAAACTACGAATTTGCTAACTATCAAGTCGAGTCATGGAGCGGATATACGACTATTATCATGGTCGCCTGAACACTCATACCAGATATTAATGTTGCACCACGTGTTCTGGGTAAACATTATAGCCTAGTCTAGGCAATCCAGTATTTACACATTTGTTTCCCATGTTGCTCCTTCCTCTCCTCAATCCATTTTTTGCAAGTTTTTACGCTTCTCTAGAAAATCAAGGTACTTCTGGAGTTTCTTGTTTAGCGGCATGTTTTTATGGGTACACTCCAGTATTATCCTCAATTCTTGAAGGTTTTTTTCCGCTCAGTGAACCAGGTGAACCACACCTCCTTAATTTTCTTGTTGAGAAAATAGTGCTAGAGCCTGTTCCTGAAACTTGTGGGACTAAAATGGGAAATGTGGTCGTAGAAAACAATCCTCCTCCTACGAATGGTGTCTGTGAATTTTTATATATGTGTATAGAGTTCATGGTTGCCTCAACTCTATACTGAACTATTTTTTTTAACTGAGCTTAAGAAATTATTCAAAATCTATTTTTATCTTATTTCTGATTACTCGACAGGACCTTATCTACTCATGGCAAGGCGTTCTGCCGTATGTGGGACCTCCCATCGTATTATTGCAGAGTAATGTTATCTTGGCTTTAACTGTCGTTGATGTTTTCTTGTAGACACTTTTGGTTAGTTTACATGTTGGTTCCATTTTTCTTTACCGTTATGGAAAGGCAGGATATTTAAACTTCTCTGTCTTTCTGATTTCACCTTCCTCTACTTCTAATACTATGGGTGGTGACTTGATATTTCTAACAAATTCTCTCTTCTCGAAGAAGATCTGTAGTTCTGCCTTTGGTGATGGTGTCTTCACTTCATTGATTTATTCTGCGACTGTGTCTAAGTAAATCATAAAAAATTCGAGGTCATCTGTAAAGACCAAACAGTGAAGAGCCAAATTCATGATTCTGTGTTCACACCTGACTGCATTTTCAACATTTTTGTTATTCATTCTTTTTCGCTGATCACTTTCTCGAGTAGAGAGCTGAAAAGTAGAGGCAAGATTCCATCTCCTTGGATGGGTCCCGACATGATGTAAAAAAGCATCTGAAATGTCTCCCATAAATTTCACCTTGGAAGTGAATTCAGTAAGAGTATTTGGGATAACAGCCCTTGTTTTGCAGTCCAAGCCAAACACTTTTGGGATTTCCAGAAGAATTATTCCGACAATTGAATCTTAAGCGTTATTTAAATCTACGAAGGTCACAAATACTTCAGCGTTACAGGAAAAAGAGGACACATTTAAGATTCAGAATTCGTTCGACACATGTAATGAAGAACAAAATTAACGAACAAAACACGTAAAAATTCTATTTCAACACAAATGGCCTTGGATGGGGAAAGTAATTCGGTAAATAAATAAATTTAATTATAAAGATTTAAAACAGTGATAATCATTTGAAAACCGTATAGTGTAAAGCGTTGTGGATGGATACTGCTATTAGTTAAACGTCAGAGTATCGCTAACCACGCGAGGCAAACATAGATTATTCAGATGCCACTTAGCCTGATTTTAGCTTGTTTCTCAACTAGTAAGAAATGTCATTTTTCGTTGGTAGTCACATATCTCTCACTACGAACGCGAAACGTAAAAATCATACCATTTTATGGGAGCAGAAACAGGTAAATACTAGTCTCAAGTTTACAACCATTGCAAAATGGAAAATAGCCCAAACACTGGTACTTCCGTTTTAGACTATTTTTTTCTTTCATAGAAAATACAATAATGTAAAAAGTACATCTAGATGAAAAATTTTGTAAAAATACCAGTTGTACCTCGTACAATAGCAACGTGCAGGAAGACATATGATGGTAGGGTTTTCAAAATGGTTCAAATGGCTCTGAGCACTATGGGACTTAACATCTTAGGTCATCAGTCCCCTAGAACTTAGAACTGCTTAAACCTAACTAACCTAAGGACATCACACACATCCATGCCCGAGGCAGGATTCGAACCTGCGACCGTAGCAGTCCCGCGGTTCCGGACTGCAGCGCCTAGAACCGCACGGCGGTAGGGTTTTCGTGAATCTTTGGACCATAATACGAAGCTATAGGTATTTACATGCATCAGTTACGTATGTTTTACAGTACGATAAAGTGAAACTCACTGATGATGCAACATCATGTGTTGGTAAACGGAGAAGTTGCGTTTTTCTGAAAGAGGAAACCTCAAAATAACTAATAGCGCTATTGCGTTGCCTTTTAGAGCTTGCCCACTTCATAGGGCACATTCTCAATCCCTTTCTGATATGACGAAACTCCTTTTAACACTATAAGGGCCGAAAGAGATGGAGGGAAGACTGGCAATGGGTATTTCCCACACAGGAACTCGAGCTTAGGGAAGCCGTCTTAGTTGCCAGGCAGACTACATATCAAATTCGTTTTTTGAATACCATTACCTGGAAAAGTGGTGGCTCGGCCATTGAGAAGTTACCGGCCGGCACCCTAGGATGCAGGCGGTATCGAATGCACATCGGTCACGCACTGACAACCACGACTCATGCGCCACTCATGACAATCACTGGGGACACCCAGCACGGCTCGATTCACTTGCAGAGAGCGTAAATCAAGAGTCGGTATTCTGGCCATCGCCGGAGCGCTGGCAGGAATGATTTGCTGGTTCCAACAAGCACGTTGTACCCCACACGGCTCAAATGCTTGCGCGTGCCTTGCGCTGTAGGGAGCCAAGCAATGAGTTCCGTCACTACTGAACGGCCACTCTACTGACAATACTATAATGACAGTCACCGCCTACAGCTACACCTACATGACTGCTCTGCAAGTCGCACTTACGTGTTTGACAGAGGGGTTCGTAGAATAACTTTCTCACTATTTCTCGACCGTTCCACTCTCGAGTAGCACGTGGGATAAATTGAAACTTCCCCTTTCAACAATTATTCATGACTGTGCTTAAACTGACACACAATAATTTTTTTAGCGCAACGCAATCTGACTTTCAGAAATCCCTACAAAGGAATGGCCCTAACTAACATTAACCTGTACCTTTCACAAATCACTTACCTCACCAAAATCTTCATTACTCGAACTACTGCAATACAGCGAGCGCCACTACTGCCAGCTAAATAAAAGATTCAAACTACGGAAGTCACCAACTACTGATAGGGATAGTTACATAAACAGCCTACTTACAAAATGAACACTTAAATCTCTCTGTGCAAGCTCTGATTTCTTGATTTCTTGTTATTACGTTGGTCATTTCTTCCCATGCAAAATACTCTGGCATTCAGAGAAGAAAGTTCGTGACTGGAGTTTCGTGAAAAAATCTCACCGCAAGGAGAAATGCCTTTATTTTAATTATTGCTATTACAGCTCTTTTATCATATCCGCGGCACCATCTCCCTTATTCTGCAATAATAAGAAACAAGCTGCCCTTCTTTACACATTTTCCATGTCCTCTGCCAATCCTGTCAATCCTGTCTGTTAAGGATCCCATACCGATCAGCAGTACTGTAGAAGAGGACTGACAAGTGCAGTGTAGACAGATACTTCAGTAGATTTGTTTCTTCTTCTAAGAGTTCTGCCAATAAAACAGTCTTTGATTCGCCATCTTCATATTTTCTGTGCCATGATTTTAATTTAAGTTTTACGTAATTTCAATCCACAGGCATTTAGTTAAATCGATAACCTTCAAATTCGTGTGTTTTATCCTCTCCAAGCAACATAACGGAACTTTTTTAACCCCCCCCCCCCCCGCCCCCTGTGAAGGATCTCATACTTTTTATTCGTTAGTGTTAATTGTGGCTTTTCGAACCATACAGATGTCCTTTCTAAATCATTTTGCAGTCCGTTTTGATCTTCTGATGACTGTGCTAGACGGTAAACGACGGCATCATCTGCAAACAATCTAGGAGCTCTGCTCATACTGTCTCCTAAATCCTGCTATAGATTAGGAACAGCAGAAGACCTGTAACACTTCGTTTGTGAACCCTACATATCACTTCTGTTTCGTAAGATTACTTTATGTCAGTTACTGCGAACTGTGAACTTTCTCATAGGAAATCACGAATCCAGTCAGACTACTACCGTGACGATACTCCATAGTACGTAGTCTGATCAACAACTGATAGTACTGAACTGTATCAAAGGCTTTCTGGGAATTTAGTAATACGGAATCGACTTGATTCCCCTTTAGATAGCACTCCTTAAATCGATGTGAAGAAAGGGGCAGTTATGTTTCACGATTTTTTCTCTGGTCATGGTGATTGGGTGTCAATAGATCGTTTTCTTCGTGGTATCTCACAAAGTTGTAAGATCTTACTACAGATCGGTGTCAGTGATATTGGTCTATAATTCAGCGGATGAATTATACGTCCAGTTTTAGGTATTGGTGTACGGGGTCACGTGAGAAACGATCGAGCTTGAGACAGGTCTCACACAGGGGGATGCTCTGTCATGCGTTCTGTTCAATGTCACCTTTGTAGAAGTAATAAGAGAATGCAGGCAACAGGAGTGGGCTGGATTGTGGGTAGTTGGTAATTTAATTTGTCGCTCATATGCAGATGATATAGTACTGCAAAATGAATAAAACCATGGGTTGAAAGAAAAGTTCTAGAAAATGGACAACTACGCAAGAAGGTTAGGCTAGAGGTGAATCAAGACAAAACGGTGTTCATGCAGGTAGGAAGAAGACAAGAGCAACAAGAATTTCTTGGGACAGATGACTTGAGGATCAAGAGAGTTCACCACTTCAAATACCTGGAATCTTGGCTTACCACCAACAACAGCATGGAAATTGACATCAAGGAAAGAATAACAGTGGAAATGAAATGCACGTATTCCCTCATGAAGACATATAGCTCAAAATCAATATCAGCGAATGCGAAGATGAGAATGTATAACACAGTGATATGGCCAGCAATCACGCATGGTTCAGAAACCTGGAGCATGACTAAACGAGAAAAGGGTAAAGGAGAATGAAAAAGGAGGAAGAATGAGGAAATCTAGCACTTGATGCAGCAGCCAACAATACTGAAGAAGCTGAAGAGCACAAGAAACCAATGGGCGAGCCACGTAGCCCATATGCCAGAAGAAAGACATGTGAAGAAACCAGTTGAAGGGAAGCCTAACAACACCAGATGCCCCATAGGACGACCAACGCAATGCCGGATGGACGACCTAGCGAAGGACTTGGCAACCCTGGGGATTGAAGACATGTAGAGGTACCGAGCCCAACACAGAAAGGAATGGAGGCACTTTGTGGAAGCAGCGCATGGTCTGCAGGGCTTGTAACCGCTGGATATATACTCGTATCTGTGTGTGGGTACTGGTGTGATCTGCGCAACTTTCCAGCCTTCAGGTACGAATCCTTAGCCGAGCGAGTGGTTGTTTATGATTGCTAAAAATGGAGCCATTTCATCAGCATGCTCCGAAAGGAACGAAGTTGGTATACAGTTTGGACAGAAAGACACAATTCTCGATTACTATGGCATTAAGTTAGCTCCGGAATTTTCGTGGTTCTGATAAATTGATAAATTACTACTGGCACCGACACAGAGTATTAAACTAGCCCATTTCTCATATTTATCTTTACCCGCCCAGTTGCATGCCCGATTGTCTTATTCCGTCCAGCCACATTCATCTTTCCGATGTGCGGTGGTATAGTTTCTTCCTGTTCCAATTGCGTATGGAGCGCGGCAACATTGGCTATTGAATGCCCCTTTGCATGCAATAGTTAGTCTAGCCTTTTCTTGCAATATTTTGGGACCGATATGTTTGAGGCTGAAGAATAATTCTAAATTCTTCAATTAAACATGGTTCTCGAAACTAGGGATGTAGACGTTTGCAGGATGAGATGCGTTTATCTTCAAGAGTCCGCCAATTCAGATTTTTCAACGTTTTCGAGACGCTTTTCCGTGTGTCAAACAAACCTGTGACAGACTATACGTGTCGCCCTTCTTCGTATACGTTCAATATCCCCAGGTAGTTCTGTTTGGTATGGGTCCTAGACATCTGAGCAGTGTGATGGGACTCACGTGGGATGAACAAGCGATTTGTAAGCAGTCTTGTTTGGTACCTGACTACCGCGCGGAATGGCCGCGCGGTTAGAGGCTCCATGTCACGAATTTCGCGGCCCCTCCTGCCAGAGGTTCGAGTCCTCCCTCGGGCATGGCTGTGTGTGTTGTCCTTAGCGTAAATAGTGTGTAAGTGTAGGGACCGATGACCTCAGCAGTTTGGTCCCTTAGGAATTCACACACATTTGAACATTTGATTTGAGCAAACTGACTTCAGTTACCTGTATTCTGCCGACGAACCAATGTTTACCACCTGCCTTACCTACCTTACCCACTGAGCCCATGTGGCCATTACACTTCATATCACTACAGATTATTGCACCCTGGTACATCTTTGAGTTGACTGATTATAATCGTGAATCACAGATATCGTAATCATAGGTCACCACGATTTTCGTTTTATGAAGTACATGATTTTGCATCTCGATACTTGGCTGGGAATATACTAAAATGCTCCCAGTTTGCCATTTATACGGGGGCACTACGCTTCAAAACCCCTCGCTACTTAAAAACCAGAGAACAGTTCGCCGACAGTTTTAATATCACTAAAGCGTGCCAAAAATATGGGAAGAATCCTCGTCAAAATGTAGTTACCGCTTTCCCTGTATCACAGAAAAAACAGGACTTCGACATGCACCGAAAAATATGGACCAGCCAGACAGATTAAGAAAAAATATCAGATGCGTGGATTTGTTCTATCTATGAGGAAAGGCAGCTTCTACAGAATGTCAGTTTGGCGCCAATAGAAAAAGTAATCTTTCACATTACAGTCAATCGGGTAACATTATATCTTTTTTTAATATTTTTAGAAAATACTGGACGCAAAATGAGGTACACACGTCACAAGCGACAGTGTAACATTTTACATTCACAGTCAATGAGTGCTTGGAAAAGTGAAAATGTGTACTAACTATGCCCTATTAGAACAAAATTTCAGTTTTAATGCGGGTACAATGTTACTCCGTCATTCAGGATAACTATAGACTAGTCTTTAAAAAAACGAATTTTCTTCTGTATCTACCACTCTGATTAAGTTTAGATCGTGCTAGAAGGAAATGAGGTGTTAATAAGATATCAAAACAAATAGTGTTAATTCAGTACTGCAGGTTTACTTTGAAATAACGCGATATTTACATTAACCTGACATTGTTCAGCTTAAAACACTGTCTCTAGAAGCTCTCTTCTCATCCAACGCAATTAAAGAATAATCACGAGCCTAAGAGCTTGTAGGAAGTTGAAAGGACAAATGAAATACCAACTAGGTATCACAGTTGTAATGAAACTGTTACATTTAATACAAAATAATGCAAGTAGGTGGATCAGCAGACATATGAAACAAAAGTGGTAAGTCGTACAAGGATACTCTGACTGGTGAAAAGTTATCCTGACAGATTGTACTCAGGTCAGAAATCGGGCTTGTCACTGTGACACAAGACTAATAAAATACGTCCTTTTGTTTACTTTATTCGAAGTTTTGTACGTTGTTCTACTTTTATACTCTTGTTTTAACATGTGTATGTGTACGATCATACGAGATTTGCTGTGCCATGTGCTACGAAGAAAAATAAACATAACCTTCGGCTTCGTCAAATAATCTTCTGTGTCCAGATTATGGTAAATACTCGTATAAAGAAAGAGAAACATGAAAATGTTAGCAAGTGCTACGCGTACGCCAACCATAGGGAGCATGAACTCATAGCTATTTCTACAGGGTAAGAAACCGAGATTTCCCGGAAACTAAGAGGCACATAAACACTATAATTGGCAAGGAACAAGTGAGTGATCGGCCACAATCCTGTTTCCAGGGCACGTAATAATACAGGGTGAAATCGGTCGCCAGGTATATTTTGGTATAAATTGCCTTTGGTTTCTAGTGGCTCTTTATAGATGAATACTATTATTTTGTTCGACTCGGTGTGCTACCCCAGTTATCTTTCTTTGTTGTGATTAAATGATGATCACGACAACATACACACACACACACGCACGCACACACACACACACACACACACACACACACACACACACACTCACGCCCGAGCGGAGAAAATCACTGATCCAGGCGGGAATCGAACCTGGAACCCCGTGATCAAGAGTCAGCAATGCTAAGCACAAGACCACGAGTTGCTGACAGTAGAGTTCATAACAACTGTAGAAGTAGAGAACGAATTTTCACACTGCAGCAGTAAGTGGTCTGATTTGAAACTTCCTAACAGACTCAAACTGCGGGCCTTTGCCTTACGCTGGCATGTTTTCTGCCGTCTGAGCTATCCAAGCACGGTCCAGGACTCACGCTCACAGCTGTACTGTCGCAGGTACTTTATTCTCCTACCTTCCAGACTCCACAGTTAGGCGTTCCATACAATAAAGGAACTGGAAATAATGTTTAGAGCCTTCTGTGTTCCTTAAAAGTTACTCAGTTATGAGATTTTGCAGATTTTAGACGCCTATTGGAACCTATTACTTAAAAGGCGTTAAGGGTGACTACATTCTTCAGCCGAGTAAAATTGTTCAGAACCTCCCACACGACTAAGTCAAGCAAACGGTTGGTTACTAGAAATATTTCACAACAGTGTCGTCTTAAAATATAAGAGCATGAGTGATCATTAATTCATTTAAGTTTCATTTAGGCCATCAATAGACAACGTTGGACGGTATTTGCTTTTTGTTCACCACTCCTATCCTCACGTTCTTCATCCTTTCGCTGACTTCTCTCTGCTTTTTCGTGTAGGTTTTTATCTTCTTTACCATCTCTTCCCCAATCTCATTGATAACCCTGAACTCGTTCATAGGCACGCCCTGTTCGTCTATTCTTAATTTGGCGACTTGTCAAGAGCAGTTCTTTACCTTTCGAAAACATTTTCGCTGTTTTCCTATTTGGCTACCTAAACGAATATTTTTTCGTTAATGTGCCGTCGTCCGTTATTAAAAACTGTCTCTTAAAATGCAGTCATCTTGTTTTGATTTGTGCTTTAATTCCTCAGCTTTCTGGTGTAGTTGTTTGTTCAACTTAAGCCTCTTCTCCCCAGATTTCACCGTCAAGCCCAACACGTTTTGGAACATTTGTCTCTCTTAGCCAGAAGTTCTCCAGACCTTGTTTCTGATCATGAGGGCCTACTCTGATTAGTTTTCAGTTCTAAGATGAGCTAGGTGTATCCATATTATTTTCCTTTCTCTCACTTTATTAGCCCAACGTATCCCAGCTGACATCGCTGTCAACATGACGTTAAAACTGTAAAAAATAAACTTAACTTTCCAGCACATGACAGCTAATTGTTTTAGAATTACGAATTCGTTACTGTCGTTGCAGTTCCAGACTTCTAGCGAGGGAACAATGACCTTTTATGAGTAAAAGATGCGCGAAATGAAATACGGTGATGAAAGAAACCACAGGGCGGAGGTCGTGAGGAGGGCAGAGCAGACAAAGTGGTTAACCGCAAACAAATGAAGCGTCAGAGGAAAACAATGGAGACTCGTCAGCCTCCACTTCCTACTTCCTGATTCCGCACAGGCACTTGACAAGAGGGCATTTTGGTGACGTTTCTTAGCGGTTAAAAGAGTTGACTAGACTTATACACCGAAAAATAAATGATTGGTCTTTTTTAGGATAGGAATCCATCCGATGACACAGAGTCTCCGTCAAATGTCTTCCACGCGTTAGGGGACCAGGTGCCTCTTTCGGAAAATTCTGTTTTATCTTACTGTTTAAATGACAACCTATTAGCCGAAACGACTGTGTAGTTACTGTTCCACAACTAACCAGTTTCGGCGTTATCTCGTTTTCAAGTGATTGCTGATATATCTGTACATCTATACATACAGGGCGATCCCGTGATGATGTCACAAATATTCAAGGATGGTAGAGGAAGGTTAATGTATCAATTGAGGGAAGAGACTCTGGTCCATAAACGAAAGCTACAAGCCAAAATCGCTCTCATACCTATAACAGTGGAGCTCTTCTACTGCAAGCTCTTTGCTTTACATATTTTGGGGGGAGGTAGTATGGATTAAAACAAGAATAACTGTCTCGTAAAGATGGACTCTAATATGCATACCTTAAGGGCTATGAGCACTTCTTCGTCTTACATACTGTGAAACTAATCTTTTCTACTGCGAACTCTTTACTTTCCACATTCTGAGAGGTGGTAGTATGCACTAAAACAAGTGAACCAATGTCCAGTAAAAATGAGCTCTGAAGTGTATACCTTAAGAGCTACGAGCACATGTTCAGTAGGTGTGTTTCACAGTAGCTCTTAAGGTATGCTTCCATACTCCTACTCTCAAAGTCTGTCGGTAACTTCTGATTCACCCTATTTGTCCTGTGAGACATATCTTTTGAATCACTGTAGAATTTAAAATCCCCCACCAGTTCTCCTATCTGTAAGTACATGAAGGCTAATTTCATGAACTACAACAGGTATTTTGACGCTGTTTTCACTAGCAGACCGACTGACTCACAGGGAATGTTTGTGTAGGTCGCTGGTACTTAACAAGCACTTAATAGAACGCAACGTATGTATGTCATACAAGTACAAAGTTACGCTAAGAAATAATAACATCGTTGTATTACATAAATTACCTTATTACTTTGGTATTGTGTGTGGTACACAAGCTGTTTCAGATAAGATGTTTCCCTGTCTAACTCAAGAAAAATAAGTGAAAGGAATATTTATTTAGACTGTCCAACGTAAGAAACGGTACTATTTCAATGGTGGCATGAACATAATTTATTTAATTATTTTTCAGAGAGCGAGTTAAGGTTGTTTGTTTCTATCATGTAGCTGATATATTTAAACCAACTGTGTATAAATCAGTTTAACTAAAATTTCTGTCAGTTTTAGTTAGGGAGTTAGCAATGTTCGAAATATTAGTGTTGGATACAGCACGCTGTACACAACTGGCTGTGTTTAGAAGGATATCGCGGTGGTGGAATCTTCTCTTATGCGAGGTGTTCAAACGAATGTCCATTTCCCTGAATGTACAACTCTGTGCGCCTTCTAAACGATCCGTGGACGAGATGAAAAGTTCCTGGCGTAACGGATCGACCAGCTTCTTCGATGTAATGTTTAAAGCCATGTTCGGTTAGACTGTAGAATGTATAGTAACACCGCCGTATACAAGCGACGACGAAGCGCACAAACAAACGAGGTACGATTTCCCATGGATACTGATGTGCAATAAACATGGCATAAACATCCATCGAGTACGCTGTCATCTTGCAGATGCTCTGCGAATGTGGTCACGATGGAAGTGCAGCAGCCATGACTTATGCCGTGAGGTATCCTGATCAAAGAGCTCTAATAGTCATCACGTTCTTACGTGCTGAACAGCAGCTTCGAGAAACAAGTAGTTCGAGAAGGCTCTGAGATAAAAGAAAGAAGTAAACACATGAAAACGTTCGCTTTAGGTGCAATGCACCAAGATTCTCATGTCAGGTTATGCGAAGGTGCTACAGTCACTGGTATCAGCCTTACATCTGTGTGGCGTATAGCACACGTCACACTTGTCAACCGTAGCGCGTGTCACTGACAAAGGAGCTCCATGGGAACGATTTCAATCGGAGAGTTAATTTCTACGGATGAACCGTGAGTAATTTCAATGCAGATGCCTTACGAAGTGTCTTGTGCTCTGATGAACCACGTCCAAAAACTGTGGTGCAGTGAACCGTCATAAAATGCCTTACTGGGCCATAGAATATATTAGATGGATATGCCATATCGATAGTTAAATGAGAAGATACAATACTTTATGGTGTGAAGTCTTTGGAAATGAAATAATCGGTCCAAAAAACTTCGCAGGTACTCTGACAAGTGAAATGTATCGACCTTTTATCGTCTACAATTTCGTGCTCTCTTTGAAACGTCAGTCCACACATTACAGGCCGTAGGCCTAGGTGGATGCAGCTCATTGGTCACCGAGGCTATTCTGCGCCGAATGTTGTGCAAGAACTGAACAACATATTTCCTGGAAGATGATTATAAAGCCGTGCTTCTCAGGAGCGGCCCACACCGTCGCACGATTTAACACCTGCTGATTCCTTTTTGTGGGGAGATCTAAAAAACTGTGTTATGTTAGTGAACCCGCAACCCTAGATGACGTCAAACAGAGCATCGAGGAAACTTATTGCTTCGTGACACCAGTGACTTTGCATCTTGGCCACAGATAATTTAGGAGGCGCACTGTGTTGTGCATTCAATAAAATGGGCACTTGTTTCAACATTCACTAAATTAACGTTCTGCCACAGAACATCCAACAGAACATATCGAACTATGTACAACAAGAAGCATCCACCCCCTAAAACTTTAGCTACTAGCTCCGTAACTATAATTGATAGATATTTGATTTAAATTAAACTCCTGGAAATGGAAAAAAGAACACATTACACCGGTGTGTCAGACCCACCATACGTGCTCCGGACACTGCGAGAGGGCTGTACAAGCAATGATCACACGCACGGCACAGCGGACACACCAGGAACCGCGGTGTTGGCCGTCGAATGGCGCTAGCTGCGCAGCATTTGTGCACCGCCGCCGACAGTGTCAGCCAGTTTGCCGTGGCATACGGAGCTCCATCGCAGTCCTTAACACTGGTAGCATGCCGCGACAGCGTGGACGTGAACCGTATGTGCAGTTGACGGACTTTGAGCGAGGGCGTATAGTGGGCATGCGGGAGGCCGGGTGGACGTACCGCCGAATTGCTCAACACGTGGGGCGTGAGGTCTCCACAGTACATCGATGGTGTCGCCAGTGGTCGGCGGAAGGTGCACGTGCCCGTCGACCTGGGACCGGACCGCAGCGACGCACGGATGCACGCCAAGACCGTAGGATCCTACGCAGTGCCGTAGGGGACCGCACCGCCACTTCTCGGCAAATTAGGGACACTGTTGCTCCTGGGATATCGGCGAGGACCATTCGCAACCGTCTCCATGAAGCTGGGCTACGGTCCCGCACACCGTTAGGCCGTCTTCCGCTCACGCCCCAACATCGTGCAGCCCGCCTCCAGTGGTGTCGCGACAGGCGTGAATGGAGGGACGAATGGAGACGTGTCGTCTTCAGCGATGAGAGTCGCTTCTGCCTTGGTGCCAATGATGGTCGTATGCGTGTTTGGCGCCGTGCAGGTGAGCGCCACAATCAGGACTGCATACGACCGAGGCACACAGGGCCAACACCCGGCATCATGGTGTGGGGAGCGATCTCCTACACTGGCCGTACACCACTGGTGATCGTCGAGGGGACACTGAATAGTGCACGGTACATCCAAACCGTCATCGAACCCATCGTTCTACCATTCCTAGACCGGCAAGGGAACTTGCTGTTCCAACAGGACAATGCACGTCCGCATGTATCCCGTGCCATCCAACGTGCTCTAGAAGGTGTAAGTCAACTACTCTGGCCAGCAAGATCTCCGGATCTGTCCCCCATTGAGCATGTTTGGGACTGGATGAAGCGTCGTCTCACGCGGTTTGCACGTCCAGCACGAACGCTGGTCCAAGTGTGGCGCCAGGTGGAAATGGCATGGAAAGCCGTTCCACAGGACTACATCCAGCATGTCTACGATCGTCTCCATGGGAGAATAGCAGCCTGCATTGCTGCGAAAGGTGGATATACACTGTACTAGTGCCGACATTGTGCATGCTCTGTTGCCTGTGTCTATGTGCCTGTGGTTCTGTCAGTGTGATCATGTGATGTATCTGACCCCAGGAATGTGTCAATAAAGTTTCCCCTTCCTGGGACAATGAATTCACGGTGTTCTTATTTCAATTTCCAGGAGTGTAATTTCTACACAGTTGATTTAAATACAAAAGCAAATATTCTATTTATAAAATTATGACTCGTTGCTGTAACTCTCTGAAAAACCATATACAGGGTGTTACAAAAGGTACGGCCAAACTTTCAGGAAACATTTCTCACACACAAAGAAAGAAAATATGTTATGTGGACATGTGTCCGGAAACGCTTACTTTCCATGTTAGAGCTCATTTTATTACTTCTCTTCAAATCACATTAATCATGGAATGGAAACACACAGCAACAGAACGTACCAGCGTGACTTCAAACACTTTGTTACACGAAATGTTCAAAATGTCCTCCGTTAGCGAGGATACATGCATCCGCCCTCCGTCGCATGGAATCCCTGATGCGCTGATGCAGCCCTGCAGAATGGTGTATTGTATCACAGCCGTCCACAATACGAGCACGAAGAGTCTCTACATTTTCTACCGGGGTTGCGTAGACAAGAGCTTTCAAAAGCCCCCATAAATGAAAGTCAAGAGGGTTGAGGTCAGGAGAGCGCGGAGGCCATGGAATTGGTCCGCCTCTACCAATCTATCGGTTACCGAATCTGTTGTTGAGAAGCGTACGAACACTTCGACTGAAATGTGCAGGAGCTCCATCGTGCATGAACCACATGTTGTGTCGTACTTGTAAAGGCACATGTTCTAGCAGCACAGGTAGAGTATGCCGTATGAAATCATGATAATGTGCTCCATTGAGCGTAGGTGGTAGAACATGGGGCCCAATCGAGACATCACCAACAATGCCTGCCCAAATGTTCACAGAAAATCTGTGTTGATGACGTGATTGCACTTGTGCGTGCGGATTCTCGTCAGCCCACACATGTTGAGTGTGTAAATTTACAATTTGATCACGTTGGAATCAAGCCTCATCCGTAAACTGAACATTTGCACTGAAATGAGGATTGACACATTGTTGGATGAACCATTCGCGGAAGTGTACCCGTGCAGGCCAATCAGCTGCTGATAGTGCCTGCACACGCTGTACATGGTACGGAAACAACTGGTTCTCCCGTAGCACTCTCCATACAGTGACGTGGTCAACCTTACCTTGTACAGCAGCATCTTCTCTGACGCTGACATTAGAGTTATCGTCAACTGCACGAAGAATTACCTCGTCCATTGCAGGTCTTCCCCAGTGGCGAGTCATAGGGTGGAGTGATCCGTGCTCCCTAAGACGCCGATCAATTGCTTCGAACGTCTTCCTGTCGGGACACCTTCGTTCTGGAAGTCTGTCTCGATACAAACGTACAGCGCCACGGCTTATTGCCCCGTGCTAATCCATACATCAAATGGGCATCTGCCAACTCCGCATTTGTAAACATTGCACTGACTGCAAAACCACGTTCGTGATGAACACTAACCTGTTGATGATACGTACTGATGTACTTGATGCTAGTACTGTAGAGCAATGAGTCGCATGTCAACACAAGCACCGAAGTCAACATTACCTTCCTTCAATTGGGCCAACCGGCGGTGAATCGAGGAAGTACAGTACATAAAAAATGGTTCAAATGGCTCTGAGCACTATGCGACTCAACTTCTGAGGTCATCAGTCGCCTAGAACTTAGAACTAATTAAACCTAACTAACCTAAGGACATCACACACATCCATGCCCGAGGCAGGATTCGAACCTGCGACCGTAGCGGTCACGCGGTTCCAGACTGAAGCGCCTTTAACCGCACGGCCACACCGGCCGGCTACAGTACATACTGACGAAACTAAAATGAGCTCTGACATGGTAATTAAGCGTTTCCGGACACATGTCCACATAACATCTTTTCTTTATTTGTGTGTGACGAATGTTTCCTGAAAGTTTGGTCGTACGTTTTTGTAACACCCTGTATAAACTGTGACTCTAACTACATAGAGTGGGCATCGTTTCTTACGCTTACCTATCTAAATTAATATACATTAGACTCACTATTTCTTAAGCCACAGAGAAAAACACATTATTGAAAGAGTCTATATATTATACGTTATTAACACTAATAGACTTCTAATGCATTTGAATGTTTATTTTGTAAAACGTCGATATATCAGTTGTTCGTGTAGAAAGGTTGTACGTGCAGTACAGATTTGAAAGACAGAAATAGTTTTATATCTGACTACCTACAAACATTAGGAATTTACAAATGTTGATCATCATACAGACGTAAAACAATAAAAGAGAGCTAGAAAACACAGCGCACCTTAGTTCACAAAATTAGCACTACATATATTATACAGCATTTGATATTTTTTTCAGTGGGAGCACTCGGATATTGTACTAAAGTTTTGTGCGAAATTATTAGGATCAAGCCAGTTTATTTCGTTCAGGACTGCGTTTTAATTGCTTGCAAATTCCACTTTGTTCTAATATATTCATATTTGGCCTTTCTTAGCAATGTGCAGAATTTTTATACTATCGGTTATGTTTTCAGTATTGAAGCTGTGACGCCTGACATATAGAAATTAATTACTTTCACTATCTTCAAAGAAACGCAGTAGACAGCTGTTAAACACAGAAACACATAAGCGAAACGGTATTTACTGGCATTATTAACAAACTTTGCTAAATGCCTTAATCACAGTTTTGTCGAAGAGGCTTGCTTGCATGTGTTTCACAGTTTGAAGTTTTTATATATGCTTCTATATGTATACCCCGCAAGCCACCTTACGCCGTGTACATCTGATAGCACTATCGTTTCCTCCCTTCTGTGTTCCATTTGCGAATGGTGCGTGGAAAAACGCTTTGTCGATAAACTTCCGTATGAACTCGGCTTTTCTCGTCGTGGTCAATTCACGAGGCATATGTGCAAAAAAGGCACTTTCTCCGACAGTACGCCCTCAGATTTAACCAGTAATACTTTTCCTGAAACACAACGCCTCTTTTGTAACACCTGTCGCTGTAGTTCCTTGTGCATCTCCCGTAACGCTCTTGTGCTTCCTAAACGATCCAATAGCGAAACGTGGTAAGGATTCCAGAGTGATGAACAGTACTCAAGAATCGGTCGAACAAGTGTTCTGTACGCTGTTTCTTTTGTATATTAATTTCATTTCCTTAAGTTGCTTCCAATGAATCTCGCTTGGCATCAGCTTTTCCTGTAAATTATTGTTTGTGGTCGTTCTACATAACGTCACTCCGTATGGTTCTTCCTAAGTATTTTACGCAGTTATTGTTTCAGTAATTTTACATCAATAGCGTAATCGAGCAGCAATGAATCTCTTCGCCTATTTACGCACAAGATGCTGCGTTTATTTACGTTCACGGTCCTTTTGCAGCTCCTCCGCCAATCACCGATACTCTAAGTCTTTCTGTATTTCGCTACAGTCTTCAGTCGTTGCAACCTTCCTACACTCATCATCATAGTCTGCAGAAAGCCTCATGGAGCTTGTGGCGTTATCCACAAGATCATGAATACATATTGCAAACAGTATTCATATTGTAAAACTCCTTTGAGTAACTGCACAAATTACCTTTACATTGTCGATTTCATCCAGTTAAGAATAGCGTACTGGGTTTTATCATTTAGAAAGTCTTGGAGCCGGTCACACATCTGTTTAATTTCGTATTTCGTTCACTAAACGACAGTGAGAAGCCCTTTTCTACGGCACTCAAGCTTTCATGGACGAACAGAGTGAGTTGTGTTTCGCAAGATTCGCTAGATTCCGAAAGCAATGCTGCGAATGTGAAACGTTACGTATGTATTACTTGAAGTCTCCAGAGTGAACGCGCCTAGTTTCCATCACTTCCGACAGATAGCGAAGCTGCAGTACAGTTTCAAAATGGCGCCTGTAGGTGATGTACATTACAAGCAACGTGCCGTCATTTAATTTCTCACTGCCGAGGAAGGAATTGTGGAGAATATTCACAAACGCTTGTGCGGATTCTATGGAGCATCTGCTGTCGACAGAAGTACAGTTAGTCGCTGGGCATGAAGGGTGAGATCATCAGAAGGCGATTTGGCGTAGTTCCACGGTTTGCAGCGGTCGGGGAGACCATCCACGGCTGTCACAACTGACATGTTGCAGTGAGCTGATGTTGTCACTAGCGAGGACAGACGTTCGTGGAAGACATTTTGAGAAAGACGAGGGGGGATTCACACAGTGAAGCACTGGCTCCGCCACCAGGACAAGGATTGGTACCAACAGGGTATATGCGCCCTTGTTTTGCGCTCGAGGAAGTCATAGAACGGGATGGACAGTACGTGGAAAAACAGGGTGTGTAGATAAAACACCATTATTTTGTGTGTGTGATTCTCATTATGTTCAATAAAGAATTGTCGAAGAAAAAACTGTGGTGCATTACTTTCTGGGCAACCCTCGTAGATAGCCCCTTAATCAATTTCTGAGGAATGTCAAATAAATTTCATTGACACACTTAATACCACATAATTAATTACAGTGACATCTTAGGATAACTGTCTGGTTTCTAACAATGTAACCCCAATCGGTAACACGAATTCTAGAAACAATTTTTAAATGTCTATATTCAGTGTAGTGGACATTCAGAGGAAGTTCTTGATTCACACTGACCAACTCCTTAAGTAGCCAGTTTGACTCCCCTCTGTGTCTACGACAGTCAAAGTAGACGTGTTTGACGCTCTGGATCTCCCCATAGCGCTGTGTGGTGATATTATGATGTGACTTCTACAGTATACAGTTACTGATGATAGCAGCCATGATTGAGTTTCTACAGGGAAATGGTTCTTTACGAACAGTCTTTTGTTCCATATGCCAGCTGAGTTACACTTCCTCTTCCGCTCTACAGCGTACATACCATTCGGACTTCGGTAAGCGCAGGTGGATTTGTTTGTACCTGGTACCCATGTGCAGATCATCCGCCTCATATGTCTTGTTCCATTCGCTTTTGTCCATGTCGCTGATAACGGCCATTAGATCATTCGCTTGACCGCATAGCTTTTGTATTCCATTCTTTGTTGTGGCTGTCAATCGGTCAACTTTCTCATTCCACATCCCCAGAATTTTCCTTGTTCAGTTCGGAGCTATCATTTGTTTAAATGATAGCTCCGAACTGTTTCTTCGTAGATCTGTCACAGCAGTTGCTATTTGCTATGGTAAAAACAATTCTCTTGTCTTCAGCAATTGATGTCAGTGTTCGCATCATGAAGAGCGAGTCTGTTACTACTACAGTGTGGTTAGTTCTGATGGTCTCATGCTCACTTTGATTAAATAAGAATGTGTGGTTAACTATGTCTGCCATTAGGAAATGAAAATTGATGCCTAGCTCATATTCAGGAGTGGAAGACTACCAGGCATGTTCCCAGTTTAAGCGGATCTGGCAGCTTAGGGGAAAGAATACTAGCGTTTAGGGACCAAAATGGCGACAGTAAATTACACCATCATGCTATTCCCTGTGGATGTTACAATTTTCATAAGTGTTGGTACATGTGTTTTCCCTTTCAGTATTCATTACGTCAAGCAGTTCCTGATAGCAGTCGATTGTGCAGCTAGTTCGAGATGGGACAGTCGTTAACATACTGGACTCGCATTCACAAAGAGCAGGGTTCTAATACACGTACCACCAACCAGATTTGGCTTTTCTTCGTCTCCCTAAACCACTTAAAGCGATATAAGTTATGATTTATTTGAAAAGGACACAGCTGATTTGTTTCACCATCCTTGTGCAGTTCTATTTTCTGTTCCGTCTCCAATGACCTCTTTGTCGACTGGAAGCTATGACTCTGAGTTTACAGGCATCAAGATAATTTAGGACGGAAAATACTTCAGCTGGATACGTAGCGAGCTAGACAAGTTTCACTGTAGCCTTGTTGGAGGAACCTTCCTGTTGTATGCTGATAGCGATCCGTATAATCCATGGGATATTTAACTTGTCTTCAAACTTTTCTTCTCCCTAATTCTTGTCCAGTAGCTCACCTCATTCCATCACTTCCACGTTTCAAGCTATGGAAGCGTATTTTTCTTTGACATCTATAATACATCTATAATCGTGACACGGCCGCAGTACGGTGTCCTGGAGAAGTTAAAGATACAGATCTGCTATGAGTTTTTTTAGATCGATGCACTGTACTCGGGGCATTTGATGGACCCGTCAACATCAGTCCTAGTGTGACGCAAAATTAGACGCACTTCTGCCGCTGAAAACGCAATAAGAAAATAGTGAGCCGCAATGAAGCTCTTTCTGCTGTTGGCAGCGTGTAATGTTCGCTGCAGGCTGCTGCAGACAGTACAATGGGGCATGCATAGCTATTGCTGGCAGCGAAGGCGCAAGTTTGTTATGCAGAATATGGCGCGCACACGTCGTCATCTTCATGTTGCTCCACGCATCACTGCTTGCGATGTCCACTACATGAAACTGTTCCCTTGTGAAACTGTCCTTGTTGCACTGACGCCCTCTGAAGCCGCAAACAATTAATCTTCTGGCAGGCGTTTAATAAACAATACAATTAACATTGAAACGAATTCAGAAGTAAATCAATATTCGAAAATCATTAATCGAACGTCACATGCATCAGGAGCTACATACAGACTGATTGTCCATTGTAATCGACACCATTCTGATGTTACTACTTAAGTTATAAACTGACGAGTAGACCACACGGCAGTAGGATTTTTTAATTCTTTATATTTACGACATGGGGAGTTCAGATATTAGACATCAATAAACCGAGGTATTATTATGCGACCATCAAAAATCAAGAAGAAAATCGACATTTTAGTTTTCCGACCTGTTTTAATACCCTAAAATAAGTCCGATTTTCACCACATAAAGTATGGCTCTCAGGTAGAATATACACTCCTGGAAATGGAAAAAAGAACACATTGACACCGGTGTGTCAGACCCACCATACTTGCTCCGGACACTGCGAGAGGGCTGTACAAGCAATGATCACACGCACGGCACAGCGGACACACCAGGAACCGCGGTGTTGGCCGTCGAATGGCGCTAGCTGCGCAGCATTTGTGCACCGCCGCCGTCAGTGTCAGCCAGTTTGCCGTGGCATACGGAGCTCCATCGCAGTCCTTAACACTGGTAGCATGCCGCGACAGCGTGGACGTGAACCGTATGTGCAGTTGACGGACTTTGAGCGAGGGCGTATAGTGGGCATGCGGGAGGCCGGGTGGACGTACCGCCGAATTGCTCAACACGTGGGGCGTGAGGTCTCCACAGTACATCGATGTTGTCGCCAGTGGTCGGCTGAAGGTGCACGTGCCCGTTGACCTGGGACCGGACCGCAGCGACGCACGGATGCACGCCAAGACCGTAGGATCCTACGCAGTGCCGTAGGGGACCGCACCGCCACTTCCCAACAAATTAGGGACACTGTTGCTCCTGGGGTATCGGCGAGGACCATTCGCAACCGTCTCCATGAAGCTGGGCTACGGTCCCGCACACCGTTAGGCCGTCTTCCGCTCACGTCCCAACATCGTGCAGCCCGCCTCCAGTGGTATCGCGACAGGCGTGAATGGAGGGACGAATGGAGACGTGTCGTCTTCAGCGATGAGAGTCGCTTCTGCCTTGGTGCCAATGATGGTCGTATGCGTGTTTGGCGCCGTGCAGGTGAGCGCCACAATCAGGACTGCATACGACCGAGGCACACAGGGCCAACACCCGGCATCATGGTGTGGGGAGCGATCTCCTACACTGGCCGTACACCACTGGTGATCGTCGAGGGGACACTGAATAGTGCACGGTACATCCAAACCGTCATCGAACCCATCGTTCTACCATTCCTAGACCGGCAAGGGAACTTGCTGTTCCAACAGGACAATGCACGTCCGCATGTATCCCGTGCCACCCAACGTGCTCTAGAAGGTGTAAGTCAACTACCCTGGCCAGCAAGATCTCCGGATCTGTCCCCCATTGAGCATGTTTGGGACTGGATGAAGCGTCGTCTCACGCGGTCTGCACGTCCAGCACGAACGCTGGTCCAACTGAGGCGCCAGGTGGAAATAGCATGGCAAGCCGTTCCACAGGACTACATCCAGCATCTCTACGATCGTCTCCATGGGAGAATAGCAGCCTGCATTGCTGCGAAAGGTGGATATACACTGTACTAGTGCCGACATTGTGCATGCTCTGTTGCCTGTGTCTATGTGCCTGTGGTTCTGTCAGTGTGATCATGTGATGTATCTGACCCCAGGAATGTGTCAATAAAGTTTCCCCTTCCTGGGACAATGAATTCACGGTGTTCTTATTTCAATTTCCAGGAGTGTATCATTGTCATGTAGGGGTCCTGGGTTCGATTCCTGGCTGATGCGTATTTTTAAACAGAAGTTCATATTTTGGCAGTATTTCCGTGAAGCGTAAAATACATACAGGTGAAAAATATCTGGAGCAGTTGAGACTAGTTGTCGCTTGTTCGATCTAGTTGTGGTCAATTTTTTCGTTGAATTACAGTACCAATGTTAATTAAATATAAAATACATCAAATATATGATAATTAATACATACCTGATTGTCATTTTTATAAGAAATGTACATCTCCTTATTTGTAATTGCATGTCACGCACAAAAATTCGAATTTCATTGGAAGCGTAAATTTTCAGTTATCGATATTTTATGAAAGATTGTAAATAAAGATTGTTTAAAATAAAAAAAAACACTACATATTAAATTTGTTTTCATCCTTATGCACTTCACGCTTTTCGGAAATTTTCATTGAACATACACCATTATTTAGCATTTTACGACAACCGGGAGTGGAAACCAGACCAGCCACCTGGTAGGCAATCATTCTACCAACGCACCTCGCGGCCCGTTGGAAACATGACCCTTCTTTAGGATATTAAAGATGCTCGCAAAACTCCAAAGTCGATTTTCTCGAGAATATTTGGAAGTTGCATTGAACTACGTTTGCTGACTGATTTTTGAATTCTGAACTTCACGCACCAAATATACAAAAACTACAGAAATGTGATTGCGTGTGGTGTTCTGGTAAGAGGAAAACGTAATAATGGATACTGATTTCCCGAGATCAAGGAAAAAATCACAAAAATAATAACATAAAACTTGTCTAATGAGAAGAATACAAAATACGATAGAAATAAAACTTGATTATAACGTACTCGACTTAGAGCGTGTTTGAAATATATGGAACGTAAATATCGATGTTGTCTAGCACAAATAACGTCGAAGTTTAATTAAAACCAAAAGCAATACATCGATTGTTATGGTGTTAATGGTGATGTCTATAAGCTCCATACTAAGCGAATGTCACGGTTGTCAGCTACCGTGCACTAGCAACATTTTCCCTTATTCCTGTTTCACTCCGAGATGCAACCTCCACAGTAGTCGGGGCCGCTAACGTACGCTTGTGCAGTGGGGCCGACTCGGAAGTAAGCAAGTTCTAAACCAGGTGGTGGATGAAACTTTCACTGCCAATATTTGGCCAGCAAGGGGAGGAGTCGTAGTGGCGGGAAGTTCCTAACCACAAGTCATGGCGCTAATGTCCTCAATTAAATTACAAACTTCTCCGTAGTGTCTCATGAAGGAAGTGCATGTGGCATTGTTAATGGTAATCGTTCCGTCGGATGGAGCCGTCAAGCTCGGTGGCCTCCTTGATGATCTTACAGAGAAGCAGGCAATGTGCTGGCAATATGTTTCGAGCACTCCCTTCCCTCATCATTCATCATACAACATTAACATAACGCTTCACTCTAACCGCAACTATCACAGCCATTTACACACTAAAAATACATTTAAGACACCACTCTTAGTTATTCGCAAGGAGAGGAGCCAGTTTGTGTGGAGGAAGAACACCCTTCTCGACAGTCAGCTGAAACCACCCCGTGGGATATACCAGTCACCAATGACATTTACATGTATTCCAGAATGAAATTTTCACTCTGCAGCGGAGTGTGCGCTGATATGAAACTTCCTGGCAGATTAAAACTGTGTGCCCGACCGAGACTCGAACTCGGGACCTTCACCTACTGGCAGAAGTAAAGTGAGTCGTGCTTCGGTAGCTCAGTTGGTAGAGCACTTGCCCGCGAAAGGCAAAGGTCCCGAGTTCGAGTCTCGGTCGGGCACACAGTTTTAATCTGCCAGGAAGTTTTACATGTATTTATTCGCAGATGCTACACGGGAATTAAGACTGAATGCCCCTTTACGAGCACTAGAATTTTTCTAATTTTAGCGTCGTCGTCATGACAAGAGATATATGTTAGGGGAAATAATACGATTCTTGACTCATTTAGGAATGTGAGTGCCTGGAATCATGTGAATAAGCTGTGTGGGAGTCGGGTCAGAAGCTCCAGGAGGTGAAAAGAAACGAAAGTGTTTGCATTGGTAAGTAACGGATATTCGTGGCATATTAATACCTGACTGCTTTTCCATCTCGAAAAACGTCAATACGTTTCGACAGGTTCGTCAAAAATTCAAACAGGAAAAGCGGAGCTGCAGTGGACGATCGGTTTACTACAGATCTTTTCTTCAGACCCACTCGAAGGCAAAAGACAAGAGTTCCAGCGCAACTCGATAGAAAACGACACGCAGAAATATTTTGAGCAGCCAAAGGAACGCATTCAATCATGTGTGGACTTAAATGCGTCCTACTTTGAAGGCGACCACGACTACTGAATGCGTTTTGTATGTACACAGACTGGCAGCATCAGTCTCACTGCTTTAGTGTCAGTTCGCGTACACACTGATTCCGGCATAATAGTCGATGTGACGAGTTCCGTGCCGTCTAGTGTGTCGTCTTGTAGAGTGTAATATTGTCACCAGCTACGTCAGCTGAGTGGCGCCGGCACCGTAGCTCAGCGTGTTCGGTCAGAGGGTTAGCTGCCCTCTGTAATAAACAACTGAGTCAACGGCTCAACACTGAAATTGAACGGGTGTCATGGGACATCCGCACCGGACGAATGCAACGAACAAAATCGAATAAACTGGGAATAATAAAAAAAAAAAGTGGTCAGCCCGACAGAATGTCAACCGTAAGGGCCCGGGTTTGATTCCCGGCTGGGTAGATTTCTTCAGCTCAGGGACTGGGTGTTGTGTTGTCCTAATCATCATTTCATCCCCATCGACGTCCAAGTCGCCGAAGTGGCGTCAAATCGAAAGACTTGCACCCGGCGAACGGTCTTCCCGACAGGAGGCCCTAGTCACACGACGTTTACATTTACCAGCTACGTCGGAGTAAGAATATGTTAAATCATTAAGAATGAACTCTCCGTAGTCCTTCTGAGTAACATACCTCACAAGCTGTGGCATACAGCCCTTAAGGATAACGTTCTGGCTTCTAATACTATGTTTTCAGACATTTGCGACTGACTTTAATAATTTTTGACTAATAGAACCCCATACGTTATACTGACCGCCGGAAGTTCAATAGAAAAATTATATCTGGGATGCCCCAAGGATACGTAATACGACCTCTAATAATTGTAAGATGGGGTTAGCTGACGATGCTGTTCTTAACAAGAAAGTATCTTCATTGTACGAACGTAAGGAAATACAGAAGGTCTTAGCCAAAATTTGCAACAGATATAAAGAAAGGCAATTCTCTTTTCTTGTGTGGAGAAAAGCAATGTAATGCCCATAAGAAAGAGAAAGCATTCTGTAGTATCATACACTCCTGGAAATTGAAATAAGAACACCGTTAATTCATTGTCCCAGGAAGGGGAAACTTTATTGACACATTCCTGGGGTCAGATACATCACATGATCACACTGACAGAACCACAGGTACATAGACACAGGCAACACAGCATGCACAATGTCGGCACTAGTACAGTGTATATCCACCTTTCGCAGCAATGCAGGCTGCTATTCTCCCATGGAGACGATCGTAGAGATGCTGGATGTAGTCCTGTGGAACGGCTTGCCATGCCATTTCCACCTGGCGCCTCAGTTGGACCAGCGTTCGTGCTGGACGTGCAGACCGCGTGAGACGACGCTTCATCCAGTCCCAAACATGCTCAATGGGGGACAGATCCGGAGATCTTGCTGGCCAGGGTAGTTGACTTACACCTTCTAGAGCACGTTGGGTGGCACGGGATACATGCGGACGTGCATTGTCCTGTTGGAACAGCAAGTTCCCTTGCCGGTCTAGGAATGGTAGAACGATGGGTTCGATGACGGTTTGGATGTACCGTGCACTATTCAGTGTCCCCTCGACGATCACCAGTGGTGTACGGCCAGTGTAGGAGATCGCTCCCCACACCATGATGCCGGGTGTTGGCCCTGTGTGCCTCGGTCGAATGCAGTCCTGATTGTGGCGCTCACCTGCACGGCGCCAAACACGCATACGACCATCATTGGCACCAAGGCAGAAGCGACTCTCATCGCTGAAGACGACACGTCTCCATTCGTCCCTCCATTCACGCCTGTCGCGACACCACTGGAGGCGGGCTGCACGATGTTGGGGCGTGAGCGGAAGACGGCCTAACGGTGTGCGGGACCGTAGCCCAGCTTCATGGAGACGGTTGCGAATGGTCCTCGCCGATACCCCAGGAGCAACAGTGTCCCTAATTTGCTGGGAAGTGGCGGTGCGGTCCCCTACGGCACTGCGTAGGATCCTACGGTCTTGGCGTGCATCCCTGCGTCGCCGCGGTCCGGTCCCAGGTCGACGGGCACGTGCACCTTCCGCCGACCACTGGCGACAACATCGATGTACTGTGGAGACCTCACGCCCCACGTGTTGAGCAATTCGGCGGTACGTCCACCCGGCCTCCCGCATGCCCACTATACGCCCTCGCTCAAAGTCCGTCAACTGCACATACGGTTCACGTCCACGCTGTCGCGGCATGCTACCAGTGTTAAAGACTACGATGGAGCTCCGTATGCCACGGCAAACTGGCTGACACTGACGGCGGCGGTGCACAAATGCTGCGCAGCTAGCGCCATTCGACGGCCAACACCGCGGTTCCTGGTGTGTCCGCTGTGCCGTGCGTGTGATCATTGCTTGTACAGCCCTCTCGCAGTGTCCGGAGCAAGTATGGTGGGTCTGACACACCGGTGTCAATGTGTTCTTTTTTCCATTTCCAGGAGTGTATTACAAGGTTAATGGCGAATATTGGGAACACGTAGGGTAGTATAAATATTAGTAGTAGTCGGGAAGAGGAATGCTAGTTTGGTATTTGTGGAAAGGTTTTGGGAATGTTTGGTGCGTCTATAAAGGATATCGGAAATAACACGCTGATGCGACCAATTCTCCAATAGTACTCCAACAGACGGAGTCCATATCAAATAACCGTAACAGCAGAAATGAAAATAAATCAGAGATGCGCTGTTGGGATGATTACTGGTCGGTACAGCCTCTGTGTAATTGTAACAGTGACACTTGGGGAAATTACATGGGAATCTGTAGAACAAAAGCAATGTTGTTCTCGCGTAACTTCGTTGGGAAAATTTAATCGAGGAAGAGTGTGCGACAGTTCTGCTACCATTATGATATGACTCCTGCAGGTACCATCAGAATAAGAAAAGATGAAGGTGCACACAGAGAAATACAGTTAGTCATTTTCCCTCACTCAGTACTCGAATGGAATAGTACCCTCTGTCCATGCACTGCAAGTGGCTTGTGGATTATTTGTCCAGTTTTAGATACATGTGTCGTCAAGAACTCATGTCTATAGGACACAGAAAGTGCCACCTAAAGTAAACTCCCGTCCTAAGTATGCGTACGGGGGCACATACATAGCTCCGTGCGATCGAAGAAACGCCGTCGGTGGCTGCTCGATACTCGGAACAAAAACTTCGTGAAGTATTGCGTCACGGTCCATACTGGGACGAGCGTGTCGAAAAACAAATGATATATCAGTACTTTCTTGCCAGGAAGATAAATTCGAGACTCGTGGCAGTATCCTTGTATGGAAAATAAAACTATCTGATCTAAAGTGTGTGGGAACATACCAGTGAGGGGGTGTATCAGTCTTGTCTTTATGACGGCTTGAACCCTGCTAGTGAGAGTTTCAGTGAGCAATCTAAATGTCTGTGGAGGAAGGGCAACCATTCTTCCTCAAGAGCCCAAATCTGAGAAGGTAGTAATGTTGGAACTGGGGCCTGAAGCTAAGTCGGCATAATAACTCATCCCAAATGTGTTCCACTGGGTTCTGGACTCTGGCTAAGTCAGTCCATTTCAGGAATGTAAAAAAATTCTAAATTTGTGGTAAGATCTTATGGGACCAAACTGCTTAGGTCATCAGTCCCTAAGCTTACACACTACTTAATCTAACTTAAACTAACTTACGCTATAGACAACACACACACACACACACACCCATGCCCGAGGGAGGACTCGAACCTCCAACTGGGGGAGCCGCGCGGACCATGACAAGATGCCCTAGGCCGTGCGGCTACCCCGCGCGGCGTTTCACGAATGTTTCTTTTCCACAAACCATTGCCTCTTTTATGCTACTTCACGATTGAGAGGATTGTCATGCTGACAAAAACAACTGTCGACTCAGAACTGTTCATCTACTGGACACAGTGCTGTAAAATGTGTATTATCCTTCCGCATTTAGCGTTTCATTAAGCGCAGTCAGGGAATCGCCAGACCTTCTTTGTACTTCACTGTACTGCGGGCACTGCACATGATCGCAGGTAACGTTCTCCAGGTATTCACCAAAATCAAATCGTTCCATCGGATTGCCGTATCACTCACTTCCAGTCATCCAATGTCCTGTCCGCCCCAGTAGCTGAGTGGTCAGCGTGACGGATTGCCGTCCTCTGGGCCCGGGTTCGATTCCCGGCTGGGTCGGAGATTTTCTCCGCTCAGGGACTGGGTGTTGTGTTGTGTTCATCATCATTTCATCCCCATCCGGCGTGCAGGTCGCCCAATGTGGCGCCGAATGTAATAAGACCTGCGCCAAGGCGGCCGGACCTGCCCCGCGAGGGGCCTCCCTGCCAATGACGCCAAACGCTCATTTCCATTTCCATCCAATGTCCTGTGGTGTCGCTCTTTACATCACCTCAAATATCACGTAGCAGTAACTAAAGTGGCTTATGAGGAGCTGCTCGAGCACTGTACTCGCTTCTGTTTAACTCACTACGCATTGTGATTGTACTAGCTGGACTGCTGGTATCACTTGGGAACTAGCGACTGATTCATTCCGCTGATTCCATGTGACTATTTACAACCACCCTCCGCGCAATGTTCGAAGGTCCCTGTTCGCCATTACATAAAGAGCTTTCAGTACTTTGGTTTAGCTGTGATTGTTCTTTCGGGTTTCCACTTCACAATCACATCACCAGCAGTCGACTTGGGCAGGTTTAAAGGGGCTGAAACGCCTTTACGGATTTGTTACTCAGGTGACATTCAACTAGTAATCCATATTCGAAGTCACTGAGTGCTTAGGACCGAACCATTCTGTTGTTACTGCTTGCCTGCTAATTACCTGGTACTGCCCGCCTCCTTTGATGCTAACGGGTCCGTCTCTCGTGACATCTATTTGTCCAAGCCACATTATATAGGGATGCCCGGGTGCTTTTGATCAGACAGTGTATTAAGAGGGATGAAGCGAGAACCCTGACTGTCAGCCATTGTCAGCCACCAAGCGAACTACTAGGTTATCATTCCTGCCCATAATACTTTGCTGGAGATGTCGCAGTTCAGACTTGCGGTGCAGTTCCGTCGATCGCAATTTGTGTCAACATCGACTGATGAACACTACACGGACAAGAGAGCACTTTATCGAACTTCGATGTCGCTTAACTTGGTTCAAATGGCTCTGAGCACTATGGGACGTAACATCTTAGGTCATAAGTCCCCTAGAACTTAGAACTACTTAAACCTAACTAACCTAAGGACATCACACACGTCCATGCCCGAGGCAGGATTCGAACCTGCGACCGTAGCAGTCCCGCGGTTCCGGACTGAAGCGCCTAGAACCGCACGGCCATCGCGGCCGGCTCGCTTAACTGTAATCCTATTGAACACATCTGGAAAGCTGCCGAGAGAGATGCGCATATCTCAGGTACTGATCCTACCACACATAGTGAGTTGTAGAATGTTTTCGTTTCACGAATTCTTGAACACAACTGTTACTTCCTTCCTACGCGGTCTTCAAGACAAAAGTAGACCCCTGATTGTGTAAGACGATATGACTCGGTTCATCGATACAGGCTGTTGCTTGCATTAGGTGCAGGCGTAACGTTTGATGTCTACGGAATTTTCGGACGGCCACTTTGCGATGATTGTGAGTTTCCACACGCTACACGATTCGTGGCAGACACCTGTCGAATTGTATCGTGGTAAGACACAAACCAACTATCTGTGATATTCAGAGTCATCGCTGTGTGTCAGGAGGAACCACTAAAAAGTGTTTCCGAACATGCGGGCATGGCTTCACCAAAGAAGATAAGTGTTATTTATTAATTTGGCATTAGGGTTCGTGTTACAACATAGTAGTGCAAAGTATAAATGTCACGTGGTGTGGATTTCGTGTTTTTACTAAACGGCGACGGAAAAGTATATGACGTTGACGCAAATGCGTGGAACACCAAACATCTAATCTACATCTACGTGATTACTCTGCTATTCACAATGAAGAGCCTGGTAGAGGGTTCAATGAACCACCTTCAAGCAGTCTCTCTACCGTTCCACTCTCGAACGGAAAACGAACACTTAAATTTTTCTATGTGAGTCTTTGTTTTAATGATTGCCACTCCAATTCCCGTATCATGTCTGTAGCACTATTTCCCCTATTTCGCAATAGTACAAAACGAGCCGCCCTTCTTTGAACTTTTTCGATGTCATCCGCCAGTCCCAACTGATGCGGATCCCACACCGCACAGCAATACTCCAGAACAGGGCGGACAAGCGTGGTGTAAGCAGTGTCTTTACTAGACCCGTTGCACCTTGTAAATGATCTGCCAACGAATCGCAGTCTTTGGTTTGCTCTACCCACAACATTATCTATGTGATAGTCCCAGTTTAGGTTATTTGTAATTGTAATCCCTAAGTATTTAGTTGAATTTACTGCCTTCAGATTTGTGTGACTTATCGCGTAATCGAAATTTAGTGGATTTCTTTTAGTACTCATGTGAATAACTTCACACTTTTCCTTATTCAGGGTCAATTGACACTTTCCGCACCATACACATATATTATGTAAATCATTTTGCAATTCGTTTTGGTCATCTGATGACTTTACAAGACGGTAAATGACAGCGTCATCTGCAAACAATCTAATAGGGCTACTCATATTGTCTCCTATGTCGTTAATATAGATCAGGAACAGTAGAGGGCCTATAACACTTCGGCCGCGGTGGCCGTGCGGTTCTAGGCGCTGCAGTCCGGAACCGCAGGACTGCTACGGTCGCAGGTTCGAATCCTGCCTCGGGCATGGATGTGTGTGATGTCCTTAGGTTAGTTAGGTTTAAGTAGTTCTAAGTTCTAGGGGACTGATGACCATAGATGTTAAGTCCCATAGTGCTCAGAGCCAGCCTATAACACTTCCTTGGGGCCGACGAAGATTACTTCTGTTTTACTCGATAACCTTCCGACTATTACCACGAACAGGGATCTTTCTGACAGGAAATCACGAATCCAGTCGCACAACAAATGCGATGTTCCATAGGCATGACTAGAAAATGTGTTTACAACTTGTGTAAACATTTTTCGAATAGTAGGCTGTTAATGATATGCCACGTTCGTTTCGACCATCGACAGGAAACACCGAGATAGCACAATTCAGCGACTGTTCTACGTTTTATATCGTACCAATTCAGAATTTGCATATTTCGCTCTGTGCAACATATGCAGGGACTTCAAAGAGTAAGTTACACGTGGCGTCCCACGCTAACAGAATTATGCAACAAGATTGGGCAACTGTCAGAAGAGAGTAATGTTCCCAGATTGCTGCAGTTCTGCAGCAGTACGGTAAACAGGTGTATCGTAGTGCGCGATGTGAATGGCGTGGCAACTGAAAACGTGCTCCAAAGTTGAGGCACGCGGGACAGTACGGTTCTTGTCGACAAAACGTCTATATTGCACAGAGATTAACCGAAAAATTCTGTCGGTGTCTGGACCAAATGCAGTGTCGCATTCAGTCGTAGTGAAACGGTCCCCAAAACTGGTCCAGTGCGGCACAGACGTGGGTGAGGCTGATACAGAGGCTCAGATCTAGGACCACGTGTTTTCCATCTTTTTGGCAAACTGAAAGAACATAACGGGGAAAGAGATTTTCTAACGAAGAGGGCCTTCACATAGCGGTTCTCGAATAACGTCGTGACCAAGGAGGAGATTTCTGTCGTCGACGAACTGAACGATTGGTAAAATCTTCCGACAGTTGTTTACAGAGACAGTATCATGTATCTGTCTCAGTTTGACGTGTAGTGCAACATTCAATAAAAGCTACATGATCCACCATAATCATGTGTAACCTACTTTGTGAAGTCTCCTCGTATTTTCCCACTTTCCGCAGGAATTAAATGTCGAGCACCAGGCTACACGAATGGAAACTGATGAAGATTTTAATTAACATGTGCGACACAGACCCTCCACCATAGAAGATGGATTATTTCACTGGGTCGATCTGGCGTAGGCTCGGCAGCCATTACAGTTGCAATGCACAACTGTTTCTATCTTACTTCGACAGTCATCCAAGTACGTGTTACCTAACTTTGTCGATTGACTGAAACACAAGCATACAGTGATATTTTGCAGTAGTTCTCTACACGTTGCGAAGTGTCAGTAATAGCCTGACGATGAAAAAAAGTTTTTTTTTTTTTTTTTGCTTCTTCGATTTCTTTCTTTTCTTGTTTACTGCTATTAGTTACTGACCTTTTGAGACAAGGACGTGTTTACTTTTTCTTCTCATATCGTGGTGCCTGTATTTGACCATTGATGCCTTCTTTCTGTAGTTTTACATCTAAAGTCGCTGCTAACTTGAAAGGACTGCAGAGCCTCGTAAGCCTAGGAGGGGACGCGCGATGCGCTGCAGTGCGTGGGGCTGGCCGGACACTGCATTTCGTTCCGCGAGCCGTGCGCACTCGCCTACGGCTCCGGCCGCAAGCAGCCTGTCCCCCACCCACTGTCCTCAGTTCCACTCCTCGCTGCCGCCCAGGCGTATCGATCCTGTGTGCTTCGGAAGCGACGTGTCAAGTACCTTTTACACCGGAAGGAATAGAAGCGGACACAAACGCATGCACATTCGCAGACATTCGCCAGTATTCACTACCATTCGCTTGTATCTGTAAACAAGCGTTTACACCGCAGGGAGATTTCCCAACGATGAAGACCTTCACACCGCAGTTCCTTGACCATGGACTGGGTTTCTGTCTTCGAGGAACTGAACGACTGGTACAGAGTTCCGATCACTGTTTAAATAACCCTGTGTTATTATTTTGGCGCTAATAATTGGCACGAGTGATGTAACACTATACACTGATCAGCCAGAACATTTTGACCACCCACCTACTACCGATATAATCCCGCCCAGGTGACAGCAGCCTCACCTGGCGAGGAATGACTGCTGGTCACACAGACACACGATGCAGGTGGTATCAGCGAGTGTGCTGTCCGTCTGTACAATGGGGAAGGCGGCCCATCTATCTGAGTTTCATCGACGGGCAGAATGTGATGGCCCGGCGGCTCTGCACGAGCATTTCGGAAATGACGACTTGTCGGGTGTTGGAGAAGAGCTATGGTGAGTATCTTCAACACGAGGTGAAACCAAGTCCAGACGTCGTGGGACTGGGCAGCCACCCCTCATTACAAATGTTCAAATGTGTGTGAAATCTTATGGGACTTAACTAAAATGGCTCTGAGCACTATGGGACTTAACATCTGAGGTCATCAGTCCTATAGAACTCAGAACTACTTAAACCTAACTAACCTAAGGACATCACACACATCCATGCCCGAGGCAGGATTCGAACCTGGGACTGTAGCAGTCGCGCGGTTCCAGACTGCAGCGCCTAAACCGCGTGGCCACCGCGGTCGGCGGGACTTAACTGTTAAGGTCATCAGTCCTTAAGCTTACACACTACTGAACCTAAATTATTCGAAGGACAAACACACACACCCATGCCCGAAGGAGGACTCGAACCTCCGCCGGGACCAGCCGCACAGTCCATGACTGCAGCGCCTTAGACCGCGCGGCTGATCCCGCGCGGCCCCTCATGACAGATTTCGCATGTCGTAGGCTGGGCAGACTTGTAAAACGGGACAAGTGCCGAACTGTGGCGGAACTAACACCAGACTTTAATGCTGGGCAGAGTGCAAGTGTGTCTGAACACACAGTACGCCGAACACTCCTAACGATGGGCCTCCGCAGCTGAGTACGACCCATGCATCTGCCAGTGTTAACACCACGATATCGGCAACTACGACTGAAATGGGTACGTGACTATCGGCAAGATAATGCGCCGTGTCACAGGGCCAGGAGTGTGACTGAATGGTTCGGGGAACACACTGGCGAGTTCCAATTATTACCCTGAACCCCCCCCCCCTCTTCCGCTCCCCCCCCCCCCCCCGTGGCAACTCCCTCCAGTGACCTACGAAGGCCTCATGCCACAACGCGTCCCCGCCGTTACCCGTGCAAGGGGTGTACATACCAGCTATTCGGTAGACGGTCATTATATTCTGACTCATCGGTGTATAGTTAGAGTCAAGATGTTAAATTTTGGTATTCAGAGAGGATTATTTTGAACGGCAAGTGTACAGTTTTTGACATAGCAAGCAAAATGGCGTAGGAAAGAAAGAATTCACATATCTCAGTTTGTATGTTAATATGAAATGCGCAGAGCAGTAAAAGTGCGATCCGCAGATATTGTGCCCTTAATACTGAATTGAAGCTCCATCTTTCCTTAGCATTAGTCCAAAAAATTCCACATAATTACGTCGGTTGGCGGTTTCCGCTGGCTGCTCATTACAACTGAGGAGGAAATTTAAGAGGAGAATGTCACTTCCTGGCAGATTAAAACTGTGTGCCCGACCGAGACTCGAACTCGGGACCTTTGCCTTTCGCGGGCAAGTGCTCTACCAACTGAGCTACCGAAGCACGACTCACGCCCGGTGCTCACAGCTTTACTTCTGCCAGTATCTCGTCTCCTACCTTCCAAACTTTACAGAAGCTCTCCTGCGCAGGAGAGCTTCTGTAAAGTTTGGAAGGTAGGAGACGAGATACTGGCAGAAGTAAAGCTGTGAGCACCGGGCGTGAGTCGTGCTTCGGTAGCTCAGTTGGTAGAGCACTTGCCCGCGAAAGGCAAAGGTCCCGAGTTCGAGTCTCGGTCGGGCACACAGTTTTAATCTGCCAGGAAGTTTCATATCAGCGCACACTCCGCTGCAGAGTGAAAATCTCATTCTGGAAACATCCCCCAGGCTGTGGCTAAGCCATGTCTCCGCAATATCCTTTCTTTCAGGGTTGCTAGTTCTGCAAGGTTCGCAGGAGAGCTTCTGTAAAGTTTGGAAGGTAGGAGACGAGATACTGGCAGAAGTAAAGCTGTGAGCACCGGGCGTGAGTCGTGCTTCGGTAGCTCAGTTGGTAGAGCACTTGCCCGTGAAAGGCAAAGGTCCCGAGTTCGAGTCTCGGTCGGGCACACAGTTTTAATCTGCCAGGAAGTTTCATATCAGCGCACACTCTGCTGCAGAGTGAAAATCTCATTCAGGAGAATGTCAATTAGCAACGACCAACGTACCTGAAGAAAGGCCAGCATTTTCACTCTGGTTAACAGCACGTGGAGATATTTACGTTAGTGATGGTTTCGCATTTCAATAGCTGCTGCCGCGCGGGATTAGCCGAGCAGTCTAAGGCGCTGCAGTCATGGACTGTGCGGCTGATCCCTGCGGAGGTTTGAGTCCTCCCTCGGGCATGGGTGAATGTGTGCGTGTGTCCTTAGGATAATTTAGGTTAAATAGTGTGTAAGCTTAGGGACTGATGACCTTAGCAGTTAAGTCCCATAAGATTTCACACACATTTTTGAATAGCTGCTGTGTATCAGATAGATTCTGCGAAGCAATTGACATATGCGAAGCAATTCAAGGCTTTTATTAAAGTACGTATAAGGAAGATACTTTGAGACAAATATGGTTAATGAAATGTGAAATGGACGACCTGTCACATAGGCTAGTTTTAAAATCTGCCAGCCGGCCGTTGTGACCGAGAGGTTCTAGGCGCTTCAGTCCAGAACCGTGCTGCTGCTACGGTCTCAGGTTCGAATCCTGCCTCGTGCATGGATGCGTGTGATGTCCTTAGGCTAGTTAGGTTTAAGTAGTTCTAAGTCTAGAGGCTGATGACCTCAGGTGTTAAGTCCCATAGTGCTCAGGGCCATTTTGCCATGTAGTTTGTTAGAATGAAGAAATGAAGATAGCATCATCGTGGATAAGTAGGTTTTTTTTTTTTTTTTTTTTTTTTTTTTTTTTTTTTTTTTTTTTTTTTTTTACAAAATCAGAAATCTCCAGAATAGCAGTCGTACATAAGTCACATAGTTACAGACAATTTGAATTTAAGCAACAGGAATGATCAGGTCTTTCGTATATTTTTAATTTTAATCATCACAATATGTACATATTCACAGTTGTTTCTTTTCAAGGAAATTTATTGTGCATTTCCCTATTAATAAAAAGAACTACAGAACTTGTTTTACGTAAATTGAAGATGGAGAGGAGACAAAGGATCTGCATCGGGCCTTCTTGCGGAGTCAGCCGGTCAGCCGAGGGGTGCATCGAGATAATTCGCCAATTGCTTTGAACACTGTGTACATGTGGCGCAGTGGTTAACCCAACTGTCTAGAAAGCACGAGACCCCGGATTGAATCCCGGTCCGGGACAAATTTTCACTCGACGCCGCTGACTCCGTACAAAGTCCCGAGCCGGCCGCGGTGGTCTCGCGGTTCTAGGCGCGCAGTCCGGAACCGTGCGACTGCTACGGTCGCAGGTTCGAATCCTGCCTCGGGCAAGGATGTGTGTGATGTCCTTAGGTTAGTTAGGTTTAAGTAGTTCTAAGTTCTAGGGGACTGATGACCACGGCTGTTGAGTCCCATAGTGCTCAGAGCCATTTTTGAACAAAGTCCCGATGCAGCTGACATCATGAGTTCCTTCCTTTTCCTTTTCTTTCTCCCCCCTCCACATTCAATATACATAATATGTACCACAGGTGCGAATTCCGCGTGGGATCTGTTCTTTCGGATATGTCGGAAAGAATACGCACCATGCATTCATGTATACAAACCTTGTTCTTGTTCAATTCGTACCTGCCTGATGGAAGAATCTGATGAATTTATCGTCCCCCGTAGCACCTCCGGCGCTTCGGCAGCTTTCTATCAACTATATTTATTGTCCTTGTTTATCTGTGCAATGGATCTCTTGGATCCCAGAAAAACTCTGCGCCACGTTATTGCGGCGAAGAGGAAAACATCGGCCACATAATTTTCGGCTGCCCACTGTGATACCACGTGACAACCGAACTGCTGCAATTCTTCGTGCTTCGTGGAGAACAGCTTCCTACCAGTGTGGAGACACTAATGGCAGAGCTTGAGATGTCACTTCATACATATATACCGGGCGTACTTCCTTAGAATTGTCAGGCGGCTTTTCACCGACATTTCAGTACATATTAGCAGTTTCGTCTTCCAGTGTGTAGCTGACGCAGGTCAAACAAATACTGCTCACGACGTCTTTCGTGCGACGCGCACTGTCGACTAAAAGCACCGGTTTGTTTCTCGCTACAAACAAAGTGATAAAGCGCCCATTCGATAGAGCGATCCCATATTAGTATAGTACAATATTTGTTTTATCGATATGAATTAAGAAGGACAGTAGAACGCGAAGAATAACTAGTACTCCAGCAGCGTCTGGGCATCGCTGCTACATGGAGCTAGCAGTCAGCGCAGGCCAGGGCGATGTTGTCACTGAGCAATGACGACATATGAAAATACTGTGGAAATGCTGTTTTAACTTTATCCTTTGTGTCCTCTTTCCTTTCTAATTTCCAAGTAACGTAAAATAACTATATTTTCTCTCGTTCAGTGAAACTATCACTGATGAAGAATTTTTAAAGTCATCTTTTTTCTGTTTATGTTTATTGTGATCTACAGAGTATGGTTTTATTATGCCCAGATACTGTACGCCATTGTAGCCAAGTGATCAGTGTGTCTTCTGACTACAGTGCAAAGGACCCGGGTTTAGTTTCCGGCACTGCTGCTGCCAGGGATGTTTCCTTGGCGGGAGGAATGGAACAGGGTGCGCTCAGCTTTGTAATACCAAGTGAAGAACGGAGATCTGGAAAGCTGAAAATTCCCGGGAGAGCTGTATGCTGACTCCCATGTCCTTGTATACTACACGCGAATGCTACCATGTGGAAGAAGATGAAGCGGCGGTCTGTTGGCATTAAGTCATCCTTGGTGTAATGCAAGCAACAAAACACGAGGGCGTGTTGAAAAGTAATGCCTCCGGATTTTTGTATGTAAAAGCTGTTAAACTTTTCTAAATAAAACAAACGTTAGTAAGATATACATCTTTATTGTTCATGTCTACATGTTTATTTCTCAGCACAGTCACGCTGGTGCCGAACACACCTGTCCCAACGTCAGACTAGTTTGTTGACACTGTCACTGTAGAATGTTTGACTTTGTTGATGGAGCCACAACATCACCTGTGTTTGAACCGCCTCATCGCTATCAAAGTGAAGTTGTCGAAGACGTTCTTTAATATCTGGAAAAAGATAAAAATCAGACGAGGCCAAGTTGGGACTTATGGACAATGATAGGTCGGCGTCGGACTGTTTCAGATACCGCAGCGATCTTGTATGGTCTGGCATTGTCATGCTGAGGTGAAGGTGCACCATGTGTGGAAGAATTCGATACTTGATTATAGTACACTGTTTTTTACGCACCAACATCGTTACGTTAAAAACGCCATGTTACACGCTACAGTTCGGAGCCCTCTAGCGGTAAGTGCTGCTAATATTTAGAAATGAAGAACAAGTGTGTAGAGTCTTAATAATACTTGCTTTATTTAAAAAGCTTTAAGAATTTTCTCCATAAAAAATGAGGAAGAATTACCTTTCAGTGCGCCCGCGGAAAGATTAAGGGCAGAAAAGCCCTAAATCCAGTTCTGAAACATGAGTAAAAGAATAGTCTACCTGCCGATGCTAACACAAAACGACGCCGTTGAAATTTTTTTTCTGAGAATCCTTGGGTGACGATGCGCTCCGTTACCTTGACGATCTGTGTCAATGTCTACGTTTCAGATGCTTTGTTGGATGTCTTGACGTTACTGTTCATGATATTCATAGTGAATCGATTTTTTGCAAAGAAAACGAACATTTACACAGATGCTGTCATGGACAGATATAATAGCTCGTCGTTCATATTCATATGCTAATTGGTGATCACAAAAAATTAAGAGCACATTTGTTGAAGAGAAACAAGTACTAAACTTTTTTGATCCCAGACGTAGTTCACATATTATTTAAAAACGTTTGTGAAGAAGCCTCCATATGAGTTCTGATTTCTCTGATTTTTCCGTTGCGGTCATTTAGCATGAAGTATATGGGAGGAAGTAACATGTTTCCTGATCCCCTTGGAACGTCCGTTCTCGCTATTTCAACAGTTGACGCCTCCATGATGTTCAACGCCTCCTCTCTTGTAACGTCTACCGCTGCAGTTCCATGGGAATCATAGTAACGCACTTGCACTTATTAACGAAACAGTCACGTAACACGTCTTGATAATTTGTATCTTCCCTAACTGCTTTACTAATACTACCTGGAACAGATCCCAAACTGACAAACAAAACGCAAGCATTGGTGAGACGAGAGTTTTTTGTGCAATTTCATTCGTGCATTAAATACGTTTCGTTAGGATTCTACCAACAAATGTCAGCCTGTTATCTGATTTTCCTACAATTTCCTGTATGCGGTTGTTCCATTTTAGGTATATCAGGGCGGTTAATCCACGATATTTTACAGGAATTACTATTACCAGTCGTTTTTCACCAGTAGTGTAAATGAACAGTAATGGTTCTTTCCATCTATAGGCTAAATACGTTACATTTATTTATTTTGAAGTCAACTGACTTTCTCTGCACCAATCATCGATCCGCTAAAGGTCTTCCTTCATTTCTCTGCAGTTTTCCGTCGTTGCAGTTTCCGTGTAGACAAAAGCATGGTCCGGTAACATTTAATTTTTTATTGGCAAGCCGTCCGGGGTGGCCGAGCGGTTCCAGGCGCTACAGTCTGGAACCGCGCGACCGCTACGGTCGCAGGTTCGAATCCTGCCTCGGGCATGGATGTGTGTGATGTCCTTAGGTTAGTTAGGTTTAAGTAGTTATAAGCTCTAGGGGACTGATGACCTCAGAAGTTAAACCCATAGTGCTCAGAGACGTTTAAACCATTTTATTGGCAAATTGATCAAATGTTCAAATATGTGTGAATTCCTAAGGGACTATACTGCTGAGGTCATCGGTCCCTAGACGTACACACTACTTAAACCAACTTACGCTAAGAACAACACACACACCCATGCCCGAGGGAGGATTCGAACATCCGGCGTGAGGGGCCGCGCAATCCGTTACATAGCGTCTCTAACCGCGCGTCCACCCCACGCGCCTCGAATTGTTCACTTAGGATCAAGCTACAAAATCATTTTGTCCTCTTTGTCCGGAATTTACTGTTCCCAATACTCCTTCAAACGGTCGCTGTGCTGACGCTTTTGTTCTGTCGTCCATGTTCTTCCGGTCTTTGTATTCCTTCTTTCGACTTAAAACCCATACAAACTTTGCATTCTGTTTTGAAACGTGCCTCGTCCTAACATGCGGGCGTCTGGAATATTCGAACTCTTTAGGTCTTTCCGAACTAAATGTTTGTTCGGATAGCCAGTTTTTGTCCATTCTCTACAGATACCCAAGAAGTATCAACCACTTGCCCTCGTGGCCTCCGTGATCATCTCCACTTTCTGGAATACTGTACTTCTTTGTTGCTCCGTAGTTTCAGATATCCAAGTCTAGATTTCACCCACAATTTTCCGTAGTTAAAGAAGGAAGAAAGGAATGGAAAGAAAATCTGCGGTGTCTTGTGAAAGGAACCATCCCGGTTTCGCCTGGAGCGATTTAGCTTATCATAGAAAACCTAAATATGAATGGTCAGACGGAGATCTGAACCGTCTTGTCCACGAAAGCGTGTCCAGTATGCTAACCAATGTGCCTCCTCGCTCAGTAGTTTTCGTAGGATTCTCCTTTCCAGGATCTCCAACTTCTGTAGATTGTGGTTCATACAGAGACATTCACTAGCCTACAGGAATTCTGTTTTGACCACGGTATTATCGTGTCTTAGTTTAGAAATCCGTAAGGTGCCCCATTTGATGTAACAGTTTTTAGTCGGTTACACGCTCTCTCCATGTTTGAGATACGATGGCCTGTCTCAAAGGACCGTTATATATATAATAACAATTATGTTAATCTTCATAATAATCTGTTTCTTTTTCTTTCTTGTTTTTCTATTTTGAATGTTGAGATACCTTATGAGGCTTCCGAAATTATCAACCTCGTAATTCATATACAGACCAAATCCCCGAATATAAGGGTGCCGATTATCCGCTTTGCAGAATACCCGTGCATAAGTTGGCGACTATTAAAAAAATATTAAGAAAGACTGAAGTATTCATTTATAATAAGTCCGAATACTTTTGTTCAGAGTAAGTTATGATGGATGAGACTCATGTTTTAAAGGCGGAAGACAATGCAACATCCAAATCTAAAAGTCGGTTTGAAGCTTTGAGTAGTGTGGAATGTGACGCTGCTATTTATCTGACCGATCTGTGAAAGAAATTTCTGGTTTTGAACACGTAGATAACGAAAAATTCAGCGAGTGGTTAAACAGTGATGCTTATGTACCAGCGCTTGAGCAGCTAAGTGAAGAGGATAGAGTGTTCAAAGAATGTTCGGCAGAGGAAGAGAGGGAAGCCGAGGCGATCGAGAAACCCGTTTTCACGCACACCGAGTAACTGAAATGCTTCGACATGTTATAAAAGAATGAAGCAAAAACGTGTTTAACTATACCTATGTTTCGAATCTAAGGAAAATTGAGAACCTTAGTCGGGAAAAAAGTGAATGGAAAACAGGAAAAGAGAAAACTCGACAATTATTTTCTAAAAGTGAAGTATTCTTTTGGATAATGGGAAGCTTGCTCTGTCATGAACAGAAATGACCCTCTAACATTCTTACGGGTCACACCCGACATTACTTTCGAATCTGAAGATTTCTTCACGTCGAACATAATGTTTTGAGTATTATATACTGGGCAGTCGTGAAACCAATCATAAAGCTGGTCCTGTCGTATTTTGTTCATTAGCGACGCTACGGAACTGTGGCGAATGTTTTCCACACGTCAGAGAACACGACATCTATCTGGGCGCCTTTGACTACGGCGCTTTTGATCTCATAAACGAACAAAGCGTGCTGAGCTTCACAAGATATTCCTTTATAGAAGTCCTGTTAGTTCATATCAGAGAAAATTCTCGTTCTCCGAAATCTACAAGAGACTGACGTTAGCGATATAAGTGAAACACGTCATAGAAGATATATTGTCTACCAACATTATCAGAAACTTTGAAGATTCCGCACGGATTCAGACAATCTCTTTCTTCTGAAACACAACTGGGTTTTTATTTATACGAAGTAAACAGTGCTGTTGACAAGGGATCTCAACTTCATTCCATGTTTCTAGATTTCCAGAAGGCCTTTGACATTGTCCCTCACAAGTGGCTTCTAATCAAATTCCGTGCCTGTAGAGTGCCGTCTGAGTTGTGCTACTAGACTCTTCATACCCTGTCAGAAAGGTCACAGTTCGTAGTACCTGAGGGGCAGTCATCCCGTGAAGATGGAGTGATAACTAGGATTCACCACGGAAGGGATATAGGGCCTCTGAAGTTCTTGATCTATATAAACGAATTAGGAAACAATTTGATCAGCCTTCTTACATCCTTTGTAGTTCAAACAGTCATTTACCGTTTGGTAAACTCACAAGAAGATCAAAGCTAATTGTAAATTTATTTAGTCAAGGTACCTGCTTAATGCGAAAAGTGGCGTTTGACCGTAAACAATAAAATGTATCAGGTCCTCCACGTGAGTACTAAAACACTCTCGTTAAATTTCGGTAAGACTATAAATAGCACAAATTTAAATGTTCTAGATTCGATTAAATTCCAAGGGGTTACAATTACAAAAACATAAACTGGGAACATCCTACAGAAAATGTTGCAGAAAATATGAACCAAAGACTGCGCTCTATCGGCAGGACATTTAAAGGATGTAGCAGATCTACTAAGAAGGCTGCCTGCACTACGCTTGTCTGTTGTCTTCTGGAATACTGCTTTGGGGCATGGAATCCTTACCAAACAGAATTGATGGAGTACGTCGGAAAAGTTCTAAGGATGGCAGCTTGTTTTGTATTATCGCAAAATAGGGGCGAGAGTATCACCGCTATAATAAGCAAGTTGGGCTAGCAATAATTAAAACAAAGGTCTCTTTCGTTATGGCGAGAATTTTTTAAGAAATTTTAATCACCAAATTTCCCTTCCCAACGGCAAAACTTTTTTCTTTTTTTAGTCGCACTTACGTAGGGAGAAGTGAGCGTAGTAATAAAATAAAAATAAAAATAAACAATCCTCGAACATAAATGTTTAGATGCTCACTTTTTTCACATGCGCTATTTGACAGTGGAACGGTCGAGCAATAGTCTGAAAGTGGCTCTACGAACACTCTGCCAAACACTTAAATTTGAACTGCAGAGCAAACATGTAGATGTAGATGCTTAAATGTATTCCATAATTCTACAGCAGCTATACGTCAGCGTTAAAGACTTAAAATTGTCCGACAAACAAATTCAGTGTTTCACCTCCGATCATTCGTAGGATCTTTTATTTAGTTTCATATGTGGAAATGATCTGTGTTTGCGAAAAACAATACGTTGTATCGAAGTTCAGATTCTTCATTAAGTTATAATTCCACTTCCAAAACTGGCTACTGGTAGCTGATTCAAAGATCGGAGAAAGGGAAGATGTGCAACTGGACCACACACTATAATATAATGTGTTGTTCAAACTAAAATACTAGTTGTGAAATTTAAAACTTCCCCGGCGTGTAGATTGGTCCATGAAAATTCGGATGAAATACCAGATGTTAGTAACTTGCTCTAATAATATTTCGGTGCAGAGTCTTCTGACCATCTTCCGGCGTACACTGGCGAATGTACAGTGAGCTCCTCTATTTAAGACCCCACCTGCACATGCGTTGTGTACTCAGTACACAGAACAGCAGTGCACAGACTGGCAGCAGAAGCGCATGCGCTCAAGCAAAGCTTGCGTTGGGACAACTGGGTGCACTACGCACGAGCCGGCGGGATCTCAAATAGGAGGTTTCAGTGTACTTTCGCCAGTACACACCTAAATGGGGCCAGTAGACTATGGGCTGAAATATTGTGCAAGAAGTTACTAAGTTACTGACATCCGGCATTTCGCCCGAAATATCATGGAACAACATTCCAGTTTTTAGTGATTGTACCTTAAAAAAAAAAAAAAACAGAATTTCTTCTATTACTTTCGAGTTCAATCACACGCGATCGACTTCTGTTACACCCTTACAACCCTTACGCTTGCTTCTGGAAGACATCTCCTACCCTAACTAATCTACTAAATTTGCTTTATTGGGCATGGTCCTATTCGAGATTGTATGCCACTGCCTTCTTCCGACCTGTGAACTGCTTACCCAGTCAGTTACAGGGATATCTACGGTTTAACACTGACTCCGAACAACAGTGTAACCTGGCCTTTTTCACATTAACAAATCATTGGCAGAAGAAATAATTGACAGAAAACAAAACCCAGGTGTTACACAAACTACACAAACTACTAACTTTTACTTTCCATACTGAAGATTATTCAAGACGCCTGCATTAAAAATTTTCTCGTGCTTACTAAATATATCACAGTAACTGAACAATCACGTAAATACGTCCTGATTCTCTTCGTCAAACCTGATTATTGCTATTCATGATGGTGACATCCTGTAGCAGCAGAATCTCATGGAGAACTGTGAATTTTTAAAACGAATGTTGATCAACAAAAATGTGTTGGCAAATGATTAAAAAAAGAAACACAAGAACTGAGGGGTCGCCATACAAAGACAAAGTTACGCTCACAGTATTTTTCACCGATAATGGAACTGTTGTTATCATGTTTTTACCTTAACATCATGCATAGAATCACAATTACTACGGAAGAATTTCTACCAAGTTTCGCTAGAGAGATAGACAGAGAAATAGAGAGAGAGTGAAATAAATTATAAAATATGTACTAAATACGTGAAATGAGGTTCAAATAATAATGGATAAAAGTCCGGGTGGTCAATGGGGCTTTGAATCATCTCGCTAGGTAGCCTTTAACGATTTTGCAGCGTTTGGCAATCTCATTTTCAGAAAACCTTTTTTTCTATCGCACGACGGGCCATTTAGCTTTCCACAGCTCGACGAAGCTCTCATGTGACGAGCAGTGCACTGTGAATTTCTCTGACACAGTTCGCCAGCCTTGGCCCATAGATCACTGCTGTGGAGAAAACCGACCGTCCCCGGGAAGGGGCGGCATAGAATTAGAGGGGTGGAAAAGGAAGTGATTGTTATGCCGCGAGAACACTGCAGTGATTGCAGGGTGTGCGCGCCGCGGCGTGAGAAAAATACACCTCGGTCAATTGTTCCGTTGTTCAATAGTTTTAAGTGGATAATGATAGATATTACTTCTTCCCGCCCCGGAGAGAATCAAGTAGCTTTATACACAGAGAAACTATCATATCCTGCGGCAAAACGTTACACAGTTTGAATACTATTACAAATTTAGTGCTTTCATAGACATCACACACACACACACACAGACACACACAAACGCTCGCGCACATTCACGCACGCACACATACGTAGCTACCACACAGGTAAGTTTCTGTGGATTCTGTAGTGTGTTTTTGGCTCTCTTTGACGAAGCTGGAGCGTTACTGCAGCATATAAACTCTTACGTTGCAAAATGATCTCTGATCTTTGAATCTGTCAGAATTGCTTAACTTTTCGTAACTGGGGTACACAGTGATGCAAAATTTTCTAAATGACATCATGATTGCCTTTGACTACGAAGTTATTTATTAATAAAACTCTCTATTGCAATTTCGGCCGTGTGGTCATTATCAAGTGGAATACTACACAATTGTGCGCCGGCACATGTCACAATCTTAAAAAATATCTGTCATGGATAAATGTTGTCGTTAAATCCATTTTTAATCTTCAGACTTATACTGAAGCAAAAATTTGTTAGTATTCCACTTGTTAATGGGCAAATGTCCAAATCACAACAGCGGATCTTGTAAATAAATAATTTTACAGTCAAAGGCGACCACCACGTCATTTAAAACATTTGCATAAGGCGGGATTATTTAGAAAATACAATTTATTTCCCGTCCTTGTTGTTACGCAGGTATGTTTCGGTTTCTACGTCCTCTGGTATGTGAGCCTCGCCTTACTTGCATGTAACTCACTTTGAATCTTATTGTAGTGGGCCTAAAACCATAATATGTGGGTGAATTTGGAAATAGTCGGTTACTCGTATATACTTTTTGTAATAAAATAACAAGAATAAAAGTAATCGACGTTGTGAAGTCAAGTGTTATCAACATATTATGCTTCCTTGATGCATTTTGTACGCTGTGTTTCTGAACAGTATTTACTCAATATCTTTCACCACTTCACTTTTAACTTCTTTCGACAGTATATAGTAACATAGCAAATAAAACAGGAATGTATTTTTCTCTATGTTCTAATCTGTAACCTGCGCCATGAGGCCAGCCAATATTTGCAAGTAATACACAAATTTGATAGATATGCTATAGATCATTACTGTTACCATACGTTTATAGGATTCATGGGCTGAATTTTGTTGGTGATAGATATGCACATCGGCAGCGTCAATACAGGCGAAGAGCGCGTTGTAATTTCTGTGAATCTCTGTTGCTAACAGAGCGACGTATTTTGTGTAGGCCGCCTGTAAATAGTGGATGTGCTAAATCTCTGTTTCATTGTCATATTATGCTTTATTTGATGTCGTGTGCGATGTTTCTGCGAAAACTGTTTCCTCCGCACCTTTAGCGACGGAATACCCTATTTGCTAAGTACATAATAACGAAAAGTTTGAATATTAAGGAACTCAGTATAGAGAGTTCATGTTATTGTTGCTCTGATGTTACATGTTTTCCTATTGTCTTGCGTTTGGCCCTTTTCTTGAACGTTTAACGATAGTGTGTGAAGTGAGGAAACCTTGAAAGTTCTCTTTTCCTTTTAAGTTCCTCTGTGGCACAGTAGGCAGCATCACCTCTTCTGCCCCCAGCGTGAAGTCGCAAAAGTAAGTCTGCGTGGCTTCCAGCGGAGATGGCTCACAAGGGAAAAGGGAAACTTCCCATCCCACCGCCCTCAGATTTAGTGGTAAGATGCTCCAGTGGATAGCCCGTCAAAAACTGAAAACGTACCAAGCATGAAAACAGGAAGGAGGTGTACTGAACTGTGAAAAAGGAAGCAAAACAGAAACAGTGAACGGTCCAAGCTCATGTTGAGTAACATCGAGTACTTTGGAAGAACCACGGCGTAGTGGTTGCGTGGTCAAGGTGTTGAACTACAGTGCGGCAGATTCGTGTTCAAATCTCCATCGCACATCTCTTTTTTCACAAAATTATGAACTGACCGTCTTGTCATTGACGTGTCTGTTCGCTCTATTCAGCGTTGTGTCTGTGTCATCCTGTATCGTCCGATTGGACCAGCGAGGTGTAAGGAAGGGATATGGAGACTTACGTACCTCCTGTATTTGTTATGCACAAGTATCACATGTTATGACTCTTGTGTTCCGTTTTGGAAGTTTTGACTCTTGAATTCTTTTGGTGTAACACAGTTTACACCCATTTATTTAGTCTTTTAATTTCTATGAGAGGTCTGTCTGGCATATCACCTGCTCTCACTATTTATGACATTTGCTTGTGTCGGTAATATATTCTTACTGCATGACTCATATTCTATAACTAATATAAAGCATGACAATTGACAAGAGTAAAGAACAGTATTTACCAAATGGACAGTTCATAATTTTGTGGAAAAAAAGGGGCGTGAGAGGTTTCAACACAGATCTCGCACTTTACGACCAACACCGTGACCATGCAACCACGACGCCGTGGTTCTTCTAACACGCCCAGTTTTGCACATCTTGAGCTTGGACCGTTTTTTTTTTCACAGTTCAGTACGTCCTCTTCCTGTTTTCATGCTTGATATGCTTCCAGTTTTTGACGGGGCACCCAAATCTGAAGGGGTGAGATGGGGAGTTCCCTTATCAGTAGTAAAGGCTCTTTTACACGAGCGATTTTCTTGTCGTACTCGACTACTCGTGGCGAGTGGGCCTACGCAGCATCTCTGGCGGAGTATTCCTGTACTGATTCTCGCTTGCGCGATTCGCTGTTTTTAATTACACGTCATCACCAAAATTGTGTGTGTTATTACAGGTGCCTGCTTCCGCAGTTTGGCACTTGAGCGGTATAGGTGAGCACGAAATATAGTAATAGAGTGTAGGAGTTTATTGAGGACCAAAGCAAACTACCTTTTGAATCTTCGTGACAAAGGTTGTACGGTAAATTTCCTACAAGCCTGAGAAATAAGAGAATAGGAAAGGTGTCGACCACAGATTCCAAAACATTTAAAACTATCTGATCGGGAAAATATGTAATCAAAAACAAGTCAAACAACATTCAGAATGCAGTAAATAGTGGCTTGTTAGCTAATCCAATTCATTTCGGTACTGCCGTCGTATAAACTTTATTTCTTCAGCTAATTTTTCTGCCGTATGCCTTCTGGCCATCTTCAGAGTGAGGCGACAGACTGAAGGTACGAGACGCTACAGTACTTTCAAGTGTGGCCTTTGATATATAGTGTAGACGACACGTACAATCCACAAAAGATGCATGGAACACCGTTGGCAGAGCACTGCGTCGATACCGGTCACCCTATGCGGTACGAACAATGTCGAAAATCTAGCGTCGACTTCATTTTGGAACTCGGCGCTGAAAGAAGCAGTTGTAATTCGTTTGGCGATGAATTTAATTGACAGAGATACCGTTTTCAACCTAGAAAAATAGCGGAATCCGGCATTCTCATTAATAAACTCCAAATACCGTCGATCAAGTTCAACTAATAACGACTCATCGATACCCCAGTGTGCGTCGACTGCATAGCCACAGATTCAGTTTATGACGAAAGAGAAATACCAACGGCAGCCGCATGAGGGCATTGAAATACTTCATTGGTCAAAATTTGTGCAGGGCGAAGACTGGAAACCGGATTTCCCGCGTTACGAGAGCGGTCGCCTTAACCGCTACGGTTATCGGAGCACGCTTCCCGTCCAACCCAAATTCCCAGTTTATTGCACACTATTTCTGTAGCGACCCCTCCCCCCTCCCTGTTGTCCATTTTCCCCAATTCTCGCAGTATCTCGCATGATTCACGTAAGAGGACGGACCTAGTGTGCATCCACACTGACTGTATCATGATATGCCGTCAGGTCTTAGATATTATTATTATATGTGTTGGTGTCTGGTCTTTTGGACATATACGAAAGAACAGACTCCACACCCAAGGTCCAATTTATGCATACACATTGTCCCCTATCAACCTCTCCAGCCCCTGTGTTTCTTGTGGATTATAGTAACGGAAACATTATTGTAACGTACTGTAGCTGAAGTCAGTTCACTCTGAGAATGGCTGGAAGGTATGTGGCCGAAATATTAGAAGCAGAAATAAATTTTAGGGTGCTGTACACCCGAAATGTAATGGATTAATTATTACGCCGCGAAAACATCAACAAGCGTCTTTTCACTTTATCCTCTGTATCGTCTCTCCTTTCTAAGTTCAAAATAACATCGAAAGTTAATTTTCTTTTTAAGTAAATCTGACTTCATCACTATTAAAGCCATTTTCGTTTAAAAAGCTTATCGATTTCATATTTACGCATAGTTTAGACTTTTTCTTTGCTCAGATATTGTAAAACGTAAATACCTTTTTGCTTTCGGATATTTGATCTCTCATACAAGAAACATATGACATTTAAATATATGAGCAGGGAAAGTTATTCATTCAGTTAGTAGAATTAGCTGAAGAAAGTGTGTTGAACATAGGGTTTCTGCAACATTGTGTGTTCATCACTCAATGATCTATTTTACTGTACGTCAGTGATTACTGAAAGGGTAACATGAGAGCCTAATTTATGAAGGGATTTTAGTTTTTCTCTTTCCAACTGTTGGATAGTTTCTCGTGTACACAAGCTAAGCAGAAGTAAAAATATGAACACAAAGTTTACTGTGGGGTTCGGCACTCAGAAAAATTTAAATTGAAACTAGGTTTCCGTGACTGTTGCCATTTTCATTACTCCTCCGGGTAGATGATCACGCAGTCATGTTGATGTAAGGAGCGAACTCGAACTCCAACGATCAAATTTTGAAGACTGTTCAGCAATATTTTCTGAGTATTTTCATGTAAGGGGCGTGTTGTTCAGGGAGGCTCGTTACAGGCAATAATGTATTTGTGATTTATGCAGTTTGTTACTCCTGTTACCTTCACTTCCATGAAAATACTTCCACAGCAGTGAAAAGGCCTTTAACATGGCGTCACCAAGACGACCTTGGTGGCCTACAGATGCAAAAGTCCTGTGCTATGGCTGACGTTGCTGTGGGAACAGCTTCATTGTGAAGCTCTTCTTTCACATTCAGTGAATCATATAATGTGTGTATATCGAAAAACTCTTCATTAGTAAACCTATACGTACCGCTGTGTTGCTGTGACCGTGGAGCTAACACTGCTGCGAAAACAAATCCGAGACAGAACCGAACAGAAATGAATCTAAGCTTCAGGAGTAAACATAGAGTGGCGTTACAGTTCCGTCGATATTTGCGCTGCTGTGCATGTATTTTTTGTGTAATAGATTTAAAAAGGTGAATAGGCGTTAGAATCTAGGTGAGGTACTGAGACTGTTTGATAATTAACAATTGTGCAAAGTTAGATTCCGTTGACAGGATGTCAATCTGTAATCTTCCTTACTTTGAAGTTGTTGCGTGACAGCTCTGATCTAATAGTGAGGTAGTATGTCATGGAGGAGTTAGAGTAAAGGTTGAAAGTAAGATCGGGGTACCTTAAAACAACCATCTTTTAAAGATATTACAAATAGGCCGCAGGCTGCAATAGTGAAGAAATGGCGATATACCTCATACTTATGTCATATGAGCTCCAGATAAGCCATTTTCAATCAGCTACAGTGTCATAAAGATGTTATTACGAATATGTGAAACACTCTGTTCCATCACGCATTCTAACGAATTATCCGATGAATGAGTTATTTTACTGACACGAATGGCCGTAACGTCAGAATGTGTTTTAACACGCAAGTTCAAAGCAACGTACCCCCCCCCCCCCATTGTAAAACATTTTTATTGCTTGCAGCTAACGCTCGCAAAAACAGACAAATTACGCGCGCGTAAATTTGCACGTTCCCTTGCGTGTATGCAAATATTACAGTGAGTGAGTCGGAAAGAATGCAGTCCAGGTGGTAAGTGCGAGGAGACTTTTGCTATAAAGCGGCTGAGGCCAGTGGAACAGCTACCGAGTGCGAAAGCAATTTCGCATAATTAAGCTGAGTTGACACATTCGTGTTTGCAGGAACGGCTGCGAACGTGAATAAGTGGCGCATGCACAGTAGGGAAGTGCAGCGCACAAAGCGAGCAGCTGCGAATGGGCCCCACAAAGGCAGCCCACACGGGCGCACCTCGCATTCCTCCACAAACACATTTTTCAGGCTCTGCACTGGGGAGAAACACTTGCAACGACGACGGACTTTTAAATTGTATTTAGCCTTTGTGGGAGCTGAGTGTAAACCTAATTTACAGCCCAGCTTCCCGATGAGGACCCGTGGCGCGTTGACCTACTGCCGCGTTTATTGCTGCTCCGTGCCATATTTGATAATATACAGGGTGTCCCATTTATCTTGACCACCTCAGATAACTTTTTGTCCAGAAGCAAGACAAAAAAATGTACGTAGCAAATGGTGTTTAGCTACCAGGGGGACATTAACCAACATGACTGCCTTTCTTGCAACTTTCATCGTTACGAAGATACGAACACCGGTACGTCTTTTTTCAAGATTGGAAAAGATTATCTATCACGATATTCCAAAAATTCCAGAGAACATCCTGGAAGATATAGTGCGTATCGTAATTAACTTCACCAAGCAACACTGGAAGCAGCGATGAATTCCTTTATCCGACTCGTGGATCAATGTATCGACCTCATGACCACGACTTCGACCGCCTTTGAATTTTTTACCATATTTTGTGGCCACACTTGAACACAGTACTACAGAATGGTATTAGAGATCCCCATTTCTGTTTCTTTTTAAGATGAACGTTGCGTGATACTTTCTGAACAGGTCACTTAACAGAATGACCGGCGTGCATGTTCCTCGTATTTCCATTTGTTTACCGATAGTCCAGCAAGTGGACAAGTTAAGTTACCCTGGGTACCTACACTTAGTGCTAGTGAAGGAGAGTCGAAGTCAGTTTTGTGATGCGTTTTTAAAAATGTCATGCGTACATGAATGGTACACTGTGAAACGTTTTTGAACGGATCTTGAGGAATGGAAGTGGTTACCATCGTGGTAGCTAAACTACATTTGACTGGTAAGTTTTTAGTTCTGGACAAAAGGTTGTTTGCGGTGACTAAGATAAATGGGACACTGTATAGCGCCTGCTCTACTTTTATTCGGTCCAGCATACAAGGTACAAGATATTTTATAATTATGAATTATTCCCACATACAAAATTGTAGCTTCATAGTCAGCACTTAATTCGAAAATAGTTTTTTTTAACAAGCAGCAAACGGCATAGATTTTCTGGAGTAATATTTATTTGTTTATCAGCTAGCTCTCAAGTCACTGGGATTTATCAATAGATTGTCACATTTACAGTAGATTACAGCGTAAATAACGTGTGAATGATCGCGAAGGTATTTTAGAGTTCCGTAAGTAAAAACGTAACTTCTATTGGATCACTGTTTTGTCCGTCCCTCTGTCTGTCTGTCCGTCTCTTGAGACACCTCTTTCTCAGGAAAGGGTAGAGGTGTCAGGCTGAAATTTATGTCATATACTAAGGACAATGGTCCCTTCAAGGTGGAAAAATTTAAGCTTGTAGGTCAATGCAATCAAAAGATATAGTTATTTGTCACATAATTTGATACTCGCTAACTCACTGCTCAAAATCAGTGGATGAACTATCAGTGTACGTAATTAAGTTTGTACGGAACCCTCAGACTGCTCGCATTTGTCCGGTTTTTCTTATTGTTGATCTTCAGTTCACATCATATAGCCCGTTTGTTCTTGCTTAAAATATAGAGGTACCGATAGATCATTACTTGTAGAATACTTATTTGTCTGTTTGCACGTAAGTACGAACATGCGCGCGCGCGCGCACTCACGGACCCACCCGCCCACCCACCCACCCACCCACCCACCCACCCACCCACCCACACACACACACACACACACACACACACACACACACAGAGGGGGGAGAGAGAGAGAGAGAGAGAGAGAGAGAGAGAGAGAGACACATACGCGCGCGCTCTCGTTGTAGATAGAATATATAAGCACATAGTTAATGACGGACCAGTGCAGTATAATCATTGTAAATTCAAAAGTTACAGAGAACTTTTGTGCAGTACATTGTCTGAGCAATGTTGGTTTTTTTCGCGAGTATTACACTGTCAAAACTCTTTGACCAATATTTGAAAAATCGCTAGTATCACGCTACAACTTTTATAAATGATATGATAAGAGTACCCCAGTACACCATACAGGACGTTATAAATAATCTTTTGTAAAGGGTACTAGACAAAAATCTTTTGCAGTGTGATACGAGCCATAGATGCGGATACCTGCGCAGCAGTAAATCTGTACATGGCGTTGAAAAGTCAATGATCTTGTGTTGTTAACAAAGACATCACGCTGGTTGGGAACGGATGGCCAAGCTTCACAAGTTCTTGTAAAAGGAATTTAATACTTCAATACACTCTGTGACAACCAAAAAAAAAAAAAGATTATCTGCGTCGATCGCGAAAATTGTAGAAGGAAGATAAATTATGATTTAACGTTCCGTTGATGACGAGGTCACCAGACACGGACTACAAGCTCTGATGAAAGAAGGATGCCCTTTTCAAAGGGACCATCCGTTCGCAGAAGCCATTAGGGAAAGCACGGAAACTGAAATCTAGACGGCTGGGCTGTGATTTGTACTTCTTGCAGGGCTGCCACGATTGCCACCCGCGCCGTCCTCTCCAGTCAGCCGGCACGCTATTTTCTTTCGTCAGTCGACTCGACTGAATCGAACTATCGAGTAATTGTTCTTTCCTATGTAGCATGCGCGTCCGAGTAATCGTATTTTATACATTTCTGTCTGGCACATAGAAAGCTAACACATATCTACGTTCTTCTGGCTGGCATTTGTTCGAGAAAAGTCGCAAATATTCTACTGTTTTCTTGTACAGGGAACCTTCGATACGTAGCGTAGGAAATGCGGACTATTCACCGAATAGGCGCATAGAATTGATCATATATGGAAGAGAACCACAATTGTAACTTTCTTATATCACAAGATGGCATTGTCTTGTATATGTGTGTACTCATTTTATACAAAACTTTCTTAAACTTTGCATATGACTTGATTATTTTTTATTATGGTAAAAGTAAAGGTAGGCAACGGCCTTGCCGCAGTGGTAACACCGGTTCCCGTCAGATCATCGAAGTTAAGCGCTGTCGGGTTGGGCTATTACTTGGATAAGTGACCATCCGGTCTACCTTGCGCTGTTGGCAAGCGGGGTCCACTCAGCCCTTGTAAGGCAAACTGAGGAGCTACTTGATAGAGAAGTAGCGGCTCCGGTCTCGGAGACGGACATTCGACTGGGAGAGCGGTGTGCTGACCACATGCCCCCGCATATCCGCATCCAGTGACGTCTACGGGCTGAGGATGACACGGCGGCCCGTCGGTACCGTTGGGCCTTCACATCCTGTTCGGGAGGAGTTTAATTTTTAAAAGTTAAAGTAGCTCAAGATATCTTTAGCGCCCCCTCGTTGAGGTTTTTCTGTATCCGACACTGAGTCTTACCGGCAAGTGCTGTAATGGTGGAGGAGGCCATGCGGACCTTTTTTATGATTAACAGTTTCATAGTTAGTTATGAACGGTGAGACATTATGAAAAGTCTCGCTTATATTCCAGCGTGGACAGCCATCGTATCACTATATCAGTTGGTCACTTCCTAGTTGTTAACCGCACACTCTACAAATGATGGAATATTCGAACCACAAAAGAATGCCACACGATCTTCTGAATTCTGCACAGAAGTTTCGCGGTGATATAGATGATTACAGAATAAATTTTTCACTTAGAAATTGAGTTTTCCTAGCAAACTACAACGGTATTCTGCGCCTACGCTCGAATATGTAACTTTGCCTTTGGTGGACAATGTTCTTGACAACTGAATTTTCCAGGAAAGGGTCAGGGTTCGAGTCCCTTCCCGCACACAGTTTTAATGCTGGGTCGTTGGGAAACGGTTGCACAACTCTGTACAGTGAAAGATGCAGTCTGGGAATAAACCGCAGACGATGGCTATGCCAGACCTTGCAATATTTATTCTCACGGTAGCGAAGATTCACTGACTTATGCGAGGGAACTTCCGAGAGGTTTGAAAGTAGGAGAGACGTATTGGTAGACAGAAGCTGTAAGGCAGATCCTAAGTCGTAGCTGCATAGCTCAATCGATATGACAACGACTAAAATCAAGTATTCGAATTCGAATTGTGATCCTACACTCAGTTTTAATTTGTTATGAACTTCCGATCCAGACGTTGTTCGCAATATTTTTTGCATAAGAAGGGACAATAAACTAGGGAAAATCGCAATGGAATACGGTCTGGCAATTCATATTAAAAAAAGAAAGATAATATCTAGTCACGGATAAGATTTTTATGAGATAATGCTGGTCCAAGGAACTACAATATGGAACAGGTGAAAGAGCTCAACCATTTGTGAATGAACATGAAATTTAAGAGAGACAGGAATATTTAGCCTACAGTAAATTGCGCACTTTGTAATGTTCATGTGACTCTTTAAGAGAACACTCATAACTAGGAAAATAAGGAAAGGGGTACTCTTGAAACTGTATAACTGTTTACCCTTATCTGAAATTTATTTGTTTCGTATGCGTGGACCATGGGTGTATAGACGATGACGAGGATGGAGTTAGCTGAATTCAGGATTTTGGATTTTGTTACAGGGTACATATTTTTGTATAATAAGTAGATCGAAGATTTTGTTACAGAGGGCGTGTATTCAGTTTTTTAACAAAGAACATGGAAATGTTTGCAGAGTGACATGCAAAGAGATTGCCTTGGAAGATTCTCAATTGCGTCCGCAGTAGAAATTTGGGGCCATCTCTAACGTGATCGATCCAGCAGTTTAGATTCGGAGCTGATGATGTAGACAGTGATGATAAGAAAGAGCACTTGGCCACAGGCATAAGATATAATTATTGTCACATAGCCGACAGACGGCTGGCCAACAGTATCTGGACATGGACGAACTCCGAAGAAAGATGGGATTTGTCAAGATTTTCCATGTACCTCAACACTCATGTGACAATAATACATCTTTCCGGTATAACTGTCGCAAAAGTTGAGCTCCTGATCATCATTACTGTAGATGCCGTAGCCTACCAAATATCTCAACGTACATCGTATAAAGAATACCTAAATATTTAGCAGTACGGCAACAATTATGACTTTCTCTTGCACTTTGCACTAACGAAGACAAAGACAACGAAAAATAGTAATTGTTCTTTCTTCATAAACGATTTTTATTCTTGTATTCATTGCGAAGGTTGGTTCTGTGCGGTTCTTCACACTATTCTGTCGTGGGGCGAATAACGACTGCAGCCTACAATAGTTTTTACCCTACACACCTTCCTCCACAGCCAAAATAAATTCTACTCGATTAGTAATGTGTCCTATCAGGCTATCCCTTCTTTTAGTCAATTTTGTCACAAAATGCTTTCTTCCCCACCTCTTCTTAGTATCTCTTCATTATTTACCCGCTTGACCCTTCTAATCTTCATCATTCCTTCATTGAATTACATTTCAAAAGCACTTTTCTCTCCTAGTCTATACTGTTCATCATCCATGTTTCACTTCCATATAAGTCTAAATTCCAAACAAATAATTTAGGAAAAGCTTCCTAACATTTAAATTCGTATTCGATGTTAATGTTAGCACTGAATAGGGGATCATGGAGGAATTGTATAAGGGGGGCTATGCTCCAGACTGAACGCTGAAAGGCATAATCAGTCTTAAATGATGATGATGATGATGATGATGATGATGATGATGATGATGTTAATATATTTCTCTTCCACAGGAAAACTTCTGTTGTTTTTGTCAGTCTAAGTTTTATATCGTCTTTACCTCTACCGTCGTCAGTTATTTTGTTGCCTAAATAGCAGAACTCTACTTTCAGCGTCCCATTTCCTAATCTTTTTCTCTCAGCATCACATTATGTAATTCTACTAATTCCAGTACTCTTGCTTTACTTTCTTTCACGTTCATACGAAACCCTCATTTCACGACGCTTGTCATTCCGTTAAAACACTCTGATAAGTCCGTGGCCGTCTATTGGAGAATAAATCGTCAACAAACCTCAAAGTTCCATTACCCTTGTTTTACCTTTATACTTACCTTACAACCTCTTTCGAAAACAGTTATGCAGAATCGAACATTATGCTGAGTACTGATACAAACGGCTTGTACAAATTGAATAATATAAAGTGTGCTGACAGCACGCCCAAAGCGAACAAACAGAGAAAAGCTGCAGAATGTGTTTTAGCTGAAGAGTACCCTTTTGCTTCCGACGCTATATAACCTAGGCTTAAACGCTGTGCGCGACCACAGCAGGGAAGATGAAGAGGAGATGCAGCGTTATGAGCAAACGCCGCACTGAGGGACGCAACCCACAAAAAAGTCTCTTTGTTTTCATTGCCACGCAGAAACATCTAAAATGCTTCGCAGCAGTAAACGTCGCTGTTGTGGTCTCTACGAACCGCTGCAAACATTGTTGTGGTTTCGTTCAGCAGAAGGCACTAACACCATTGAGGCTACAAAGTGCTTTACACATTAATGATGTGTGCTCTTGTGCCGGAACCCAAGTCTGCATTTCTTTCCTCTACTGCTTACGGATTACAACACTATGGGATGATCGTGCAGACGTTTATGGTAGTAGCAGCCGCATAGTAACAGAGTTTTTGTTTTAAACATGTAGACTGTAAAGTACGCGAACGTAAGTGAAGTGTCCCGTTGTCAGTAGCGAATCACAAAGGAAAAATAGTGACGACTTTAACCTTTGAGAAAATAGGCACTCTTCATTCAAACTGACCATAGCGGTTGTGATCCCACTTGAAGAGGATTCGGACTTTTTTCTCATGTTATCACCACCTGCGAAGCCGATTACTTTTGATCCGGTGTTCAAATCAAATTCAAGGAAACAACACCTTTCATAGGGCTCTGACCTTATGTAACTTTCGAGAATCTCATCTAGTGAACATCTAAATGTGTTATGGTAGCAGGAAAGTTATTTCAAATTTCTATAACGCGTGATATACTGGAAATGATGGGAGGCTCATTGTTATCATGTATGGGGGTTAAAGCTGTGTGTGCGCTACTTTCACAAATATCAGAAATCTACAATGTTATTATTTTGTGTCACTGATAGAGCTAGTTTTATGGTGTTGCTAATTACTAAATATTTCACGCTGGTTGTGGCGAGGTTTGCAATAACAAGCCTCTCTTCTTTTAATCAGGATTGTCAGTATCACTTAAAGCTGTATGACTTCACCTATTTGACCAAACTGATCATCGCCCTGAAGCAAAACAATTGCGCTCTAATAAATTGCAAGATTCGACGACTGGACTAGAAAATCGCATTCCCGCTGAAAATGCACTTTTTTCTCAACAACTTACTTTGCAATCTTAGCAAATAAACGGGTTTCAGGATGAAAATTCAAAGAGATGACAGTCAAAAAGCCAAACAGAAATCACGTATATCAGCTTCCACGCCAAGAGTTTAGTTTATTGCTACCTTAATGATCCTCACCAAACCCATTTCTTTAAACAGCACTTCTTCACGTAACTATTACCTCCTTGATCTAAAGCAAATCTACCCTAGAATTACAACACCCATTAAGGTTAAATCACTGTACATTCTGGTTCAGAAGTCGCAGGTCTCAACGATTCATTTGTTTTCTATGTACGCAAGAGACACACGGATTGCCACACGACTGGTTTATGTATGGTCGTTTTTAACAGGACTACTACTGTGAAAACGCACAAAATGTGTTTCAATTTCTTTATTCCAAAACGGCAGAAAAGTTGATTATACCATACGTTAAAACAGAGGATTTCTGTTCTGGTTTTCGTTGGTTACGTGATCATTCGGTGGGAGCAGGGTCTAAATTCCAGTCCTACCACTCGGCTTTAGGTTTGACAAAGTCAGTAAATGCATATTTCTGTTTGGTTCTTTTGCAAAGGACACGGATGATTTCTTTCCTCATTCTTACCCAATCCCAGTTTACACTTCAGCATTAATGACCAGGTTGTCGACGAACATTAAATACTTATCTTCCTTTATTTTATTTTGAAAATTCCTTCTGGTCATTCACATTTTAATTTTTCAGCGTTTATCTAAATTCCTTCAGGCACTTGCAGGGTGCTTCCTTCGAACAGGACTTAATCTTTCGTCATGTCTTAGCAGTCGTCAATTGAAATGATCAGTTTCCTTGAAGATCGAACAGTCCACGGGTGTACTGCATGTTCTTATTATCCAACGGGCACAATATTTCAGCGGTCAGACATGTCGTCATCGTCAGGTGCGCTGACCAGGGACGATCTCATCGACCGAGATTGCGGCTAAAATCTTAGCAAGCCTTGGGAACCAACACTGAGTATAATTAAGAAGACTCTCAGCAAACAAAACGATTTGGCGATCAGGGTGGACAGAGAACTTACATCAACGCCATCACAGACGCCGACGCTAGAGTCTCCGCGACCGCCGACGCCGACGCGCAGCCGAGGGCGCGGACCGCGTACGGAGCGGTTCGCGGGAGTAGGCAATATTACTTGGCCACGCGCTCTCAGGAGTTTAATTCGTCAGCTCACCCGACGATGGCGATATGTCTGATGGCCGAAATATTGTACCAGTGGGACACTATGAACTGGCTGTACACCTGTGGACTGTTCGATGAACAAATACACCTAGAGAAACTGAAGAATCACAGTTTCTTTGAAGTTGATCGAGCCTTCATTTGTCGTCCTGCAAGTAGCTTGGACATTTCTGTGGAACGATATCTGCTGTTCCATCTACTGGCGGGATGTCTCCTATGGTATTATCACTTTTGCGTGGAGGAGATAAGTGGAATGAATTTCGCCGCAAACTGGCCGTGAACGGAATCTACGTGCATCGGAGGGCAAAAGCAGGTTCTTTTGACATTGGACAATCATCTAGCGACTATGAAGTATGAATCGGTTCCATTGTGGGGATACATAACTACAGAGACGTCCCAAGGATGTTGAAACATGACCCACAGGCCAAGTGATGTTGACCCCATTAGACATATTTGCTAAGACATTAGACATAGACATTAGACATTACACATATTTGCTAAATTAATGGCACGGCGTTTCTTAACAAGATAAATGGAAGCCTCACCGTCTCTATCTTCAAGCAAATCGAGTTTACTTTCTCTACAAATGGCTCATGTTCAGTGACAGCAACTGCCAGGATGACGATGGCAGTAGGAAGAATAAACGAGCTATGCATTTACAAAGACGATTATTGATCTTTAGTCACGGTCCTTTTGTTTTTCGTCCTTCCTCCAGAAGGATCAGTACAGGTAACCAGATACGTTAAATTGTATTTCTCTCAGAAAAAGGCACATTCGTCCTCGCAGTGCTAGTAGATACAGTTCAGCAAGTTTCCTGAATGTGTGAACGTTCAACTTCAGTACTACAGTATTGGAGCCGGTTTATCTCTGAGAGTGATGTCTGTCCCTCATAATTCCGCGATGACTATTCTGCCGTACTTAGAAGACCAGACGTCGGACTTTATAATTGCCTCAAGCACACTCCAAAGTCCACAGCTTCTTCAGCTAGGCCCGATCCATTCCACTGGCTAAATGATTCTTTGATCATCAGATTCATTGCTTGTGACACTTATTTTTCGATTTCTGGCTTCTCATTCGACATTTATTTTATAATGGCGACTTAGGTGGGTTTGTCATGTAATATATTGTCTATCGTGGGCTGTCTGAGGTAGTAACTTGCCGACCTATGGATTTGTGTCTCTGTGGCTTAAGTTGTTGAGTTGGCAGTTGTAAATCATCGAGGCAATGCAGCACTGAAAGTGCACCTACAAGCACAATGATTTGTGTTGACGTTACTTTCCTGAGTTAATTTCTGAGATGGGCTTTCTTACATACGAAGCGATTGATGTCACGACAGAATAGAGTTTTAATGATTAGCAAGTTGCTTCACCAGTTTCTTCTTCCCGTTTGCCGATGAGCACTTGAGACTCCGCTCCTTCAGGGAACACAGACGTTGAGGGCTGCATATTGCGCAATATTTACATCTACTTACTCCTCTCATCGGACTACTCGTCAGACTATACTTTCTGCAATTTCAGAACATCCTCTGTAATAATATCTCCACACTATTCATCGGTTAATACTAAGAATTAATTCTGTTGTCACTTTGTCGTGGAGTATCATTTTACTTGGCTGTATGATAATAAAGACAAATGATCAACACCTACTCTAGAAAAGTGTGGTGTGAGAAAACACCCTATTTTCGTAACAACACTACAACAGGGGAAGATGCTCTATCCAGAAAAAGCCTGACGTTCTACAACAAATTTGATATAACTGCGATGCGGTGACTTCTATGTACACTGTATACGCGCTGTGTCTCCTGGGAATAGTCTGCCGCATTTTCGCTGTTGTTTGGGTAAATATTTTTAAATTTCTTTATGCACTGTATATATAGCTCGAACAAATACTATCATGACACGTTTCGTGTGACGTCCAGCTCTGACTCGAAACGCCAGTTTGTTTCGCGTAACAAAAGAAAACAGTATTGGAAAATTACTTGTTTATTCGATAGAGTGGTCCGACAGTGCTGTGTTCGGTTCAATGATACGTATTAACAGGAAAACACGAAGAATAATAAACAGTACTCCAGCAGCATCTGACGATTCTTACGGAAAGCGCCTGATATATGGTAATATACGTTACTTCGACATTTCGACTATTTCGTAATATGTTCCAGTCTTGTGAAATACCTTACAGAAAACGAGTTTTGTCACGTAACCAATACGGATTTAGAAAATGTAGTTCTTGTGAAACACTACTGACTTTTTATTCACACGAAGTAATGAGTGCTGCCAAAAGGAAGTCTCAAGTTGATGCCCTATTTCTAGATTACCAGAGGGCTTTTCAAATCGTTCCTTAAAAGCTGCTTCTAAACAAATTGCATGCCTATGGAGTATATCTCTGTTGTGCGACTAGATTAGCGATTTTCTGACTGGTAGGTTACAGTTCGCAGCAACTGACGATTAGTCATTTTGCGAAATCATTTAGCGAAACCGAAGTGAAATCTGCGTTTATCCAAAACAGTGACATAGGTCCCATGCTGTTCTTAATTTATGTAAACGATTTAGAAGACAATCTGAAGAGCCCTCTTCAACTTTTTGCAGTTGAAGCTGACGTTTACTGTCTAGTATAGACCCCAAAAAACCAAAGCGAATTGCAAAATAGTATCTGCATTGTCTCGAATGAAAAACAGTCCACAGTTGCACTAAATTATGTTTATTTTAAACCTAGACCAGACTCTCTGCTATAATAATATAGCCTTCTTCAGAAGTCATACACGCTAATATATGAAAAATGTCTTAGTGTGTTTGACTTCTAAGGCTATATTATTATAGCACACACCATGGTCAAGGTTTAAAATAAACATAATTTAGTGCAACTGTGCGCTGTTTTTCCTTCGAGACAATTTAGTAACGGTTGCTGTTGTCGGTGCCATGGTGAAAATAATATAATATCTGCATATATAAGATCTAAAAAAAAAGAAATTCAGTCACTTATACCAAATGTTGGGATAGTGAACCAAACACTGCATGTTATTGGCAGAACACTTCTGAGATGATCGCCTTCTTCCAGACAGTTATAGTGGGGAACTAAAGTTAACGTGGATTCCGAACTACAGTGCAGCCTGGCAGTTTTCCCGTTATTGAATCATTTCCAGGAGTGAAAGAACCGATAAGTAGCTTGAAAAATTGCGAGCTTTACTGGTCACGGAATTCTGAACCTTTGGACTTGTAGTCTGATACTAATCCGCTTTGCCAAGGAGCCACGAAAATATATCGATCCTCTGAGAAACAAAAGCTTCAGTATCTCGGTACATAAAAAGGGCAAAAGCGTTACCAATACAGCAGATTAATTTGCTCTCTCAGCACTGTCAACTGTCTTCGTTTGATATCTAGTCTTGAGTTGAGGATTTGTATGAGAACATGCACACGAAGAGAAGGTAGAAATGCCAAATTTCGTTTTAAAAGTCTACAGTACTTTGATACATGAATTCGTACTGTAAATAAGAAAACGCTTTTGCCATTACTGTTCTGTTGAACTACATTCTCCATAGATGAGAAGTATTCCTATTTTCACTTCGATGGTGTACATTAAACTTACACGAACCTGCAACAGCGGACGGTTGACTGAACGAGCGGTGTGCATTTTGCACGTGTTTCCATTTGTTTGTCGTAATTCCAGCAAGTGGACGAGTTCTGTTACCAAGGTTACCTCTACTGTGTGCTACTACACGCGAAGCAATGTCAGTTTTTTAAATAAATTTATGCTTACGTTAGTAGTACGCAGTGATGCATTTTTCAACAGGTGTTGAAGTGAGGAAGTGGACTACCCAATAAAAAATATGAGGTACTATTTAAATTACGTTCTAGTGTTCATATCTTCGTAAACATCGTTTCCTTGATACATTTTTATTTTCTTTTTGGACAAGAAGTTAGTTATGGTGGCCAAGATAAGTAGGATACACTGTGTACGTGTAGGACAGTTACTCTGCAGCAAGATATATATACCTCTTAATAAGCAGATTATCTCAGCATTTTAAACTTTTGAATTTTTTGACTATTTATACGAAATATTGAACATAAATTTTTTGTTAGATGACAGACTGCAACTGTCTTTTGGTTTCGTGCTGCGGGATAGTCGCTTAGTGATATACACTCCTGGAAATTGAAATAAGAACATCGTGAATTCATTGTCCCAGGAAGGGGAAACTTTATTGACACATTCCTGGGGTCAGATACATCACATGATCACACTGACAGAACCACAGGCACATAGACACAGGCAACAGAGCATGCACAATGTCGGCACTAGTACAGTGTATATCCACCTTTCGCAGCAATGCAGGCTGCTATTCTCCCATGGAGACGATCGTAGACATGCTGGATGTAGTCCTGTGGAACGGCTTTCCATGCCATTTCCACCTGGCGCCACACTTGGACCAGCGTTCGTGCTGGACGTGCAAACCGCGTGAGACGACGCTTCATCCAGTCCCAAACATGCTCAATGGGGGACAGATCCGGAGATCTTGCTGGCCAGAGTAGTTGACTTACACCTTCTAGAGCACGTTGGATGGCACGGGATACATGCGGACGTGCATTGTCCTGTTGGAACAGCAAGTTCCCTTGCCGGTCTAGGAATGGTAGAACGATGGGTTCGATGACGGTTTGGATGTACCGTGCACTATTCAGTGTCCCCTCGACCATCACCAGTGGTGTACGGCCAGTGTAGGAGATCGCTCCCCACACCATGATGCCGGGTGTTGGCCCTGTGTGCCTCGGTCGTATGCAGTCCTGATTGTGGCGCTCACCTGCACGGCGCCAAACACGCATACGACCATCATTGGCACCAAGGCAGAAGCGACTCTCATCGCTGAAGACGACACGTCTCCATTCGTCCCTCCATTCACGCCTGTCGCGACACCACTGTAGGCGGGCTGCACGATGTTGGGGCGTGAGCGGAAGACGGCCTAACGGTGTGCGGGACCGTAGCCCAGCTTCATGGAGACGGTTGCGAATGGTCCTCGCCGATACCCCAGGAGCAAAAGTGTCCCTAATTTGCTGGGAAGTGGCGGTGCGGTCCCCTACGGCACTGCGTAGGATCCTACGGTCTTGGCGTGCATCCGTGCGGCGCTGCGGTCCGGTCCCAGGTCGACGGGCACGTGCACCTTCCGCCGACCACTGGCGACAACATCGATGTACTGTGGAGACCTCACGCCCCATGTGTTGAGCAATTCGGCGGTACGTCCACCCGGCCTCCCGCATGCCCACTATACGCCCTCGCTCAAAGTCCGTCAACTGCACATACGGTTCACGTCCACGCTGTCGCGGCATGCAACCAGTGTTAAAGACTGCGATGGAGCTCCGTATGCTACGGCAAACTGGCTGACACTGACGGCGGCGGTGCACAAACGCTGCGCAGCTAGCGCCATTCGACGGCCAACACCGCGGTTCCTGGTGTGTCCGCTGTGCCGTGCGTGTGATCATTGCTTGTACAGCCCTCTCGCAGTGTCCGGAGCAAGTATGGTGGCTCTGACACACCGGTGTCAATGTGTTCTTTTTTCCATTTCCAGGAGTGTAGATTAACACGCTGATACCAATTGTACATTAACGTAAACTGATAATATTTTAGCAACATCTCTAGAATAATATTCATCACACCGATATCTGAACACCGTCTCTGAACATCACTAGTGTCAAAACCTTCTCGGGAGGTCTTCAGATGAGGAAGGAAACTACTGCAATGTGAGAAACACTTATGGCAGATATGCGTTTAACTTTTGAAAAATACCGTAACAATGGAAAAGCGAATGGAGATAATAAGGAGACAGCATGATGAGCTTCAGAAAGTATCACTGAACAGGGAAGATCCTCCTGAGACCAAAGCGCGCTATTCCCTCGTCAAGTGAAGTTGCGTGATCATCTTCTACAACAAGAAATTTATCTCCATCGGCGTAGGTCTTTCATTTATTTTTTCTGTGGTGGGCAACCGACGTACGTTGTGTCAAAACAATTAAACGAGAGGAAGGCTTCCGTAATATATCTTGCATCTCATTACTAGTAACAGCTACGCAGCATGAACTGAGAGAAGGGTTGCATGAATTATTATATGAAGCTGCTTGAGTGTAGTATAAACTGAGCGGAGATAGTGCCCAACGAATCTTCTACTTTAAAACAGTGAAAGCAAATGAAGTTACCACCAGTTTTCGATAATGTGGTAAAAAGTGAAAAGGATATATACATAACACTGTGTGGACTACAGAAAGAAGCTGTTGCTGGCCTAAGAAGAACCATGTATATCTTATGACCTGAGATGTTTTTGAAGTCCTTTTTGTATTGTGAGTTCTTACTTCTCAACTGAAATATACATTTTGTAATATAAATGAACTTCTCTGTCGATTATATTTTATATAATCGTAATCTAACTGCGTAGGCTTCCGCGGCCAGAGTCAGTCGACATGAAAGTTCTCTGGGTGTGGTACCGCGTCATAAAGTATAAAACTACTGCAGCACTAGTTTTATACACCATGACGCGGTACCACACCCAGAAAACTTTTATGTCGAATAATCGTAATCGTTGACAAGTCTGGGAGCACTACTAGAATGTGTTCACCATTTATAAAATTTTTTCCATATTCATGCTGTGTATGGCGAGTCTCGCTGCCGATTTATTTTGAAAATTGATGTGAATCGTACATCCAACAGTCCCCATTGAAAAGCACTTATTACATACATCCACAAATGTCTCATGGAACACACACTGTGAAGCAACAATTAGTGATGGTACAAAATTATATTAACAAGTTGACATGTAAAAACCAGTTAAGGCCGTGGATGTACGTCTTCAGTGGTTTCCCTAGATCGCTGAATCCAAATGCCACAAAGATTCTTTTGAAAAGGAAACGACCAATATCCTTCCCCATCCTGTTCCAATCCTAGCTTGCGTTTCATCTCTAATGACCTTTCTTTCTTCCTTTTTATTACACAAAGAAAATGAGGACCATTCGAAACATATTTTGGTTCAAGAGTGCCTAAAACGTCCTGGAAAACGAAAAGAATCACTTAAGAACACTACTCTTTATGTAATCCAGTGAGAGATAACGCTTGTTTGTACACTTTACGCTAACACAGGTTTTAACACGACACTCTATATCACTGATGTTGTAACAATAACACTGATGTGCACTCTAAGTAAATATTGATATATTATTATTATAGTCTGTTCTCAAATGAATGCCTTCCTTTCATTGCATGATATTAAGAAGCATATTTCTTTTATAATCCACATGTAGAGAAACAGTTTGTCATTTCACTGACTCAAACAAAGGGAAGTTGTGAGTCCATAATTAGAATCGTGTTGTTTACAAAAGAAAAGTTGGATCAAAATCCCTCTATATCTAGAGGTGTTAGAGCGCCAAAGGAAAAGATGTGAGGGCGCGAAGGTAGAGCGCCAGGAGGAAGTGAGTCAGTCAGAAGCTAGCCGCCGAAGTGTGAACGTCCTGGAGTCGAGAGCGAGGCAAAATTATTTCAAAATTGTTAGAAGAGGGCCCATAATGGAATTACTATGAGCATGTTGCAACGTGGCATAAGGTGGAATACTCTAATATACCTGACAGCGAAACGAAGAAATGTAATAGATCAGTTTGCACGAAGAGCAATGACTGCGTAATACTTCCTAGCACATCGCTGCAGCAGATCATCACTCGGGCACCTCTTGGCAATATAGAGATTATTTAGTCTTTTAACATGAATCACTCATTTCATTGAAGGGCGTCAATATATTTGCGTAACTGAGTCTCCATGTGTAACCTGAATATCGCCGACCTACTTCACCTAACCTGTTCCTGATCCTGAAAGTTTCTGAGTATCAATAAATGTGAAGCTAATTACTTGCCTTACTTGAATTCTAATAATTAAAGCGTTCAAATCATTGAATCAGTGTAAAAGGTACTGTGGTTCAAAAATTACTCATGATAATCTAAAAATCAAATTGCTGCAGAAAGCACTAGATTTAAATTTGCATGCTACTCTGAAACAAATTTTGCTTGAATTAGTGATGCAAAATTCATCAAATGTACTAAGCGTTTCTGTGTATGAAAATTGTTGCTGAATGCTATCATGGGATCCCATAGCCTTGAAACTGTTTTTATACGTGGTTGATTAACTCACTTTAAAGAGGTATTGTGTTTATTAAGTCGGTCAGATATAAACGTGATAGTGTAAAAAGTTTTATTACTTTGTCCATGCTTAATAGAAGGCAGCGTCGTGGAACGTATAAGTAATTTATGTTTCTAACATATTCTGGGCTAATTATAGTGTTGAGGTTTTACATTTTACTTCCGAATCCGGAACGCAAAGAAAGAAAAAGTTATTGACAACTACTCTGAAATTATTGTTCCGATTTGGACTGGAGACCGTTTTTGTTTATCTGGTGGCATACTGTATTTAATGGATAATGAACGTAGGTTCGAATTTTACAGTTTTATTCTCTCTTTTTAATATAATGCTATGTTTGGGAACAAAGTTAACAATCCGATTCCTTTAACCTTTTAACGCACGATCACGCTCACTTAATCATATATAAAGGGGTATCACTTACCAAAAGGCATATAGTACAAATGGGTGTTATAAGGTAAGGAAAAGCACGGCAGAACCGGAGCTGGACTAATTACACAGCGAGTTTGCATGTAGTTTTTAGAAATATTCTAGGCGAATTCCGTGCTGATTCTGATTCCCCAACTCCGTCTGAAAAAGAATTCATCCAATATGGAACAGAAGTTATATTCTTCGCAACGGATGTTGTATCAGATTTTCTCGCCAATATATGGGTAAATGACGATGTACCAATGAATGGCATACGACGGGGTACGCGTAAGGAACTATTTAAAGTGGCACGACTACATAAAAGTAACTGTTTGTAAGACAGATACCAGACTGAGATACACTGGAAGAATTCTCCCACCACACTCGAAGCAGTTAGCTTACAAAACCGTCGTTCGACCATACCCGAATATTCCTTGTTAGTCTAGGATCCGAACTAGACAGATTTGATAGATGAATTAGGGAGCAGCACGTTTCGTCACAAGTTCATTTAGTAAAGCGAAAGCGTAAAGATATGATCATGATAAGGCAACACCAGTAGCTGAGGCTACACTGTGCATCACAGTGTGGTTTACTGTTAAATTTCCAAATGAGTAATTTCTTAAGCGCGTCAGCCAATGTATCTCTCCCCCCCACGTATAACTCTCTAAGAAACCATGAAGGGAAAATTAGAGGGACCTCAGCTCACACTGATGGAGTTCTTCCCGAAGACTGGAACAGAAACCGTGGAAAAGTAAGAGTGGTACTCAAAGTACCCTCCGCCACACACCCTAAAGTTCTTTGCTGAGTGTAGATGTAGATGTACATGCAGACCACGAAAAATATTTATTGCTGGATCAAAGCATGGTGAATGCCAGTCACATGATGATTCTGAAGGAATAGATGAATGAAGAAAAATAAGGATTTAGAGTTCCGTGGACGACGAAGTCATTTGAGATGGAGTACAAGCTAGCATTGGGGAAGGTTTGGAAAAGAAATTGACCGAATCCTTTTTAAAAAAAAACTTCCCAAGATTTTGATTAAACGATGTAGCGAAATCACGTAAAACAAAAATATGGACGTCTGGACGGGGATTTGAACGCCAGCCTCCTGAATAATATTCCAGTGCCTCAGAACCACGCCAACTCACTCAGTGATTTCGATAGAGTAGTAGGATTTTAGGACATATACTGTATTCGACCATTATGAAGTACCTCGAAGGAAACGATTTCTTTACATATAGCGCGGATTCAGAAAATATCGTTCTTCTGAAACACAACTAGCTCTTTCTACTCATGAAGTAATAAGTGCTATCGACAGGGGATGTCAAATTGATTCCATATTTTATTCCAGAAGGTTTTTGACACCGTTTTTCAGAAGCATCTTCTAACCAAACAGCGTGCCTAAGGAGTATCGCCTCAGTCAGACAGGTCACAGTTCGTAGTAATAGACGGAAAGTCATCGAGTAAAACAGAAGTAATATCCGGCGTTCCCCAAGGAAGTGTTATAGGCCCTCTATTGTTCCTGATCTACACTCCTGGAAATTGAAATAAGAACACCGTGAATTCATTGTCCCAGGAAGGGGAAACTTTATTGACACATTCCTGGGGTCAGATACATCACATGATCACACTGACAGAACCACAGGCACATAGACACAGGCAACAGAGCATGCACAATGTCGGCACTAGTACAGTGTATATCCACCTTTCGCAGCAATGCAGGCTGCTATTCTCCCATGGAGACGATCGTAGAGATGCTGGATGTAGTCCTGTGGAACGGCTTGCCATGCCATTTCCACCTGGCGCCTCAGTTGGACCAGCGTTCGTGCTGGACGTGCAGACCGCGTGAGATGACGCTTCATCCAGTCCCAAACATGCTCAATGGGGGACAGATCCGGAGATCTTGCTGGCCAGGGTAGTTGACTTACACCTTCTAGAGCACGTTGGGTGGCACGGGATACATGCGGACGTGCATTGTCCTGTTGGAACAGCAAGTTCCCTTGCCGGTCTAGGAATGGTAGAACGATGGGTTCGATGACGGTTTGGATGTACCGTGCACTATTCAGTGTCCCCTCGGCGATCACCAGTGGTGTACGGCCAGTGTAGGAGATCGCTCCCCACACCATGATGCTGGGTGTTGGCCCTGTGTGCCTCGGTCGTATGCAGTCCTGATTGTGGCGCTCACCTGCACGGCGCCAAACACGCATACGACCATCATTGGCACCAAGGCAGAAGCGACTCTCATCGCTGAAGACGACACGTCTCCATTCGTCCCTCCATTCACGCCTGTCGCGACACCACTGGAGGCGGGCTGCACGATGTTGGGGCGTGAGCGGAAGACGGCCTAACGGTGTGCGGGACCGTAGCCCAGCTTCATGGAGACGGTTGCGAATGGTCCTCGCCGATACCCCAGGAGCAACAGTGTCCCTAATTTGCTGGGAAGTGGCGGTGCGGTCCCCTACGGCACTGCGTAGGATCTACGGTCTTGGCGTGCATCCGTGCGTCGCTGCGGTCCGGTCCCAGGTCGACGGGCACGTGCACCTTCCGCCGACCACTGGCGACAACATCGATGTACTGTGGAGACCTCACGCCCCACGTGTTGAGCAATTCGGCGGTACGTCCACCCGGCCTCCCGCATGCCCACTATACGCCCTCGCTCAAAGTCCGTCAACTGCACATACGGTTCACGTCCACGCTGTCGCGGCCTGCTACCAGTGTTAAAGACTGCGATGGAGCTCCGTATGCCACGGCAAACTGGCTGACACTGACGGCGGCGGTGCACAAATGCTGCGCAGCTAGCGCCATTCGACGGCCAACACCGCGGTTCCTGGTGTGTCCGCTGTGCCGTGCGTGTGATCATTGCTTGTACAGCCCTCTCGCAGAGTCCGGAGCAAGTATGGTGGGTCTGACACACCGGTGTCAATGTGTTCTTTTTTCCATTTCCAGGAGTGTATATTAACGACATAGGAGACAATTTAAGTAGCCGTCTTAGATTGTTTGCAGATGATGCTGTCATTTACCGTCTTGTAATGTCATCAGATGATCAAAACGACTTGCAAAATGATTTAGATAAGATATCTGTATGGTGAGAAAAGTGACAATTGACCCTGAATAAGGGGATAAGTGTGAAATTATTCACATGAGTTCTAAAAGAAATGAGCTAAATTTCGATTACGCGTTAAGTCACACAAATCTTAAGGCTGTAAATCAACTAAATACTTAGGGATTACAATTACAAATAACCTAAATTGGAACGATCACATAGATAATATTGTGGGTAGAGCAAACCAAAGACTGCAATTCATTGGCAGAACACTTAGAAGGTCTACCAAAGAGACTGCTTACACTACGCTCGTCCGCCCTGTTCTGGAGTATTGCTGTGCGGTGTGGGATCCGCATTAGGTGGGACTGACGGATGACATCGAAAAAGTACAAAGAAGGGCAGCTCGTTTTGTATTATGGCGAAATAGAGGAGATAGTGTCACAGACATGATACGTGAATTGGAGTGGCAATCATTAAAACGAAGGCGATTTTCGTTGCGACGGAATCTTCTCATGAAATTTCAATCACCAGTTTTCTCCTCCAATTGCGAAAACATTCTGTTAGCAGCACCTACATAGAGAGAAATGATCATCACGATAAAATAAGAAAAATCAGGGCTCGCATAGAAAAATTGAAGTGCTCGTTTCCCCCGCGTGCCGTTCGAGAGTGGAACGGTAGAGAGAGAGCATGAAGGTGGTTCACTGAACCCTCTGCCAGGTACTTTATTATGAATAGCAGAGTAATCTCGTAGCTGTAGATGTAGATAGAGACGATAACGGCACGAAGAAGAGGGACACGAATGGAGAGATGGGTTTTGATCATGTACTTTGGTAAACATTCGGAAGGCAGGAAGAAAGAAGGACTGTATTTTAATGTGCAGTCGACGACCAGGTCATCAGTAGCGGAGCAAAAGTTCGGATAGGAAAAGAAGTTCGCCGTATGTTTTCCAAAAGAACTATTCTGGAATTATATGAGGAAAACATACATCAGGATGGTCGGACAGAGATCTGAACCCGATGCTCCTAAATATGAGTTGACGTGTCAACAACCACGTCGTCCCGTTCAGCATGAGTACTACAAAGCGAAAACGGAGCATGTGGAGTATCAGACTGCCTGTGAAATTGTATTGATGAGTTACTAGGAAACAGAACACAGCATGTCATTCTTGACGGATAGAAAACTTGAGACATAAAATTAACTTCGGGCGTACCACAAGGGAGTGTTACAGGAATGTTACTTTATACAGTGAACATGGTGTCCCAGAAATGTTGTGACGAAAATCGAGGGATTGTAGAGGGTGTCCTGAGGAACAAATCGAGGATAGGAAACGATGTACAGAAACGCCATCCAACGACGCTAGAGAACATCGAAGTTGTAGGCGCCAGCGCCTGCCACTAGTCCACCCCTTCGGCAGCAAACGTGACATTACACTCTGACGGACCGTTGGCGGAACGTCTCGCAATGTTGCTTGTTATTCAGTGATCGCGAATGATTGCTACGACTGCCAGTGGAGAATATGGAGCTAGGTGCTACACAAAAAGGCCTTGTTCAAACGTTCAAATGTGTGTGAGATCTGATGGGACTTGACTGTTAAGGTCATTAGTCCCTAATCCTACACACTACTTAACCTAAATTATCCTAAGGACAAACACACACACCCATGCCCGAGGGAGGACTTGAACCTCCGCCGGGACCAGCTGCACAGTCCATGACTGCAGCGCCTTAGACCACTCGGTTAATGCCGTGTGGCAAAAAGGCCTCGTCTTGTATGAATTGGGTGCTCTGTTGCCTCAATAGATGATGGTGTTGGACACGGGTTTCCATCTGCAGTATATTTTTCTTCTGTATACCGAAAAGCATTGTAGATTTTAGAGGATTCCAGGAGAAAAATAAACAGCAGACTGGGACCCATGTCTGAAACCTTCATCCTTCATTCCGGGGGAAAAATAAACAGCAGACAGGTACCCACATCTGAAACCTTCATCCACTGAGGCATTAGAGCATTGCATTCATAGGAAAGACGGCATTCCTATGCAGCAGCTAGCTCCATCTTCTCCACTGGCGACCGTGGCAATCATTCGTGGTCACTGAATAACAAATAACATTACGAGACGATCCGACTATGGTCCGTCAGCTTACAAAGTCACACTTGGAGCCGAAGGGGTGGCCTACTGACAGACAGCGGCACCTGTAACTTCGACGCTCTCTGGCGGCGTTGCACAGCGTTTCAGAGACGGGTTCCTATCTACGATTTGTCCCTTAAAACACTCTCTACAACCCCTCGAAGTTTACGGCAACATTCCTGGGTCACCTTGTATATAAATGACTTAGTGAATAGTGTCGGTATTTCCATGAGGCTTTTCGCTGAAGACGCTGGTGTATACAAAAAAATCACAACGCTAGAAAATCGTAGTGAAATGCTAAAGACCTGATGGACGCCTGTTGCGGGGATTGGCAGTTGAACCTCAACATAAACAGCTGTAACGTAATGTTCGTAAAGTGGCAAGAAGACCTATTATTATACGATTAAAAGATGACGGATCAATCAGGAGAATGTGCGTACAGAGCGATTTAAAGCGGAACGCCCACTGAAATCTAATCGCAGGTAAGGTAATGCCAGACTGAGTTTCATTGGATGAATACTCAGGTAGTGCAGCCCACCATCTACAGTACCCCAGGAATCCTCCAGTAAATCTCAGTGTGACATCTGCGTTACTTGTAAATAGTTTTACTTTGTCTTACCTTACAAGACCCTCGTTCGAGCAACACTTGAATATTATTTGTCAGTGTGGGATCCTGGGGCACATCAGTTATTACTTCACTGCGATCCGTGTGAGATAGAATTCATGCAGGAAATAGAGAAGTTCGAAATAACGGCGGAACATATCGTGGCAGGTTCATTTCGTAAGCATGAAAGCATCATAGAGATGCTCAGTCTGCTCAAGTGCAGTGGATACAAGAGTGACATATAGCACTGTATGGTACAGTGCTAAAATTACGAGAGCTTACGTTCGCAGAAGAATTAACCAGTATATTGCTTCCTGCTGCGTACGTCTCACCAAGTGCCCGTAAAGTAAAAATAAAGAGATTCGAACTGATACGGAGCCATACCAACAATTGTTTTTCCCGAGTGCCATTCGTGACTGGAACAGGAAAGAATGGCAGTGACAGTGATACACAAAGTACCCTCCTCTACACAACATAACGTGACGTGTGGTGTACAGACGCAGATGAAGATGTAGAGGCACTATTTCAGGCTACGACATTAATTCGAAGCGTAAATGATATCAAACTGGAGTGGTCCTAGGTGATAAACGCTTAACACGAACCTCAGCTGCTTGTGAAGGTGTCGTTAGGCTGTCACTCATTACGCTTGACGTGAGTCACTGGTCGTATTTGGAACGCTTCAGCACTCGAGTTTTCCGGGTAAGCATCAGATAATGTTTGCCAACGCGACGAGTCGTAACACTTTATCTGCTGAGGGAAAACACCACGACTCCCAAAGCTCGACGGATATGGACTTATCTTTAGCGGATATTTGCTTTCCGTCGGCCTTTACGACTCGATGTTGCTTGAAGGTGTCAATGTTTCGTCTTACGGAGCAGACACAGCGCGCTGGTGTTCTACACACCGTTGGCACCAACGCACAGCACAAACCTTATACGCATCCTCCTAACACTGCCTGGTACTACGGAAACCAACTCTCTGTGGTACTCATCTGCTTAATAAGGTACACGCGTCACTTTATGAACCACAAAACAGTTGTATAATATGGTGGTGTGAAATATTTCATGTTTTATACTCAGTTCTGTGAAAAGTTTTGGTCAGAGTGTTTTGGAAATGTTTTTCTTCTTGGTAAATAAAAAGTCGTAATGTTTCTAATGTCAGTACACGAACCAGAAAGTAGCACAGTGACTGTATAATGTTACAAAATGCGGACAAAATATCTGTAGCAGCTTCATGCACCCAATGAGGCGTTTTCTTCAAAAGTCTGAAATAAGATCAGCATTCAGACATGCACAGAGAGTTAATTAGCTATCTAAAATTTCACTAATATTCGTTTAACGATGAATGATTTTAATACTATTCCTGTCAGCTCGTTATTCGTCTAAAAATAAATGCTTCGAGTACTTCTCCTTGCGTTTTGATTTTTTTGGATTTAATCTGGATTCAAAGCAAGATAAAGATCATCAGATTTAAATACCTGAAGTCGTTGCGAATGTTGGTGGAATGACATTCTCCAGTTACACGTGAAATAGATATTCCATTAGATGACTTCATAGAGAGAGAGTGGGTATTTGCAATAAAGTGAAACCATGTACAGCATCCAGTGACTGGAACTACAATTTTTCCGCAAGCCGTCACAGTTTCGTAACTATTTCTCATCCCCTTCGATAAGATTTTTTTTACGAAATAAATGAGTGATGATATATTTGCTGACGTGAAAGAAAGACATAATACCTCCACGTTCATTTCTCAGAGCTACAGCCTTTTCCGTAAAAAAGTACCTATTGTCCACAAATATTTCTAATTTGCAATGATTATCTGTTTTTAAGGTAAGTAAAAATAAGTTTACATAACTATGATTCGTTTGCCTATATACAGATACACTACACTGCCGCCGCGCGGGATAGCCGCGTGGTCTCAGGCGCCTTACCACGGTTCGGGCGGCTCCCCAACTTACTTTAAGTTAGATTAAGTAGTGTGCAAGTCTATGGACCGATGACCTCAGCCGTTTGGTTCCATAGCAACTTCCCGCGAAAAACACTATACTGCTGAAGTGATAAGCAAATAAACAGCCGCGCGGCAGAAAGATAGGTATAGTGACTGGTCAGCTTAGCTATATAGTAATAACTAATAGCATAAATAATATAATACAAAAATTATATCTAAAATAAAAATTGTCTAATTTTCTTCAGTATGCAGATCGTAGTTTTTTATTTCCAGTATTACCGTATTCCGTCAATGCCGCCTATCTCCATACCTTATGTTGTAGTTACAGAGTAGCCTGTCATGAGGGAACTGTCAGTTCATTGTCATATACTACAGTATACAATGGCAGTGCAGCACAACTATCGTGAGATGTTCCTGCACCAATAGCAACCATATCACACTTCTTTTGCATCGGTAGATTGGTTCCTATAGCAGCCAGTGATTTGTGTTGTACGTTTTGTTGATTGAGTGTAAAGCCTTTATCACTTTTGTGAAGGTACTTTCACAGAAACAAAGTTAATTAGGCTAATAAACATGTTCAATCGTAACTACATTATCACTCCGTAACGAGCCACAATCACCGTCTGTTACTTAACTGAAGAATTTATACTTCCGGCCTATAGCTCCATCAGACTTCTTTAGGGTAGTGAAAATTCAAGTTAAGGCAGAAGTTTCCGTGTCACCAAAACTATTATAAGCCACCCTAAATAATGTTTTCGTCTCTTTGAACTGGGAAACCGAAGAAGGGCTACCACCTGATGACACTGTACTGTGTGCCCTTGGTATAGATAAGCTTTAACAAAGTGTGACAAAACATAATAGAGCAACACTGAAAGAACCAGATGGTTATAATTACACTGACGGTGTTCCGAGCGCTCTAGTACAAGCTGTATACATCGCAGGGAGATGAAAAGTCGGTGGTATGTCCGTTAATCGGTGTGTTCGCGAAGTATACTGAAAACAATAACAGTTCAAATTTCTGCCACCAGGTGAAAATATGACGTTGTAAGCAATCAGAATATGTTATGTTTCCAGTTTTGACGTCAGTATGCTGTTTGTTGCTTGGTGTCATGTTGTTTATTTCTTTTGTGAAGTGACTGTTGGTGTAAAGGGTTAAGAAGTTTGAGATTTTCCGTACGAAACGCAATGGCTATCGGGAAGAAAGTCCGCTCTCAGCTGGTAAAGTTATTTTATCGGAAAGACAGCAACAGCAGTACTGCTTCGCGGTAATATCGCCGAGAGAAACAGCTGCGAAGAGGCCCCATGTCACTAACTGTGCTAAAGAATATCATCAAGAAATTTGAAGAAACAGGTAAATTAGATGGTGCAGCAGGGAAGGACAGGCGTCCCATTCCCATGGCAGTTGTTGACGTTTCTGTAGACATAGCCGACCGTGCAGCAAATCTCTCAAATTCTGCAGCCAGCATTAGAGCTGTGTTGCGGGAATCATCTCTCCCCTGGTCGTTGAAAAAATTTTGCGGCGCAGTTTACGTTGGTATCCCTATAAGATTCAAATGGTTCAAATGGCTCTGAGCACTATGGGACTTAACTTCTAAGGTCATCAGTCCCCTAGAACTTAGAACTACTTAAACCTAACTAACCTAAGGACATCACACACATCAATGTCCGAGGCAGGATTCGAACCGGCGACCGTAGCGGTCGCGCGGTTCCAGAGTGTAGCGCCTAGAACTGTACGGCCAACCCGGCAGGCTAATAAGATTCATAATGATGCCCTAAGATAGACTACGACGCCATGACTTTGCTTTTCGTTTTCTGGTATGCACGAAAATGGATGACATCACTCTGGCGAATTTCTTCGGACGGACGAGGCACATTTTACTCTTCATGGTACCGTGAATGCACAGAACTTTTGCATATGGGGCTCTACTCTGCCACCTGTTGTGCAGGGACATTCACTGCACTCAACTAATATGACTGTGTGGTGCGGTTTCAAAAACTGCGTTACTCTCGTTCTGTTTTCCTTCGAGGATGTGACACCTCGCGGGGCTGTTGGGTGTTCAGTGACATCAGTAAGTTTTACGGACCTTGTTGTGCGACGTGAATTTCCATCTTTGTAAGAACGTAACCGTATCCACTGCTGTCATGCAAGATGAGGCGACACCACATGTCGCTTGCCAGGTGAAAGATTTTCTTAAAAAAACCTTCTCTAACTACCACGTCACCTCTACGTAATTCCAAGATATATGGTCTTCCAGATCCCCCGACCTAAATCCATGTGCCCTCTGGCTGTGTGGATATCTGAAAGACAGTATCTATCAGGGATGTATCCGGACTATTCCTGATGTGAAGGACAGCGTGTGGTTACATATCGCTCTGATTACACTAGATATGCTGCGAGCAACATTCGACCATGCCGTATTATGCATGAAGCATGTTGCTGAATCTCGAGACCATATTGAACACAATATGTTGTGTGACCTAACGAACTTTCCAGAACCACCTTATCATGTGGTCCATCGTTCCTCCCGTTTTCCTGCACCCACACCACATTCCAACGACTTACAGCCCTATATTTTCACCTGGTGGCAGAAAATAGAACTATGATTTTTTCAGCGTATTCTTGCGTGCGGGCCGATTAATATGATGTTTCAGCGAACTGCTATGTATACAGCCCGCGCTGTAGTACCCGGACCACACTCAGTTTAATTCTAACCACCCGCTATGTAACATATGATTTCCTGGTCACGCTTGTGTGTTCTTCCTGTGGCTGTTTTCTATGGTAGGGTCGGTTTCTGACGGAAAGATGCTGTCTCCAACCTGGAATTGGTGGGATGGTCTTTCCCTAACCCTGCTAAATAGGTGTTCGTCTGGGCCAGCTGAAGGTACAGCGAATTCACCATGACGGCCCGTGTCTTCCATTGATGACAAACCTCTGAAGCGATTGTTAGGAAGCAAAAACTTACAAAAGCGCTCTGAGTGACAATAGGAGATGTAAAATGAAATCCCAACGTTCTGCTCCTCAATTTGATTGGCTGAAAGTGGAGCATTTTGGGAGCTTGCCAAATCGAGGAGTGGCCGGCAGTCCTCGTGGAATGTAGAAGTTGCGTGTCCTGTGGGCCAGAGGTTGTGTTGTCGTAGCGTATTTCAGAAGCTGGAAGAGGGTTATTCATCTTGATCAACCGAGTTAGTTCTTGTAGTAAAGAAGAATGAAGAGATTCCAGAAGTGCGTTCCCGCGCACAGCCGTGAATTTCGACTTGAACTTACCTGTGATTAGGAGAAGGACAAAAGTATTTTAATGAAGAGGCGCATTTGAAGAGGTTTACTAGAAGCCAATAAAATATATTTATTTCTGCGCAGATTCGAGACTGATGCTTTTGTGAAACCATTACTCTAATGCCTTTGAACTGTATTCTGTTATTTTGTTGTGATTATCGGTGGACGTTGTTAGTAGCCATTTGGAGGTGGTGTATGAAGTGTTAGCGGTGAACATATCCAGTTCAGCGGTCGGGTCTCAGAATTTTCCTGAAAGTAGTTAAATAGCTACAAGACTTTTGATTATTGGCTTTTGGGTTTGAGAAACCTAACTCTATCTCGTGGATCAAAGCAAGGGTGGCGATGTGTTTTTGGACTGATTTTATAGTGTAGCGGAGCTGATAATTAATCTGCTATTAAAGTTTCCAACAAAATCCGCGAAGCAGTACTTCGCGCAGTTTGTTACGTGTGCCGCACTTCGCTAAAGGTGTGTCCACTAGCAAGTAACTTCCGCAGGTAACTGCTGTAGGTGCTTGCTGAGGTGTTTACATTACGAGAAAAACTTGTGAAAGTTGCATTGGCCAGTTAGTTTCACGAATCTGCTGCAGGTTTCATCGTGAGATAGGGGAGTGGAAGTTTACAGTGTCGTGATTAAAAACAGAGCATCAGCCACCGTTGTTGTGTTGTTATTATTATGATTATTATTATTATTGTTGATGAAAAATCATTACGAAAAACAAATCTAAGAAAAGCAGATATATGTGTGTGAAAAAGTTGATAAAGGCGTGTACATATTTAAGTTGTCAAGAAACTACCAAATGAAATAAAGTTGGAGTACTTCGCTCGGATCACAAACTTACTGAGAATGTCGTATGCTAGTTTCGAACATCTCTTTGCTATTACGCAATCAAAATCTCTAAAACAGAATAGAAAAATGCTGAAAGCTGTATCGCCAAGAGATGACATCTTAAATACTCTTCGAGTTTTCCAAACAGTACGTATTACTGTTATTACAAATATAACGCATTTATGTTTATGCTAACGTCAAAAAACAGCTAAAATTTAAAGACGCCTGTACTGTCATTCTACTTTTCCTTCTGGTGAAACGAACTCATTTCGAACATCCTTAGCTGTGGTGATCAATTACGTAAGTTTAGATGTATCTCTGGTACAGTTGTTTCAGCCCATCTGTCTTTGCCCCGTTTTCCTTTTCGCCACTGACATTTTCGTACTAGTAATGAACACAAAAAAACTTCTATAAGTTTGGTAAAAAACTTCCAGCAAGTTCACCAAGTACTTGCTGTAAGATGCAGCAGACTGTTTGCTGGAAGTTGACGAAACTTGCTAATGCCGATTTACTGGGGCTGTTTCCACGTGAAATAACTCAAAGAACTAGCAGTAGTAGCTTCTGCAAGCGACTTGAGGAAGTTTACTTGCCAGTGAAAACGCGCCTTACGAGTGCACAGCTGCAAGTGTAACTCGGTGCGAGGCGACAGCAACGGACCGTTTCAAATAGACACGAAAATGGTATATCAATAAGAATGAAATACGGTATATTTAACACATTGAAAAGATAACTATAGAAACTAACTCCAAGGATGCAGAATTCGTTTATGCGTTTTTGTATTAAAGATATTTGGAAATGAGACCTAGGACAGCAAAATAAATAAACTGTAAGTTGTAAATGACCTAGAATGCATTTGGTAAATTATAAGGGGTGATTAAAAAATTTCTGTTCGAAGGCCTTGCAATCCAGAATCACCGTAAGCACGGATGCAATCATCTCAGCGAAGCACCAGCCCGAAGATACCCATTTGATAAAATGCCATGTCCTGTTGCATGAAGAAAAGTCTGTTACTGTCTGCTGCACATCCTCGTCCGACAGGAATCGTTCACCTTTCAAGACAATTTTTAAGGCACCGAAAGTGTTATAATCGCATAGGGAGAGACCAGGACTATAGGACGTGTGCTCGAGTATCTCCCACATGCGTTGGCGTAACTTCTGCGATACGACATTTGCCATATGGGGGCGTGCATTTTCATGAAGCAGCAGCAACCCTTGTCGCACCAGTCCACAATGGTGGTTTTCGACAGGAATACTGCCCAATACTCATTCTCCGTTCTCCGATGAATGCCTGTCAGTGTTTGTCCTTTGGCAGCCAACAAAATTATAACAACACGTTGGTCCTGTTTAGATGCATCTGGTAATAACGTCGCCATAGTTCACGTTTGAGAATTTACTGCTTGCACGTCGGAAAGACACGACGGCGACACTAATTCCTTCCCTGCATCTCGGTGTTTATATACGTGCATCGGAGTCACTCTGCGTTGTATATATGCTTCAGAGACGCTATAAAACGGAAACATTTTCTACGCCCTTTATAAATAGAGCGTTGAAAAGTAAGCTCCCAATGTATATTAAGTGGTGCATTTACAATCAATGTATTTGATCGGTTTTCTTTTTTGGTAATGAGACACAGCGTTTTAATGTGAAATACAAAAATCTGGGTTACATGTTGGGAATTACTAGGAGATACAGGAAAACAAAGACACTGTCGAAGGCACACACTGATATCGAATCATAATTATAACAGTCACCCAAATGAAATATAGACTGGCGAATGGATTGTAGACGAACGAAGGATGATTTCTACTGCATTACAAGAGGTATGAAAAGACCGAGACGGTGAAGTAATGGAATGAGAGTAGAATAAATGGCGTGGTGGGAAGCCACTATACTTGCATTCGGGAAGACAGGGCGGCAACTGCCAGTTCGGCCATACAGATGTGGATTTTTCATGACATCCCTAAAGAGAATAAGGGGATGGTTTCTTTGATATTGTATGGTTGATTTCTTTCCCCAATCCGAGCTTGTGCTCCGTAGTCGGTGGGACGTTAAATTTAATCTTCTTGCCTTCCTTCAGTGCAGTCTGCACTGTCAGCTGCAGAATCCCTTTCGCATCGAAAACACGGCTGCAGACGTCAAAAAGAATAGTGCTTGTCCCTCCCGTAGCACTACAGTAGCTTTGGGGCTAAATATAACGCGCTAACCGGATCTGGGCAGTGTTCCCACTGTGGCTGACAAACGGCGCACATTACGTGTTTCTGCAGAATCGCGCGGTGCGGGAGCGAAACGAGGTGAAGCAGAGTCGCGTGGGCAGTGGAATATGCCGCAACAGGAGCGCCGAGATGGATATCCATCGGCCGGCGCTGTATTGCCTAGCGGAAGACTTATCCTACGGCGGAGTGACTAATCTTGTCGTCAGCGGCGTGGGCGTCGCACGTGCGGCCTCTGCTGAAACCCAGCCGGGACTCTCGCATGCCTCTTCCTTCTGCACCGACGCCGCTCGTCCGCAGGCGTCTATCCCCGTCTGCACTACGTTCTGTTTATAACTCCAAGGTCAACATTGCATTATGTAGCCATCCGCGTTTGTTGGTGTGTGATACTGCGTTCAGCTTCCAGACAACGTAAAGCAGTTCCTGCAGAGTATAGTAGAATAAGTTTATGCTGCAGCTTCTCTGTACCGGCGTATTTGACCAGCAGCTACGCTTTCCGCACACCCTGTTGCTGCCATCTGCAGCAGCGCGGATCCTAACAGCCGAAGTGGTAATGGAAGTTTTCAAAATACAACGGAACTCTCCTAAAAGGTAAAATTTATGTTGATAGAAAGACTTGCTAACTGTATACATAATGAAATAATCGATAACTGCCGCTCAAAAAAGAACATTTAAAAACATCAAACTCCCGCGATCATAGCTATATACTATACAGGAGAGAAAGACACTAATAGGAAGATGAATATGAAGTATCGCAACGCAGACAGGGAAATATTATGCCCGATTATAGCCGAATGTTCCATCAAAATTCTGGTTCCATTTTGTCAGAGCGAATACAAAATTTAAAATTTCCATAGTGGGCATGAGATTTAACCCTAGATCATTAAAGGAGGAGGAGGGATGTTACACTGCCATTGAATTATAGTAAATTTCACTACTCCAAAATTTATTCAAAGGAAATTTTAATTTCTAGGTTATGCACGATTTAATTACAATTATTAGATCTTCAGTAGTATGTTGCGTACAAAATAAGTACGAAATGTCCCATTTTATATCCTAGAATGAGAATTTTAGTGCTCAAAATGTAATTGGAAAAGGAGTCCTAATTTCTGTTATGCACTACAGTAGTTACAAATTATTACAATTATTCTAACTCCAACAATATTTTAAACACAAAATTAACAAAGAGTTTAGTAATCTAGGGTTAATCAAGGGTCATTCCCCAACCATCTTCATCGAACACATGTACGAAATACCAGTTGCTGTGATTGTGAAGGAGTTACAATAAGCGATATAAACCATATTATCTCCGAACGTAGGCTGCATATAAACTAGCGTACGCACTTCTTACATCACTTAATCAGATATCAACGAACCGAAGATAAGATAATTCTCCTCCAACGAAATTATATTAATTTGTAAAAAATTATGAAATTTCTGAAACAATTAAACCGTTCCCTGTAGTTTCCCAAAATACCGAGAAAAAACGGAAATATTAGTCGAAGAGTAAAATGTAAAATTCTGTGTATATATGAGTCGAGAAAACGGTGAAGAGAGAGAGAAAACAAAAAACTTCTGATGCAACTTACTGCAAATTGTAAAAATTTTACTTTGATTCAGTGACATGTAACTCGTGTAATAGTTAATCTTCTACGTAATTCCGTCTGCCTTTTTTATACTCCATAGCACGCATTTTGCGCTCGTTTCCTATACCAAAGTCTCCTCAGTGTAAGAATTCTCACGTTTCTCTCACACGAATTGTTAAATGTGACGAAAATAACGTCTCGTCCACATTATTTTGTTTCCTATTTTCGTATACTCCATAGCACGCATTTTGCGCTCGTTTCCTATACCAAAGTCTCCTCAGTGTAAGAATTCTCACGTTTCTCTCACACGGATTGTTAAATGTGGCGAAGATAACATCTCGTCCACATTATTTTGTTTCCTATTTTCGTAGTAAAAAAACAAATAACTTACAGTAATTTTTAAATTCTTCTTCCTTTAAAACTAAGCGAGCCGTTATAATAATTTATCACTTGCAGTAACTAGTCTTATTGCCAGTGCTTCATCTGTGAAGAAAAATAAATCATCTTCAAGATCTCTTTAAAAAATTTATACTTTTACTGACATAGACGGCTGTCGTCTTCTCGTCTTGCCCGAAATGAATAGTTCATCCGTGTTCTGTTTTTCCTTCCGAGTACCTTGGGAGCACCTAAAAACTGAGATGTTGTTTCTGTAATATGCAGCAGCAATAGCGACGTTTTTTATATAAAACTTTTCAGGAAGGTTACTAGAAACTGCTTCTCTCTGCTTTAACCGGTTTCCCACGACTTTCTTTCATTAAGGAACAAAAATGAACTTTACAAGTTTTCACAGAAATACGAACGACAAAACCATATGGGCACTACCGACGGGAAAGCGAAAGCGAATGTCCGGTGGGATTTGAAACAACCACATAGGTCAAATAATTTGCACCGTGATCAGAAAACCACTGACGACTTTCGACTCCTCAGCTTGCCTCAGTGTATTCACACCAAAATAATAACCCAAACCTGTGCCGCCGGGCCTGGTAGTCTAGTGGTAAAGCGCATGTCATTAAACCAAGAGGTCGCCGGATCGAATACCGGATAGACCACAGATTTTTCTGCATGCCATTCAACATAGTATTCACTTGTCAGTTACTCGGAGATTAGCCGGAAATGTTGTGTAGTGCGGAATCCACGTTAAACTGTAGATCCCTTTTCCCCGCCTGGATAACTGACGTAGGTTAGAGAGACGCAAATCGCCGAAGTGGCGTCCAAGTGAAGGTTTTGGACCAGAGTAGTAAGACAAAGGAGATAATTGTTATTTCCAGTGGCATTACAACACCCATCGATCTGAGCTGCGGCCGACGGCCAGTCTCTTAGAGGGCGTTTGTTTACTTTAGGGTTGAACGTGGGACGACAAAAGTATAGATTCCACAGATTCAAGATGCATCTCAACTCGAATTATCAATTTTGAGTAGACTGCGCCCTGTCTCTGGCAGCTGAAGTGTGACTTTTAGGTAGTAATTCACGGCTACCCGTGTGAAATCTGTGGTTGTTTACCATTTTAAAGAAATAGGGGGAGATTACGTTCGGGAAAGAAAAAATGCAGGGTTTAATTCATTATAATCGGTCATACATCGGTTATACTAGGAAACAGTTACGTTATTATCACTGAGATTTAAACGAAGCAGAAAACTTCTTGATAAAGGCTGAGTGATGTCAAGTAAGTGTAGAAAGTCTTATGCGTGCAAAACATTTAGTGAATTTAAAGAAAAGATATTATAAGGTCTTTAAGAATCATTAAAATGTTTTGGTCCTATGCTAAATTAGTAAACTGACCAAAGAATATGCTAGTAATCGTGATAATGCAAGGCAGTTCTCTTTTCGGAAAAAGCTTCACCGAAGACAATGTTAACACAGTTCGTGTTTTCCATTGTCGCACAGATAAAAAATAACAGATCTACAAATAAATGAGTTCTGGATTGAAAAACAGATGCAGCAGAGAAAGGCTGAAAGACACAAAATTTTATTTCACTTTACCTCACTTTTAAGAGCAACTTATATGGGCTTTCTAGGTCTCTACCCATACAGCAAATCTGCATAAAATTTTTATCTTTGGTACTTAATTCTTATCATTGCTTAGCATGTTCTGACAGGTTTAGGTAGGTCGGAGACAAAATTTTACTTAGATACGCGGAGAGACATAACGAGATGATCGAAGGATCAGAATCGGACGAAGTGTGGTGGACTTGCTTCGGGTGACTGTTCTATTACTTTGAAAAAATATGTTTGCCTTGAGCAAACTGCTGCTATAAAGCAAATAAAAATTGATTTATGGTGTCACAATATTTTCTTCCTCCTTCGTGCTATTACGAATATTCAGTAGCTATCGAGTTTAACTTATTTGCTTTATAGCAGCAGTTTGCTCAAGGCAAACATATTTTTTCAAAGTAATAGAACAGTCACCCGAAGCAAGTCCACCACACTTCGTCCGATTCTGATCCTTCGATCATCTCGTTATGTCTCTCCGCGTATCTAAGTAAAATTTTGTCTCCGACCTACCTAAACCAGTCAGAACATGCTAAAGTACCAAAGATAAAAATTTTATGCAGATTTGCTGTATGGGTAGAGACCTAGAAAGCCCATATAAGTTGCTCTTAAAAGTGAGGTAAAGTGAAATCAAATTTTGTGTCTTTCAGCCTTAGGGTAGCGCATAAATATCGACAGATGTACATTGAGATGCAAAAAGTCATGGGATACTTCCTAATATCGTGTTGGGCCTCCTTTTGCCCGGCGTAGTGCAGCAACTCGACGTGGCATAGACTCAGCAAATCGTTGGAAATCCTCTGCAGAAATATTGAGCCATGGTACCCCTGTAGCCGTCTATAATTGCGAAAGTGTTGCTGGTGCAGGATATTGTGCACGAGCTGACCTCTCGAGTATGTCCCACAGTATCGAGTCTGTAGGATGGGATTCATATCGAGCGACCTGGGTGGTCAAATCATTCACTCGAGCTGTCCAGAATGTTCTTCAAACCAACCCTGAACAATTGTGGCCCGGTGACATAGCGCATTGTCATCCATAAAAACTCCATCGCTCTTTGGGAACATGAAGTCGATGAATGGCTGCAAATGGTCTCCAGGTAGCCGAATATAATCATTTCAAGTCATTGATCGGTTCAGTTGGACCAGAGGACCCAGTCCATTTCAAGTAAACATCGTCAGTGACAATATGGAGGCACCAGCAATTTGTACAGTGTCTTGTTGAAAGCTTAGGTCCATGGCTTTGTGGGGTCTGTGCCGCACTCGAACCCTACCACCATTTTGTATCAACTGAAATCGGGACGGTTCGGACCAGGCCACGGTTTTCCTGTCGTCTAGGGTCCAGCAGATACTCTCACGAGCCCAGAAGAGGCACAGCCGGCACTGTCTTGCTTTTCGTAAAGGCACTCTCGTCGGTCTTCTGCTGCCATAGTTCATTAACTTAAAATTTTGCGGCACTGTCCTAACGGATACGTATTTCGTAAGTCCCACATTGATTTCTGGGGTTATTTGACGCAGTTTTGCTTTGCTAGCACTGCCAACTGTACTGAAACACCAGGCATGTCTTCCGAAGGACAGACTACTATTGTCGAACTGTCTTTATTTTCTTTTAAGACAGTGCTCAGATGTTATTACCAGTTCACTCAGACCAGTAGTAACAAAGAAAATGAATTGAAAGTCTGTTCTTGTTCCTCTAATTTAATTTTTATAGGTGCCGCATATTTGATACGTTTGGTCTGTGCGACAGCGTTCGGCTCCATTACTAAGTGGTCAGCGCGGCAGAATGCCATATGAGGGGCCCGGGTTCGATTCACAGCCAGATCGGATATTCTCTCCACTCGGGGACTGGGTGTTGTGTTGCCTTCATTATCATTTTATCCTCGTTGACACGGAAGTCGCTGAAGTGGTGTCAATTGAATTACAACAGGCGACCGGTCTACCTGATTCGTGGCCCCAGCCAAACGGGCATTTTATTCACATTTCACTTCTGTGTCAGTAATTTATACCATTCAATCATATTGGAACTGATACCATTTCACTTTTCTTGTTCGTGATCCCAAAATATTTCAGGTAGTTGTGAAAGAGTAAACATTATCATACGAAATGGACACAGTGAGAAAGAGACAAGAGACAAAAGGAAAGAGGACAAAAAGATAATAGCAGTTCAACCACTACGCCTCGTTGGAACCGGGATGTGTCATATATGTAACACAGCTTGAAACAATGTGTAAGCATTATTCACGAATATATTAACACCATTAAAGATTGTTTACTTCAGTTTACTGTATAGAAGTGTCTCCAGGTCTCTAGAGGATAAACGGTTAAAGGGGCCAGTTGTTGTGTCTCGTTCTCAGGAAAAAAAAATTGGAACGCTTGATATTATACTAGTTTCAAACTTTACTCCAAGATAAGAACATTGTAATCCCAGATTAACGTCGAGCAATGATTTACAGGCTCATCACAACGGGGATAATAGAGCGTATAGATACAGCTTTTGATTGTGTCTGGCACGATATATAAGTTTGTAAGCACCAATACAACTGTCCAGCACATATTCTTAAAAACCTGACATCCTGAATTCGTGGCAGAGTTTCTTCATTGATTCAGATAGTCTAACAGTATGCCTAACAGCATAGTGGCAATCCGCAATTCCGATACTTGTTATTTTTGGAATGATCGCTAAAGAGTCGCTGAAAATAGGAGAACATCATTAGGCCCATCCGTTGTTTATGCTGCTGTTTTCAGAAGTCATAACAACGCGAGTCACATAACAAAGAATATAAAAAGGGAGACTGAGGAAGTTAATTAATGGTGCAATATAAGGAAAATAAAGTACTAATTCGGGAAAATGTCACACTTAGGGAAAAATGAGATACTGTCAATGAAGATTACGCGAATGATTGATTACGTTCTTTCACTTTCCAACGACACAGTTACAGAAGCATTTCAAAATGGAGTAACCAGTACTTGCCAGCCAGTGGTATTCAACTGCCAGTAGGCTAGTTGGAACCGGATACTGCGTTGTGTAATATTTTTGTGATTATGTTGCAGGAAAATAAAACAAAATGTCAGGCTGTTACGTTCACGTCCAATGGGAGACCACCTGGTCAACTCACTGAACTTGATAGCCGTCATCTCCCCTGGTGAGATTCTTTTTCTTAAAACTGATCACAACCTCACATGGAATTTACATATTATTGAAACATATCATTGAAACACTGCCACCATCTTTTGTAACTTTATTCCCTCTTGACAGAAAATTGCCTGACAACTAAGCTGCAACTGCTCAATGGAAAACGGCGTATAAGAGTGTGAATTCTGAAGCTTAGTCACAGACATACGCCTTAAAATACTCCATCTTCCTCAGAACCGGCCGCATATGATACTTGTGGGTGCTCCCTGGTAAAAGCGAAACTCTATAGTCAAGCCAGAATTGGACGTTCCCATAGTTTCAGCCTTCATAAAAGAGCGAACAACGGTCAGAACATGTTATGTTATCTCTCGGCTACGATCTGTTAAAAATGAACACCCTTAAAAATAATAAATTTCGGTACATAGAAAATAGTTATATTGCACAAATGCACATGAATGTACTATTCCACGGTTTCTAAAATACCTTCCAACTCATAGTAATAGCCGCATGATTGATCATTTGCAAAGATTTACTTGCAATAGATATTTTTTAGAATAGCGGCTTCAGTTTTCTGAAAACAGACACGAATGGTACTGAATTCTTTTAAATATAACCTTGAAAAAATGAAGTTACGTAATTACTTTCATTTTCTTTGCAGTTACGTGCCTTCGTCCTAGTACACATTGAAATTCCCGTGTTACAGTGCCGTAGAATGCCACTAGAAAAAACCAAATCGAAATGGCGCAGCCCACTGACAAAGTGGTGTATCGTGCGGTAATTAAGTTTTCGGCAGCAGCAGAAATGTTGCAAGTGTCAGACTAACGCAGACGGCTGAACAATTCACAAGGATTGGCTTGACACAGACGGTTTGTGGTAGTGCTGTGAGCGCTTCGTTTGTTTTAAGGCAACTTTTCGACTTCAGTAGCGAACGCATTTGCTGGTAACTAAACAGAAGGTGAGAATAAAAAAGATATTGCTTTGGTCCTGTCTATTCTGGCTACTACTTCTCGTCACGTTTCAGGAGCATAAATTCTAGAAACACGGTATTGTTTCCCCTGAGAGGTGGGCAGCAAACAGCCTGACTGATGCGGCCTGTGACATTGATAGCTGTATTGGCTGCTCTAGTTTGGTGTTGTCTGTACCATACGAAGCACACTCCTAGGGATTTTGAATCTGAAGTGCCTCAAAATAGTGTAGTAGCCCCACTACTGTTCATCATACGTACAAATTATCTGCTCGACAACGTATGCAGTTCGATGATGCTCTTCACAGAAGACGCAATTATGTACGAGCGAGAATTCCAAACGATGTGCTCCCCGTATACTAAATCATCCCCTGCACACAGGCTCATGGGTCAACACACGTTATCCGCTAGACATTTATACATAATGCGAACTTTAGCAGCGCCATCACGCTGACAATACGCCAGACAACAAGTTCATCGCACTAACTTTTTGTCACTGGTTGTTGTTGGTTTTGAGCGCTGTAGATGGTGTAGGACCGGTACCACGTGATCATGTCAACCTCCAACTCTAACGTAGATCATCACTCTATTCAGTCAACGTAGAGTCTTGACAGAAAGCAGTCTTCGTGATTCGACTTATCCATGGCCACACGGTGGATGAAGTGCGGCACTGCAGTCTACCCAGCTACAAGAAGTAGTGTACTACTCTCAACCATGTAACATAACAAGTGTCGTAAAAAGGTTGTAATAGACAGGTATCAGAGACAAACGTCACAACAAGAATTTTTACTGTTAGTGAATGCGAATCCATCTCAAACTGTTTCCGAGTGAACGTTGCGAACGGAACTGCATGCAGCAGATATTTAATGCCGAGTACTTCTAAAAAGTCCATTTCTCACAGTGGCGCAATAGCTGCGCTTCTTCAGTGCGCCTATAAACATAGAAAATCGACAGTACTTGACAGGAGGCGTGTAATGTAGTTCGACGCGTCGCAATGTTGTCTTTTGAAATTATGTAGGGTATCAAGTGGTTCGATGGCACAATGAGGTTTTTAACCTTCAGTGTGTGGGGGATGTAGTTCAGGTCAAAGGTCACCTTCGATACACCTTTTCTTCCCTTTTTTCATTTTGTATTATGGTTAGGGTCCTATCATTCATGTTGCCGTAAACAAGAAGCTGGTATTTTTTTAAAAATTATCAGTGGTAACGTTTATCCCTTCCTTCTACGTCTCTACGACGACCATGTTGTGGACACTTCCGATTTCCAACAGGACAACAGCCTTGTTCATGGGTTTCCACGCTTGCATTGTAGGTTTGACGAACACTTAGTCACCGCATCGCATCTCTACTCTCCCGCTAAATCACCCGATATTAATGTCTGGGACTATATGTAACAGCTAGTGAAATATAGCATTCAATATTCTCTTAATGTTGTACATCTGCGGGATCTGATAATCAATGTGTGATTTTAGCTGAATACGGTATACCCGAAGAATCTTGTGGAGTCTCTACCCCACCCAATTGAGGCGATTACAAAGGTTAGAAGTCATGTCATCACGACCGTGATGTCTCCTGGGGCTGAGTAGTTTTTAATTCGGTCTGCGTACTACCGTTTCTAAGGATACCTCTCCATTGACATGGACACACTGGTTTCTCAAAGTTAGGAAGTCTTCACTCGAGTAGCAGTTCTGCGAGGAAATTTTCTTCGGCGTATTTTTTTGATTACGTAACAGTGCAGAACTGTGTCGATGGCTTTCTAGAGGTCCAGAAACGCGGCACCAACGTGAGCCCTGCTACGTATTGCTTTCTGGATATTACGAACGAACAGAGCAAGTTAGGTTTCAACCGACCAGTGCTTGAAGCTTTTGGGCAGCAGACGCGGCGCAGGCAGTGTCGGCTGCATGATGGCGGGAACAATAGAAGCGAACCTGTTCCCTAATCCTGGGGCACGCCCACCACGGACACAGCCTCTCCTCGCGACCCTACCGCGTGCATCTCATTCCGCGCACTGTGGGAGCTGGTCTACAGCGCTCCTCTGTTCTCGCAGCAAGACGCTTCAAAGCCCTCTACTAGTAAATTTTTATCACAATTTCGTTAATTTTCGGCTACGGGACTCTTTCATTAGCCGTATAGTTCATATCTATTGGTCGAATTCGTTTCTCATAATGACTGTGTGCCCTACCAATACATTCACAGTTAAAGTGACTGTTACTATCATGCACAGGCAACACAATCCGACTTCGCACTGGTAGCACTAGTATCGACGGTTGGTAAGCATGTCTGGCGTAGTGGTAATAACTTTGTACGCAAACCATTCTCCTGAATAAGTCTGTCTATTAGTGATAAACGTATCAAAATCCCCACAGCAGTTCCTGAGATTTGCTCTCTCGAAAAAACGCAGCGGAGATCTTTAATTTATGATACGGATAAGTATATATAGATTCTGTTCAAGTTTTGCCGCTCTCTATAATTGCTGCGTCTGTTACTTTACTAACCTTTGTCCAATAGATATCGCCTCATCTGTAGATGACCATCTCGTAGCTCCCATCATTTCCATGATATGACATTTCAAACGCTAATTAAATATGGAACAGACAAAAATACATATATTACACATCTCTTATTATAAATACACAAACCCATTTCGTGAATGAGTCAACATATTAGTGAAAGTCGCATAAAAATCTCTAGACTAAGACCTGAGACCAGCCATACAAACAGAACAACACTGCAGGGGACTTTAATTTAGCAATATGTACAGATTATTAATAACTTTTAAAGTACTGAACAATTGAAATCAAGTTTCATAACACTCTGGAATTTATTATAGTAGTCATCACGAAAATAAGTGGGTCAAGGTCACCTCACCCACCTACAGAACTGTCAGATACTGGTAACTTCAAATGTTAGTAAAAATTCCGAAAGAAGTCATAAATTTCTCATTTTAGTCAAATACATTATGCAGCACTTTCCTAAAGGCAAATATTCCCAGTCGTTAAGCAAAAAACTATCCTTACAAGGTGTTTTCAGGAAAAATAATTTTTTTTATATCGTCTGCGGCAATAGCCATAGACACTAACATATTTTGACTGAGGAAAGCTTATGAAGATTCTCAAAGTTTACAAATGCATGCGATACATATTTTATCAATTTGCGAGATAACAAAATAAGTTACCACAGAAGTGGTGAAATTTGTTCACCAGCGCAACGAAAACTGTCGAAGCAGATGAATTTGTGTGTTTTTGGACTTCGTAGAAACTACAGCGAGAACGTTGTTACGAAAATTATAAAATTAATCTTGGTGATATACGAGACGTCATTATTGTATCGTCTCACCTATGAACGAGATTTACTTCCGAGATACTCCTCACACGCTACAGCTACGGACTTGCATGCCATTGCATGATTCTTGTTTCGACTGCCCGCCATAATATGATCGAGGATATTCCCTACCGCCCCAAGCAACTCTTACAGATTGTTTATCATTACACCCCTCACCCAAAACACTGATATTCACTACGCAGAAATCCATTTACATATTTTTGGGCCATTTCTTCCATAGGAATCGTTTGAAATATATTTGTTCGTATTGTCTTGTCTAGATAAATCACAGGGTCATTGTCTTCGATATGGCATAAATCCGCCAAAAATGCAGTTCTCATGAGGCAATATCGCTTAGTTCCATAAGGAATTCGTGTCTATCGTCACATTTTCTGGGCGTAAAACACATGCCATCTAGAAGGGAACAACGGAAGTTTCTGAGTCCTTGTACCCAATTTAGTATTTAGTTAGGGCCGGATCTAACAGTGTCCTGTGGACCTCATCTTTATTACAATCATCCGTTTAAGTAAATCTACATTCCCATTTGTACACCTTTTGAGGCGAATGGAAGGCAGTATTCATACTTACAGCCTTTGAACAATTACGATGTCAGTAACACATTTACTGTTCTTTTTGTGACTTCAAATGTTTTTGCCGTCAGTTTTTGTGCTTAGGTAAAGTAATGTTGCATTTAGCTTCCTTGTCACGAGAAAGTTTGTTGAAAAGTTTAAGACATCATGTATCACATGTTTCATTTGTTTTCTAATGTCCGTGTAGTCCTAGCATACCCTAAGAAAACGTACCTTAGCAACCATCCCATGCGCAGACGTTTCACTTCAGTATCACTAAAAACTGTTTGTAAATAAGAACTAGGTCACAGAACAAAGCAAAACTAAACACAAAGAAGCAGCAAACTGTGAAGATTGACCAGCCGGTATCTGACAAGGTAACATTGCAGGGCCAGAAGCGAACCGGGGTCTTGACATAAGGGGCGACCTTGAGTCTCTTGCTTTCATGACGGCCACTGTACGTACGTAACATCATTCGCAATGGTATCCAGCTCTTCCACGATCTCTGTTGAAATCACAGTTCTACCTCTCATATACCAAGTTCTCTTACCAGCGATAACTGTTCCAGTTGTCTGCAATAATCAACGTAAGATACATTTGTCTAAGTCACTCACGATATCATTTTGTTTATACACTGTTATCCAACGGTACTGCAGCCACTTTGCCGGCCGCCGTGACCGAGCGGTTCTAGGAGTTTCAGTCCGGAACAGTTCAGCTGCTATGGTCGCAGGTTCGAATCCTGCCTCGGGCATGGGTGTGTGTGATGTACTTAGGTTAATTAAGTTTAAGTAGTTCTAAGTCTAGGGGACTGATGACCTCAGATGTTAAGTCTCATAGTGCTTAGAGCCATTTGATCCATTTTTTGGACAGCCACTTTAGTATCTTAAACGCGACTCTGAGCGTCGCGTTCATATTGCGGAGCACAGCCTGCACTAGCCGTACTGCAGGTCACTGCGAGCAGAAGCAATACACCGCCACTGTATACTCGTAGTTCTTTGCGCGCGGCCATTAGGCAGCTGTAGTGGAGATGGAGTAAGTGTCAAACAACCAGCGCGCACGAAAGTTTAAAAGCTGTACTCTCAGGCCGTGATAACGGCATACTATAAGAATCATGACCTAAATTTTCGCACGGAATCGATTCCTACGGCTAATATTTTGCAAGTATGCTTCTTTTCTCCATCATATATGAGGTGAAGTTGGTGAAGTTTTCCTTGTATGAGATTCTGCTTACAAAAGCGGAATAGCCGAGAAAAGTTTAATTTAGAACTGACAGCCGAGTGGAATCAGGTCTAGATGAAGAAATTAAACTAGGAAATGAGACACTAAAGGAAGTAGATGAGTTTTGCGAATTGAGCAGCAGAATAAGTGATGGTGAGTGGAGCAGAGAAGATATAAAATGCATGTTGGCAATGACACGGAAAGAATTTCTGAAAAAGGGAATCTGTTAATACCTAATTTCAGTTTAAATGTTAGGAAGTCTTTCGTGAAGGCACTTGTGTGGATGTATGGAAGTGAAACGTGAACGATAATCAATTCATGCAAATAGAGAACAGAATCTTTTGAAATTCGGCGCTGTAGAACCATTCTGAATATTAGATGGGTTGATCGAATACCAATGAGGAGGTACTGAATCCAACCGTGGAAAAAAGGAAATATATTGGCACAACTTAACTAAAAGAAGGGATCGGTTGACAGCACACATCGTGAGACATTAAAGCATTGTCAACTTGGTAATGGAAGGAAGTGTGGTGCCAAAATTGTAGAGGGAGACCGAGACTTGAAAACAACAAGCAGGTTCAAACGGGTGCAGACTGCGATGATTTTGCAGAGATGAAGTGGTTTGCACAGAATAGACTAGCGTGGAAAGCTGCATCGTCATACTGAATACCACATAAACAACAACAACAACAATACTCACACTTCGATACATGTGGTTGGGCCGACACAACAACTGGAAGGCAAAGGACAACAAATGATAATCCCGCGTCCGGCCATCCTGATTTAGGTTTTCCGTGATTTCCCTAAATCGCTCCAGGCAAATACCGGGATGGTTCCTTTGAAAGGGCACGGCCGACTTCCTTCCCAGTCCCTCCTTAATCCGATGAGACCGATGACCTCGCTGTCTGGTCTCCTCCCCCATACAACAAACAACCCCCCCTCCCTCACAACAAATGATTAACGTTTGAAATAGCGAAGTTGATGTCGATATCTCTGTAACTAATACAACTGTACGTAATTTATTGAGGATTTTTTCACAATTCATTTTGGTGAAAACGGAATTAGGATATCTTAAACGGCTAAGTAAATTTCTGAGGGGCATAGATTGGCTGAATCAGCGTGTATAGAGACGACTGCAGGGAAAGAGAGGCAGAAAACATACACACACACACACGTGATACGCAATACCTATGTTAAATCACCGAGCATTTGAAAATAGAAATAAATTTACGAAACGAGTCACACCATATAAGAATAAAAGTAACTGGTGCAGTAATTTTTATTATTTAAATCATTGCTGACACAGTTGCAGGCTTTCAAATGAACATCGTTTATGATGAGTGATATTAAGTGAAAACATTATTAACGTCCCGTGGCAACACCAATTGCTGGAGGCAGGCCTGTTTAGTACAGTACGTTGCATCTATCCCTGGAGAACCAAAATCCACAATAAAATACTTTAATAAAAAAAATTTTTTTTCCTTTATTGAATTTCGATTCCCCCCGAAGGGGGCGGGCTGGCAGCAGCTTATTACGCTGCTCTGCAGCCTACAGACTTTTCTAAAACATAAGAAGAGGATAAAAACAATAAAAGCAGGCGATAAAATGGTGACTTAAATTGGAAAACGGCGGAAAATTGTGGAAAGTGAAAACATAAAGCAAAGGGTTGGCAAAGCTAATAAAATACACTGGAAGCAGACAGGTAACATAGCAGACAGACAATTAAAAAACATGGCGACAGTCTGGTTTCTGTTCGCAAGAGATACAAAAATCACACCCAGCGACAGTATGATGTCCGTTCGCAACACCGGAAAAGACACATAACATTGAACACTCATTGTAAACACTGCACTAAAATGTCGGCACAAAGATGACGCACCATAGTCGAGGGCAGATGGAGGGGTGGACCTGGACAGAAGAGGGGGAAAACAAGGAGGGAGGAGAGGGAAAACGAAAAAGGAGGGACTCATAAGGGGGGGGGGGGAGCGGCAGGGCAGACGCGAGAGGGAATGGGAGAAGGCAGAGGAGGGAAATGCAATAGGACTCGGGGGAGAGAAGGGGGGCAGAGAGAGGGTAGGTGGGGAAATCAAAAAATATGAGAAACGGGTTTTTAGAAATGATCGATTCAGTAGTTGGTTAGTGTATGACTTTGCAATAGTAAATAAATTTACGGAATATTATAGTATTTAATCGCCTCACAATGCAGAGAGTTGAGTGCAGTGGCGTACAGACGATCTGGCAAACGTCCGCGAACGTGAGAGCGTCAGACGCATAGGCAGACGCAGACGGTAGACGCGCCGTGCTGCGCCAATGGACGGCGATCATATGTATGCAAAGGCGCAGCTGCCGGCGCGACGTCACAGGAAGGCATGTCTGCTGTCTGCTGCGGCTCGTCGCCTCTGCTTACGGGGCTTCTGCTGGCCATCGAGTGGATCTGCGCGCCTTTTGAGTAGCTGAGCGGTTAAGTAGGAATCACGGGGTGGGTCGAGCTGAGTACCTCCTGTTCTCGTCACAAGTTTTTGATACATTCGGATACAAATATCTTCTGATATTATCGTATTCGCGTGTGATTAGGGAATATAGATGAAAAGATGAAGAAAAGTATGCAAAACCTACCGATACTTTTTTGAATGAATCTAAATAAAACATCCACTTCATAACAGATAGTTATGTATAAAACTGTCTTAGGTATAATAGGATATATGCAGATTTTATTTTCAAAGCTATATTGATAGACTCGTTTCCCAAACGTATGTAATAATAAAGGTTATTGGTAACTATTGACCACTAAAATTACAGCGCCATGTAGGCGCCATGCAACAGACGTCAAATGATCATGAAGTACACTTCACGCCTGAATATATACATCATTAGCATTTCGTACCAGCTGCACAGTGCAGGTGGGAGTGACGTCATCCGAGTTCTCCACACAGCCTAAGATCAGGTTAGTCAGCGAGTTTCTTACCCAGAAACATAACTCAATGCGGGCTGTTTGTGGAAAGAACTCGTTGTGCCTCGTTTAAAAAGGAGTATGGTTTAACATGTGTCGGAATTCCACTGGGGCAGAATTGTGGCCTACCGAGAGTGCGATTTATCGTTCCGCTCTATTCGTACTTGCATTGATAGGAATCCCAAGGCAGTAATGCGGACATGGAATCGATTGGTCCAGTAGGGACGTATTCAGCGCCCTTCAGGTTCTTCGTCGTCAGGTGTGAATAGCGCCCGAGAAGACAGTCATATCAATAGCTCTACGTTGCAGGATCGTTTAGCTACATCACGGATCATTAGTCAATATTGGGCTTTTTTGTACCAAGACAAGTATCCACACGACGACTGGATCACCTCGAATTTACATCATGGAGACCGTTGTTGAGGCTTCCCTTGACGCTGCACCAGAGAGGCGCACTGACAGAAAAGTGCCCAACAACAGCACTAAACGCTATAGATGCGCCATGTGGTCTTTTCAGACTTATCTCGGCTCTATATACAACAGCATCACGAAGGACGTATCCGTGTGTAGAGGCTCAGAGAAGAGTAAATGTTGCCAGATTGCAATCGTCCTCGTCATAGAGCGGCTGCATCTGGCGTGGTGGTATGTGGTTTCATTGAATAAACAACAATATCACCTCCGGTTCCCGTAGTCGGTAATTTGGGTGGCAGGCGTTACATTCAGACACGTTAAGGCCGGTGGATTTGCTCCAGCTTCGAAATCTTCGTGATGTAATCCTTCAACAAGGTAACACAAGATAGAATGTTGCCCGTGTTGTGATCTCCGAGCTCGATACAGAAGGTGTTCGACTGTTTCCCTGGTCTGTACGTTCTCCATACCTCTTATCTATTATTTTGAGAGCTTCAGGTGATAGGATGCTGAGAGACTGGCAAGAAGTGGCCGGCCGGAGTGGCCGAGCGGTTCTAGGCGCTACAGTCTGGAACCGCGTGACCCCTACGATCGCAAGTTCGAATCCTGCCTCGGGCATGGATGTGTGTGGCGTCCTCAGAAGTTAAGTCCCATAGTGCTCAGAGCCATTTGCACCATTTTTTTTTTGGCAAGCACTGACTCACCAGCCACTACAATTGATGAATTGCTATACAGAGTTGAAGGCTGCGTGGAATGACGTATCGTGTCTGTCATTCAACCACATTTAGACTAGAAGCGCAGCGGTTAGCAGCATAATACGCCGTAAACTGAAGAGCAAGCAGTTCTTCTGGAGAAGGAATGGTGTTTCGCGGAAGAACTCCTTACCTGCCTTACTCAATGACAGTTTCCCGTCCTGCAGTGCACCATGCTGTGAGTAAGTACATTCTGTTGATGTGCGCTTCTCGCGGTGGTTATATTACTTACTAATTCCCGTGTTACGTCTATTGTTAATGCATTTTACCGAGCGAGGTGGCGCAGTGATTCGACACTGGACTCGTATTCGGGAGGACGACGGTTCAATCCCGCGTCCGGCCATCCTGATGTCTGGCATTAGCTGCCGCAGCGGTCGCACGCTCCTCAAGTTTGCTCCGTGAACGTTCAGTGTTTACGCCAGTGTTTTCGTGTTTTGTGCTCGTTTATTGACGTTTTGCACGTGAATTAAGCGTTATCAATTGAGCATTTGGTCTTCTTTCGTGTCATCATTTCTACGAAGTGCCGTTGGGATTTCGGCGTTGTCCGAGATTTCTTCGCTGCAGAACACCATGGCAAACTCCGTGAGAAAAAACACCGTGATTTTCACCTTCGACAAGTACACCCGTCGAGTACAACCCTCTGCACTTGAAATACACGACTGGATTACCGAGGTAATTGGCCTCCATTCTGAATCTGTTCATACCATGCAGCTGGACTCTGATGAATACTGCATTTTTGTAAAGTTTAACGATTCCGCGAGTGTAGACCGCTTTCTGGCAAAATTTGGTTATGAAACGGAATTTATACACCGTGATGGTACTAAAAGTACTGTCAAACTCCGGAATTCCGAGTCTGTAATTAGGAATGTTAGGGTTTTGAATATTCCCATAGAAGTAGACAATTCGAAAATTAAAGATGTCCTTTCAAAGTATGGGGTTGTCAGGCAAATAGTCAACGAAAGGTGGGCTTCGCATTTCAAGCTGCAGTGCTTTAACGGCATTCGCTCCGTGGAGATAGAAGTGAAAGCAAATATTCCCTCCCACATCTTTGTTGACGGGCACAAGGCGCATGTTATGTACTCAGGGCAAACCCCTACATGTCATGTATGTAACGAGTCTGGTCACCTCCGTCAGGACTGCCCTCGCCGTGTATTTGTGCTAACAAATAACCTTACGCAACGCCGGAAATTGACACTCAACGATTTATTGCCAGCCAGTAATACAACAGAGCCGGCGGCGGTCGTGGATCCTGTTACTACCTCTGAAAATGTTGCACTTAATGTTAATGACTTTCCGTCTTTAAAACCTGCATTAACTGCTGAAATTCCGTCCCGTGACAGCGAGATTCCCACAAAAAAGCGTCCTCTAGAGGACACTGAAAGAAATGTTGATGAGGACTCTTCCTGTGAAACACCCGTTGCCAGGAGGCCGAAGCCCAGTCCTGAAGATCTGTTGGAAGTGGAAAAAGGAGATGGAATGAAGGTCGATGTGGCTCCCACTTCCGCACAAGGACTTACACCGCCACCAACAGATAGTGACGCAGAGGGTAGTGATTTTTCACGGAAATGTGACCCTGAGCCTGAGGTCACGGCAGAAATAACCGCATCAAGTGCACAACCCATACAGTGCGAACCGTACGAGGAAGTACCAGGTAAAGAACCTGCTGACTCCGAAGCGCAACGCCGCGCCGAAGGAGGAAATACACAAGCATCACCGCCTCGCCAGCAAAACAACACAACAGACACCACGCCGGAACCAAACACTGACGACTCGCAAGCCACGGCAGTTGCCCCATTCAGCCACCGCCGGCGGCTGCGACCGACACCGGGTCTTGCTGTCACGCGACATCAAGCGAAAGCCACACCAGAGAAGAAGGACATCAAGAAAAAGAACATTAAATATGAAGTCATCAGGGCCAACACTGACGAGGAGAAAGAGAATGGCCACAGTGATTTGTAGCAATGCATTGTCAGGATTTCAGGATACTTTTCTTCTCAAGCTATTTGTTTAAAAGCTGTGCAAATTTTTCTAGGCAGTTAGTACATGTAATGGGCACACAGCTTGTAAAGATCGTGCCTTGTAGGGAAGCACGTTTGCTGCTATAATCATACCGAACCTCATCCCAAATAGCTTCTTCCGGTATGTCTGTGCTGCAAGCTTATAGCATTACTACTATTAACATTAATAAAATACAGTCACCCTTGAAATTGGCAGCACTAAAAGAATTCTTGTACCAGTCCGGAACAGATATCGCGTTGCTACAAGAAGTTGCGATAACGGAATTTCGGATCCCAGGCTTTTTTGAAATTGTTAATGTTTCTACGGAAGCCAATATCGGTACAGCCATTCTTATAAGGGAAGGCATTCCGGTGACTGAAATCGAACGACTAGAATCAGGAAGAGCCATAGGCATAAAAATTTTCGATGTGACAGTGATTAACCTTTACGCCCCATCAGGAACTTCCCACAAATTGGATCGTGCGAAGTTTTTTCAAGATGAACTGATTTATTTATTGAGGAAAAATCCGTGTTCTCTTATAATAGGTGGAGATTTTAACTGTGTTTTAAACCAGAAAGATCAACAACCCAACTTCAACTACTCGCCACAGTTAAAAAAGTTAGTAAGTGATCTACACCTTAAGGATGTGTGGGAACTTCAGCACCCGACGTCAGTCGGGTTCACGTATATAACCAGCCACTCCCGCAGCAGACTAGATAGAATTTACGTGTCACCAAATTTGCAAAATTATTTATTAAACGTTGAGACTATTCCAGTGTATTTTAGCGATCACAGTACACTTTTAACTTGCTTTAATTTAAGTGTACAGCCAACCCGTCGATTCAGAGGCCAATGGAACTTAAATATCTCTGTTTTAACTGACGAAGAACTGGAACAGGACATAAGGTTTGCGTGGACTATGTGCCTCCGCACAGTAGACAAGCACCCAACAGTCATTGACTGGTGGACAAGGAGGGCTAAACCAAGGCTGCGGAAAGTTGTCATGCAGTATAGTGCAGCGAGGCACAGGGAGTTGAGGAATACAATGGAGTTTTATTATAAAGTTTTAAGAGACTTATATCAACAGGCCCATGATGACGTAATTCGTCTAAATGATATCAAAAAAATAAAAGCCAAGTTATTAAGCATTAAACGGCAACAGATGGAGGGACTCAAAATTAAATCGAAAGCCACATCAGTCGTAGCAGATGAAACAGCTTCTCTGTATCACTTGCTGCGGCATGCTAAAAACAGACGTCAAACTTTAATTGATGAAGTCCAGACGCATACTGGTACGAGGCTAATATGCCAGAAACAAATACTGGACGAAGTCCACAGGTACTATGAAACCTTATATGCCCCTACCACAGTGGAAGATGCAGCTCTCGAGGACTTTCTCACTATTTTAGGTCCACAATTATCGGGAACAGACAACGCTGACATCCTGTCACCTATTACTAAAGATGAAGTGCATGAGGCAGTGCGTAACTCACCTCTCAACAAATCTCCGGGACTTGATGGCCTCCCTGTGGAGTTTTATGCCCGCTACTGGTCTATAATTGGGGACAAGATCACTTCCATGGCAAATGAGGTCCTGAACGAAAAACCGGTCCCTGCAGAGTTTAAGGAAAGTAAAATAGTACTGATTCCTAAGAGTAAAGGCAAAACCAACTTAAACAATTTTCGGCCTCTTTCGCTACTAAATTCTGATTACAAAATAATTTCTCGTATTATCAACAAAAGACTCTCTGCCTTTTCCAACAAAATATTGAGTCATCACCAATCTTGCTCTCCGACCAGAACGATATTCGAAAGTCTATCTGCATACAGAGACGTCATTGCAATTACCTCAGTGACAAGTATAAAATGTGCTTTAATCTTTATAGATTTCAACAAAGCTTTTGACCGCGTTAGTCATAGATATCTCTTTGCGACGCTGTCAAGAATGGCTTTCCACCCCCAGATTGTGAACATGCTAAGGAATATTGCAACAGGTGTAAATGCGAAAATAGCAATCAATGGCCAAACATCTAAACCCATACAGATAAGGCGAGGGGTTCCACAGGGCAGTCCCTTATCAATGTTTTTATTTTCAGTATCTTTAGAGCCCTTCCTCCGCACTGTCCACGCAAGATTAACAGGCATAACATTGAGTGGTGAGAAAACTGTCATACGAGCTTATGCTGATGACGTGGGCGTTGTAATAAGGAATAAGGAGGAGACAGTTACACTGGAAAGAGAAATCCAAAGATATTGTCTAGCGTCGGGAGTGACAGCAAATGAAAACAAAAGTCAAATATTGAATCTACGGGGCCTAGATCACCTTCGACTGGCATGGGCAAAACAAGACAACAAACATAAAACTTTGGGAATCACCTTAATGGCATGTCCGATGCGGATGGCTGCTTTTAACTGGACGGAAACTAGGAGGAAAGTTCATGGTGCTGTAATGGAGAACATCCATCGAACTATGGACCTGGTGCAAAAAGTCAGATTCATCAACTCCTGCGTTTTGTCTAAAGCGTATTTCACTGCGCAGGTATTTCCAATCCCTAAACTAGTAGCGAAAGGGATCATGTCCACTGTTACCAATTATTTATGGCGAGGAGACATATTCAGGGTTGGTGCGACTACGGTTATACTGGATGTCAGAAACGGGGGCCTCGGTTTGGTGGATATTCGCAATAAAGCGTCTGCTCTGTTCCTCAAACGGACTTTCCATATACTCAGAGAACTTCCCCAATGTATAACCGCAAAGCTCTTTGAGGCTGTGACACCCCATAGCCTGCAAGCACCGATTGATGTGCGAAGGATTAATGCCCGTCTGCAGTATGTGAGGAACTTTTTCCTCGAAGCAAGTTATGTTAGTGACGCAATCAGAAGCAACACACGTATCACAGCGCGCGACATCATACTTGAAAGGGAGTTTAAATGAGGGTAGAAACAAAATTGAAACGAAATTCCCAAATTGTGACTGGAAAGCTGTATGGCGGAACATCAACTATGCCGGGCTATCTACAGACGCTATTTCCGCATGGTACAAAACAGTTAATAATGTCATCAGCACCAACGAGAGACTATATGGGATCGGTTTAAACCAGACACACCTTTGTGGAAAATGCAATCTGGTGGATACACTCAGCCACAGATTCACCTGTGGTGGCAATGTGCATAACTGGAATTGGATCAGGCAACAAATCGTCTTTCTCACCAGATCCTCTACGCAATATATAACGCCGTCACTGCTCCTGAGACCGGACATGACATACTTTCCGAAATTAAAAACCAACGCCATTAGCTGGTTACTGGGAAAATATGTTAGTTATGTCATCCACACACTTGGGTCGGACAACGAGATAGAATTCCGCGTTTACATGAAGTGTGAATATGCAAAAATCAGCACGTATCGAAACCACAAGAAGCACTATGGCAACATGCTGAAGATCATTTTTGAAAGAATGGGTGTTGGTTAAATATGTGAAACCACTACAACACCTTGAACGAGAACGAACAGAAGAAAAATAAAAGTCACTTGGTTCCTTATTATTATTTGCTTTAACCTTGCTTCCGGAACTTTTCTTTTTTTTTTGTATGTGTTTAATTGGATTGTATTTAAACTGGTTCATAGTCAAGAAAACTGGTATTAAATATGCTATTATTTTTTATTCAATGGACAGTTTACAAATTAAACAGTGAATTCAACTTTGTAGACAAATCCACTGATTGGGTGACAATAGTTTGCACCTTAGAATAATCTCAGTTATCTTGAGCAAAGTTTATACTGTAACCCACTTTTAAAGTTTGTTTTACCATTATTACTGTATTAGACATATTTAGAATATAAATAGTTTAAAACTGGTTCTTTTTTTAATGTTGCAAAAGAAAAAAAAAGCGGTTCTAGGCGCTACAGTCTGGAACCGCGTGACCCCTACGATCGCAAGTTCGAATCCTGCCTCGGGCATGGATGTGTGTGGCGTCCTCAGAAGTTAAGTCCCATAGTGCTCAGAGCCATTTACACCATTTTTTTTTTTTGGCAAGCAGTGACTCACCAGCCACTACAATTGATGAATTGCTATACAGAGTTGAAGGCTGCGTGGAATGACGTATCGTGTCTGTCATTCAACCACATTTAGACTAGAAGCGCAGCGGTTAGCAGCATAATACGCCGTAAACTGAAGAGCAAGCAGTTCTTCTGGAGAAGGAATGGTGTTTCGCGGAAGAACTCCTTACCTGCCTTACTCAATGACAGTTTCCCGTCCTGCAGTGCACCATGCTGTGAGTAAGTACATTCTGTTGATGTGCGCTTCTCGCGGTGGTTATATTACTTACTAATTCCCGTGTTACGTCTATTGTTAATGCATTTTGTGGAAAATAACGCTTCTGGGCATGTCTAAACACTGCGTCGTCAGTTAATTTAAAAGGCGCGATCCGGAAAGACCCTGTAGTTATTTCTTCTAACGCAGTTGGTTGCAGAGTGCTGGAAGTCTGCTTGCTGTTCCGTTAACAGCCCGAATACATTTCTATCGTCATAGGTGGCAGCTCTGAGTTCTCAAATTCACACCCTCTGTATACCAAAATCACCTAACAATTTAACCACGTGTTCTTCCTAGTATAGTATATACACAGAATGGGACTTAACATCTGAGGTCATCAGTCCCCAAATATGGATATTAATCTTGTAACATCATGTATTAGCGACGTTTTCCGAGATACTAACGCACGTCATAAGGCATCAAGGCATACGAATCACTTAAACATTATTTGTGTTCTTAATACTGGTACCTATATTTCGGTAAATTGTTGAGTTGCTGGAGTCTAGAGCTATAGTAGTTTTCGTGACTTATGTACCTGTTACAAAATATTCTCAAATTTACTTCTTTTTTCTACTACATTCATATTGTAAGTTACTTCAGTCATTTCTCCTTGCAATGCAGTTACGGTCATAAATATTCCGGCCATGGAGAAAAGTAAGTCCTTGGGATATCTGTGTTTACAAGCTGCACGTTTGTGCAAGACTACTTACAGTAAAGAAATGTCGTTTTTAAGGGATTAACACTTCTGAACAGAGGATCAAATAACCCGAAGACATACTAAAAAAGTACGAAAGTAGTGGATGTTACACATGCTATACTTGCAGAAAAAATTGTCGAGTCATCAGCGACCAACTTGAACTGGCCATTTTCCAATGAAACTTTCATCACGACGTGGCATCAATACACTTTTTTAAACTCATATCTCTCATGTTTATTTCTTCTTATTATGTTAAATTGCTTTGGGAATACACTCTAAAATAAGCATTACAGAAGAATTATCCTGATGGTACGGAAATCGGTAGACGTGATGTACGGGTATGGAAAAACAAACAGTTACAGTTTCAGAAAAATTTGATGGTTTTTTCAGGAGAAAGAGATTCATAAATTGAACAAGTCAATAACGTATTAGTCTACCTCTGGCTCTGATCCAAGCATTTATTCGGCTTTGGTTTGATTGATAGAGTTGTTGGAAGTCCTGGGGATATCGTGCCAAATTCTGCCCAACTGGCACGTTTCAATGTCAAAATCTCGAGATGGTTAAAGGACTCTATCCACAATGCTCCAAATGTTCTCAACTGGAGGTAGATCCGGCGACCTTTCTGGCCAAGGTAGGGACAAGCCATAGAAACACTCGCCATCTGCGGGAGGACATTATCTTGCTGAAATGTGAGCTCACGATGGCTTTCCATGAAGGGCAACGAAACAGGGCGTATAATGTCGCCGACGTACCGCCGTGCTCTAAGGGTACTGCAGATGACAACCAAAAGGCTCCTGCTATGAAAATAAATGGCTTCCCAGACCATCATTCCTGGTTGTTGGGCAGTAAGGTGGGTGACTCTCAGGTTGTTATCCCACCACTTCCCAGGGCGTCTACAGACACGTCATCGCTGGTAACTGGATATCACTTCGGAGTTAGACTCATAACTGAAGAACAGTTGTACTCTAGTCAGAGATTCCAGGTTGAACATGTGTATGGAGGCGCCACAGGCAACTGTGCGGTACCAATCTGACTGTCGCCAGCCGTATTGCCGTACAAATGGGAGTGATGGTCTCGGAAGCCATTTCATTTCATAGCCGGACGCCTTTGTTTGTCATCTGCAGCGTCCTTACTGCACAGCGGTACGTCGACGATTTTGTACGCCCTGTTTTGTTACCCTGCTTTGCAATCCATCCTGGGCCTATATTTCAACAATATAATGCACACCCAGATGTGGCGAGAGTTTTTACTGGTTGTGTTAATGCTAGGCGAACCCTACCTTGCGCATCAAGGTGGCCTGATCTCTCCCAAATTGAGAACATTTGGAGCATTATGGGCAGGGACCTCCAAGCATCTCGGGATTTTGAAGATGTTACGCGCCAATTGGACATCCAACACGACTTTGTACGCAACCGTAAGGAGAGGTGGGCTACAGAGTGGTGCGGCAGCTGTTGTAGGAAAGCTGGACAGAAGCAGAAATGATTAGTGAACAAGTTAATACAGTAAATCGAATATTTACTTTACCTGTATTTCTCCAAGTGTACAAAGACTGATTACAAATAATTCAGCTAGGAATAGAATCAACCTAATTAAATAGCAATACGGATGAGGCTCTCTGAACTAAAGCATGAACGATGGTGTCAGAGTTGTGACAAGGTGGCGTCTGCGTAGCGACAAGTAGTGAAGTGGCTCCGTGTGCAAGCTGGCACCGTGGCTGCCGCCAGCCATCCTGTAGCGCGGCGACACAGGGTGCTCGTAGTCACGAGCAACTGGACTTGTGGTCAGCGGGCATGCACCACTTGGTCCGCCATATACCTCGAGACAGCTATCTCCGTCTAATGGAAACTTGCAATTCCATGGCCAACTTTGTGACGCCGGTAATGTCCCACCATACGTATTACCACACTATCAATCAGTGACAAGCAAAAGAAGTGCCTGCATAAGGGCCAGAGGTGGACCAACATGTTATTGACTTCCTCAATTTGTGAAGCTCTTTCTCTTGAAAAAATCATCAAAATTTTTCCAATCCATTCGGGTAATTCCTTCGATTTTTGAAGAAATCCCGCGACCAAACTTCTTTGGATCTTCTACTTTTCTTCTATCGGTTCTATCTGATAGTGATCGTAAACTGACGAGCAGTATTCAACTATCGGTCAAAAAAGGGTGGTGTACGCCATCCCCTTTGTGTTGAATTTTTCCAACGAGTTTTAGTCTATTTTCTACCTTTAACTAAAATTTTATTCATTCGCTTCATTTTAAATCCCTTCATATGCATACTCCCACATGAACGTGACTGCTTCTATCGATTGTTCAGCAACAATGTGCCTTTCTGCGTATTAATGTGCAATACATTACATTTATTTATGATGAAGGCCAACCGCCAATCCTTACCCCAAGTTTTGATCCTCTGTATATCTTATTGCAATTTGCTATAGTTTTCTAGCACCCATATTCTCCATACACAGTAGAAGGATTAAAATGGGAACACGTTACGCCATTCCACTTCGGTTATTTGCCATATCTGATAGCTGGTAGGGAACTACAGGGTTCTCATCATTCCCTACCCTCTGTTCATCTTAAGTTTAACTCGGAAGTCAGTTTTGTTGTTTCTGTCCCACTAAGTTTACTGTTAAGTCAATAGGGTCCCCATCCTAAGGTATGTTGACACTGAGTTTCCGATAAATCTCTCTCGTCATTCATAAGTGCATTATGGCACAATCTTGCTTGTTGAAGACAAAAATAATTTTTTTTAAATGTTCGTGTAATTCGTACTGAGAATAAGTAACTGAAAATCGCGAGATCGATATATCGAAAACTCACTGTAGATGTAAACAAATTACTATCCAGGTTGTAAATATATTAATTAACAACGTCTTTTTTATTGCTTTTTGCCTTTCACGTGACCCCACGTAGTCACAAACATATAACCTAAAGGTAACAGTTAAATATGCCATGTCGAGCAATGTCAAGTACGAGGATACGTTACCATTTAGCCTCATGTATGCAGGTTGTGCATCACCTTTTTGCCTGAAACCAGTTACTGCTTTACCCTTCCCGTTGGTCGCTACGATCGGTGCCAGGTGAGAATCAAGCAGTAGCTGCATTATGAATGTCCAGCAGTTAAACAATAAAACATCAAACTACGCACGTATAATCGATTTGTGAATCAGATAAACGTTTATTGTTATCTAAAAGCTTCTCGAAACTATTCATCACAGTTTGTTCGTCGCCCCCATTTACTACTTACCCATGCCTATGTTTCACTGCGGATCGCGAAGCAATTTCACACACTTTCATAGCACAGAGGAGCGACGGGTCTAAAAAAGGGTGCAACTGGCGGAAAAGAGAAAGGAGCTGTCCAGTAATGTTTGAAAACTAAACGAATTCAACATTTCGCGCTGCGATTAGCGAACACACTGAGGACTTTCAACGATTTTAGTACCTCACCGTACTATTCGCTCTAGGAGAGCTACAAAATATTTGATTATTTCCATTGACGTTACAACACACGGTAGATGCCCACTGCGGCCAGGGACCAATGTCTGAGCAAAACGACGTTGTTTGCATTATGGTTGAACTTAAGATGAAAATATATACGATGGTTAGACATCTGCATGGATGTAGATATCCGTGGGAGACCACAGTAATAATTAGTTTGCCGATAAAAAACGCCCAATGTGGATATCTACAGTTATGTATCCGTATATGTGGAACAATAATTATTTTGGTGTTAAAAGTTAAAGCATGGTGACAGTATTACAAATTTCATCTATTTGGATTACATATTATCGACAGTAATAATTGTTATTCTTTTGTTGCCAATTCGGAAAGGAGAGCCACTATGTTGACAGGAATGCACGGTATTCTGGTGAGGGGAGATGTGTTGAAGACATTTGCAAGGGCTAAAGGTGGAGGTATGTTCTTTTCTTGCTTTTCCGCACAATTATATCTCCATCCTGTTTCCATCATACCAGCATCTAGCTAATGTCTGAGTCATTCCTGTTTCACTTGCATCAATAGCCGACACTTGTACAGCTTCTGAAAGCTGTCACAAAGCAAGATGAAGGTTATTCTGGTAAACTCAGTCGTTTGGAACCTTTGTTTCATGCAGATGAAATGGTTCAAATGGCTTTAAGCACTATGGGAGTTAACATCTAAGGTCATCAGTCCCCTAGACTTAGAACTACTTAAACCTAACTAACCTAAGGACATCACACGCATCTATGTCCGAGGCAGGAATCGGATCTGCGTCCGTAGCAGCAGCGCGGTACCGTACTGAAGTGCCTAGAACCGCTCGGTCACAGCGGCCGGCCTGTTTCATGCAGTGATTCCTGTTGGTGTTTACTATAGGGCATAAATAATGAACGGTATAAAATCATTTAATCTGTGAAGATTTCCCTTAAATATATTCACAAGTACACAGTGCAACACTTATCAGATTGAGAAACTTAGCACGTTGAAGTCATTTAATATTAGAAAGAATAATGTACCTTTTATAACCGAAATACACTGCAAACCTTTGGCAGTATGTAGCATGTAACAACTGGTAACGAATTCATTTGGCATTCCAATGTTGCGGAAAGGTTTCGCTGAAAAAATCACAGAACCGATTTCTATAATTACAACAGAAATCTCTAACATACGGAAAATAACCAGAATATGACAGAATATGTTGTATTTCATAGTGCTCTTGATCGGCGTCTATGTTCGCGGTGAATATAATATAAACTACGACATCCGACTTCTTAGTAGGTGAAGAAGTTCAGACCAAGTGCAAGCCTACTCCAGAGCTCCGGAGTACTGAACGAATCAAGGAGATTTACAAAATTTTAATATGCACGGGTGCGGATATGAGACATACAGTTGTGAAAAAAGGACCTGTAGATGTGGATAGCAGTTCTCTTATCCGTGCAGATCTCTAACTGTGATCGACATTAGGCGTAACTAAGTAGCATGTAATCGCTGGTGATGTAGTTATGCAGCAGAAAGAAACCATCAACACATTAAGCTAGTCGTGTACATGAGCACTTGCTTCTACATCAGCACTAATCGCCAAACTCAGGTTACATTTTCAGCAAAAGTCAGTCAAGACGGGAAAGAGAGATGGACAGCTCGCGTGACAGCTCGTGTGACATGAAACAACAAGAGTTACCTCAGATGCAAAAATACATTTCAGGGACCTGACAGTGTAGTTCAAAGCCTGTAACAAATTGTGAAACAAATTCTGTGGAAAGAGGACCATCGACAACTGTTCAGGACGCAAGCCACATTTAGTCATAACAAACAGTACCTTACATCATTATCTCCCATCATTCTCCGCAAATACCCCAGTTCTCTAGCTGTGAATTGAACTAGTTATTAGAATCAGTGGTGCTTATACTGATATCACTCGATTCAATGATTATTATGGTGTAATGACTTCCATGTGTTAGATGTTCCAGCCCTTCTTGCGAATACACTGCTTGCTGTTCCTGAGGTGGCAATACCCATCAAACACTACCTGCAACTTGTGGAACTTCGCATTGTTCACCACCTATCATATCACTGATCGGGCAGACTGAGGGTCTTCCTACACCAGCGCATCTCACGGTGCTTAAAGCATTAACATAATCGTCACTGCTAGGTGAGAGGGCTATCTGGAGCCTCTGCTCCCGGTCATCACTGGAGACACTTTCTGGTTCCATGGCGTAACTGTCCAGCTGGGACAGGACCATTCAACTATACTACTTCAGACAGCACCATACATCCCAATGATTCATTTTGGTCGAAGATACTCTAAATAGAGTGGGGCACCTTCATACACTATGGCTTCGCCTGTAGACTACCAGACTACAGCCTGGCCCACAAGACTTCAGCTGAACTGCTGGAGTAGCACCCTTGGCAACCAGATGAGCCGTGCTGGCAGCAGAACTCAGCGAAATTCCATCGTATCACTGGCGTGAGGTGTCAGCCGAGGCTGACGAAAAGAGACTGAACCGCAAATCTGAACTAATAAATGTTAACACGCTAATCACGTTTTAGTAGCGCCAAAATACGCTCTAAAGGTCCACCTGACCATCCTGCCAATTTTGTGGTGTCCACTCGGCATCATTACGGCGCTTATAGAAGTTTTTAAGAAAATAAGCTCTTAAGTATTCGGTACATAAACAAAGCAGAGTTTTAAAGTCAGGCCCCTAATTTACAGGATTGGGAAGCTGGCCTGCAGCTTTCTTCTTATTAACTGTAAAAACAAACTGCTATGTAGTAGAATGTATTCCGTAATATTCACAACAAATTAATGGAAAATAGTTGTGGGGTGAACATTTGACTTTAAAACATATTTTTGGGTTTTTCTCCATGCAGTTATGTAATGATATTGTGTCTTCTATAAATCATCAGTTCAATGCTACTAAGGTATGGAATAAGTCAATACTCACTTTTAGGGAAAAATGGTATAACATTACTGTTTCAAAGCAGCTGGATTTTTCGGCAAACAGCAAAGGAAAAGAACACTTATGGAAAGATACACAGGAAATTTTCTGCTTTAAAGTCCTTTATCAAAGCATGTAGAACCATAGTTGATCACTCTTTTCTCCTTAGCCGCATTTTAGTGAATTATTAGCGTCTACGACGTCTTTCTGTGTAAGCGTCTATATTGGAAATAAAAGTTATTCTTTTCCACTATGAAGTGCACTGACCGAGCTGCTGAAGTGTGTAACATATCGTAGGGGACAAATTCAGTGCACCGTCCCGCCACTCTGATGTAGATTTCGACGGTTTCTTAAATTAGTTCTGCCGAATGCTGGATTTGTGGTAAAGAATTTCCGTTTTATACAAGACCCATAGGTGATATACAAGACCCATACGTGAAAGAAAAGTAACAGAATTGTGTCTTGTATATAGCGGAAATTACCAAGTGTTTTTCTTTACAAGCGCGGAAAGTCATAAGAGCTACAATACCGAAAATCCGCATACTATACTGTAATTCCAACCACTGTACAACTAAGATGGAGCGCTGTCTCTAAGATTGACAACGTCGAAGAGAAGTTATAGTGCTTCATGGTCTGCTAAGCTACCAGTTACAGCTACCACATTGTCCACAATGTAAAAACCCAAATTTAGAGCAAAGGCACGGAGTGCCGGTATATTCTACAGAAGCCATACAAACTACAAGAGTGCAAACGTTCATGGGACCTCTTTTTCTTGAAGGTGGAACCGTAGTTTGGGATGCTGTTATCTTCTTACTAAGTTCCACACTTGCTATGTCGTTGTAGTTCTCTTCGAAGGCTGTTTACAATGAAACAGTGGAAAGTATCTAGTCCCATTAAAAATAACCTTGATATCATAATTTGGCACCCATACACGATAAAAATTACTTGCGTACGTAAGAAAATTATCCACATTGTCCACAATAGCCTAATGCAAAGATGCGCTTCAATATATTTAATCGTTCAGATTATATTTTGGATGGGATGGGTGACACATTGAAGAGCTGTATCTATAATCAACGTTATTCTCGTTTTGATGAGGCCGTCAATCATTGTTCGACGTTAATCTGAAATTATAATGTTCTTATCTTGGAGGAAAATCTGAGCTGAGGATAAGTCTTCCAATGTCTTGTCTGGGAGCAGGACGCAACATATGACTCGTGTAATTTTTCATCCTCTAGAGAGCTTAAACCATATTTATATCGTAAATTGGTGTAGACAACATTTGATGTATTGTTTGGTTACAACTGTGATAATATATTCATGATTAAGGGCTACAAATAGGTTTATAACGCGGCATTATGACAGATGAGTAAAAATAAATGTTACTATTCCTTATGTTGTCAACGTAATACAATCTGTTACTCAGACAGTAAAGTGCACAGGGCTCTTGACAAATGTTGCCAAAAGACTGTTATTTTTTGGTACAGAAAAATGTTAAGAAATTTTATAAATCATGAAACCTGCATTATATTTTTTTTAAGGAAGTAGTAATTTTTATAAAGAATGAAACCTAATAAAACAATTTCTTTCTGTAGTAAGCCAGAAGAACGACAACAATTCGTAATACTTCCCTCTTGAACATACTACTCCCTTGCATTTTTGTCTTCTGCTTTTTTCAGTTACCATCTCTGACATGTTCAAGCGAATTTATATCTTTTGGCCACCAACGATAGTCGTTTGGTTAACATCTTCTCCTTCATTAAGTTCCACAGTTTCCGTCTTTCCTATGATAATGTTTCATTTCTCAGGACAATATAAGAAATGCTAGAACTACTAATACACAAAGCATATCGATTGCCAGTTACTTAGAGGTGTATGGAACGTATTTCCTATGACCTAACATACATGGTACATCTAAGAAAACACAATTTTCGGGTACTAAGCCTAAGTTTCACATAATTTTCTTTAATAGAATTTAAATGAGGAAACTGTTAACAACATTTTAGCACTGTTGTAAAAGGAAATATAGCTATATGAGTAATGCTAACCTTCCATTTGTTTACTATGCGTGACTGATCGAAGACTGTTACTGGTTGCTCCTGATGCAAATAGGTTATTCTTAGGAAAACATAATCGTTCTTCTCAGTATGTTGACTGAGACAGTCGACGATCATACGAAATACAGCACACTTTGCAAACGAACGTAACTTGAACGGATGTACGATATATGATACAACGGGACGCTGGAGGTTACTGTTCCTAAGAAACACATCTATAGTAACGGTGTATATCAAAGCCAATAACAGCTGCTGGGACGGGGCTGGAACCCGTTACATCGTCTTTACGAGACAGGACTCTTCTAGAGATCAGGAACGTCGCCGCATTGGAATTAGATCGCGACTCCTCCCGTAGAGGAGTCGAGGGGGACTATCGTTGGATTCAGAGGACAGGAAGAGCGGCGAGGCGTTGGAGATATGTTAATTTAGTGGTGGGGGCAGCAGTGAAAGGTAAAAATTGAGCAGCCAGATAAAGAATGGAATACGTGACTCAAATTACCGTGGAGCTCGGGCCTAATAAGTATACACGGATGGTCGGATCGGAACTAGATAGGAAGAGATGGAGGTCCCTTCGAACCAATCAGTGACAGGGACACAAGGACGGAACCTACAATTTTTCACGCCAATGAGAAATATAGTATCCTCGCTCCAGAACCGTAATTAGGAGAACATACCGGAGCAGGAGGACCGACCGCGGAGAACGGAGTCGATTTCCTACGTTACGGCTCTTTCAGCACAGTGTTCTGAGCAAAATTCGTGAATTTTTGGAATGTGTGCAACAGGTGAACACATCGTACCAGCGACAAGTCTAATAAAAGGACCCTGCTGAAACATCGGTTGGTAAGATACAGTTTTACAGTATCTCCCTTCTAATACTGATCCTTGTTTTCTCATCTAGGGAGATGTTGCAGTGGCTAAGACACTCAAGACTGGCGGTTCAGATGCCCGTCCGGCCTCTTGGCTTACGTTTCCAGAGGTTTCCCTGAAACGATAAGCAGAATATTTGGATGGTTCTTTTGAAAACGACAGGGCCGATTACCTTCCCCACCCTACTCCTACCCGAACTAGTGATAGAGCTCTTCGGATCTCATCGGTGGCGGGACTTTAAAACCTGATCTTTCTTTCATTATTTTGTCTGCATTGTTAACTGCGACGGTTCAAAACAGTTGCCATATTGAATGTGTTTCAAATAATCTCGTGAATGTTTAACTGAATTACCGGTTTATGTTGTAGTAAGTCGTTGACTGATAAGTTTAACTTTTTGTTCAGAAACTTGGTCTTTATGAACGCCATATATATTATTATTAATGTACGTAACTAATCAGATACACGTAGATTAAAATAAATCAACTATTACGAAATTTGTATGCGTTGAATACTGGGAAAGGGCACGAAAAATTACTGTAAATAGAAATCTGACCCTGTTTTGGAATCCACGTACAGGGGCTTGCCAAAAATATGGAAACACCGCGAGAAAACAATGCTTGACCAAAAATGCACATGCTATTCAAGTCTAAAGGTTGCGCTGTTGTATTCGATCACTAACGGCACCCCTGCAATGTCCTCAATATGTTGCAAGTGTCAATCGTGGTAAGAACAGTGTTCTATGTAGACGAGTGAATTTAGACTGAGCTAAGTGTAGCTGAACGTGAACAAATGGTTGGTTCTTGTATGGTGGATGCTTCCGTAACCACGGAAGTCGAAGCGTTTCCTGTTTCAAGATGCACCTTATTTAAGATTTATACGTGTTTCCTGTTTCAAGATGCACCTTATTGCAGACTTATACGGAACACAGGGAAAGCGGAGGAACATCACCCGCTAAGTCACAAGGCGGGCGAAAGTGTGTGTTAAGTGATCGTGACGGACGGTCATTGAAGTGTATTGTGACGAAAAACAACAGAACGACAGCTGCAAAAGTCAGTGCAGAACTGAATTTTGCACTCGCCAACCTCGTCATCACCAGACCCGCACGAAGGGAGCTCCAGAAGCAGGGAATTGTAGGACGACCTGGAACTCCAAAATCACTCGTAAGTGATACAGAAGCCCGTAACAGGAAAACTTGGTGCCGAAGCCATAAAACCTGGACTTTGGAGCAATGGAAGAAAGTCATTTGGTCGGATGAGTCTTGTTTCACACTGTTTCCAACTTCTGGCCGAGTTTACTTCCCCAGAGTGAAGCATGGCGGGGGTCTGGTGACAGTTTAGACAACCATATCGTGGTATTCCATGCACCCCATAGTTACTCTGAAAGGTCGCACTAATGCCAAGGATTGTGTGACTATTTTGGCTTGCCAGGTACATCCCGTGGTATAATTTTTGTTTCCCAGTGGTAACATTGTGTTCCCAGATGTCAGGGCCCCTGTTTTCTAAACTCACATGGTCCAGGTTCAAAAGGTTCAAATGGCTCTGAGCACCATGGGACTTAACATCTCAGGTCATCAGTCCACTAGAACTTAGAACTACTTAAACCTAACTAACCTAAGGACATCACACACATCCATGTCCGAGGCAGGATTCGAACCTGTTACCGTAGCGGTCTCGCGGTTCCATACTGAAGTGCCTAGAACCGTTCGGTCACAAGGGGCCACATGGTCCAGGACTCGTTTTGTGAGCACGAGGGTGAATTGTCGCATTTACCCTGGCCACCACAGTTGCCAGATGCCAATGTTTGTGACCTACTTTGGAGAGAAGGGTGCGAGATCGCTATCCACATCTATGATCGTTACCTGAACTTGCTACTATTTTGCAGGAAGAATCGTATAAGATTTCCTTAAAATCCAGGCAGGACCTGTATTTATTCATTCCGAGACATCTGGAAACTGTTTAGAATGCGGACAGGTTTCCTACACCATATTGGAAATGGTAATACGTTACGTTTTCGGTGTTTCCATATTTTTGTCCAACTGTAAGTAGGTTGTTTAGGTTTTTATGTTGGTAACGCCACGTAGCGCTCTGTATAAAAATCACTGACGGTGCTGTGTGCAGTCTGTGGCTGGTTTGCGTTGTTGGAATTTTTGCTATTGTAGTGTTGGGCAGTTGGATGTGAGCAGCGTGTAGCGTTGCACAGTTGGAGGTGAGCCGCCAGCAGTGGTGGATGTGGGAAGAGAGATGGCAGAGTTTTGAGAGCGGACGATCTGGACGTGTGTCCGTCAGGAAAACGAAATTTGTAAGACTCGATGTCATGAACTGATATATATACAGGGTGTCCCAGATATCTTGTTCACCCAAAATATCTCTGGAACAATAACAACTATTGGAAAACGATTTTCACCGGTATCAATGTAGGGCTGGGGCCCATGAATGTACATATTTGGAAACATTCTAAAACGAAAGCATATGTGTTAATTAAACCATAAGGAATGGTTCCAGAAAGAATTTTCACTGTGCAGCGTAATGTGCGCTAATTTGAAACTTCCTGGCAAGGCTGTGATGGCGGGTCGTATATCTTGCTAGTATAACTCAGTTGGTACGGCACTTGGCCGCGACAGGTAATGGTCCCACGCTCGAGTCCCAGTCTGGCACACAGTTTTAATCTGCCAGCAAGGTTCATAAGCAATGGCGATTTATACAAATAAAATACCGTCAGGAAAATTACAGGAAAACAGAATGGTCTTACAACTGCGAAAGAGTTTTTTAAGAGAAGACGGAAAGCCAATTGGCTATAGTTACTCCAAGCGAAACGAAATTTTTGAAGAATGCAACAGAAAACTTTCAGGTCGGATGAACTACGTGTTCACATGAAAGTCACATGCTACTAAAATCACTATGGACTAATGTGTCCAACCAGTAAGTGAACATATGAACTACGAATATTTCTACGGGTGTGATTCTTCAACTTCTCCCGGCGTATTTCTTGCTCGAACAGTCCACGGGTGTATTGACGGTCCATAGTGTCCAACGAGCACAATATTTGGGCGATCAGACATGTCGCCACTGTCAGGTGCGCTGACGAACTGGCAGCGCACAGGATGATGGCGACATGTCTCATCGCCGAAATATTGTGCCCGGAGGACACTTTGGACCCGCAGTACACCCGTGGACTGTTCGAGCAATTTCTACGGGTGTTTCCGTAAGATGATGCAAAAATTTAACTCAACAATTCGAGGGAGGCGACCTGGGGTCAGAGAAGCTAGCTTAAGGAGGTAATAGGTATAAAATCACATTGCTGTGTATTTTTTATTTAGATTATTTAACTGCAAATATCATCATTGATACAGTGAACGTACCATTTCCACTGTATCTTACAAAATGTGCTGAAACTGACGGCCATCAGCCTCAAGGCAAGCACGACATCAGCGAAAAAGATTCTGACACACGCTGTGTTTCGAATCACATCACATGCAGCTACAATTGTGGCAACTAATTCCACCTGCGTATCCATATAGGACTTGATACACAAGTGACTTCAGATATCTCTACAGGGAATAATCAAGGGGATTTAGGTCAGGTGACTTCGCAGGACATGGAATAGGAGCTCTTCTTCCAATACAGCGACCAGGAAATACTGTACGGGATTCTGCTCCATCGTATTGTACTGTACGTCTCTGAATAGCACTGAGTAATGAATGGGTCTGTCGTTGATTCATAGCCCGTTCTGTCATGGGACAATGTAAGCACGATACAACAGAGCCACTTTATGGGCAGCAGAATCTGCATCATGAATTCATGGTAACCAGACGCGTCCTTCTTGTTTCTTTGCAGCAAATAAAGGATGTACATGTAAATAAACAGCACAGTACGTGTAAACTTGTAAGCATGTTTGTTGTAAATAAGCAGAAAAACAGTAATGCTAGACAAAGCAATGGACAAGTATACTTCCATATTTCCTTAAGCTGGCTTCTTAGAATCCAGGCTCCGTATCTCAAATTGTTCAGTGGAGCATTCTCTAAGTTCTGTTTCATTCTTGCACGCTCTTGCGGGAACATCCTGCATATGTGTTATGGAATGTTTTCAGTAGTAATTACGTTTAATGTGCAACAGCTGCAACTTCTGATACGATAGAATGGAAATCATTACAATGTAGACTGCGTGTCAGCGATATCAGTAGTGTATCACCTTCAGCATGAGAAAGGTGTCCTAGTGACAAGTAAACTAACAGATAATTGTTGTTTACGAACAATAAGGGCAAACTCACACATTAGAGCACTACAGAAAATCACTGAAGAGAGTGTGAGGTCAACGTGTAGAGTTTGACATCCGCTAGTGTAGAACATGATTTCTTTGCGGGAATGCAATCTGGCTGAAGAAAAACTAAACTTACGAGGTTAGCATCTCGTCGACACAGACGTTATTAAAGGTGCAGGAAAAGCTCGGAGCAGACAAACTTGGGAAAGGATATTGGCCGTTTTCTTGTGCTTCTCTGTATTCGCCACATGGTAATTATGTTTCGTCGCGTTGAAAGGATGTCACACTTTGTGGGTGGATTATGATGTCTCGTTAACGTAACAGACAGATCCACACTCTCTGTTTATAAACAAAATTCAATTCTCGCGACCATGGTAAAGAAATTGTTCATGAATTGAAATGTGTGAAAGGCGTATTTGACCGCGAGTCCCATTCTGGGGATTTCGGTCTTCTGGTAAAAGTTTTTTTATTTGACGTCACTTCGGCCACTTGAGAAGCGATTATGATGAAATGACGATAAGGACAAATCCACAAACACACACAAACACACACACACACACACACACACACACACAAACACATCCGGTCAGGAATCGAACCCGGTGCCCCATGATCTAGAGTCAGTAACGCTTACCACAAGACCACGATCTATGAATCTGAACAGGAAAGGAACGAATATAAACAGCACGCCCGGATTGGTGCTCAGATTCGAGGGTCGGGGGACCACTATCAGATGCGCATATAAAAATTTGCGGGCTCCATTAAAAAAAATCCAGAACATACATAGCAGGTCCTGTCCGGGCTACTGTTCGTTCCAAGATACTTGGTAACTCTGTCCCAGGTGACAAATACCCTGAATTTTCTGTCCACAAATTTAGCCTTTCACACACACAATACTTACTTTTCAGTATTATCCTGTGATAAACTTAGAGTTTACGGAAACCACAGAAAACATAACTCTGAATAAAGCACACATTACAAAAAATTAGTTAAGCCAAGGAGACACAAAGATAACACAGTATAACAAACCTTCTAGCCCTAATACTGACCACAAATTAGCGTGAAAAAATGTCCACAATTGTTTTGACATACTGAGGCATAGCGCTTCGTATCGCACGTATGTCGAGGGAAAGACGGTAGCGGGCGTGCAGACAGCTTCAGACAATGAGTCATGGTTAAGACATGACAGATGCGCCCTTATCCAGTAGCTACACTGCAAGCAATTACAACTGTAGCCGAAAGGTGTCAGCTTCTTCGGACTATGAAATTATTATGTAGTTAAAACATTTTTGGCAACAAAACTGTGGTTATTGTGATTATGACTGCCATTAATTAGTGCTAATTTGTTTATTAATTTGAATGACAGTGTGAATGGGAAACAGTATATTAAATGAGTATTTTTATGTCTTGTTAGCTGAGTACACGCTAGCATCAGAGCTTTGGTTGTACGGAAAAAGTGAATAATACTCTTAGTGGAATTTCATAATATACAACTATCCTGTTTATGGGACGGGGAAAACGAGAAACTTTTTACGACAATTCTGTTATTTAAAGAGGGAGTTATTTCGATAGTTGTGGTGTTTCTAAATTGGTTGTTTTAGTAAATTGTTCATAAAAGCTACTAAGTTGTTTTTGGTCAAACGTAAAAACACAGGATTGTGCGGTTCAATACTAATATCAGGTTGGCTATGATGCGTGTCAGCCTATCACGTGACAGAACGTTCGAGCGTTCTTTAACTGCTTTGTGAAGTCTAAAGTGTCAGTTCGGAGCTCAGCCATCATTAAGTTCGGATACGAATACAACTGCCGGCTGCGTAGGCCGAGCGGTTCTAGGTAGAGATGGGCAAAACTGTTCTTTTCAGAGATTGGATCAGAACTGTTCACTCCCTGAAATGAATTAGCTCTTTTTCATGACTCACCACTCATTTACAATAGAAAATAAATGGAAGGCACATTGCCCTTTAAACTTGGTTTATTCCAGTACTATACCTGTATTTTGATCTTATTTGATCCTATTTTGAAGTAACACAGATAATGAGTAAGAATTTTGTATTGTTTATTGAAATTTCCACGATATGACAAAGTTTTTGATTATTGATTTATTTTGCACTATCGTGGTTTTTTGGGTGATCGGAAAATGTTGTAACTTGAGATTTACATTAACAATATATTTGGCTATAATGTATTAAAATTTCTTTAACCTCATACAAATTCATCGCAAGCCATGTATTTTCAAAGTGAACGTTTCCTTCCAAAGACACCTAAAATCGCAAAATCCGTACCAGAATAACAAAAAAAATATAAATTTGACTGTAAAACAAAAGTGCTGCATATAGCCTTACGCAGAATAAAACAAGGAAAATATTGGTGTATCACATTTTCCGATACGTTTATCGGTTCGCTCGTAATTAAAGCGTAAATTCGAGTGTCCATAATAAAAATCCTATAGTAAGAGGAGTCATCAGGAACCTAATCTAATCAGTTTAAACAGATAAAAATAAAATAAAAACAATTGATGTATACATAACATAATAATGTAATATACATAGCGGTATTACTACAAAGAACAATATCCAGTAGGGACGAACTCCGATGCAGAGGCGCTGAGTCGAGCAGGTCGAGCCGCGAGCTGTATTACTGCGTGAGCTGAGACCGCAGAGACCAGAGTGACACCTGAGTCGCTTTGCTCAATGCTCTGGCTAGAGTTGAGACGGTGGGGTGAGCGTTGAGCGGGCGAGTTCCGAGGGTGGGGGGAGCGGTGAACTCACCCGCTCCGAAACAAATCATCCGTTCCCTTGCGAGCAGGTTGTTGCAAGTAGTTCCTATGTTATCCGCTAGATGGCTCTCTGTCCTGTTGCTCGCGTCAACTGCCCAGAGAGCAGGACGTGCGACTGAAACGATCGCCGACAGAGTGCAATGCGAAGTAAAGCTGCGCCAGACACTGCGCGCGGCAGACGACGCACAGGGACGGCACGGCATATGTAAAACACAAAATCCAATGGGGCACTGCACAAAGCAGGCAGCCAAGGTAGAAGCAGGGCAGAGGCCGGCGCTGGCTGTGTTGTGTGGCGTGCACTGTGCTGTGACCAGCAGAGGCGCTGCTGATATGCTCCGTCTCTCTCTCTCTCTCTCTCTCTCTCTCTCTCTCTGCCTTGGGAAACATTTGGAGCTACCATTCTTTTTTTCTGAATCACTGATTGTTCACTCCTTTGAAAGATTCAACTCTATGAATTAGTTCAAGAGCGCATCCCCCAACTCTAGTTCTAGGCGCTTCAGTCCGGAACCACGCGGCTGCTACGGCCGCAGGTTAAATGGTTCAAATGGCTCTGAGGACTATGGGACTCAACATCTTAGGTCATAAGTCCCCTAGAACTTAGAACTACTTAAACCTAACTAACCTAAGGACATCACACAAATGCCCGAGGCAGGATTCGAACCTGCGACCATAGCAGTCCCGCGGTTCCGGACTGCAGCGCCAGAACCGCTAGACCACCGCGGCCGGCACCAGCCGCAGGTTAGAATCCTGCCACGGACATGGATGTGTGTGATGTCCTTAGGTTACTTAGGTTTAATTAGTTCTGCGTTTAGGGGACTGGTGACCTCAGCTGTTAAGTTCCATAGTGCTTAGAGCCATTTGAACCATTTTTGAATGAAGACAACCAGCTCTGAATAGATGCGATAATTTTGCGGAATAATGATTAAAACTGACCGTGGAGTGCCGCAAAGTGTATGCAAATGTGTGACAAAACGAACACATGAAATTCCGATTTTTATTATATTAAATGTGTCTTTTGAATAACTAAAATCAGCGTGGCTTGTTATACAAACCGTGGCCGCAAATTAAACATTCATAGTGGTCAAAGGGTAATATTTTAGCGAGCGTTCAGCCATAACTAATCCGTTGGGTAATCCTTTTGGTAACAGGCTCAGTTAATTAGCATAATCTAGCTATTACGAGTGACTTTGACTTCGTGCGAGTGTAGAATCTAGAGCTTAAGATTAGCGGGGGCTTGGCAGTGTTTTTGTATCAAACAAATGCCCAGAATAACGAAGTTATCTCTCACAAACCCCTTTCAATTAATCGATCAGTTAATGTGATACTGAAAAGCATTTGTTGCACCCGTTTAATTTGTATAATGCTACTGTCTCTACTACAGCTCTTCCAATAGAGAAACAGCATTCGTTTTTTAACGTGGAAGGCGCGCGGACCGGATTGCAGAAGAAGAAATCTCTGCAAGGTGAGTGAGCACTATTTCTATAGGACAAGCACACAGTACCTGCGACGTTCAAGTACGCCATACCCTGTAAAAGCGATTCAGTAATTATTATTTTCGGTGAGGTTGTGAAATTTCGGGGATGTGTGTGATGTCCTTAGGTTAGTTAGGTTTAAGTAGTTCTAAGTTCTAGAGGACTGATGACCTCAGATGTTAAGTCCCATAGTGCTCAGCCATTTTTGATAGAGAAGAAAGGGCCAAACTTGTTCACCGAAAAACTGACATACACATCCTGTCTCATATTAATGGTAACCTGAATGGGTATGATTCAGTCATGGTACGGAAAACACCTGAAAGCTTCACTGCACTACCTGAGGTCCAAATTACACCCTCCACACGCTGTAGGTTGAAAGACTCACTGGACCGTCGGTATACTCGACGCTTTACTGTGTTTGACAAGAGGCAGATTTGCGACTCGTCGAAAAATACTACACGCTTCCTGTCAGCTACCTCCCAGTTTCCTTGTTCTTTGGCCCAATGAGGACGTGCAGCTTAATCTGCTACCGTGTGCAAGAACCGCTTGAGAGATATTCAATTTCGAATGTCCTTTGCATGCAGTGCCTTCGCAATGTTTGCTCGAAACTGGTTGAGACGGACCTGCATTCTCTGACAACAGAAATTCCTATTGGGTTTGGGATGACAGTTGTCACTAACTAGGCGTGACGTCACCACTGACCCCTGTCGGTTACGACCATTTTACGATCACGTCTCTTACTCCGTGTTGCATGTTTGAGACTGGTACACTATTTCTTATATACACTTTTGACAGTTCACAGTTATACACCAACATATCAGGTTACTTCATTCACGGTGTTATCAGGCGCACGTCCTAACACCGTAGCTCGTATCTACTATTCTGTCATGTCTCCACGCCGGCACATGTTACTGTGCTTCATTGACATGAATTTTGTGAATGGAGGCTGGAGACATGGTCTCCTGGTATCGATTATACATCGTCTACAGTGCTCCAAAGGTATCAATGGTGAACAATATTTTATGAGATTACGTTTCCACTGTCTTAACCGCTACGCCACTTCGTCGGTACAATCTGTTTGCACTCACTAAGTCATGGAGCCATGCAAGCCTTCTGTACCAGAGCAACTTGTATGAGTACTTCCTGGCAGTTTAAAGGTACACTACCCGATAAAAAGTATCCTACACCTGTTAGTGGACAGCTTGAACGCCGATAGGTCCACTTATGTATGTTTATGGAGGAATGGCAGCCTATCTACATCACTAATACGAAACATAGAACTTAGTGATGTTGGAATATGGAGTCTGGAGCGAGCTACATGTTCTGACTCATCCCAAATGTGTTCCACTGAGGGACTTTGGTCCTGCCAGTCCATTTCAGGAATGCTACACCTAGATGCCTCTTTGTGACAGGCTGCATTGACATTCTGATAGGAACAGTCGTCGTCTCCGAAGTGTTCCACCACGCTACGCAGCACAAAATGCTGTAAAATATGTTAATATCCTTCCACATTTAGCGTTTTCCTAAGCGGAGTAATGGGATCACACCCGAACCACGAAAAACACCCCAATACCGTAAGACCACCTCCTCCATACTTCCCTGTTGGCACTACACATGATGGCCGATAACGTTTTCCAGGCAGTCACCAAACCTAAACCCCTCCATGGGATATACATTGGCCACAGCGTGATTTATCACTTCAAATCACTCGTTTCCAGTCATCCATTTTCCAGTGGCGTTGCTCTTTACTTCGCCTAAAGTGTCGCTTAGTACTGGTTACGGAAATTTGTGGTTTATGAGAAACTGCTCGACCCTTGTATCCTGTTCTTTATGACTTCCTATGCACGGTTATTGTGCTAGCTGGATTGCTGGTAGCAGTTCCAAACTCACGCGCGATACATTCGCTGATTTCCCGCTACTTTTGCAACCATCCTCTGCAATATTCGACCCTCCCCGTCCGTCACTACATGAGATCTGCCTGGTCTTGGTTTTCCTGTGGTTGTTCCTTCGTGTTTCAGTTTCACAATCACATCACCAACCCCCACCCCTCCCCGCCCCTCCTGTGGGCAGCTTTAGAAAGTTTTAAGTGTCACTGATGGATATCTTACACTCAATGACTAGCCCACGTCCGAAGTCATTGATTATGTGTTTTCCTGACCGACCGATTTTGCTTTTACTGCTTCTCTACTGACAACACAATACTCTCCCCCTTCTTTTCTTTTACACTGGCGGATCCGTCTCTCGTGGCATCTAGTGCTCAATTCCGCATCACATAGGAGTGACCGGATACTTTGGACCCGACAGTGTATAAGGCAGATCGTAACGAGGGTAATGCTTTCACCTGAAGAGCTATCAAGGCGCTACTCAGGCTTCAGTTCCACCAGTACCTCTCTTCCACTTTCAAGAACTTCACAGAAGCTCTCCTGAATACCCTGCAGGAGTGGCACTCATGGAAGAAAGTGATTTTCAAGACAGCCTCCGCTGTAGAATGACAAATGTTTCAATGTGTGTGAATTCCTGAAGGACCAAACTGCTGAGGTCATCGGTCCCTAGAGTTAGACACTACTTAAACTAACATATACTAAGAACAACAAAAACACCCATGCCCGAGGGAAGACTCGAACCTCCGCGGAATCCGTGACATGGCGCCTCAAACCGCGCAGCGTAGACTGACAGATTCATTCTGAAAGAACATCAAACCTCTGTCTATCCCATTTTTCCACGACGTCCTTTTCCAAACAATAGAAAGAAATACTTTTGCTAAATCAATGTAATCTGTCGACCGTTTGGAAGGTACTTTTCCTTCTTTTGGAAGCGCGATACACGATAACTCTCGAAAGTTGTCTGCACGAGGATAAAGAGATCATTTGTTTCTCGGTACGTCGTACGGACTTTCATTCTGATTCAGGTGGCACATACGACAATTAAAAAAAAGTGTGTAACAGCTTCTCGGTTTACGCTTTCGAAAGCTTCGGTGGCTGCTGAACCGACTGCGAGCAGCTCGGTCTTAATGAAGGATTAACGGCTCGTTCCGCTAATCGACATTCTTAAGCGATGTTTTCGCGGCAGGTTTCGCCCACTCTGCCTCACCGCGTGCGCCTCCATTAATATTTGTCAGGCCGTTTCTCCTAGCAGCCGTATTTTCGCTTGAGAGTAAGTCTGCGTATGTGAGCGCTCCATTAATCAGCTGCCTCCGTCCTCACGTAACGCCCCGTCCGCGAACGAATTGTGAGCCGGCAGTGCGACTCTGCGCTTTCTCATTGTTCCACGTCAGCCAATGTGTCTGTTACAGGGATCTGCGTAGCCGCACAAGACTTCAGTATTTCATACAAACACACCTCAAGCGGCGGACTTTTTGTAATTTATCTGAACTGGCGTAGGCATTGATAAGACCTCATGAAACGACGATTCGCATCCATCGTGAACGTCCAGAGTGCACCGCGCTTATCAGGTGAGAACAGATAGCTCCAGCACATTATTGACTCTCTGCACTGATTAAACACGTGTAAAACATGTGTTCACATGTTTCCAAAGTAAGACTCATCAGTGAGATAATCAGTGAACGCGACTGTCGGAGCACAAGACATATGAAGTATAACTTTTTCCGGGTACTGAAGGTGACTTGTTGAGAGTTTCGTATAAAGCACATTTGCGAAACGTCATCGTACTAGTTTTCACTGATGAAATGCACCAGAGTATACTCCTGTGTATCCATAATAGTAAAAGTATCCGAAATATACACATCAGGAAAACTATTCGCAGATTTCGCCTTTCTTAAACATATCTGCTGACCCATTACCAGAAATATACTTATGGAATATGATGGAGCTCCTCGAAGCTACTTGTGAAATGTGAAGGGTTTTGCAGAGAACATGGAGGCGAGCGAGTGATATTCTCGTAGTTTAGTTAATTAGTTGCTTTTTCAATAAATCATATTCAGCATCAGGATTTAGACGCGATCAACAAAACGAACTTAGTCCTCCCTCTGAGCACACGCGCATGCACACAAGAGGAGGGCATGGATGTGCGTGATGTCGTTGGGTTAGTTAGGTTTACGTAGTTCTAAGTTCTAGGGGACTGATGACCTCAGATGTTTAGTCCCATAGTGCTCAGAGTCACTTGAACCATTTGAACACAAGAGGAATGGTCAATATTCAGGGATATCCCAGGAACAATCATTCGGATCAACAAAGTCTGATAAACATTGGCTCTAAAAAGCATACCTTTAGAGCCCTCGTTAAGCAGAATAGATATGTTTCACCGTAGCGAAGATGAACAAGCGCTCATAGCTATTCAGGTAGGTACATTCGAGCCCACTTTTACTCGACATTTTATTCTTGTTTTAGTCAATAGTAGCTCCTCTCGAAGTATGAAAAGCAAAGAGATAGCAGTAGAAGAGACTTCTTTCACAATATCGAGGATGAAACAGTTTCATAGCCCTTGATATATACATTTTAGAGTCCATGTTTACTACACCTTTTTGCTTCGCTTGATCGTTCCTGTCATATTCCTAAATATTGACTATTCCTCCTAAGACACACTGTATGTACAGGATGAGGAAGCTAAGACAGGCTACCCCAAATATATCCAAAATGAATAAACATATCGATGTGCGATTTCCGCCAAGTCTTAGCGGACAATATGGAGAACTTCTTTACAGCGGCAAGTCATTTTTAGCATTTATGGTCTCCAGATTACGACGCATATATTGTCTTTTATCTGACGGAACTACATACTTTTTATCTGTGGCATTTGAAAGAAGCTTCAGAGAGAGCTTCAACGATATAACATGTATGAGATTTGATCAAATACTACCAAGGTAAGAGCGCCACAAACAACGGTCCCAGTGTCATGAGAAGAGCTTCAACAAACGAGTGTCCTGTTATACCAAATGTAAACAAACACATAACCCAGGTATGATTCTTCTGTTTACCTGTGAGACTGAAGCCCTAGCTGACACGGTAGCTCAGCGTGTTCGGTTAGAGGGTTAGCTGCCCTCTGCAATAAAAAAACTGAGTTAATTGATCAACAACGAACTTAAACGGACGACGTCCGCCCCGAGCAGATGCAACGAACCAAAGCGAACAAAATGAGATTAAAAAAAAAGCCCTTAAGTTGGTGTCCTGCTGACTTAGCAACGAGATAAGTCGTTCGTAAAGCCATTGAGACATTCACAATGTATACGACAGTCAAAAAAGTGAATACTGTTTGTGGAAAATGTCACCGAAGTAAGAGAGCAGCAGTGCACTTGTATGTTGAAGGAAATCCAGATCGTGCCGGCCTCTGTGGCCGAGCGGTTCTAGGCGCTTCAGTCCGGAACCACGAGACCGCTACGGTCGAAGGTTCGAATCCTGCCTCGGGCATGGATGTGTGTGACGTCCTTAGGTTAGTTAGGTTTAAGTAGTTCTAAGTCTAGGGGACTGATGACCTGTGACCTGTCCGCCCCAGTAGCTGAGTGGTCAGCGTGACGGATTGCCGTCCTCCGGGCCCGGGTTCGATTCCCGGCTGGGTCGGAGATTTTCTCCGCTCAGGGACTGGGTGTTGTGTTGTGTTCATCATCATTTCATCCCCATCCGGCGTGCAGGTCGCCCAATGTGGCGCCGAATGTAATAAGACCTGCGCCATGGCGGCCGGACCTGCCCCGCGAGGGGCCTCCCGGCCAATGACGCCAAACGCTCATTTCCATTCCATGACCTGTGACCTGAGATGTTAAGTCACATGGTGCTTAGAGCCATTTGAACCATCCAGATCGTGCCAAGCACTCACGATCGGTCTTTGAAAACATTACAAAAAGAGTCCTAGAAACTGTAAATGTGGAGAATGAAAGACTCCAAGAAAAAATAACAGCAACTGATGAAAGAAATTAATCTAACATTCTAGCAGCAGTAACACAAAATGCAAACGTCACTAAGAGGCATCTCGAAAGTACTATAGTGGTCAATCACACGAGTGATCTCCGAGCACTGTATTACATTGCATTTCGTCCTCTTCACATTTCGCTGCATCTTTAGCTTCATGTCAGTGACTTCCAAAATTGGTTGCAATTCTCCGAATGTTGTCTACGAAAAGTGCAAAATAATGCGGCATATCTATGCTAAATTTTGTTTACGGAATATTCATTAACTGCCAGTTGAAAATCCACGCTGACTCAGAGAAGTGAATAAAACAACGCTTTTCGTCTACCAACGTTTGTTGCGCGTTTTTCAAGATAAACACCGTTGGTCCGTGTTTTATTGATGGTAATCTAGACACAAGTATATCGCGTTCGTATGACTTGCTGTTGCCGCACTTACTGGAAGACGTCCTAATGGAGATAAGGCAGTCAGCCTTACCAATATGACGTATGTCTCTCCCATTTCGTACATGTACATGTAATGGTAGGTCCGCTTAAGAAAACATTTGGAGAGCAATGGAATGGTCGTTCGTGAAACGTAAAATGATCTGAGCACTCACCAAATTTAACACTGCTATACTTTTATCTGTGTCGAAGATTAAAAAGGGGCTGTATTAGGAAACACCGACGCCCCCCGAAGACATGAAATGCCTTAAAACACTTTCCTAATTCCAGATGATAGTCAACGTTCACTATTGAAGTTAAAATCTTCTGGGTTATTAGGCCGCGTCATGTTTCTTATAAAATGATCGACGTTTCGACCAGTGTTCTAGCAGTAGTGGACACCAGAAGATCCTGAGGAAGATCCCAGCAGAGGGGTCGAAACGTCGATCATTTTAGAAGAAACATGACACTGCCTAATAACCCAGAAGATTTTAACTTCATTGACAACGGCCACGAAAGCCTGCAGACTTACATAACGTGCAGTGTTGTTTCTCCAGAATCACTTTGTAGCGTGTAGCAACGCTCAAGGTCAATATTCTGAACATCTGAAATGACAGCCGTGATAACAAGCGCACTAACAGTACCTGAGTTACGTCTTTGCATACATTTGGTAAAACGGGGCAGACGTTTGTGGAATCACGGCGGGACAGAGGTTTGCGGCACTGTTATCTTGATACTATTTGATCAAATCCGATACATTTTATGTCGTTTAAGTTTTCTTAGAAGCTACTTCCAAATGAAAAAGGAAAAGTGATACAGTTCCATTAGAAGGAAAGGAAGTCGATGTCGTCGGCTACTATAAGCGATAAAAATTTCTTGCCAACGTTAACAAATTTATCATGTTGTTGGCTATAGCTCCATATATTTATTCACTCCGGACATATTTGGGGTGGCCTCACCTTGTATATCCTGTAAACAGTGAGTTTCTTTTAACTTGATGAAACGAATATATCGAATAATACGCATCGTATGGAAAAATGTTTGAGGTGAAAAGTTAATATTTTCAACGGGGACATCTGTCTGTGCTAAAACTGGCCTTCTCCTAACCTCATCGCCCCACCTTTCATAGGTGGATCAGATTTTTGTATCCAAATTGTAACCACTCCTTTTAATTGTGAATTAGGATTCTACGCCAAAAAATACCTATCTGAAACAGTTTTTTTCCCATTCGTAGTAGATGACGCTGTGATTATTAAGAGTTGCAGCGGTTAGACGGGAGAGTCACCTTGATGGTGACATTCGAGCATCCTGATGATGGGAGCTCACCGAAATCAACCCCGAAGTGAACAGAGAACTACATTACATTAAATATAGATTAACTGCCATAATTTTAAATGTCTAAACGTTGAAATTTTACTGTGCAATCAAATGTACAAAAGTAAATTAAATCTTTAACGATAATTTCATCTGTTTACTCTGTTTCATCTGTTTTTATCGAAAATGTAAAGTAGACTCAAATGGTTGGTTTTTAATTGCAAAAACCGGAAAAATTGAATTTTGTTAAGTACAGAGCCTCCTACTGTGAATGAAAAAAATGGTTTTAGTAAACACTGGGTATTGTTTTTGGCGTAGAACCTACAGTAAAAAAGGGGGCAGTCCCATTTGAAAATGTTGATCCCCCAAGTAGGATGGGTGGATTTAGGGGGTTGATAGTTTTAGCAAAGACTTGCTTTTATCTGGAACAATTTTTTATACTACGCGTAATTTCGGAGATATTTAGTTGTTGCAAATTAAAACAAACATCCCTCTATTCTTATAAGGGACCCACGGTCTCTGACGCATCGTTTGGTTTCTTGCCTCTATTAGCTCTGTATCTGTATTGCACTGAAAATAGTGCAGTGCAGATATTGCCGGCATGCGCTGTGTGTCTTGTTTCCATTCGCCCACGGTGCCTGCTGTTGAGAACATTAATGCCCTCTTTAACGCGATGCCCTCAAGTTTGCATTCCGCACTGCCCGTTCAGTCTAGGTTTTGTTTTCCGGCAGTGTAGGTTGTGCGTTAACAGTGACACATAGCAGTGCTACGGATAGGTTTACTGATGAAGAGTTGGCCGATATGCACCTCGTGTATGGCTACACTGAATACAATGGAAGAGCGGCACGGCGACGCTTTGCTGAGCTGTTCCCGCACCGACGGCAACCACATCACAGTACTTATGCAACTCAGGGACAATGCATTACATTGTGTTTTGTGTTGTACTTTTTGGTGATTGCATTTTACAGGAGTTTTCACTGATGTGTAGGTACTTCCCCAGAAATAAATCACAATTACATTATACCCCGTAACGACTTAACAGAGACCGTGGATCCCTTGTACCAAAATACTTAGGAGGTATCCCTGAATTACCTCTGAAAGTTTGTCGGTGGATTTTTGGTTCACCCTGTGTATGCGAGTACAAAAACGAAAAAATAATTTATCGGACCATGTACAGGTTTTCCTGTAAACATTTACCCAACAATTTTTCTGTGATATAGAAGGAGTTGTTGAGGTAAAACTTGGTGATTTGCAAACACTTCGACTACGTGTGGGAAATTTATATCCATGGGTAGAGTGTCAAAGATAATTATAGCTGCATATTTCACCCCTATCTGTGCCACAGTTAGAATCATTACAGGATAATGCAGATCATTTTTCCTTCTAGTGTAGTACGTGTGAATATCTCTGTTACTTTCCAACATCGCGGTGGCCGAGCGGTTCTAGGCGCTTCAGTCCGGAACCACGCGGCTGCTACGGTCGCAGGTTCGAAACCTGCCTCGGGCATGAATGTGTGTGATGTCCTTAGGTTAGTTAGGTTTAAGTAGTTCTAAGTCTAGGGGACTGATGGCCTGAGATATTACGTCCCATAGTGCTTAGAGCCATTTGAACTTTCCAACTGAGATGGATTACTGACAACAAATTTCATGAGTGTGTAGTGTGTACAGTGAGGCTGTGTGTAATGTTCCCATTTGCTTCAAGAGATGCCTGCAAGATGTACGTGTGTGAGCCCCATGCATAATCCTAATTACTTCCTACAGTGTAACGAATATTTTTTTGTCTAAGTGAGCAGTTGTCCCAGAATATTATCCAGAAAGACATCTGTGAATGAAAAAATGTAAAATGTGTTTGCTTATTGGCTTCTACATCCATAGAGTTGGCAATTATTCTTAAGGCTGCTTAGCTGAACCTAAATTTTTCAGCCAGACTACTACTTTTTTTTCAGTTTAAGGTTTCATTGATACATCTAAGAAATTTGAACTTTTTACTCCGTTTATTATTTTTTTGTCGACATACTACGCTAATAGGAAGTGCGATATTTTTGACAGTGCATAACAGGTTGACCAGCATTTTTTCAAAGTTTTGAGTTAGACCATTTACGTAATACTAGTCAGTAGTACTCGCAATACATACCGGTAATTTATTTTTAATGTGTTGATACTTCTTTCTTCGGCTTCACAGCAACGCTCATATCATCTACAAACAGGAATGATTTTGACTCCTGATTCAAATAAAATTGGAGATCATTAGCATAAAGCAAGAACAGTATTGCGCCAGTAATCAAATCTTGTTGGACTCCCACTGCAGTACTACTGTACTTCAAGTAGCAAACGAGATACATTCTTTTTAATTTATCCATCGCTGATACTTGAGCTGCGATAGTAGATTGACCACATTTTTGTATTAAGAAACGCGCTTTGAGGCGCGTTTGTATTTGATTGACTACATTTCGAGCATATGGTTATATCATCAGGCGCATGCTGATGATATTACGCGCTTACTCTGCCTAAGAACAAATTATTTTGCTCATACTATAATGTTACAGATGGTTGTACAGGAAATGTGATTAAATTACCTACAGCTCACAGTACGATCATTGAGTCCGTAACATGGAGTACAGTAATCCTCCCACAATCGTCTCCAGTTATCTGTTACATTTTTTAGTAAACTAAGTAGCATGATCTGTCATGGAATAAACATGTATGAGAGTCATTCAGTAATTAAACACACAAATGTAACTACTGAAGGCAACTCCTAATGTAAATAATTTGAACATTTCCATGTATTAGTTGTCAAAGAACCGAAGAGTGTTAGTCATTTGTTCACTTAATATTTACGTTAATTTAATACCTAAGGTTTCAATCACGTAGAAAGTACTTTTGGAGAACAGCTGTCTGTGACCTGATTTTCACTTTCAGGAAGTATACAACTATTAGAAATAATCTGTCGTGTGAACAAAGAATACTGCGGTAGTTCTGTGAGCTGTGGCTGTGTCTAAGTTTAAAAGTGACCGCAAAAAATAACTGGCGAGCACCGCTCCAGGCGTCCGGTGACGGTATCGAGCTCTGCTTTCCAAGCTCAAATATATTCACCTCTCCAAGGAGATCGACAACTTGCTGTTTAACAAAATGCAGAAAAATATCGAGTAAGTCTTCTTCTTCGTCAGCTTCAGCCTATCTCAATCGACTACTGGATATAGCGCCGGTCCATATGTTTCATTTTTTCGATTTTGAGCCATTGGGTTCTATCGTGTTCCAGCCATGAGCTTCACATCACCAAGTCATTTCTTTTAATATCTTCAAATACTATAGGCATTCAACTGCTGTAATCTTCTGGAGTTAGCGTGCGACCCATTGAAACTTTAGTATTACAATTTTCCCAAAGACGTCTGTTACCTTTGTTCTCCTACTGATGTCTTCTGATCGAATTCTATCACTAATGCTGGCTCCTCTTATCTGTTGCTCCATGGCTCGTTGTGTGCGCTGTAGTTTACGAGGACTAGCCTTGGTCAGAATCATAGTTTCCAGACCATTGGTTGAAATTGGCAGTATGCACATATGATAGGACTTAGCCTTCAGGTTATTTGGGACACCGTTATTGGTCAGGATAAATCTCAAATTCTGGAATCCTGCCAGATAAGTTCTATTCTACGATGAATTTCCGAATGCTGATTGTTTTACTCTAGTTTAATTTAGGGGCCATACTAGATGTATTCATCAACAGCTTTTATAGATTGGTTTCTGACTTTAAGTGGTTGGTAATCTGGGTTTAGTATCTTAGTTTTATTGATGTTCAATATCACGCCAATCTCTACTGAGGCAAGTTTTAGTTATTGGATAATTTTCTTTAATTCTTACAAGTCTTTACTTATGAGCAGAATATCATCGGCAAAGCGCAGGTGGCTCAGGTATGAGGTACTTATGTTTATTTCTCTGTTATTCTAGTCTAGTGATCTGAAAACGTCTACCACTGTAAGACTGAACATTTCCGGAGAGATGGTGTCTTCTTGGTGAAGTAGCCTGGTGGTTGGAATCTTATTTCTGATGTCTTCATCCAGTGTGTCATTGTTGCTTGTTCATAGATGTATTTCAAGAAGCTTTATATACACTTTCAATATATCTTCGCATGTTCAATGGTCTTCTTGATTGTTCAGATCTCCACGGAATCTAAAGCCTTTCGATAATCTATAAAGGCCAGATGAACCCTGTTGTTTTCTCAAGAAGGAGACGAATAGTCTGGATGTGATAGATAGCCGAAAAGCCTTTCCAAATTACCACTTACTTAACACGTTGATAGAAATCCAGTTCTCTTGTGAGGCAGTTTGTGACAGTTTTACTTAAGAGATTGTAAAGACGTGATAAACTAATCAGACGTCAGTTCTCCAAGTTTTCCTTACCACCCTTTCTGAAGAGTAGCAGCACTTCAGCATTTTCCCATTATTGTGGTATTCGTCCAGAGTTGATGCATTTGCTGATTAGCATCCCCGCAGCTTCTGACAGTTTACATCCATCTAGATTCAGCATTTCATTTGTTATCATATCCTCTCCAGTGGCCTTTTTGTTTTTTAGTTGTTTGAGTGCATTTTCAACTTCAGCAGTACTTCTTCGAATAAGTCTGGCAAAAATTATTCCGCCATTAAAAACAAACTGAACTACCGTAAGACTTGTACAAGGTGGGTTCCCGAGACCTTAACTTTTATCGCGAAGAACAGATTTCGCATATTCACCGAGCTTATAGAGAAGGTGTACATTTTTGGACTGGATTATCTCTACTGAAACTTAGATAAATCATTTTCAGTCAGGGTCCAAGCATCAAAGCGTGCAGTGGAAACACCCTGAGTCATCTGTCCGTAAGAATTTCGAAAGGCAGCCATCGGCTGGTAACGTCATGCTAATTTTCTTTTGGGGTGATAGTGTTCCGATTTTCTGTGACTTTTTTGGAGGAGCAAGGCACTATCAACAGTCTATCCCACTCAGGCATGTTTGAGAACTAAGTCAAGCCTCACTGAAGAGGAAATGTACGGTAAGTTAGAGGAAATGCATACTGCTTCTTCAAAACAGCGCTCGAAGTAATACGACAACTGACATTGGAAATTATTGGAAAGGTGGGATCAGAGCTCTTCCTCATTTGCCTTACAGCCCTGACTTGCCGCTTCAGATTTTTATTTGTTTAGTCAGATGGGTTAACATACAACTACCACTGCGGTAAAAAAAAAGAGAGAGAGAGAGAGAGAGTGAGAGACAGAGAGAGAGTGAGAGACAGAGAGAGAACTGACCAGTACAGAATGCAAATTTGACGGCGAAGAGTAATAGAAGAGTAATATGACTACTGAGTAAATGAAACTAGTTTGTTTGCAAACAAAACACAGCGCTTACCGTCGACATTTGCACTGTGCAGCTATTTTGAATTTAGGACAGATGTAAAAATAAATGGGGGTAAGAAATCAGACGAAATGCAATTACTCTTTAACTAGTCACTAGCGAGCACGGAGTCCTTGTATGAAAATACTCAGAAAATATCCCTTAACATCCTCCGACATTTTTTCGGTGGAGTTTCGGTTCTCCCCGCATATTAAAGTGGCTCTTTATGATAACAGAGCAGGGACATAGGTGTAAGTCAGCTTATGTTTTCCATCATCGCTAATAACGTGTCCTTGCAGATAATGCAGCCAAGGATAACTTGGTTCAGGTCTTCTTCTTCACTGCAGTCGGTCTGAGGAGTTGATATGATATTAATCCGACACGAGTGTTGTTTTAATCGACCGTAATTAAACATAGTGTGGGATATAATCAGTAAGAATTCTGCTCTGCAACTAACGGTCGCAAGTCCTGGTTGGTATCGTTGGTATTAAAAGAGCTGCTCATCATGTCGTGAAGGTCCAAGGAATGTCTAGCGGCCACCGTGTCATAATCTGTCTTGCGGCGTCATCCGGATGCGGTATGGAGGGGCATGTGGTCAGCACACCGCTCCTCCCGGCCGTTTTGCCGACTTGTCAGACAGTGGAGCCGCTACTACTAGGCCCAGTAGCTCCTCAGTAGTCAAAATGGCATCAAAAGGCTGAGTGGCCCCGGTAGCATTGCTCCTCCCACGAAAAACTCCTTGGCTGTACCGGGAGTCGAACTCGGGTCTCCACATGGCAGCCATCTACGCTAACCACTCAGCTGCGGAGGCCGACTGTCGTTCGTATTGCCACGGTACAATGTCTTCACCTTGCCACCTACAAGGGTCTCCACGTTTTTTCACGCTTTCTTTTGACGAGACGCGTTACATTGCGGGAGGCGTCTGTGTACTTCCTTGCCAACGGAAATAGCTTTCTTCGAAAACGTTGGTTATTTCTTTGGATAATATGTACATAAGCACACGAAACAAAATATTAGTTACTACTCCCAAGCACAAAAGCCCCTTTCTCCCATTAAGTCACGTTGCTATATCGACCCACCTTACTGCACTGATTCGTTACAACAGACGCACATCCACACCACTTCACTGCCGTGACTTCCATCAGTTGTCGGGAGTCACATAACAGCCTGGTACTAGTTCGACATCGTCAACAGAGCTCTAAACCGACTGGCGTGCTTTTTTAAAGCAATGACAAATTTTTGTCAGGTTAGCTTATGCCCTTTTACCCGACAAACGTCCCATTACTGCCAGTGGCCAGAAATCGCTCAAGACAAAGTAAGCATAGGGTTTTAGGTTTTGAAACAAGGTGAGTGTAGATCGAAAATGCAACAGAATGACGAAATTATTGTCTGATAATAAATGGGCATACTTCGTAGCTTGCAGGATGCCAGTAAAATATGTAGCCATAATAAAATTAAAACTCCGTTCAGCTGATGTATTCCTTTTTATTTTCTATATCCCAGCCATTGTAAACCACTCATTGGGATGAAGACTGGTTTAACGGCACAGGACACTACTTGGAAAGGCCGTGCAGGTGTTGTAGGAGATATACCCCGTCCTTTTTCTTAGTTGCAAATTATCTCACCCAGCCAGTTAGAGGGAGTCCTACAGGAGGAAGGGGAATCCGAAACACAATACAAGAAATATTTCTTTACATTCACAAAGCATTGCTGATGTTAAATTATCTGGCAGAAACAAACCAGAACCTAATTTGGATCGAATCCAGGACTTTTAAATTTTTTGGTGTGGCACTTCTCGGTGCAGCGACCAAGCTAGTACGTAGGACCGAGTTTTCTTTCACTGTATTACTCCATTTACTTCTCCAACATTGCATATGACAGCGGATGCTGCAAGTCTCAATAAGGCCATGATATACGTCACCCATCAACTAGAAGGTTTCACCTGTAGTGGCAGAACAGGGATGTGCCAGCCGAGGCGCGTTTTCGTGGGGGTGCCGATTTGTGATGGCGAAAGTATCAGAATGGCCAAAGGAACAAGGGCAGAGGGAGGACCAAGTATAAAGGAAATAGAAGTTGTGGAAGGGAATAGTTTGGAAGACCCTAACACGGAAAGTATGCGGAGATCTACGAGTGAGAATCTTGAGGAGATCTGCATTGGATTCTGTTGAGCAACAATTATATTAAGACCTATCTCCTTGTAGAGAGAGCTTCTTTCATCGGGGTCACTCTAATTATGCCAATCTGTTGCACTGATCGGCAATGAAGCAATGAGAAAGGAATCGCGTTATTGTTACAAGCAACTGACATTGTACTCTGCGTAGTTCCATGTTTCCAAGTGTAGCTAATGAAAAATAATTACAGAAATATTAATCTTCTATTGCATTGTAAAGTCGTGTCGATCTCAATAAATAAATAAACTGGCAAGTAGCTACAACAAAAATGAGAGATGTCGGTAGGTTGATGGGGAAGAGGACCGAAGTCAAAGTTTGCTCTGGTCGCCGGTCTCCTTAGCTTTGATGCTGTCAAATGATTTCAAAAGCATGGCCATTTATCGTAAGTTTATCACTTTATGTGTTCTGAATTTTTCGTTTTGTATGCTCTGAAAAATTGTATAGTGGTGTTATATTAGATTATAGTATTATTCTATTCCTTTAACTGAAAATATTGACGACAATATCTACAAACGGAAAAGTGTATCTGGCGACGGCGATAGGACTTGGCAGTTATGTGCTTCAGAAGAAAATAGATGAGGGTTCAATGCAAATTTAAGACCAATCTCCTAGCAGAAACCTTTGCTATCGCCTACGAAAAAAGAATGTTCAGCAACAACTGACTAACGTATTTCCAAAATGTGTCTTGAATTTCTAAGCACCCATGCCTCTTGGTCTTTTTCTTAAGCTCATATTATAACACATTTCTGCTATTTTTCTTATTTTAAAGCCATATTCGTCTAATATACACTGCTGCCCGCTAAAATTGTAACACGAAGAGGGTGGCGTCCAACAAATATCAAATTTCCACAAAGCGTTGTACACGCTTAGATATACAAGCGATTAACATTTCAGCGCAACCGCTCGAAGTTGGTATCTACATTTTGTATAAAAGGCTTCTCGCTCATAAATTGCATTTGAATGTTGTTTGTTCACGAGAAGATAGTGCTATGCTTCGTTTAAGATGGAGAAACATCTACCGGCACCTGTGGGAATGTGACAGCGACAGGATCGTGATCACCTGAGCCTGCGGTCTATCACTCCGCGATATTGCTGCTCGCGTTGGTTTGGATCCCACGACTGTGACGCGAATATGGACTCGTAGGGCCTTAGTCACGCAGGATCTCAGCGTTTCGACCGGCTGGCGACTAGAGAACAGACTTATCGTTCACTTGGACATGCATGGTCGCACAGTCGTATCAAGCAAACTGAGTAAAGAATTAGGCTTGTTTGCAGCAAGACAGAAATCCACAAAGTCAGTGTGACAACTTCTGGAGTCCAATCACCATGGACATTCGGCGCGGCAAGTATGGAGCAGCTTTCCTGAACGCCACGAAGGAGGAGCCCCTATCGTGGTGCACACAACGACAACTCTGGACTCAGAAGTGGCAACAAATCGTTTTTGAGACGAGTCCAATTCCTACGTTCAGCATCACTGTGGATATAGCCGTGTGTGGAAGCTCACAGATGAAGTAACGCCGCAAAATTACATTCATCATACGTGCCCAGCACATGGCTTGGTAGTCCAGGGTACCACTGGCTCCACTATACGATTACCTATGATTCGCCTAGCCGGTAGTTTAGACCGCAGACATTACATTCCTGAAGTATTAGTACCATTCTCTGTGTCCTTCCATCAGAATCTGCATGATATTATCTTTCAACAAGATAGCGCAAGTCTGCATACACTGATCAGCCAGAACATTATTACTACCTACGTAATTGCCGTTAAGTCCACCTTTGAACGGGTAATGGAGGTGACGTGTCGTGGCATGGGAGCAATGAAGCCATGGTATATCTCTGGAGGTAGTTGTCTCCACATCTGCACGCACGGGTAACCTTATTTTCGTAAATTCCGAGGAGGGGGGCGATGAGATCTGACGTCACTTTCAATCGCATCTGAGATGTGTTCGATCGGGCTCAGGTATGGCGAGTTGGGGGACCAGCACATCAATTGGAACTCGTCACTTCGTTCCACGAACCACCCCACCACACTCCTGACCTTGTGACATGACGCATTATATTGCTGAAAAATTTCTCTGCCGTCGGGAGTACGGCATGAAGGGATGTACGATGTCTGCAACCAGTGTACAGCTTATCTCCGTCTCGTAGTACACGTGTAAAGGAGCTGTTCCCTTGCAAGACAACAGATTAGAGCCCTCCCAGCAGCATGATGAAGATGGTATCGGAGTTTATCAGACCATGAAACGCTCTGCCACTGCGCCAATGTCCAGTGCCGATGGCCACGTGACCGTTTCAGTTTTAGTTGCCGATAGCGTGATGTTAACAGTGGAACATGCATTTGTCGTCGGCTGAGGAGGCCCATCGTTGGGAGTGTTCGGTGCACTATGTGTTCAGACACACTTGATCGTTGCCCCACATTAAAGTCTGATGTTAGTTCCGCCACCGTTCGCCGCCTGTCTCGATTTACCAGTTTGACCAGCCTACGATGTCGACATCTGTTATGTGGAGTGGCCGCCCAACCCCACGACATCTAGACGTGGTTTCACCTTCGTTTATCCACGTGTTGAAGACCCTCACCACAGCGCTCCTCGAACACCCGACGAGTCGCGCAGTTTCCGAAATTCTCGTGCTGAGCTTCCTGGCCATCACAATCTGCCTTCGGTTAAACTCAGACAGACAGCGCACCTTCCCCATTCTACATACGGACAGCACGCTCGCTGATACTACACGCACCATGCGTGTGTCTGATTAGTAGTCATTCCTCACCAGATGACGCTGCTTTCGTCTGGGAGGATTTATATTGATAATAGGTCGCTGGTCATCATGTTCTGGATGATCAGTGTATAGCCTGTACTGTCGTGACCTATTTAGATACAAAGGGTGATCGACTCTTCTCATAACCGTTACATTTTATAGATCTGTCACTTACTGAAATCATCTGGTCGTGGGCTACCGACTGACGCACTCTGGCATAGAATTGAATCAGTACTGAGTGACGTTCCACACCTGTCATTCAAGCTTAGCTCGTCTGGATGCTCAGTCAAGTTAGAGCCGTTGTTGCAGCCAGACGTGGCAGCTCGGTGTACTGAATGCCGCACCTTGTTCACCGCCAGATCACCAACAAATTTAATTATATATATATATATATATATATATATATATATATATATCTTCTATACTGTACACTGAGGTGAAGAAAGTCACGGAATGGTAGTTGAAGCTAGACGCATGGCACATTCCATTACGGACATCATAAGAGAATTCAATATTTCGAGATCCACAGTGTTAAGAGTGTGCCGAGAATACCAAAATTCAGGCATTGCTTCCCATTACGAACAACGCAGTGGGCGACCAAACAACCGAGAGCAGCGGTGTTTTCGTAGAGTTGTCAGTGTTAACAGACAAGCGACGCTGTTTGAAAAAGCGCAGGAAATCATGCTGGACGTTCGACAGATGTATCCATTAGGACAGTGCGGCGAAATTTAACGTTAATGGGCTATGGCAGAAGAAGACCGACGAGTGTGGCTTTGATGAGAAGACATCTCCTGGGCTCGTGACCATATCTATTGGGCCCTAGACGTCTGGAAAACCGTGACCTTGTCAAATGAGTCCCGATTTCCGTTGGTGAGAGATGGTGGCAGGGTTCGAGTGTGGCGTAGACCCCACGAAGCCATGGACCCAAGCTGTCAACAAGGCACTGTGCAAGCTAGTGTTGGCTCCTTAGTGGTGTGGGCAGTGTTTACATGGTATGGGCTGCGCCCTCTGGTCCAATTCAACCGATCACTGAATAGAAATGTTTATGTTCGGCTACTTGTTCCCAAACAACGTTGGAATTTTTATCAATGAAAATGCTTCCATGTCACGGGCCACAATTGTTCGCGATTGGTTTGAAGAACATTCTGGTAAGTCCGAGCTAAAGATTTGGCCACCCATATCGCCTGAGATGAGTCCCATCGAACATTTGTGAGACATAATCGAGAGGTCACTTCGTGTACAAACTTCTTCACCGGCAACACTTTCGCAATTGTGGACGGCTACAGAGGCAGCATGGCTCAAAATTTCTGCAGTGGACTTTAAAAACTTGTTGAGTCCATGCAACGTCGAGTGCTGTCCTACGCCGTGCAAAAGAAGGCCCAACACGATACTCAGAGGTATCCCGGGATTTTTGTCACCTCACTGTATATGCACAATAAGCAAAATTTCGTTACTTGCTATTTCTCCTGTTGTTACAACTGGCCGGCCGCTATGGGCGAGCGGTTCTAGGCGCTTCAGCCTAGAACCGCGCTGCTGCTACGGTCGCCACGGCATGGATATGTGTGATGTCCTCAGGTTAGTTAGGTTTGAGTAGTTCTAAGTCTAGAGGACTGATGACCTCAGATGTTAAGTCCCATAGTGCACAGAGCCATTTGAACCATTTTGTTACAACTGTAATGGCGAGTGTATTGTATTCACATTAATTGGATGAATTAATCATTGTATTATTGAGGCTGAGGACGACAGAACAACTCGGATTTGTGTAGAGAACGTCAGCTCGTTTACTGCTGGAAAGCAAAGAATTATGCCCTGAAAAGGAAATCAGATTCCGCTCAGAATGGATCGATCAATGTAGCTCACATACTTCTCCATGTTTCCTTAAATGATAAATTACTGTACATGATGTGTACACCGCGGTGACAGCACTCGTAGAAAACGAGGAAGTTGCACACTGAGTGACAACTGCTGTTGCGAAAATGTAGGGCGTGTCTCAATAGCAGTGGAGAACCGAGGTGAAAAAGAAATCGTTTACTTATAAGTGAAACATGAATAATGTAATGTCAAAAGAGTGTTCCGTTGGCCGGACATAACTGCAGCTGTCCCTAACTTTGTTTAAGATGACCTAGTACGAAGGAAAACTGTTGTCTACAGAATTCATCACTGTGGAAAGTTTACATCGGTAGTGCCATTTTCACGTTCCAAGACAGCTGCATGGAGTGTAGTCGGAACAAAAGGTACCGAAACCTGAGAAATGAGTGGTGAAGGTCCACAGAAGTGGCGCAGAATAAACTATGATGAGACACACATAGTTAGCCGGCCGTGGTGGCCAAGCGGTTCTAGGCGCTTCAGTCCGGAACCGCGCTACTGCTACGGTCGCAGGTTCGAATCCTGCCTCGGGCATGAATGTGTGTAATGTCCTTAGGTTAGTTAGGTTTAAGTAGTTCTAAGTCTAGGGGACTGATGACCTCAGATGTTAAGTCCCATAGTGCTCAGAGCCATTTGAACACATAGTTAACATCCGTGTCCACTTATTGAGACTGCATCAAGGAAACCATTCAAAATATGTTTGAAAATAATGTTATTAATAGAGACAAAGGCTTCCCTTGAAGCAAGACATGCACTGCAGCTTTAACCAACAACACAACACACCCTCCTTTGAGGCCGGAGGAAGATTTTGGAGGAGATAGCTCGTAATTACTAGCTGCCACCACAGCCATTGCTTGTATACATTCCATTTAAATAACGGAAAACTTTTTAACTGATTTTAGGACGACCTTGCATTCAAAAGACAACACGTTGTTCTTAACTGGTTAAAATAGTCAGATGTAAAATATTTCACTACAAAAACCAGAAAACGCGCTACCCTATGAGTAGGGCAGAGTGTATTACCTTGGAACTTTTTCCCGACTTTCGACTGTACCCAGCCTAGCACTAGAAGCTTAACTTAATTTCTTATTGTATTTTAAATGATTGCATTAACTTTTTTGTAATACAGTGTTTGTCTTAAATTACAAAAAAATTTACGGAAAATTAAGATTTTTCCAAATGTGAAACACGTTCCAAGGAACAACATGGTCGTATACCTAGGAACAAATATTCTACTGAAATTTGAAAGCGTTTCCATGAAGAAAATATTGGCAATATTGTATTTACTCGTCTTTCTGTTGCATTTTTACTCTGCTACACACCAACAATCAGTAAGTTAAATCAAATTAGGCGGCAGTGTTATCAAAAACGACTTACAGGTTAAATAAATTTTGAAACTGAAGCTACTGGGAACTAACATAGGTTTCCATTTTCAAGATACTCGTAGACATTAACGAAACTCAGTTAATTTGCGAAAATCACATGTTCAGTGATGGAAGGCTTTCTTTTGTTTGAAGATACGAGATGATGCTCGACCGCGAAGTATGGCTTATTCGTCCAGAAGTTATATGACTAGCTTTAAAAATATACAGAATTTAACTGCCACAAAATTCTGTAACTTAGGAACTAACAATATATTCCATATAACTTTTAAAGCACTATACGAAATACTTACAAATGCTGCACAAGATACAACTTCATATCTAATAACAACGAAAATTGTAGACCGTGGTGGGAACAGCTCATGGCGGTCTTTAGTGAGCATCCTTCCATGTGACAGAAATACTGACCAAAAACCATCAAGTGTTCATACGTACGTTATCCTCTAGGTACAACCCTCTCCGCTACAATAGCAATGAGTGGTAACCGGAATCAGACACACTGATTTTTAGGACCCGCAGCCATCCTAACAAGAGTGTTACATATAATTATGCCAGGGAAACCAAACGTTTACTTAGTATGTGATACAATGATTTGCAGTCAGCGTGTTTCACCAAACGAAGAGAAACTTGAGATAAAAAGCTGCTTCCTACATAAGGTGTCCAATAGTGTTGTTTTTCAGTGTTAGCTATGGCACTTGTTAACGAAAACAGGAACAATTGCTCTATAGTGGAGGGATACATGTTGACGAAATTTAAGCACACTGTCGAGGTTCGAAGTCAATCACAGTCTCAGCGATAACAGATGCACTTGAAATGGTTACCTAGGGATAGAAGTTCGATTCTCTGGTTTTTCCAACAGCGACTCCTCGAGTGTATTTACATACCTTCTCACAGAGCGGTGCTCATTTCATGCGATCTTACGACATGGTGTCATTAAAGTAGAGTGTACTGATACCGGCAAACATTTTATCTTATCAGGATGCTCTAAGACGCTGAACATATGTAATAAGGCACTTTATACTAGAATATGGCAAAACGAAGCGAAAAGGTCGTTAAGATACTGAGGTGCCTGAAATAACAAACTCTGAAAAAGAAACGCCGCACATTCCTGTGGTAGCTACTCGAAAACATTCCGGATCAGACCGGATGTAGGAATGTCGGAAATATTCTGTAGGAACACACGTCACCGCCTAGGTATGAAGAACGTGAGGGGAAGGGTACAAATAATGTAGTCCAAGAAAATATAACTGGAAATGATGGAAGACAGCTAAAGCTAGAGTTAGGCAATGGCGGAGAAAGATATCGGTCGTGTCCTTTTAAAAGACATTTGCCTGAAGTGATTTAGGGAAACCGCCGAAAACCCAGAATCTGGATTGCTACACGGGATTTGGACTGCAACCCACCTGAATGCAAATCGGAGACATGGCTTGGTCAAAATAATGCATGCACCTTAAAATAGACAAGGAAGATGGATTGGATTACTTAAAATTCATGAAATATTTTCCTGTTTTTTTTTTCATCCTGTATTACAAAAAATCCTTTAAATGACTCTGAGCACAATGGGACTTAACTGCTGTGGTCATCAGTCCCCTAGAACGTAGAACTACTTATACCTAACTAACCTATGGACATCACACACATCCATGCCCGAGGCAGGATTCGAACCTGCGACCTTAGCGGTCACGCTTTTCCAAACTGTAGCGCCTAGAACCGCACGACCACTCCGGCCGGCCCTGTATTACAACTAGCTCGGTTTACATGTTTGTTAGTAATAACGAAGCGACATATAACTCGGATGACAGTGAAGGGAGACAACTTCCTTTATAAATCTTAATAGTGAAGGAACTCCATGGACCTAAAATTTGGTATAAGGGAAGAAAGTAAAATATCCCTCACTAAAAGTTTAATCAAAATGCACTCAGCTAGCTAAATATGAAGAATGAAGAGGTACTTTGAGTAACCACAGAAAACCATAAATACTGTAAATCGAAGAGAGTGGAACGGAGATGACTTGAATTGTGATAGCAGAGTGTCAGTAGAAGTAGTATGAGAAAATAATTAAATGTTTGGGAAACTTGTTCTATGGCGTACCACTAGGATTTGGGAACGACTGGATGGAGCATTATATAGCGAATGTGTCAAAGTCCCTTTAAAATCTGTTTCACGTTCAGTGTAAATGTTAGAAGAAATTGGCTGAAATGAGAATACACCAGAAGTTTAATATACTGTATTTAAGCACAAGGAAATCATTATATGTAACATTATACGAAGCTTCCAATTCTTTTTTAATTACTGAAAAACGTTACCCCTGATCGTAAGTCAATATTGTTTTGCACGGTACTGCGGTGCCTGTGATATTCAGAAATACAATGCAATGTTCCTATGTTCCTTCAGACATGCCAGAAGGAACAGGCACTGCAGAGAGGACAGCTGTTATCAGATACTTAAATATAGTCGCAGTTTCGAATACGGACAACCATGACCTGTATAATGTGATGACAGTGAAAACTTGTGCACGACCTGGACACGAACACGGATATGCCGCTCATTGCGAGCCGTCTCCATACCATCGGAGCACGACATTGCGGCCAGACTCAAACTTCCATATGTCTTCAGCAACGTGTCTACAACTTTCACTTGCTTGTATTCCTACATTAATTATGTGCATTGCCGTACAGGGGAGACAAAAATAGCTCTGAGCACTATGGGACTCAACTTCTGAGGTCATTAGTCCCCTAGAACTTAGAACTAGTTAAACCCAACTAACCTAAGGACATCACACACATCCATGCCCGAGGCAGGATTCGAACCTGCGACCGTAGCGGTCTCGCGGTTCCAGACTGCAGCGCCTAGAACCGCACGGCCACTTCGGCCGGCTACAGAGGAGACATTTTAATTGAAAATAGCATGCCCGGTGTCGGCGGGTAAATACGATATTGCAGTGCCTGTGTTGTTCAGAATTATGGCGCAATGTACCTTCGGACACGCATACATGTCTATATTCGCAACAACGAGTACGTTTCAAATATTGTTTTGTGTTTACAATCTACGGATCAGTTTCAGTTTCTTGAAGCCATCAGGGAAGGACGACGGAAGGAAATGTGAGATAACACTTATGCAGGAAATGGCTAACAAGCTGCGATTGCACTGGACAGTAGATGTATCTGAAATTTTACTGCCTCGTTCTCCGGACAACGTGTGCAAAGTTGCGGTGGAATGTGTTGAGTGATTTATATCTTTAAACAGTTGACAGGAAACGACCTCTGTGCTATATACTGTACCCGATTCCATAATATATATTACATACTGACTAGCCGAAGTATTTTTATCATTGTCAACCGCGCAACAGAATGCCAACTTGTGTTGCAGGCGCAAGACACGGCAAGGAAAGTGTAAAAGCGGAACAGGGGTGAATGAGGACTCATTGTAGAGACGATATGGGTCACAAAGGGGGAAATCAACGGACATTAGTGATTTTGACAAAGAGGCTGATTGTTATCACCAGGCGCGCTGGGAACAACCATCTCGGAAATAGCGAAGCTGGTCTCCTGTTGGTGTGCGACGGTCATGAGAATCTATGGAGAATGGTTGAAGGATGGTGGAACCACGAGTACTGCTGTTCATTTGTAACGATCATGTGACTGTGTGGAAAGAGGCTGAATAACGGGGAAACAACTAGTGCGCGACAAGATGTGGGATGTCCACGCCTCCCACAGAACGTGGGGGTGGAAGGCTTGCCCGCATTGTTAAGCAAGATTGTCGGTCATGTGTGGCAGATATGATGACAAAATGCAATGATTGTGCAGGCACAATGTTTCAGAACACACCATTCAGCGCACATTATTGTTAATGGGTTCTGCAACAGATGTCCCCTACTTGTTCACACATTGTCCCAACAACACAGCCAATTTTGATTGTACAGGAATTGTATCATCAAGACTGAACCGTGGGATTAGTGAGATCGTGTCACTTGTTCGCATGATTCACAATTGTTGTTATACCGGGCAGATGCTCGTGTTCGGATACGCAGACATCCAGATGAAGAGTTACTCGAAACATGCACCGCGTCACACAGCCTGTTGGGTGCACTGTTACGCTATGGGGGACATTTACCTGGGGTTCCATGCGTCCTGTTGCAAAAATCAAAGGCACCGATACTGCTGTGATCATTATAGCTGTCCACTTGCATACCTTCATGGTTGATATCATCTCCGACGGCGATGGTACCTTCCAACAGGACAACAGTTCGTGTGTCAAGGCCGAAATTATCTTGCAATGGTTTGAGGTGCATCATAGTAAAGTTACATTGATTTCTTGGTGACCAAATTCGATGGCAAACATCTGGGACGCTATCAGATGCCAGCTCCACGCCCACAAACAACCGGCCAACAATTTACGTGAATTGATGGGCTTCTCGTGGACGTGAGAAAAGTACGGGATTCTTCGTAATATTGTGTGGGACTTCCTTTTCCACGGCGTAGTGGATCAACTCGACGTGGCATAGATTCAACAAGTCGTTGTAAGTCTCCTGCAGAAATATTGAGCCAAGCTGCATCTGTATCTGAAAGTGTTGCCGGTACACAACTCATGTCGGACGATCAGGTTGGCCAAATAATTTGCTCAAATTGTCCAGAATTTTCATCAAACCAATCACGAGCAATTGTGGCCCAGTGACTTGAATGGCTGGAAGTGAATACCAAGAACATAACTATTTCCAGTCAATGATCGGTTCAGCTGGTCCAGAGGATCCACTTTATTCCATGTAAACAGAGCCCACATCATTTTGGAGCCACCACCAGCTTTCACAGTGTCTTGTTGCAACTTGGATCCATGACTTCGTGGTGTCTGTACCACATTCGAATCCTACCATCAGCCGCGCGAAGTGGCTGCGCGGTTTGAGGCGTCGTGTCACGGGTTGCGCGAACACTCCCGCCGGGGGTTCGAGTCCTCCCTCGGGCAAGTGTGTGTGTGTTGTTCTTAGCATAAGTTAGTTTAACTTAGTTTAATTAGTGTGTAAGTCCAGGGACCGATGACCTATGCAGTTTGGTCCCTTAGGAATTCACACACATTTGAACATTTTCCTACCATCAGCTTTTATCAACTGACATCGGGACTCATCTGACCAGGCCATAGTTTTCCAATCGTCCACGGTCCAACCGATTGGTCACGAGCGCAGGAGAGGCGTTGCAGGTTCAAAATGGTTCAAATGGCTCTGAGCACTATGGGACTTAACTTCTGAGGTCATCAGTCCCCTAGACTTAGAACTACTTAAGCCTAACTAACCTAAGGACATCACACACATCCATGCCCGAGGTAGGACTCGAACCTGCGACCAGACTGTAGCGCCTAGAACCGCTCGGCCACCCGACCAGCGGCGTTGCAGGGATGCCGTGCTGTTACAAAAGGCACTCGCGCCGGTAGACTGCTGCCATACCCCATTAACGCCAGATTTCGCCGCACTGTCCTAACGGACATGTTCGTCGTACGTCCCACACTGATTTTTGCGGTTATTTCACGCAGTGTTGCTTATTTGCTAGCACTGAAAACTCTACACAAACCCCACTGCTCTCGGCCGTCACGTGAAAGCTTCACCACTGCATTGTCCGTGGCAGTTCCTGAAGTTTGTTATTCTCGGCACACTCGTGACTCTGTAAGTCCCGGAATACTGATTCCCTAACGATTTCTGATATGGAATGTCCCATGAATATGACTGCAGCTGCCATTGCGAGTTGAAAGTCTATTAATCCCCGTCGTACGGCCATAATCACGTCGGAAACCTTTTCACATGAATCACCTGAATATAAATCAGAGCTCCGCCAATGCACTGCCCTTTCACACCTTGGGTACGCAATTACTACCGCTATCTGTATATGTGCATATCGCTATCCCCTAACTTGTCACCTCACTGTACCTCCGGATACCTACTAAGGACTTGCCAATCCATGACACGCAGAATCGCTACTGTTCTGCATTTCAATCGTGGACCAACGCGCTATTAAACAGATGGTCAAAATGATTCGGCTTATTAGTTTATAGGCGGTACTGGGCATTAAACTGATTGATTTGAGGTAAGGGATCAATTGTTGGAAATTTATATTTCAAGCAGTACAAGGTCTTGAAGTGCGTGTGAGGCACGTGTAGGAAAACTGCTTATTATGTACCATAAAGACTTTGGTGGTGCTACTTTGAAAAACAGTAGACAGTCGTCTGTCAGATCTTGAAATGCGTGTGAGGCACGTCTTTGCAAACTGCTTATCGCGAGCGGTTGCCTTACCGTTAGTCTATCCGAGCACGACTGACGACCAGCCCCAAACCTCCATATGTCGTCAACCATACGTCTACAACCCGCACTCTTACATTAATTATGTATAATCCCGTATAGGGGAGACTTTTCCATCGAAAGTCGCTTGCCCGGATCAATATAATATTGCAGTGCTTGTGTTGTTCAGTAGCATGACGCAAAGTTTCTTCGAAGACGTTTGAATTTCTCACAGCGGCACATATAGATGCACGTTTTCTATGGGTCAAAAAACACAGGAACCGGACAATAGTTGACAGGAGGAGTGTAGTGTGGTCCGACGAGTCACGAGTTTGCCTCTTTTGAAATGATGCAGGGCTTCAAATGCACCGAAAGCACAAAAATGGTTCAAATGGCTCTGAGCACTATGGGACTTAACATCTGAGGTCATCAGTCCTCTAGAACTTAGAACTACTTAAGCATAACTAACCTAAGGACATCACACACATCCATTCCCGAGGCAGGATTCGAACCTGCGACCGTAGCGGTCGCGCGATTCCAGACTGTAGCGCCAGAACTGCTCGGCCACCCCGCCCGGCGCAAACTGCTTATTATGTACCATAACGACTTTGGTGGTGCTACCATGAAAAACAGTAGACAGTCGACTGTTACATTTTCATGATGGAGATTACTATTGTTTGCAATTTACGACTGCCTGTTGAAGATGGAGCATTACTTATTGAACGAACTTACAGAATTGCATTTAATGTATCGTGCCACAGGATGTATTTCTCGAAAAGTTGGAACGCATGAAGTGAGAGAAGATTCGCAACAGTCGTTATTCTAATTGGATGTAATTTACATCCATCTACAGGAAAGTACAAGAAACTGGGATCATTCAAGCTGGCAGAAGTTCTCGGTAAAGAAATGTTTGGACAGTATCACTTGAGGAAATTACAATGAATAATACGGGAGAAGGTTCAACAACAAGCATCCTTTTACCTGCCCGTGAAATGCACACTTCGAAGAATACAGTGTGGGAAATACTGGTGGAACTGCAAATACAACCCAAAAAAAAAAAAGAACATGTCAAGCAAATGCGTAACCTTCATTAACTCAAGGCACAATTCAGCAGTTGGCCCAACAAATTTTCGATACGATTTGTAGAAAATGATGGATTTCAAGAAGTGTCATTTAATTCTCTTGGTTCTACACTCCTGGAAATGGAAAAAAGAACACATTGACACCGGTGTGTCAGACCCACCATACTTGCTCCGGACACTGCGAGAGTGCTGTACAAGCAATGATCACACGCACGGCACAGCGGACACACCAGGAACCGCGGTGTTGGCCGTCGAATGGCGCTAGCTGCGCAGCATTTGTGCACCGCTGTCGTCAGTGTCAGCCAGTTTGCCGTGGCATACGGAGCTCCATCGCAGTCTTTAACACTGGTAGCATGCCGCGACAGCGTGGACGTGAACCGTATGTGCAGTTGACGGACTTTGAGCGAGGGCGTATAGTGGGCATGCGGGAGGCCGCGTGGACGTACCGCCGAATTGCTCAACACGTGGGGCGTGAGGTCTCCACAGTACATCGATGTTGTCGCCAGTGGTCGGCGGAAGGTGCACGTGCCCGTCGACCTGGGACCGGACCGCAGCGACGCACGGATGCACGCCAAGACCGTAGGATCCTACGCAGTGCCGTAGGGGACCGCACCGCCACTTCCCAGCAAATTAGGGACACTGTTGCTCCTGGGGTATCGGCGAGGACCATTCGCAACCGTCTCCATGAAGCTGGGCTACGGTCCCGCACACCGTTAGGCCGTCTTCCGCTCACGCCCCAACATCGTGCAGCCCGCCTCCAGTGGTGTCACGACAGGCGTGAATGGAGGGACGAATGGAGACGTGTCGTCTTCAGCGATGAGAGTCGCTTCTGCCTTGGTGCCAATGATGGTCGTATGCGTGTTTGGCGCCGTGCAGGTGAGCGCCACAATCAGGACTGCATACGACTGAGGCACACAGGGCCAACACCCGGCTTCATGGTGTGGGGAGCGATCTCCTACACTGGCCGTACACCACTGGTGATCGTCGAGGGGACACTGAATAGTGCACGGTACATCCAAACCGTCATCGAACCCATCGTTCTACCATTCCTAGACCGGCAAGGGAACTTGCTGTTCCAACAGGACAGTGCACGTCCGCATGTATCCCGTGCCACCCAACGTGCTCTAGAAGGTGTAAGTCAACTACCCTGGCCAGCAAGATCTCCGGATCTGTCCCCCATTGAGCATGTTTGGGACTGGATGAAGCGTCGTCTCACGCGGTCTGCACGTCCAGCACGAACGCTGGTCCAACTGAGGCGCCAGGTGGAAATGGAATGGCAAGCCGTTCCACAGGACTACATCCAGCATCTCTACGATCGTCTCCATGGGAGAATAGCAGCCTGCATTGCTGCGAAAGGTGGATATACACTGTACTAGTGCCGACATTGTGCATGCTCTGTTGCCTGTGTCTATATGCCTGTGATTCTGTCAGTGTGATCATGTGATGTATCTCACCCCAGGAATGTGTCAATAAAGTTTCCCCTTCCTGGGACAATGAATTCACGGTGTTCTTATTTCAATTTCCAGGAGTGTAGATACATGCATTCTTTGTATGGAGTTACAGAAGGCGGATGCAGCAGACGTTTTATTACAGCTCTACCACATTACTCGGCGGAAACTAGACAAAGTTCAGCAATTGCAATGGTTTTCGCTTCGAAAAACCTATTTCAACGCATGTTAGGAGAGCATTAAACGGCTTGTATGATAGACACAACCAGGTGATAGAATGCTTAAGGCTGGCGGATATGAACTGTAATATATTGTGTGTAACGGTTGCAACTGTTACGAGAAAGAAGAACACTGGAAATTTTCTTTTATTTTGTAAATACATTTACACAGAGTACAAATGAGCCGCGAAACATGTACACAGAAAGTTCCTTCACCGACAAAGCAGTGCGCATGTGTTAAAGATGTCTGTTAATGTATCGATTGCGACAAAATTCCGTTTTGCCTCAAGAGATAAGATTATCCCCAAAAGCAATTGACGTAGGTAACTTGCGTCAGCAAGCGACTGGCAGACACAGTACGGCTCACAAGGACATCTCGTTACATCTACAAGTTTGCATCACATCACGCTTTCGATAAACTGAAACATATGGATTACGCTCGATAAGAAATATGAAAATATTTTTGAACGTACAAGACGATTATCTGTACGTAATTATTACCATTCGGGGAAAATAGAGTGCATTTTACAAATCTAATGGAAGTCACGGACAGCTCTTTATTATGGTACAAGATTTCGAAAGATTATCTTCGCACCTTGGATAATACAAAAAAGATACAGATTTCATTCTTTCTGAAAAAGTTGAAATTGGCATAGTACCTTGTGTTAATTTAGTAGATGTACCTACAAATAATGTGGCCGTAGCGTGTGCATATACAGTGCTTCATGATTTTCTTGATGACGATTTTGCCTCATGTTTAGAATGTGTAAGGTCAAATCTACTTCTAAATTTCTACATTAGAAACATCATATGTTTACGAAATTACATGTTGAACGTACGTGACGGGTATTGCACGTAAAGGCGGTCATGTTGCGATCGTGACCGAACGAAAGTGAACACACGTAACACTATTTGCCTCACCGTATCTACTCAGGGATAAAATACTATCGTCAGATTCCATAAACTATCGAAGAGCAAATTATTCATATTATCTGTGTCGTTATCTGGAATGTGTTCAGTTCAAATCCAATTACCAAAGCCACATGCTCTTCATTAAGGTACGTTTACATCTGAGATTTGTATCGGCACAACTATGAGCGACATATATTCGCATCTCCGAGACATGTGTCGCGATTCGTAGAAGCGCGCCACTTGCATGTTGTAAACGTTCGATCATGTGTTTACATTTGGTGATTTGTATCAGTCTGTCTGGTGGTGCAAGGCTGTTCGGAAGCCACGATGGCTTCCCAAGACTTTACATTTTTACGTGCTGGTGCGCTTACCCTTTTGACTGAAGAAAGGAAAACACACAAAAATGGCTCCAAGCCATTAACATCTGAGACAATCAGTCCCCTAGACTTACAACAACTTAAATCTAACTAACCTAAGGACATCACACACAATCCTGCCTGAGGCAGGATTCGAACATGCGACCGTAGCAGCAGCGCGGTTCTGGACGGAAGCGCCTAGAACCGCTTGACCATGCGGCCGGCTAAAACACACAAAACGCATCGAATGCAACAACGGACTCAACAGGACACTCAAGATCAAATAGGAAGTTTTGAATGAACATGTCGGCACGGCGCCAAGGATGGAATTGCGCATGCGCAACTTCTGAGACTTGTCGAGTATATCGTGAAAAAGCTATATACAAAATGTATCTGTGATTTCCATACGCGGAAAAGTTCGCATACCTCCTGTATGAGATGATGTATCGCGACATCTCAGATTGACATGACGCTCATACAAGTTGCGATACGTGTAACCCAGCGTAAACATCAACTGACAGCATAAACACAGCTGTTTGCATCCTAAACATATGTACCAAAGGTAACACACTGTGGTTTTGATCTTAGTAAGATAAGAAGATATTTTATGAATAACATCACTGGCTTTATTTCCATTATTCAGTCAAAGTATGATAACAATACTAAAAATAAGATGAAATCAAATCTTAGAAATTCAATGCAATATGCATGTGTCGACAGTAAACATCTAGCTTGTCTGAAAACCTGTTTTACGTAATGGCTACATTGTGACATTACTTCCTGCAACCCCAGATGATTTGATCTTGTGGTCGTTGCGAACAGCCACTTAATAATACAGCACAAGATACGTGGAACAGAATTGTAATACCACTGAAATGAAATATGGACTGTAAAATGTTAGTAGCGATATTAGAGCAGTTATTGGAAAATACAGTTACGTAGCAAAAACTTTTTCCTTCTCTAAAAAAGTAAAAGAGGTTTTTTTTCAATCAAATACAAAGTGGTCAACTAAGGAAAATTAAGTAGTAACTAATATTCAGCGTCACCCACTACGAATTTATTTCCACTGAATGGCTATAGAGAACACAACATGGTGTGAAACAGTGTAAGATGCTGATGTACTAAGTGAAATCCAGGTTTACACACTAGCAGTTTTGAACGGGCATACATAATCACAACAAAAAGCATCCTCTAAGAAACTCTTAACATAATGTGCTTTCAAGTAGCAAAAGTGTAAATAATTGATTTTTAATATTTCTCACCAGCTCTCCTTTGTGATCATAATATTTTAGACGATTTTGTGTTATTATTTGTACACTGTACTACATCTCTATTAACTACGAAGTTCTTTGGTACATCCTCTCCGATACACTCGAGGTTATTATTACAGTCGCGAATAATGACAAATTCATCACACTTTGATATGTAGTTACTCTGCTGGCATTTAAAACTGCAACACTATGAAGGCGACGTAAAATAAATGTCAAAATGACATGAAGTGCACGATATGCTTGGATACGCAAATCATTAGCATTTCAGCGTATCCGCACAAATTAGGAAAGACTCACGTCTTCTGTATTCTGTACATAAGGAAAGAGTACGCAACTGGTTTTTCTTTCAGAAATCGTATTTAAATGTTATCTGTTTGTGAGAGGATTGTGTTATGCATAGTCTATGAAGGAGAAGTGTCCAACAGCACGTGTCGGAATTCGACATCGGAGGATCGTGGCCTATTGAGAATGTGGCTTATCGCTTCTCGATATTGCTGTTCACATTGATAGGGATCCTACAACTGTTTTACAGATACAGAATCAATGGGTTAAGGAGAAACAGGCAGAAAACCATGCAGGATCTCACCGATCCCACGCAAATTGTGTCGGAGAGGACAAACGTATTTTTCTCTAGACCGTGCAGAATCGTGCAGCCACATCATGTACCTTGAGTAAGGTAATAGGCTTGTTTGCCACCACACTTGCAGTGAGACGTCTCGAACACCATAGATCGAAAATTTTTGCGGCTTACCTTTACTGAATAACAGAGAGAGATGCGCCGATAGTCGTGAGTCGTGACAAAACTGCCTACAGCAGTGGCATCTTGCCGTCTCTTCAGACGATTCCTGGTTATGCATACAGCATCACAGGAGATGTATACGTACGTGGAGGCTCCGAAGAAAATGAACGTTACCAGATTGCATCCATCATCGTCATACGCGCACAGCATTGGGGTTGATGGTACGGGGTGTTATTCGGGAAACAACACTACCACCTCTGGTTCACACAGGCGGTAATTTGGACAGCAAGCGTTACGTTTATGACGTGTTAAGGCCTTTGGATTTGCCCTATCTTTAACAAGATAACGCAAGACTGCATGTTGCATGTGCTGTCGTGACCTATTTCGGTGCAGAAGGTGTTCGACTATTGCTATGGCCAGTACATTCTCCAGATCCCAAACCAATCGAAAGCATCTGGTCCTGGGCTGCCGAGACCCTGGCATAACACCATTTGTCAGCCTCCACGACTGGTGTAGAGTTGAAGTAGCTTGGAATGAAGAACTCGTGTCTGTGGTTCATGCTCTTTTCGACTCGATGCCCAGCCGTATTAGAGCCAGTACTCATGCCGGAGGTGGTACTTCAGTGTACAAAATTTCACGCTCTGTGTACTCGCTGATCATCTATAAATTTAATCATGCGTTCCTAGTGCACTGCATATGTGCAATACGTAAAATTTCATTATTTAATATTTTTTCTGGTTGTCCGCTTTTAGTGGCCAGCAGTGTGTAAATATTTACTCAAGGAACATAAATAGTGTTTAATTATGTGCTTTCACGACAGCCGGTGTGTTGTTATTATGCACTGGTTGTTCGAAGATGAATCCGGCTGATATGTTTTTATTTCACGCCTGTCGGACGTATCAATTCCGTACGTAATACTCTGATGCCTTGCCGCCCTAGCAGCACGTCTCTGAATTCATTCGACGTTGTCCTTCAGACTGACCTGACAAAGTCTCACACAATGAAGAAATACTCTATAATGTATCACACAGGAGTTCACTCTATGCCATTGGTTCAAGAGATCCACTGCATTTTCCAGAATACTATGTATCACTCTGCCTAACATCTTCTCAAGTGCACCTGCCATTTCATGTCGTTTCGTTGATTAGCCTTTAGGTATTCAAACGATGTACTGCCTTCCAGAAGTTCACATCCAATGCTGTAAACTGATATTATAGAATTAAACTATAACAATTCTTTCTTCTCAATAAACGTTTTTTTTACAATTTTGCTGCGTGTACCTGGTGTGTAAAACGTGACTGCCCATAGATGTCAGTAACAATATCCAAAATTGCAGTCTCTGGATACAATAATAATTGTCTTGAACAGATGTTAAAAGTAATCAATTGAAGCAAACATTTTTCTTTCGTATTACAGGCCGAACAGATAGGTGAGGCGGCAACACAGCGAGGTAGCGCGGTGGAATTCGTATACCCATTTGGGAATCCAGATTTGGTTTTCCGTGGTTTGCCGAAGTCACTTAGGCAAATGTCAGAGTAGGTTCTTTGAAGAGCACACGACTGTTTTTCCATTCTCGTCTTTGCCCTACTCGAGCTTGTAATGTGTCCCCAGTGACCTAGTCGTTGATACAAAGTTAACTTCTGGTCTCTTTCCCTTTTTCCCTTCTTCTGATTCATATAACTGTCGAGACCCAAAATCTGCTGTGCTTAATAACAAGGAAAAATTTAGAAAGGGAATTAACGTTTATAGATAAGAAAGAAACACTTTGCAGTCTGCCGATGAAATGGTAATTCTGTCAAAGCGGGAAAGAACGCGGAAGAAAGCCGAACGGAATGGATAGTGTCATGTAGAGAGATTACAAGATGAATATAAACGAAATTAGGATAATGGGATGCAGTCGAATTTAATCAGGCAACGCTGAGGAGATCAGATTAGGAAATGAGACAGCTAAAAGACGTAGATTGGTTCCGCTACATGGGCAGCATAATACGTGATGATGGCTGAAATAGATGTAAAATGCTGAACGGTAATAGCAAAAAAAGAAAGCATTTCTGAAAAAGGGAAATTTGTTAATGTACAAGGAAGTAGTTTCTAAAAGTTTTTGTATGGTGTGTAGCCTTGTATGAAAGTGAAACGTGGACGATAAAGAGTTTAGACAAGAGGAGAATAGAGGATTTTGAAATGTGACGTTACAGAAGAATACTGAAGACTGGATGAGTAGATGAATCACTAATAAGGAGGTACCATTTCAAATTATGGAAAAAATTTATGGCACGATTTGTCTAAAAGACACATTATGATGCATCAAGGCGTCGTCAGAGTGGTAATGGAGTGGCAAAAATTGTAGAAAGGGACCCAGGCATCAGTACAGCAAACGAGTTTAAATGGATGTATGTTTTAGTAGTTATTCGGAGATGAAGAGGCTTGCATAAGATAGACCAGCGTGGAGAGCAGATATAACCAGTCTTCGGACTAAGTACCGGAACAACAACAACAAAAATAATTAATAGCACCCCACGTGCGTATAAATCTTACAGCAAAAAAACTGACTGAATATGTAGAAATTAGCAATGCGCTAATAAAGAAAGGAGGACTGACGATGAGAAACTGTTATCGGATATCACACGTCATTACAAATTGGGAAAAGCGGCATACAATTGATTAATGGCTGATCACCAGCTGTATGACCGCTACAGAATGGCCACTATCCATAAAATAGTTCAAAAATGTTCATTAGTGATGTAAAGCACATTGCGTAACGCAATTTGTGAACAGACATAAGCTTTATACTTCCCCCCGAAAAGATTTTTCTGGTTCACCTTGTCTGCTGTTTATGCTGCTCCTGAGGATACAGACACCATGTGCTGAATTTGACACGGCTGCTTAAAATTCAGTGCCTGTTAACTGCTTCGATTAAGCTGAAAGGCCCGATGCAGAAACAGCAGGGGGCAGGAAGACAGTTTCGCTGCATAATGCGACAGGGCATTCCTCTGCACCTGCCACGGCCTTTCGTGTCTCCGTCAGTTATCTGCCACGACGACAAAGCGCAGTTCCAAAATAAAATTAACATGTTGGCGGTTTTTACTACATCAGCCATGAGGGATTATAAGAGGGCGATGCAAATGTATTTTGTGTAGCGGTGTCGTGCCCGGAACACCTTTGTATGCATATCAGGCTGACGGTTTCTCCGTGAGATGTGCCAGATACCGCAGCACTTCCGATCGTAACCGCCCTTGTCGGACTCGAAAGCAGTTATTCGCGGATAGTGCACTACGGGACAGCTGTAAAACAGCCCGCCACAAACTCGTCGAATTAAACATTAAATAAAACTTACAGAACAAAAGTACTGCTGTACTGCGTGTACTCGTACTTAGAACAACAGTCATTTCCTCATGTGATAACTAGCATGGGATTTGTAAGAACGTTTGTGAAATTAATTTCTGCCCAATCAAGTTGTGTGGTCCGGCAGTAGTCCAGTTATACAGAGTCCAGTCACATTAATGTGACCACCGCCTATGTTCGACGTCAACGTGCGGTAGCCACTCACAGACGGCGTACGACAGCACTAGCAGTGGACGTATACAGGGTGAAAAGTATTTAAACCGATAAACTCTGGGAGGATGTAGGGGACATCAAAACATATATTTTTCCATAATATCATTTTTCCCTATGAGGAGTATTTAAACCGGTAGAGGAAGATTTCCTTGGCGGCAAATGAATTAAACCAACGAACACTTTTCCATTTTTTATGACCAAGAGACAACACATTAACGGAACCCAATTTCAATTACAGTAGATTTTCAAAATTGCCTCAATTGACACGTAAACAAAGTTTCCACCGTCGGATCATGTTCTGTCTGACACGGGCAGAAACCCCAGGAATACCCTGAATTGTTCCTGCTGCTGCTGCTGCTGCTACTATCCAGGCAACCAGAACCTCTTCTGATACAACAGGAGTTGCGTAAACAAGACTGCGCATCTCTCCCCACACAAAAAGTCCAGAGGGGACATGTCTGGGGTTCGAACAAGCCATTGTACAAGGTACCACCTCTGCCAATCCACGTTTCTGCGAACCGTCGGTCAAGGAATCGACGCACACGACGACTGAAATGTGCCGGCGCCCCGTCATGTTGGAACCACATGCGTTGTCTTGTAGGGGGCGGGACGCCTTCCAGCCATTCTGGAAATGCTCTGGCAAGAAAATTGCAATAGTGCCTGCCATTTAATGTCCTAGGTAGCAGATACGACCCAATTAAACAGTCCCCAACAACACCGACCCGCACATTAACGAAGAACCGCACTTGATGAGCGCTAGTAACTGTGACATGTGGGTTATCCTCCCTCCAAACATGCGAACTGTGCATGTTGAAGACTCCATCACGCCCGAACGTTGCTTCATCGGTAAACAACACAGAGGATAGAAATGTAGGATGCATTTCACACTGTTCCAGGTACCACTGCGAAAACTGTGCTCTGGGTGGATAATCAACTGGTTCCAGGTTGTGGACACGCTGTATGTGAAATGGACGTAAGAATTGCTTTCGAAGGACTGTTCTTACATTCGTCTGATTCGTCCCCATGTTACGTGCAATTTTACGAGTGCTGATTGAAGGATCCCGCTCCAAATGCTGCAAGACAGCTTCCTCAAATTGCAGCGTTCTTACTGTGCGACGGCGTCCCTGTCCAAGTAATCTGCAAAATGACCCGGTCTCACGCAGACGTTGGTACACAGCAGCAAAGGTCGTATGATGCGGGATACGGCGATTAGGATATTGTTGTTGATAAACCCGCTGTGCCGCTCGTCCGTTGTGGTGCGCTACGTTGTACGCACCAACCATATCAGTGTACTCACTCCAGGTGTATCGCTCCACTAGTAAACAGAGACAATGCACTACCACACTGGTGGACAGCAATGGCCTACAACTGAAGAGCGTAATAAGCCCTCTAACAAATGAAGATCGCAATACGGCCTCTAATAGCTGAAGAGCGTAATACGGCCTCTACCGGTTTAAATAATCCTCATAGGAAAAAATGACATTAGGGAAAAATATTTGATTTGATGTCCCCTACAACCTCCCAGAGTTAGTCGGTTTAAATACTTTTCACCCTGTATAAAGCCTGTCGGTTGGGGAGGGGGGTGGGTAACGGAAAACGGTGTAGTTGTTGTCGTGATGCGGAACCGGAGGGATTTACCTGACGTCCAAGTTTACATGATCATTGGCATTTGGGTAAAGAGTGGAAGTATATCAGAAACGACTTCGTTTGTTAACTGTTTGGTTGCTGCCGTGGTTAAAGTATACCGTGCATAGCAAAATGGCGCTCTCCAAAACCGGTGCCGAGGCAACTGTGACCCACCATGGACCACAGATAACAGGGGTGAACAACGGCTGCGGAAATGTGTACGGGCGAATAGACGTGCAACTGTTGAGCAGCTGACCGCCGTCCAGCGAACGTTGGGCCTCCGCAGCAGGCGTCTGGTTCATGCCCCCATGTTGACTGCTATTCATCGGCGACGAAAGCACGCCAATACCACCACTGGACACGAGAAGTGACAGGTGGCCTTTTCAAGGGAATCACGTTTTATATTTCATCGGACACATGTGCGTTGGCGTTTACAGCTTGAAACGTAAGAAAGCAACCATCCCGCGACAACCATCGGAAGGGTCACCGCCGGTGAAGGTAGCGTTATGGTCTGAGGAATGTTTTCGTGGCATTCCCTGGGTGATTTCTCCATTCTGAAATGCACAATGGATGACTACAAGTGTGAATCTATACCTGGAGACCATGTCCAGCCCGATATGTTTTTGGTTCAAATTTTGTTTTTGGTTCAAATGGCTGTGTGCACTATGGGACTTAACAGCTGAGGTCATCAGTCCTTTAGAACTTAGAACTACTTAAACCTAACAAACCTAAGGACATCACACTCATCCATGCCCAAGCCAGGATTCGAACCTGAGACCGTAGCGGTCGCGCGGTTCCAGACTGAAGCGCCTAGAACAGCTCGGCCACTCCAGCCGGCTTCTGTTTTTCCTCGGCACGAAAGCATCTACCACCAGGACAATGCAAATTGTCACACAGCTCGCAGACTACATGCGTGGTTCGAGGAGCACCAGGATGAATTTGCCGTACTCCACCAGACTCCACGGATTTAAACACAATCGAGATTCTGTGGGACCACCTCGGTTGGGTTGTTAGCTCCATGCATCCTCAGCCGAGAAATCTAACGCAGCTGGTCACGGCCCTGGAGTCGGCCTGGCTCAACATCCCTGTCGATATCTTTCATAATCTAAGTGACTCTCTGCCTGCAAATCTCGCAACGGTCCGCGCTGCAAAATGTGGTTATTCAGGCTTTTGGTAGGTGCTCACATTAATGTCACAGACCAGTGTATCACTATTGCGACAGGGACTATCAGGAGATCTATGAGTGCGGTTACGACGGTTTGCATAAAGTTTAAATTATCAGCTCGAAAAATTCAAACTCGGATCATGAAACTTGACACGTCCTTCTCTACCGATTCACCCTTCAAAGCGCCAAATTCCTCCTGACTTGCCCGAGGTATTGCTTGTAGAAGTGTGCATTTTGGGTGAATGTTTAGAAAACGTTCGACCTCATAAATAATTTCGTCGTCATTCTGGAAATGCCTGCAAATGAAATTCATTCTTCAAACGAGGAAAGAGAGAGAAGCTACTTCGTGCCATTACAGGAGAATACGGGGAGACGGGACAATCTTCGATAGCCCAAAGAAGAAGTATGTGTGGCTGTGGCCTGTGAAGAATGAGCTGAGGCTTTGTCGTGCAGCAAACAGACACTCTTAGACTGCTTCCCGCGAAGCATTGTCTTGAAAGGCTACCGTAACTTCGTCAGGGGATGTTGTTAGAAGCCCCTTTGACGGGTTGCCCCTTACGAGCATAATCTGTTAGCTCTGCACATAGACAGTGTCAAAAAAAAGTCACCATTATCTTGCCCAATGATGATTGGTTCAAATGGTTCTAATGGCTCTGAGCAATATGGGGCTTAACATCTTAGGTCATCAGTCCCCTTAGAACTTAGAACTACTTAAACCTAACAAACCTAAGAACATCACACACATCCATGCCCGAGGCAGGATTCGAACCTGCGACCGTAGCGGTCGCGTGGTTCCAGACTAAAGCACCTAGAACCGTTCGGTCACACCGGTCGGCAATGATGATTGGATCTTCTCCATTTTTGGCGGTTGCGAATCCACATGTTTACACTACTTTCTTGTTTTCTTTGTCTCGGAGGCATATTTGTACACCAAGGACCCGTCTGTGATGACTGGAGGGCTAAAAAAGTCATCTGGATTGGCTTGACACAACCGCAACACTCCCTCTAGTGCTTTGGTACGGCTAGCATTTCGAATGGTTGTGAAAAGTCGCGGAATCTGTTAGGCGACAACTTTCTAACGTTCATAATGTGGTACAAGACGTTGAGAACTGCTGCGTGAATGATTTTTACTTTTCCATTAGTGCCGAGATTATGAAACGCCGATCATTATGGACCAGAGCTTCTACGCCTCTTACAGTTCCCGGTCCTTCATAGAGAGATGTTCTGCCACTTCGTTTCTTGTCATTCAGACTTGTTTATCCACATAGAAAGCATCTGCGACACCTAACCTCTGCGTTATACGCTGAGTCATTGGTGGAGTAACACCACTTTATCAAGTTATGCCATTTTGTTTTCGCTCCTCTAACGGCGTGCTACGGAAATTTGACACGGGACTTTAATGTATACCACGACTACAGACATTCACCTGCAAGCAAATTAAAAACTGTTACGTGACTTTACTGTTTCGAGGTAACAATTAAAACTTTTCTGGTTACCACTCGATAGTATTAGACATTGCAATTGTTATGTTGGTAAACGCACATCTCCAAAGTAATGATTAGGATATCACTATTAAGAATGAGAACATATTTCCGGAACTGTACCAAAAAAATCCATTAAAAAATTTACACTGCTTTCTGTAGTTGGTCTGAAATATTTTAACAGTCAGTATAAGACTTTGGACCGTGTTTTTGAATTTTTACAGGCACGAGTGTTCATAACAGAATGAATTACTCTATAAAAACTGTTAGTGTGTGCTGAGATGGGGCCTTTCAGAGTGATGATGTGGTTCATAAAACTACAAAAAGTAAAAGGTCGAGATGCAGCGAAACAAACTGCCAATTTGTGTTAGTTTTGAAAAAAAAGTAGACAAAAGAGGTCTTCCTCAAATTCTTTTACTCTGAGTTTTTCTAGACTACTTGAAATCGTTTTCTAAAGACGCATCCCCACCGTTTGTATACTTATTCCATATAGATAGATTGCAGTTGAAGCAGAAGACTTTTCCTATTTGTGGCAACATGTACATGTGATTTTTGATGCTAGAAGAATACCCCAAAGAGTCGAACAGGCTCTGCGGCCATCGATACAAGTGACCAACGTAGTTTTAGAACCATCATAAAGGATCTAGTGATGTACTGTACTAAGAAATTACCTCCTTCACTTAAAATTATTGGAAGATAATGAAGACACTCAGCCACTGGTAGAAGGATTTTTATTATCGTAAAGGGAATTTCTTATTAAAGCTACGACTGAAAAAAGAAAGGAAAGGAAGGTGGTTTCGTGGGTATGTAGCAAACTGGCAGTCCAAAGCTTTGGGGGTGAAATCGTCACTCGATCCTCACTTTTTGTCACTAATCGCTTTTTTCATTTATTTCAATAGATTTTACGTGTCAAAAATACTAATTTATTGCGTGATTTAAAATCCACGTTAAACTACAGATCCCGTCGTAACTGGGTGTGTAGGTCAGTTCAAAGGTCGAGGGAAGGAAAGGGTACACGACCTCAAACGGGACCACGCCTAGTAAAGTGGTGTTCAAATCGACCTTCGAGCTGAGGACAGCTCTGCTTATTTACTAAAACTTTTTACTTAATACAATGCTTCAGTACCAATAAAACATCGATCAAGCAATGTCTGTTGCGAGAAAGCACAAAGATTCCTGTCTGGAACCGCGTTATGTACCTATGAAATATTTATGAGTGACTAAGAGTACTTTTATGTGTTGCAGGCACACAATGGTAGGCTTCTCTTTGTCGCTGCAACTTAGCATTCTCATTGTCTTCACTAGATTTCACGGTCATTTACCACACTTCCTGATTTGCTTCTGCACCTAAATTTACAGGGAAATCGCAAACACGGTAAGCCAAGCACCTTCACTTTTCATTGTAGTCGTAGATGTATAGTTCTTACTTCACTATATTACGTGATATTGACATTAATTTAGTGCAAATTGTTTAATAAACATCGCTACAAAAATTATCCAATCTATATCTGTAATTATGGAAGCAGAGGTGTTTCCTTTAATATTGGATACAGGTCATTCCAGATGCTTACCACTTTTTACTGTCTCTCTAAGCCAGCCGGTGTGGCCGAGCGGTTCTAGGCGCTTCAGTCTGGAACCGCGCGACCGCTGTGGTCGCAGGTTCGAATCTTGCCTCGGGCATGGATGTGTGTGATGTCCTTAGGTTAGTTAGGTTTTAGTAGTTCTAAGTTCTAGGGGACTGATGACCTCAGAAGTTAAGTCCCATAGTGCTCAGAGCCATTTGATTTTTTTTTTTACTTTCGAAAAACAATCAGAATGTATCCATACGGCAGACGTAAGTTTTATTTAACTTCACATAAACTATTCATCTATGAAATCAGTCGTACTGGATGCTTGAAAAACAGTAAAAAAATCATAAAAGGTTTGTTCCGTTTCTACTGGGTAAAATAATTTTGTGTCTAAGAATGGCAAAGACGGAAAAGAAATGACCTAGTGACTTAAATTTTTGTTATGAACTGCCTTCCAACATTCATCAACCGACGAGGGCCGAAAGTTTTTTCGTACGATTATTTAAACAACAGCTGGCATTACCGTTTATTTTCAAAATTCATTAAAGTTAGCGAATCTACGAGATAATTAAGAATCTCTTGCATGTACTTACAGATGACAGATATGGATCCAAAGAAGAGACCATGAGAGCATAGGACAGACAGTAGATATGATACGTGAAAAGCCTCGCTGGAACGAGAATATGAAGTAAAATTCGAAATATAAATATAAGGCAATTAACTGTTTTAAAATGCTACATATAATTATGCATTTCGGAAATTAAATTTAAAAAACCACTCATCAACCCATATTATTTCCTGTTGAGAAGGTAGGCCGACAAAAAGGCGACGATTTGGAACTAGAGACACAATGGTATCCAATATGCAACAAAACCTTACGCAATGAACAAAGTGCGGCAAAGAGATATAGGTAGTTCCGGCTAGGGAACTACATCAGATCTACAGGAAGCTAATTGAGAATAATGTGGTAAACATACGACGTGCTCTCCATGGTATGAGGTTATCTTACTCTTCGACATGCATATCTGAAATAATATAAGTAGTATAACTTGGTGACGTTCAAACTGACGAAAGCTGGATGTTTGGGAGAGATTAAATGAAATTTTCATGCTTCATACATCATTGCAGAGTTCTCTTTATTGTTTTAGGCTATGAGAATATTTCAAACGTGTCCAGACGTGCTTCATTTTAAATGTTTACAGAAACTGATACAGAAGTAAGTCACAATGCGAAGAAAACACACACACACACACACACACACACACACACACACACACACACACGTCTATAACTACACTCTGCATTGTTTGTGTTTAGAGTCAGTTTCCAATCCCCACATCAGGTGCCGAACCTCTGCAGGTCTTCCGACATTTCCCTACAATTTTGTAGCGTTGCAACTTCTCTGGGATAAGCCTTATGGAACTGCCGACGTTACCCACTAGGTCACTCAAGCTTTTGTGAAAAGTAATTGTCCTACAAAGCGCCCGAAGTTACTTTTACGTCTGGGGATTTCTCTTCGTCAAGAAATACACATATAGTATTACAACGATATGTACCATTTTTCGTTTTCAGTCAAGTACGTACCTTCCGTTACATTTCTAAATTTCCTCCATTACAGTCATCGGGCGACGTATTGCATTAAGGAAGAGCGGTATTCCATTTCCCTCTGTCCATGCTTATTTATGTTTTTTGTGCTTTGTCGGAATAAACAGCTCCGGGATGGCTCGCTTGATATGAAACGACCGATTTTCTTTCTGATCGTTCGAAATGAAAGCTTGTGTTCCACTTCTAATGACCTCATGGAACGCTAGTTCTCATTCATTTCATCTACAACGGAGAAAACAAGCTTCGAGAGCACGCTTGCAGAATCATAGCCGCACAATTGTACTGCGAGGAGGGATCAAGGGAAATTTATTTCTGGGTCACCTATCATACGAGCAGTACTAATTTGTCTAAAGTGCTGGATTAATGTATTATACAGTTAAGATAGGAAGCAAACAGATAATCTTGAAGCTTTTCAGAATTCTGGTGGAGTATCCCAAACCCGCAGTTGTGATCTGTATGGCGTAAGGGGGTGGTCAGCTGGATGCTTTGACGCACTCTGTGTTCATACCTCCTCATTTAGTGTCTTTCTATCTTCAGAGCTTTAAAATTGACTAGCACTGTTTATTCGTATTATTCAGGATGTTTCAGGAGGAACTGTAAATGTTTTCGGAGGTGGTAGTGATGATGTTTGGTTTGTGGGGCGCTGAACTGCGTCTGAGGTGTTAGTAAAGACTAATTCGAATAAAAGATTCCATATAACAAGTGTCCAATTTTTACTGGTTGCAAAGTTGCACATAGTTAGAGAGATAGGTTGGTATTTAGCGTGTTTATGCCCCAGTGAGTATAAGTTTATTTACTGTCTGTCACTTCTGTGTTGAAGTTTGCCGGCCGCGGTGGTCTAGCGGTTCTAGGCGCTCAGTCCGGGACCGCGCGACTGCTACTGTCGCAGGTTCGAATCCTGCCTCGGGCATGGATGTGTGTGATGTCCTTAGGTTAGTTAGGTTTAAGTAGTTCTAACTTCTAGGGGACTGATGACCACAGATGTTAAGTCCCATAGTGCTCAGAGCCATTTGAACCATTTGAACTGTGTTGAAGTTCATACTGTGATGTTATGCTTGAGTTGACTGTGAAATGTTGGCCAAAACTAGTTTATCATTTAAGCACGTCACTCTTATTTATAAGTACTGGGTATGCCGTCATGGGATTTGTGAACGGGTTTTGTAATGGAAATCCCACTACAGCTTGTAGGTTGTGCGGCAGACAGCTTCCTAACCTCAGAGTACCAGACTGAGGAGTGATTACTCATGTCTTTTCTAAGCATATTCTGAACCTAACATCCCTCGAAGGATAGATTGTCAGAAATTGTCACCTTTCTTGTCCACGGAGATCTTCGGTAGTTGCCCCTTTAGATTTTTGCCTGTGGGAATGGTTGAGAGGCGAATTCTACAAAGAAATGTAAACACAAGACATGAATTGATCCTTCGGATTATGAATGGTGCTGCTCTCATAAAGAAACTCCAAGGTGATCTCAGAAGAGCTACATGTGGTATTGTCAAGAGAATTGGAAAGTGCACTGAAGTCGCTGGCAGAATTCATGAAAATCACTTTTGAACTTCACAATTTGCGTTTGCATAACACCGTATGTGAGTATTTGATTAGGTTGCATTGTAACAGACATATCTTTGTGACCAATGAAAGTGGGATACATGTTATATGGAATGCTTTATTCGAATTAGTCTCTACTACCATCTCCTAAATTAAACAGAGTACTTTTGTTATATATGTGTTTCGATCTTTATTTGCCATTTTTCAAGGATGTATATACTCATTTTCATGATTAGAAATGAGATATTGCTCTGACCATGGACAACTTGGACAAACAAAAGTTAATTCAATGAACTGCAGATGAAGCCCGACCAACAGGCATTACATGCATTGACCAAAATGATAGTGCATTGAGAATGCCTAGTTTCTAGCTGAAACCTAGATCTGCCAATATCATTTAAAAGGACGACTGATAGCTGAAATCTATTATTTACAAGTCAATATAACAGTCGCTGAGTGCGACAGCCTTCTGAATGGAAGGTAACCTGATAAAAATTAATTGTTTACATTGGAAGTGCAACCATAGTCCTCCGAAACCGGTCTGCAAAAGAAACATGTTTAGTAGCTGTCTGGTAGGTGATAATTCAAGTTCTGCGACGGGAAACAGTCTCTCTCTACATCTACATGACTACCTCGCAATTCGTTAGTAAGAGCCAGGCTCAGGGTTCAAGGAACAGTCATCAGACATCCTTCAAATAACGGAGACTTTCTTTTGTTAGACATTTAAGTCTCACTGAGGTCACTGTTTGTGTAGATAGCTCTGAAAAACAAATATGGAAAAGAAATATACCGTTGCTTTATTTAAACAAAAACACCGCAGCTGTTTGGATCCCCCACAGATCACACAAATTTGAGCTCATGGGGTGCATAAATGAATTTATCGTGAATTTGTACCAGACCAGGATTCGAACCCAAACCTTCTGCTTATCGGGAACAGCAGTATAAGCTATCTGAGTACACCTCCAGGATGGAGCCAAACATTCACTCTCTGTTATGATATCCTTCTCTTGTTCCGGGCAAATAACCAGAAGTTCTCCTGCGGTGTACGTGTGAATGGATGTACTAGGAAAGCTGTGACTTCAGTATAATTAATGTCTCTGAATAAAAGTGTCACTTCTGTTCGTCTCATTGACTACAGGATACTATCAGAGGCACTTAGACCACCAAAATGATCATATTCGACAACGTCCTGGATGCATTACGTGTTCCCACCTTTCGTCATATAAGGGTACGTAACGCACCCAGGTACAATGTCGAACATGGTCATTTTGTTGGCCCAGGTGTTATGGTGTGGGGAGGCATCTGTTACATGGGCGTACTGACCATGATATCATTCAACACGATACCTCACCAGTCAGCGTTATTGTGATTCCAAACTCCGTCCCCATGTGCGTCTTTTCAGGGATGTATTCACTCTGAGTTCATTTTTATGGATGACAATGCGCGATCGCATAGCGCAGGTCAAGGAACTCTTGGAATAAGAGGATATCCGTCGAAGGGACAGGCCTGATCATTCCCCCTACTTAAATTCCATCGAGCACGTGTGGGATACATTGGGGAGAAATATTGCAGCACGTCCATATTCAGTTGTTAACAGTGCTGGTGGAGGAATGGAACGCACAAAAAAAATTACTCTGAGTACTATGGGACTTAACAGCTGTGGTCATCAGTCCCCTAGAACTTAGAACCACTTAAACCTAACTAACCTAAGATCATCACACACATCCATGCCCGAGGCAGGATTCGAACCAGCGATCGTAGCGGTCAAGCGGTTCCAGAGTGAAGCGCCTAGAACCGCTCGGCCACTAAGGCTGGTTGGAACGCACAACCACGAGTCATTTTTCACAACTTATTCATTACCTTGCGGATTCAGCATTTCTGAACGGATTTAACTATTATCGCTTCACGTGATTTCATTTCACTTATCTCTGACATATGGAACCATGTTATTTATCAGTGTGTTGATCAGTAGAGCGCCTAGTCAGTGGCTGAGTCTGAAGTAATAGACTGATGAAGTGGACGGCTGTGTAGTACTTGTGTAGCAGCTGAGCATATGGGTGTGAAAAAGAGAAGCCAAAGACACAGAAACAGCTTAAATTTTTTAAAAATACGCAATCAAAACTTAACATAGTATTCAGTGTTCCGAAGAAATTTGAAACGAGTCTGCCTAATATGCGTGTTGAGGATATATTAACCAACAAAAGCACTGTAACTCGTAATAATTGTAATATAATTAAAGTTATTACAGTTTAGAAGTTAAGCTAACCAAGGAAATGATCACAGAGACCTTTACGGAAAAGAGACGGAATATTATACTCGTCAAGTTAAGCTAGTAAAATGGATACGAATAAAGCACCAAACAGTTTTCTCGCTATACGTATGAACACAAATTGAAGAAAGAGGAAATCGCTGTGTTTCCTAGGAACAATCGTAAGATAAATGATATCTATATTCGATTCGGAGGAATATTACAGTGAGCAGCTCGTATACGTACAAATATTCTCTCCATCTATAGGATTCCTCTTAGGTGAGTGCCGCAACTTTTACTTATCTATTTCAGAAACTGCATATTCTCGCACAGCCAATGCAACGAACGAGCAGCATACTGCGAAATGATTATTCGTTGTCATAGAATGCATAAAGCCTTCCTTATTTGTGAAAGATAAAAACTGGTGATAAGGAAGACCGAACATGGGCGATAAGGCTGCACGCCGTTCAGCTGGAACAGCGCTCCTGCCCGTATGTCCCTGATAATCATTGTTTAAGGCTTTGTAAATGTTTAACTGGCGCCTATAGCGTGAAGCAAGTGTAGAGTCAACGCATCTCGCTAATGTGGAAAACTAATAAGGCGCAGTCGTTTACGGTGCCGAAGGAGGCTTCGTGCGCAAGGCAACGAATGGCGTCATTGCTGATCCCAAAACTACCAATCCAAGGGCACCAATTGACGACAAGAGTATTACTGTCGATACCACGACTTCTAGAAAGAAACAGAATTTCCAAGACAGGGCATAAAAGACCGTAATTAGCTATAGCGTCAAGCACTTGCAACGTAAACTCACGTTTATAGATTCATTAAAAACAATTGTTGTTACCTAAAACATTGAATGTCTATTATATTTAACAGTTGTTTAAATTCTCCTTTTACATTTACTTACTGTTTGTAAGAGAACTTGATATGCTACATGTGTTTAGTATTCCGAACAGCTGGAAACTAACCATCGTGGCACCTGTAACACCTGTATTTAAGAAAGGAGATGGGAAACTGTGAGAAAGATAGGGTAGTTCTTTACTGAATACTGGATATAAAATACCTTAGAAGATAATAACACATAGATTCGCGGTAATTGTTGAAACTAGCCTGCTGGAAGAGCAAACTGAGTTCAGGAAGGGTAGGTCCTGTGCAGACAAGACATTTGTCATTGCACAAATAACTGAAAAGCATGTAGAATTTAATAGAGAAACACTTCTGCATTTTATTGACCACGCGAGAGACGTTGACAGTCTAAACAGGGGAATGTTGTGGCAAATACTAGAAAGGAGAGGCATACTGCAACACTTTCTAAGAGTAATCCAACAAATGTGCCGAGACTCCAAAATAGGCATTGCCTGAAAAGATAATGTTAAAATAAAAACAAATCTAGATTTAGGACAAGAATGTCGGTTGTCTCAGATACTTTTCAATATCTGTGTAGATTATGGGTAGAGACAATGACTAAAAGAAATGGAGTTTTACGCCTTTAACATTAACCAAAGAAATTACCTGATGAGAGCATTCTTTGCTGATGAACAACTACCTATAGCTGATAGTAAGAGTACACTTCAAAAACCATTTATCCAAGAGTTGTAATTCAACAATGTCACTCTGATAACGTAACTCACGTTGCTGAAAGGTCAAGACCTGCTTTCTAGCAAAATTATGATGAACGTCCAGGAAACAGAGGGAGTGAATGATGTAACTTCTTGGAAAATACCATTCCTTCAAAAACGAAAAAGACATACTGAAATAATAGAAAGATACAATTACATTAATGGGACCATTTACAGAAAATCGAATGAAAAGATGAGGAAAGAATCGCTATGAAGTTTCTACAAAACAATGGCAGTACCATGTTTTTGGCAGCTAGACTTGTATAATAATAACTGGAAGTGAGCGAACAATACAAGCAGTGGAAATGAGGTTTCTGCTGGTTGGAGCCTATCTGATATGGTAGTGAGTACAACAACCAGACAAGCGGTAGGGCTTAGAAGCATACATGAACAGACTAAGCATTATAGAGATAAATGGAGACGTCATGTCAAAAGAAAGAGTGAAAACAGAACACCGAAAATAATAATGAATTTTTGATCAATAAGGAAAATATCAATATGCGGACCAGGAGCGAGGTGGAGGGATCAAATAAAAACTAACCATAGACAACTAAGACGCTGAACAAGAGAATGTGACAGGCAAATTCGTAACACTGGAAAAAATAAGAAAAAGAAGATGTATTATTAGCATAGACAGGCTAAGTTGATATGCAATAAGTTGTGTGTCCCACATAATTGTCGTTTATGCTGTGTATAATAGAATTAACGCATTGGCAATCCACAAGGTAGATAGAGAATCGAGCTCTACTTAGCCACAAAAAGGGGCTTTATTTAAAAATCCGAAATCCGAAATATGTGATGTAGAAGGTACTGAGATAGCCTCAGAACTACGATATTTACGATATTCCAGTGCCTATGTAGTTCAGAAGTACGGAGCAAAGATCATTCGGACATGGATGCGTGCATGTCTAATGAAATGACGAGAATGAATATTTGTGCCAGACGGGGACTCTAATCGTATTTGTTCAAAAATGGCTCTGAGCACTATGGGACTTAACATCCATGGTCATCAGTCCCCTAGAACTTAGAACTACTTAAACCTAACTAACCTAAGGACAGCACACAACACCCAGCCATCACGAGGCAGAGAAAATCCCTGACCCCGCCGGGAATCGAACCCGGGAACCCGGGCGTGGGAAGCGAGAACGCTACCGCACGACCACGAGATGCGGGCAATCGTATTTGTTATTATGTTGTTAACATAAAGGAAATAAATGTTTGTTCTTAATAGTATTCAAAGGAAATTAATATTCCTGTAGACAATGGAAAAAACAATTATGTTAAAATGAACTGAGCGTGAAGTCTCTCATCTTCATGAGTCGAACCTGAAATCTTGCTTCCACTTGAATTTACAAAGTTTTTGAACATAAAACTTCTCCTCTCACGAAATAAGGCGACTAAAAAATAAAAATAAAAGAATTTTTTGTCTAAATTTTTCATGAGCGTTTAGTCCTGTACCTCTTGCCAGGGACTAGATTTCTTTTCTTCAATGTCTTGCGAAAGAATCTAAGACATTCTTGTACCCGTTATATATAGCTGTGCAAGGCTAACATCTATGAAGCCTGTATCAATCTTCTTCCATTTCTGTTCTGTGAAGCATTTTATTCCATGCTTCTGTTTAAGAAGCATGCGTAATCTTTTTGTGTTTTTTGGTCTGTATGAGATGATAATGCTGAGTCGTTAGGTACACCCAAGAATATTCTTTGCTTTTATTTTCTGCCTTCAAGATATAATGCAGCGTGTATCCTTTTAGCCGGTTGACAGCGTTTCTTTTCATATTAGGATGTGGCACTGCGTCTGGAGTCAGAAAATCTGCGACGGTGAAGATTTTTCGACATGTTCTTTTGACGGTAACTATCTTCTACTTAACTATATACCAAATGTCTCTTACTCTTTCACACAAAAACCTGTGTCCATCAGTATCAAGAAGGTTTTCTGACGCGGACGTGGGTCCTTGAATTTGTGAGGAGTATAGCAAGCAATTTTGAGTTAGTTGGTATTTTCCTGGTGACTACATTATACCAAGTTGCTTTCACCACGGAGAGTAAGTTTGGGCAGCTCCAAATTTCACGCCAGTCGTTGTTAGGGTATTTTTTTCAATTATTTTTCCTTCCTTGGCCTCCATCAAATATGTAGAGGTCTCCTTCACTTTCGTCACCTGCTGGTCTCTGAGCCACGAGGAGATGTAACTGTTTTTGAACGAGAAAATGTTTTAGGTGACGAAGACCAGCTGTTATATTCCGCACGTCCATTGACGGCTGCTGGCTGGCAGTAGCAATTTCGTTCAGCAAGTGGGCCATTAAGCTGTCTGTAACTGTATCCATTGCTTGTACAACCGACACACGTATAACGCTCGTAACTTGTAATTGACATCAGTGAGCTTTAATCCTCCTTTCTTTGAGGGGAGTGTTAGTGTCCCGAACTTCACTTTGAAAACGTTTCCTTCTCTTACAAAGCTTCCTAGTGCCCACATATTGTTTTTGCTGTTTCTAAAGGTATATGCATTTACCATAGTGGTTTTCTGTATGTCGTCCAGTTGCCTCATACTGCTTCCTTGTACAAATGCTCGTATGCTTGTAAGTAGTTTTTTATAATTAACGGCAATTGTGTGATGTGTGTTGCTCTTAAATCCAATACACTAATATTTCAATTTGGATATTTCCGTCAACTAGCCCTGATTTTGCATGCGTATTCCTCTGGCTATGTTCATTATGCCTGACTTCCTTTTGTTTAGCTTGGCACCAGAAGCAAGTTCACATGTGTGTACAATCTGAAGAGGTTTCGACGCATCATTTTCATTTGTGACAAGTATGCCCACATCACCTGCGTAGATGATGCTCACTATTTTCTTGCCGTTTAGTGTAATACTTGTAGATGATGCATGAGTGTCACGAAGAGAGTTTCTGTTGCTATTGCAAAAAGGGCCATTGATATCGGGCAACCTTGTCGTACGGATCCAGCCATCTCAACCTCTTTACTTAGTTGTAAGTTTATCATTATTCGTGTTATACTGTTTTTTAGTATATCTTGAGTAATCCTCACGAATCGTTGAGGGAGTCCCATTACTACCATGATTTCGAGGAGATACTTACGATGTACACTACCAAACGCCTTCTCAAAGTCTAATGACACTACCTCATATTTTATTCGGCAGATATCTGCGGTTGATATTATATCCCTATATTTGCATATATTCGGATGGATATTTCTGTCTTTGCCTACACATGTTTGGTTCGGACCAGTTATAGAGTTAACTACCACTTTCGTTCTTCTTGCTAATATGCGGGCCATAATCTTGTAATCGCTGTTGAGTAATATTACTGGGCGAAGGTTTTCAATCCCTTTGCTAACTGAGTTTTTAGGAATTAGAACTATGAACCCTTCAGGAAATTCTTCGGGAACGTTAACATTTCCGTTGATGAGTTCGTTGAATATGCGTAGCAACGCGCTTTTCATGTGTGGCCAGAACACCTGATAAAATTCCACTGGGATACCATCAGGTCCTGGAGATTTATTTTTAGGACTCTTTGTTATCGCATCTTCCAGTTCGTCCTTCTCCATTTCAGTTGCGCAATTTTCCACTTGCTCTGCGCTAATTACGCCTGATTCGTTCCTAACATGATCTTGCCGCGCGTTGTCGTCGGTAGGTTTGTTGGACATCATATCTGAGATGTGTTTGTTAACCGCGTCTTTAATTTCACTCTGTTTTGTAAGATTAGTTCCATCAGGTAGCTTAACATCTGTCAGTATTTTTCTGTTTCTTCTCTTATTCTTACGCATTACATGTTACATAGCTGTTTCTTTCTCTTCTGTATCCGCGCTCTGATTTTAAAACCTTCTGAATGTCGCCGCTTCAGTGCTAAAAGTTTTGCTTTGATTGTCTGAATCAGTACTCGTGTGTCCAGGGTATGCAGGTCTCTAAGGCAGTTAAAATAAAACTCAGTCGTCTTTTTAATCCGTAAGCTTTTCTGTCATGAGTAGTCGATCAACATTCTTATTTTACGTTTAACACATTGCTGCCACCAAGATATGGCAGAATTGTACAGCGGAAAGCATTTTTCACATTCTTTCCATACATCAGTAAATGCTACGTGACACTCCTCATCTTGTAGGAATGTAATATTCAGTTTTCATATGCTCCTCACTCGGTAAGTCCCTTGTTTTCCTAAATTTATTGTGGTGATATACGCAGCATGATCAGAAAACGTAGTGGGCCAGACCTCATAGTAGAGTACAAGTTTCTTTAAGTTGGACGATCCGTAAATCCTGTCCAGCCTGCTCGTTGAGTGGCTGGTAAAATATATGAAATCGTACTGTGCGTCATCGGTGTGTTCCCACGTGTCGGTTGACTGCAGTTGGTGGACTATTCTTCCCAGTTTAATAGAGTTGTTGCAATTCGTTGTCTGGTCTTTCGGGCTGAGGACAGAATTAAAATCGTCAGATAGGATTATGTAATCTTGATGCTTACGAATACAGGAACGATTTCACTTTGTAAAGATTCCGCTCTAGAGCGCAGGTTACTGTTTCCAGACGGTGCGTAAACGTTCATGATGCGGGCGTTATTAATAGTCACTGCAGTGCCTCTACTGTTCTCAAATTTTTCTGTTTGTGTGACGTGGATGCCTTCTTTCGTGAGTACGGCGGTTCCCAGCTAAGTACCCACGTATCTTCTCTAATTTAATATCTGTTCCTTCCTGTAAGAGTAGAATATCAACGTCAGCTGCGTGTAAGAAGTCTTGCAGATGTTGTAAATGCAAAGAGGAGCCTTTCTTGTTAACGTTTAACGTGGCGATCTTGTAGGCTTGTGTTGCTTTCATATTGTCTAATTCATTATTGATATAAATATTGGTCATGAGAAGTGCTGCCGGAAATGTATCCTTTTTCACATGTATGTTCCAGCAAAGTTGTATCCATCGTGTTCTGTTGATCTTGTTGGGCTGGAATTTGTCCCGTTCCTCCAATTTCAGTCATTTCTTCATCTTGGTTCATTTTGACTGAGTCATCAGCCCAGTTTGTATGTTGATTAACTCTCTATGTATCTTTTCCTGCATTTCTAATCTCAGCGAGAATCTTCTCTGTATAAACACTGGCTATCAGCTGCAGTATTTCTTATGAAAAATGGACCATTGACATAGGACACGGTGTACTTGATCTGGCTTGCAATGTGTCAGAAGCATGTATACTCAGAATCGGATTTCTAGGTGTTTCTTCATGTAGTTTGTTGCTGATTTACTTTGCTTTTTCTCGCATAGGCGGTTCTAGTTGTTCAGCGCCCTTGTGAGCCAGTATCCTCTTTTTACGCTTCCTTGAAGGACTGCCACCTGGGGAGGTTTTAGCGTTTTCGATTACCACATATGTTTCTTGCGTACGGTCCTATTGGCTGGCAAGCGGAAACAAGATTTCCTTGTTGTTTCCTGGAGTCAGCTCCTTGTGAAGGACTATAGTCGGGTCTGGTGTTTGTTCTGTCTGAACAATTACATTAGGTCCTTGTTCTTGACGCTTTGGTTGTGTTGTCACTGTCGAGTCGCCAACGTCCATTATCAATTCATTGTCGCGAGCAGTGTCATCCTGGGTATCTTCAGGAGTGCGAGGCGTATCGATTTGTCCAGTGGCTGCCGCTACATATTTAAAGGCAACGTTGACATGGCCGGTAGCTGGGCCACTCGGCACTGTATGCACTGCGAGCGGGCATCAGCTGCACCGCCGCACGACGCGCAGGTTCTTGGCTGCCCATCATAGACTGGTGTCCAAAATTAAAGCAACAAACCACTATTTCTCCGTGTTGTGTCTAGTTCACGATATAATTACAAACTGTCAACAGATGTCCGTAAGATCGGGTCCTGCACGGCAGATGGCATTCTGGTCAACGGACAACCACACCAACGATGACGTCAGGGCACCTATAATACGGGATAGTGTTTGACGGGTAGTCTCACGTCCACAGTCGCTGTGTACACAGTCGCAGACGGTGCAGTATGGCACCTCTCTGCGGTAGAGGGCAATGGGAAGAACGAAAGCAGAACAGTCGGAGACTGATGTGGTCCGATGGCTTAATGTGAATCGTTCTATTGTTTCTCGGATGTGGTGACAGTTTATAGAGATCTAAACTGTAACCCGAAAGCCAGGGCAGGCCCGACCACGTGTAACATGAAACAGAGGGAACCGTTATTTTGCTCTAAGGACACGATGGTACCACCTTATTACTGCAAGGCAACTGGCATTTGACGTCGCAGCATCCACTGGACGTGTTTTAGCACGTCAAACGGTGTACCGAAGGCTTCGGCAGAGTAGCCTTTATTGTCGGAAACCTGCTGTATGTGTACCTCTGACGCGTCTTCACAGAAAGGGACGTCTAGAGTGGAGCCGTCAACATGACACCTGGTAGGTAAAAAAAATGGCTCTGAGCACTATGGGACTCAACTTCTAAGGTCATCAGTCCCCTAGAACTTAGAACTACTTAAACCTAGCTAACCTAAGGACATCACACACATCCATGCCCGAGGCAGGATTCGAACCTGCGACCGTAGCAGTCGCGCGGTTCCAGACTGTAGCGCCTTTAACCGCATGGCCACATCGGCCGGCGGTCGGTAAAACAGTGGGTCAATGTTCTTTTCACAGATGAGTCCCGATTTGCTATGGACAATGAGTATCGACGTATTCGTACCTGGAGGGAACGTGGAACACCATTTCGGGACGGAATCATTGTGAAAAGAGACTGATATCGAGGATATTTCCTAACGGTGTGGGCAAGGATTATGTTTATCACTCGAACACCTCTTCATGAAATTGTGTTATTAATTAGGGAAGGTTTAACTGATGTCAGGTATCATGACGAGATATTGGGACCTAATGTGCGGTTTGTACGAAGTGCTATGGGCCCAGACTTCGTATTGCTGAACGATAATGCTCGGTTTCATGGAGCACGCGTGGTAGATGCTTTCTTGGAAACTGAAGATACTGCACGCACGGCGTGGTCTGCTCGCTCTCCCGATTTGAATCCCATAGGACACGTCTGGGATGCACTAGGGACACGTGTTGCATCAAAACAGCATCAACCAGCCATTCTCCAAGACTTGTGAGCAGCGCTGCAGGAAGAATGGGCGTCTGTCAGGCCTGCACTGCTGCCAGAGATAGTCACACCCCATTCTGAATGTATTAACTAGTTGTCGTAATTTGTGTGTAAATCCGCTAAATTGGAAAAAACGATGAACATGTCTGTCTACTGAAATGAACGTCGCAATTGTTTACGTACTGTATTCTTTACAGTGTTTCTACGTTACTATCACCTGATGATACTGTTTTGTGGCAAAATAAACACAGCCTTGCAAAATTGCGGTTTGTTGCTTTAATTTTGGACACCAGTGTAGCGACAGCACGATAACTGCAAACATTTCCGTACGAGGGTCTGTGCTACCGTAAATCTACTAACTGTTGCCTAATACCATTCAAGATAGAGAACTTGAGAGCAAAGCACCATTTTTCTGCAAAATGGTTCAAATGGCTCTGAGCACTATGGGACTTAACATCTTAGGTCATCAGCCCCCTAGAACTTAGAACTACTTAAACCTAACTAACTTAAGGACATCACACACATCCATGCCCGAGGCAGGATTCGGACCTGCGACCGTAGCGGTCGCGCGGTTCCAGGCTGAAGCGCCTAGAACCGCTCGGCCACTTCGGTCGGATTTTCTGCAGAATTACTGATTATTCTTCCATAAGGAGCTATTACTCAACTGATCTGCTCAGCAGTGATTCCAAAGGTAGTTCATGGTTACGAACAGTCCCTATTCCAAATCCAGCATGTTTAACACACTTCGCTAATATTGCCATCGTGATGGCTGTAATTAAATGTTCCGCCACTAGATTTTACAATTTTGTCACACAGTTCTGTGTTTTTAAGCTTTACATACTCTATGCATCTCACAACAGAAAGGTGGCCGCCTACAATATCGTCAAACGAAATTTTCACAACTTCCTCTAGCTATGTCTCAATTTCGAACGAATTCGGTCTCTGAACTTTCTGGTCAAACAAAAATTTCAATGTGTCTCCTATATTCGGCTGATCTATCTCTCCTTCCAATATGAATCCATCTAGAGTCACAAATAACGCAGCAAATTACTGCAACACGCGTTTTGACTTACCGAACGGAGCGCAGCCAACCGCAGCGCACAGCGCACGCCGGGGGTCTGTTCGCCACGGCCGCCAAAAGCCGACTGCCGAGCACGACATACGATCAGACCCAACTATGCGTCTGCAGCCTGCACTGATACATTGATTATGTATATTCCGGTACAGGGGAGCCATTTTCATTGAAAGTCGCTTGCCCATTATCGGCGGATAAATACAATATTGCAACACTCGGTTGTTCAGAAATACGATGCCTCTCAAAATATCAGGGGTGACCTTTGACCTGAATTGCGTATTAAGGACAGAATTGTGCTGTCGGTGCATTTGAAGCCCTGCATCATTTCAAAAGAGGCAAATTCGCAACTCGTCGGACCACACTACTCACCTTCTGTCAACTATTGTCCAGTTTCTGTGTTTATTGACCCATAGCAAACGTGCAGCTATATGTGCTGCTGTGAGAAATTCATACGTGTCCGAAGAAACTTTGCGTCATGCTTCTGAACAGCACAAGCACTGCAATATTATATTAATCCGGTGATACCGGGCAAGCGACTCTCAATGGAAATGTCTCCCCTATTCGGGATAATACACAATTACTTTAAGAGTGCGGTTTGTAGATGTATATTTGACGACATATGGAGGTTTGGGTCTGGTCGTGGGGTCGTGCACGGATAGCGTAACGGTAAGGGAACCGCTCGCAATAAGCGGGAAATCCTGGTTCGCGTCCTAATACAGCACAAATTTTCATTTTTCAATTCAATAAACTATACCAACAACCGTACACTTTAAGAGATTTTATTTTATTCTGAAAGCAACCAGTTTCGTCAATTCATTTTGTCATCTTCAGGCCCCATACGCTTTTTTAAATCAACGAACTCGTATTGCACCATGAAACTGTATATCGTGAAGTCCAATCGTTGTGCAGCTGATTAATACGAAAGCGTGACAGCAACTGACACGCTGATGGTTGTCCATATTCACAACTGCGAATACATTTCATGAGTCTCATAACACGTCAGGTTGGTGATTTACATACATATACATACAAATAACCAACCTGAAGAGTATGATCACTTCTGACATAAATTTTGGAAATCTGTGCTAAGGTCTTATGAGACCAAACTGCTGCGGTCATCGGTCCCTTATCTTACACACTACTTAATCTAACTTAAACTAACTTACGCCAAGGATGACACACACACACACACACACACACACACACACACACACACATGCCCGCGGGTGGACTCGAACCTCCGGCGAGCGCAGCCGTCCGGATCGTGACAAGACGCCCCAGACCGTGCGGCTACCCCGCGCGGCTCTTCTGACATAATTTGCTGTAATCATTAGCAAATGTTGTCTGAGTCAATACAGAGGTCAGGTTTTAGTGAAGTGTCACTGTTCGATATGTGTGTGTAAAACACAAATGTCCAGTTTTCCTCCAGTGATGATGATTTAATGAACCGAAACCGGTAGAGGAATCAAATTGTGTTGGTACAGCTGATGGTTTGCATTTCATTATTTCAACTACTAGCAAGTGCTTTCCCGTTTTGGAAAATTGGCGATTAAATGCCTAGCTTCTAAGACTATTTTCAGTGAGTTAAGTAATATTTTCTGATAGTGAAGAATGAGTCGAAGTATACATTCTGGAGCTCCACGGAGACAATATTCTAAAAATAAATTTTGATAGCACAAAACTGACCAAAGGTTGACAGCGAATACCCACTAATCCTCAAAAACAGTGAAATATCGATTACGGAATTGAAAAAGGATTTTCGACTGTTGTGCGTTGGCCGAGAACCAGCAGAATATAAAAATGAGCGCCAAAATACATATCACCAATCACCTCATCGAATCATATTTTCTTGGTTTTGTTAAAAACCTTCAACAAGTTTAATTTTTGGTTCGATGATTTTCTGTGGACCTAGGTTCACAGCTAAGAAGACTTTTTATCGCTCTTGTAACTGTTAACATTCAGTTTACTTTCGGTACTACTGCACAATTTCGGTCTTAGATCATTTTCAAGTATTCTATTAAAAAGTGTTGGATAAAAACGGTAATAGATTATCCGGACTTTATTTTAAGTCAAAGCTACAAGCAACGACTAAACAGAACAGAAATGATGCTAGATGCTGTTATATAATAGATACTTTTACTAGCCGTTATCATCAAAAATACACGTTCAGAATTTCTGCAATGCCGGTCTGTTATATGTGTTGCACTTGAAGACGCCGTTAGCTTAGTAATTCTGAGTGAAGACACCGTAGATATGACTAAAACGTTACAACAATACCATTGGTGCGATAGCGAGTTTGGAGGTTAAAATCGCATTTAGTGTGATAAATAAATATAGTACTATATGTGATGCCCCAGCACCAGTCCGAGTGTCGAACTCCAAATCTTTACCGTTTAATTAATGAGATTCTGTGCCACACTCCTTTCGTCATCCACGTTAAATGGAACAAAAATATGTGCAAAATCTACATTGAGCGAACGCTAATTATAGCTGAAGTTTGTGGTGAAAACTGTATAAAGACGGGAACAAGAACACCAGATATTCGTGGAAGCTTGTTTGACTTCGAAACGAGTGTCCTACTTAACGCCCACCCAGAGGTGTGAAATTGACTAATTTGTTAAATAATGCTCATCCGCTCTACTTGCCAAAAAATTTTCTTTATTTACTCCATGAGCAATTTCAGCTTTTACACTGAAGCCTGCTTTAAATACTTTATGTAACAGACGATTCGAAATGATAGGCCTTAACTTTACATACTAACAGTGTATGTGTTAAGACTGTGCTGTGGTGAAGCAACGTCATATGATTACTAAAATAAAAATCGAATCGATTTAAAAGGAATCGCCCAGTAATATCGTAGGAAAAATGGGCGTTCATGATTATAAAGACTTGTACATTTTGATACATTTAGCTTTAAAAGTAATTTTTAAAACTGGATCCATTACCAATGGAAAGCTACCGGTAGTGCTTTAGATTTTATGAATTGTATAACAGTTGCAGTAAGCAGTGCGTTCAGGTTAAGCGTGAAGTTACACGTCACTATAAAGGTAGAAACTAGTCCTGTAGTAAAATCAATAGCTTTTTAGCAACTAGAGCCGATATTCACGGATTCACTTCGCAGTTGCGTAGTGGAAGCGCTCTCCAAACGTGAAGAAACTGATAATCTGTTCGAAAAGCAACATTATTCCAGAAATGAAACGGCAAAGAGAAACGTTGTTATTGAAAGGTAGTTACAGAAACTGAACACCCAGAGTATACTTCTTGTGGCTATTGTATAAACGCACATCATCTAAAGTTTTGCATCACCCTTTTATTTCGATATTCATGGCACAAAACACAAAAGTTGACTCTCAGACATACGTATATACTCATTATCAATGTGTCAAAACCACCGAATAATAATAAAAAAACAGGGTCGGTTCGCAGCGTTTAGCGTTTCTGAGCAAAACTCTTTTTCGGATGCATGCTTGAATCCCTCCTGGCATATTATCGATGAGGTCATCAGACCGCCCTGGCCCAAATTGTCCAATTCTTGAACAGCTATTCCGCGTAAGACGCGCAGTGTACGTGATCGTTATCGATGTACAAAAACGGCTCATTTCAATCTATTCTACACGCTGGCGATTGCCACATTTGTACGATTGGGTTCATTTCCGGATAACAGGCAGACCACCTCGCTCTGGTTATTCTAGCATGCTCAGTGAACGTGTTCACGAGAACAGCACGATGAACACGTGAGTTATGATCCATCGAGACGAAATTGTCACCAAAATGTTGGAGAAACGGTTCCATTGTTATCTGCAGAATCTCGTGCCAGCGCCACAGAGCAGTGAGATTGCCCTCAACAACCACGAGAAATATACGGTGGCCCCATGTAATGCCACCCCAAAACAGTACTCCACCACTACCTTGTAGACATGGGGCACAAACTCGCAGGCGTTCGATAATATTGTCTCCAAACATGTTGTCTGCGATAATCAAGCTACAAACAGATCCAAGTTTCATCCGCAAAACATCCGACGCCAAACCTAGGGTTTCCATTCTTCATGGATTCTCGCCCATCTGTAACGGAGTTAGTGGTTTTGCGATGTATGACGTGGTGCACGTCATGGTCTTCGGGAATAGAGCTTCACGTCATGTAATCTGCTGTCTGATACGAAACAAGACGTCCTGTATCCTCTTCGAACGCTGCGTTCAGTTCTGGAGCACTCATCCCACGGTTCCTGTGCCCCAAAAGTAGTAGATATTGTTCATCCTATGCATCTGACGAATAAGAACGGCCTGGCGGCACATGTTCCCAAAACTACCTTTCAACCGGTACCGAGGAGGAGGAGATTAGTGTTTAACGTCCCGTCGACAACGAGGTCATTAGAGACAGAGCGCAAGCTCGGGGTAGGGAAGGATTGGGAAGGAAATCGGCCGTGCCCTTTCAAAGGAACCATCCCGGCATTTGCCTGAAACGATTTAGGGAAATCACGGAAAACCTAAATCTGGATGGCCGGAGACGGGATTGAACCGTCGTCCTCCCGAATGCGAGTCCAGTGTGCTAATCACTGCGCCACCTCGCTCGGTTCAACCGGTACCGATTCCATGTTCGCATTACATCACTTTGACTCCGATGTACACGTCGAGGTACTTCCCTGGTTAACAAGTCTTCTACGCATGGCGTGATGATGCGGAACCCATCACTGGTCGCGATTGTCTTTGGTGCCATGACGGCTGTTTACTCTACACAGTCGTCTCTTATGCGTTTCTATTGGCGCTTTACTCTCAAGTGAAACGCTGCACTTAATTGGAATGTGGCATTCTACCCGTAAGTAGTGCTCGAGATAAGTGTCTATGTTTATAAACAACGCCAGGAGTGACCTTCCTATCGGTGTAGGAACGGCCACAGCAGAAACATACCTGAACAACATATCGTGGTGATGCAAAACATTTTTGAAGTGTGTATTTGGTTCCAAAACTCCTTTGATTGCTCCATCTTATATAGCACAAAGTGAATGACATTGAATTTGACAACCTTTTGTTTCGTGTTTTTGGTCCGCAAGTAGGAGGATCCGTTAATAATGCACAGTCACCCATTTACGTTTTGCCAGTTGGTTATATTTTAATTCATTAACTAGATGCTTACCACTTGTCACGAATCTCAGCTATTCTGTGGAGAGAAATATGTGAGTTCTATCTGTCGCTGAATCACTGAAATGTTGATCTGTGCGTTTTCACGTTACAACTATTTCACTGTTTTGTTCCTGAGACGGCACCAACTGGAGATTTACGTAGCTGTTGAGACAAAACTGAGCGTTTCGCTATATGAGCAGGTCGTGTTTTTTTAATAAAACTTTTGTGCTCGTGTTTCCTTTAAAGAAAATGTTGTGCTCGTCTAACTGATGAAGTCACACATCACAAGACACGATGCAGGGATCGCATATGTTCATAAAGTTGTTCTCATCATAACCTGCCACAAATTTCCAACGTTTTATTGTTCCATTGGATGAGATGGCCGGCGATATCATATTAAACTGAGCCCCACCGACTTTGTTATCCATCAGATCGAAGAAATGGTGAGAGAGTTTGCGATGCATGGAATAACAGTACGGGCTCCGAAAGACAAATGAGTTTCAAAGAACGTAGCTGGCGCCGGGAATTGAACTCCTATACTAAAGGAAAACTTTCGTGTATCACATCGGATAGGACCGTCAAAGGGGCATGATATGTGGACGTCAAACCGATAAGTCGTCAGGTGATCTAATGCATCGAGCAGCTGTCGGGCTGTATACAATTAACCTTCCTTCAAACACCGTGCGGCGACTTGCAAATAGAAGTTCATCTAAAATTTCATAATAGACTAACGGAGATTTTGCAATGGGATGATCTCTTTTAACCATTTGCATTAACCGTATGTATAGTTATCATAAAAAAAAATAATTCGTATATTATACTGTCTGAGAAAAGGTCAGCTGTGGAGTAAGTCAAAAGGGACACGTTAAGATAAAATACTAACCCAGTAGACACGTTTTAGAATTGTGCATCGAGTACCTCGTCAGTGGAAGCACAAACGAAATGCACTTCCACACATATGTGTTGTAGCCGTTTGACACGAATTAACGAGGCATTAAGAGTAAGTGCAAGAGCTGTGTTATCATCTTATCTGTGTGCAGAAATGTCGAAGAGATATATTACGCTGTGTTTTCCTTGACACATGTCTTGCGACCTCTAAACTACTGACTCTGTGGCGCTGTCGATGTTGCAGGAGTGTCTCCGTAAGGTAGAAAAAAATTCCCTTACAGAACATAGTATCGACGTGGCTTCGTGCCAGAATTAATCTGTAAAGGGCTTCAGAGGGAAGTCGATGACACATTTATTCAGCTTCTGTTGAGCTGTGTGCCGTGACTAGCTGCATAACCTCACGCAACTCAGGCAACTAGAAACATAGCTGTCATTAAGCTCTGGCTAAAGAGAGGTAACAACTAAGAAGTAAAAGATATGATGAAAGCGCAAAGTGAAATGGCTTGGCGAACACGCAAATAGACGTACTTTCTACGCAAGATTAGTTGTTTATTTTCATTCTCCACGGCTCGTGTTAGCTATATCTTGCTGAGTTGTAGAAAGCGTAAACTTGTTGATAAAAATTGTTCTTCCTCAGTGAACATATGGCTTCATTCTGACTATACGAGCCACTATATGCAATGTTGTCATAATACTGTTAATAATCTGTAGACACAATTCCTTAGTTGCTAGCTCGTTACTGTTTACCTTGAAGATAACAATAAATTTTTTCTTCTTTTTCTACAGTATTTCATTTTAGTTTTCACCCAGACAATTAACAGTCTTTGAAATATTAAGTGATTTTTTATACCTCCTAACAGCAGCAACGTCACGTGCAGTGAACAGCAGGATTGTGAAATGCAGTTCAGTGGAAACCTCTATCCAAGTCAATTTGAGCACAGAAGTGTACACGAGATAGCCAGTGGATATAAGCGATCTAAAATGCCTAGTACTATTAGGTGAAACAAGCTTTGTTAAAAACAAAAATAAAATTTATTTGCAAACAATGAGTGATAATTATTCTCATGTACAAAATAAACAGCAGTATACAAATATTAATTTTTACAGTTTTTGGCTTCAGCCTTCACTTCCAGTAACTAAAATGATCTTTACTAATTTATTCGTGTTTGATAGTGATTTCCTGCTGGAACATTGCCAGCTGGTATTATAAAATTTGTGAGCCGTAGTTCACAATTTTGATCAGTAAAATCAGCATAAATTGTCATGAGAACTCTACTGTGAGACAGTGCAGTTTTATAATTAAAGAGACAGCTAAAATTTCAAAATTTCATGGATTTCGTGGAGTTTCTGAACCACGACGAATATTCCTCAATAATTACATAAAAATTTGTCTATTAGCCGTCGTCTCACATTTTAAACTCTCACTGCATATTTTTCAGTAGGATTACCCAAATATGCTGATCGAATAAGAACGGTTCTCCTGTTGGTATGAAGATCGTAGTAATTGCTATTTAACTGTATTTTCATCAGTTTATCTAAATTTTTTGTGCACCATATTCCGTCTCTGTTGTTATTCGACAGCGTCTGTTTAATTTACATGACCAGCTTATTTCATAAGCCAATCGGACATGAGAGGACTCTCAGGTTACTGCAGGCACAGGTACACAGTACACGTCGAGAAATTCTGTATTCACGTGAACAAATACACCTATACATTCACTAGTTTTCCACGTAGTTTCTTTAGGATATGATGTTTCCTTATTTTCTACTTTTTCGTGGCCTCATCCAATGTCTTCACGGCATGTTACTCTGCATTAGGCGATAGTAGTAGTAGAGGGTGGCCAGGTACCCTTCCTGTCGCCATCCATTCCTTCCCGTAGAATAACTGTGTACCCCATCTGTCTGCGGCAAATGTTATCCTATGTGAAAGTGTGACACGCTTTCGAAATATTTACGAATCGTTCAAATGAGACGATACGTGGGTACCAGCCTGATATTCACTTGGTCGAATGTTGTAAACTGCCTAAAGGTCACATCCAGAATGGAAGGCACACCGGCCATCGTCATTAATCCGGCGGTTGCATTCGATCAGGGTCCGGCTCACCTCCCCGAATTCGGCAAGCGGCGTGCCAACGCGCGCAGCTACCCGGACTGGTCATCTGGGACATAAATATCGCAAAAGCAAATTGAAAACTGTTTCCATCCACTGGTTCTGACCAGGGTTACTGGGAGGTTTCACTTAGCTGTAAGGTAAATGCTGGAACTGGTAATCCGCTCACATATATTCCTAATTAAGATCTCCGGATTAAGAGCCACCCCCATTCTTCTAATACCGGTGTGGCCATAATGCTTATGACAGCCAGTTATCAAAAGTACACAACAGACCTTAGTTAAATATAGATTAACTGATCAAAGTTATCCGGAAACCTATTAGTGGACATTAATACGCGGTGTGCTCACCATTCGTCCTTATGACAGCTTGAACTCTACCGAGGACACTTTCACTGAGATGTCGGAATGTCTCTGGAGGAATTTCAGTCCATTCTTCTTCAACAGACGGCCGAGTGGTTCTAGGCGCCACAGTCTGGAACCGCGCGACCACTATGGTCGCAGGTCCGAATCCTGCCTTGGGCATGGATGTGTGTGATGCCCTTAGGTTAGTTAGGTTTAAGTAGTTCTAAGTTCTAGGGGACTGATGACCTCAGGAGTTAAGTCCCATAGTGCTCAGTGCCATTTGAACCATTTTTTTTCTTCAACAGACGGAACCAGGGAAGGTAATGAGTTTGGACGCTGGGGTCCATAGCAAAGTCGACGTTGCAACTCATTCTAAAGGTCTTCTATTGGCTTCAGGTCTGGAATCTGGGCAGGCCTGTTCATTTCGGGAATGGTATTGTACAGAAACCATTTATAAGCACCTGCTCGACCGTTACTACCCATTCTTTTTAACTTCCTACGCACATACATTGTGCTAAATTAACTGCAGGTAGTAATTCGAAACCCGTGAGTAATTCTTGCACTTATTTTACGCGTTTTTTTTTTTTTTTTTTTTTTTTTTTTTTTTTTTTTTTTTTTTTCTGTCACCCTCTGAAATGCTCGATGGTCCCTGTCTGTCTATGTCTGACGATTGCCTGGTCTTGTTTCAGCTATGGTTGCTCCCCCGCTTTCGCACTTCAAAAACGGTTGAAATGGCTCTGAGCACTATGGGACTTAACTTCTGAGGTCATCAGTCCCCCGGAACCTAGAACTTCTTAAACCTAACTAACCTAAGGACATCACACACATCCATGCCCGAGGCAGGACTCGAACCTGCGACCGGAGCGGTCGCGCAGTTCCAGACTGTAGCGCCTAGAACCGCTCGACCACTCCGGCCGACATGATAGTATAAACCCAGCTGCCCTCCCCTGAATCTCCTCGATATCCTCCGTCGATACTCCCGGTTAAGTACTGCATTCTGCGCAGTAATAACCAAGAAAAGGAAGGGAAAGCGCATAAGAAGTCTCCTTTGTAGATTTGTTGCTTCTTCTAAATGTTTCGCCAATCAAACATAGTCTTTGGTTTGCTTTCCCCACAACATTATCTGTTCGATTATTCCAATTTAATTTCCATTCAGTTGAATCTGCGACCCTTGAACTTGTATTTTTATAGCGTAATCTAAATTTAAATTTTTTTTAATGTTCACGTGAAGACCATAACACGTTTTGATGTTTAGGGTCGATCGCCACTTTTAGAATCATACAGATATGTCTAAATAATTTTGCAATTGATTTTGACCTTATGATAAATTTACTGGACGTTAAGTGACATCATAATCAGCATACAACCTAAGATTGCAGCACAGAATGTCTCCTTATTCCAGATATCACTTCGGTTCCACAAGATGAATGTCTGTTAGTTACTAGGAACTGTGAACTTTCTGTTAGGAAACCACAAATCCAGTGGTTATGCTGAAACAATATTTCGTATTCAAACAATTTAACTAGAAACCGCTTGTGAGGAATGGTTTCCGATGCCTTCTGGAATTATAGAAATATGGAATTAAGTTGAGATCCCCTTTCCACAGTTCAGTACTTCGTGTGAGCAAAGAGCCATTTATGTTACACAAGAATGACATTTTTTGTATCCGCGGTGGCTATATGTCAATAGATCGTTTTCGTCCAGGTATTTCATTATATTCCAGAATCCTACTGCGAATCAACGTTACTGATACGAGTCTATAATTCAGTAGATTTCTGCTATCTTCTTGTTCGTGTATTGGTGTGATCAGTGTAACTTTCCAGTCACTAGGTACGGTTGTACATGATTCCTAAAAATGGGCCGCGCGAGGTAGCCGGGCGGCCGAAGGCGCCTTGTCAAGGTCCACGCAGCTCCCCCCATCGGAGGTTCGAGTCCTCCCTCGGGCATGGGTGTGTGTGCTGTCCTTAGAGTAAGTTAGTTCAAGTTAGATTAAGCAGTCTGTAAGTCTAGGGACCGATGACCTCAGCAGTTTGGTCATATAGTAGCTTACTAAAAAAAAATGGCTCTGAGCACTATGGGACTTAACATCTATGGTCATCAGTCCCCTAGAACTTAGAACTACTTAAACCTAACTAACCTAAGGACAGCACACAACATCTAGTCATCACGAGGCAGAGAAAATCCCTGACCCGGGAACCCGGGCGTGGGAAGCGAGAACGCTACCGCACGACCACGAGCTGCGGACTAGTAGCTTACTACAAAGTTCCAAAATTTCCTAAAAATGGAACTATTTTATCAGCGTACACCGAAAGGATTCTACTTGGTAAATAATTTGTAATATGTGAATTTGGAATGGTAAAAAGTGAACAATACTAGATTCAGAATTCTTTATTTTACAGGTCTGCAAATACATTGTGGTATGTGTGTTTCCACAGTGCATGTTAGCGCGTTGGGAAGGAACTGTAACTGTATTACAAAACTTGTTACATAATTGACGAATGAAATCACTGCGACATGAATTAAGGGAAGGTTTACTATCTTTTGGTGCAAAAAATCGATTTTTTTAAAAATTGCATTTTTGGATCCATAAAAGTGTTAGAATCCACCCCTGAAACGGTTTTTCCGAATACGGAACGGAAATGTTTGTTATTCGCTGTTGAACAAAAAAATGCACCTGCCTGAAATCGGCCTTGTTCACGCACCACTTTTTTTCTTTCGGAGGACGAGTTATTGTACCAGTACTTGGGGGAAAACACACAAAATTCAAATGAAAGTTTGAACGCGTGTGTTTGGAAGTTAGCCCCCAAGCATTTGCATTCTGGTGCGAAGACTGTGAAGATTGGGACTTGCCTGGCAGTGAGCAGCTTCGACGAAGGGTATTCAGCAATATGAAGACCATGACAACGATGGACGTCACCCTGGGATTCTATTCGACGCCATTCGCCAAGCATTCGGACGACCACCGGATTCAAGCGGCCGAAAAACCGCTTGCCACCGGCCGTACGAGCGGCTCTGGAGCAGCGCAGTATGGCCCAGATCGAGCAGAACGCCCTCTATGAGGAAGAGGAAGGACTAATTTATAGACCCGGGATAGCAGACTGAACGTAAATTGCATAATATTGCATTTATATGTAGTCAAAGCTTCAAACGCGTTTTTCTCGAAATTACTTTTTTTTATCGCGCGGTATGGTAACTTCAAATCTACTGAACCGATTGACATCATTCTTTGTTTCCGACGAAGCTGACTAAATTGTATAGGACTTGTGCCACTTTTATTCCGATCCATCGACTATAAATATTTGTACTTGCCGACGAGGTCGAAAAATCGATGAAACAAACAATATTGTTTTTCAAATGGCCGCCATTTTATTTCCTATGGTCCAAATAACTTAAGCGAGGTACAACTCCTGAAGAATCTTATATACTTCGCTAACGTCAACTCAATTTTGATTTCAGACGAGCCGGCTGACCTGTGACATACCGCACGTGGAGGTCTACATCGAAATTGAGTTTCGTTCCGACGGCACTTCCGCCTTTGCTCTTCGACATTTCCGGTCGAAAAATTCCAGTTTGTAGAGGAAATATCAATAAACATTTTCACCAAATTTGACATTGATATCTATAACAAATCCAGAGAAAAAAATTCTCAAAGAACATGCTTTTTTCGGGCCAAAGATAGTAAACCTCCCCTCAATAAAGTCAGTTGGGCCAATAATCCATTGACATAGTCGAGTGGTAATTGGAGGGAGGGAGGAGGAGATTAGCGTTTAACGTCCCGTCGACAACGAGGTCATTAGAGACGGAGCACAAGCTCGGATTACGGAAGGATGGGGAAGGAAATCGGCCGTGCCCTTTCGAAGGAACCATCCCGGCATTTGCCTGAAGTGATCTAGGGAAATCACGAGTGGTAATTGACTGCTGCGTTGTCACTGTCTCGTCCTTAGATAGGATATTTTAAAAAGTGTCTAAGGAAGTAGCATCTCTAAAAAATAGAAAACAAATATTTTTAGCTTTTACATGGAAACGATTACTTGCTGAGATATGGACAGTTTTACGTGTGTCGAGTATGGTCGGTACTCAGTGGAGTATTGACGTTCGTTACTCATTTCTTATTGGTTGTGTTTGTGTCTTCCCTAGTCCACTGTTACTTACGCAGATGTCGAACGTATAAATTATAGCTGTCTCCCTGTAGATCAGCCATTACGTAAGTGTCGTTTTGAGCACAGTAAAAATAAAAGAATGCGCTAGTGCATGTAACGTAAGCAGTGAAACGGAGTCCTATTATTCCACGCGGTAAATGACAGATATTAGGAGTATATTCTACTGTACTTTAGCTTGTTAATTGAAAGTCACGTCTCACGTACGTCGAACAACATGCTCAACGCCGCATTTCTTCTGAAAAATGTACATCTGGATTTCCAGCGATCTACGTGGGAGCATTCTGAAAAACAATACAGAATCGCGTTAGACCTCACATAGTTCACTCGCTGGATATGGAGGAGCGGTTTTTACGTCGATTAGAAGGCGATCCTGCATTAAGTTTGCGGTCTTCCAGCGTGTAAAATTTCCCAGTGTATAAGACCATTGTGCTATATGATAGATCTGCCAATGAAATAATAAACTGCCATAATAAGCACACCGTGGGCAGGAGCAAATCCCTGGGAGTTCACGGATGCAAGACATGTAGTTCCATTTAGAGCCAATGTGTGGGAAGAATTGTGGGTGAAAGGTCACTGGGCCATATACTTTGCCGGACCAGTTAATAGGTGAAGTATCTCATCATTGAACTCCGTTATTGGGGAACGTGACCACTGCAGATAGACAACGGATGTGGTTTGTGCACGACGGGGCAACCACCCCATTTCATTCGCCTCTTCCGATAGCGCCCAACATAAACGTTTAATGAGCGATGGCTTGGTCGAAGAAGGCCATGGCAGATAGCTTGGCCTCACAGTTCACCTTACCGTAACCCATCATATCCTTGGCTAAGGCGACATTTAAAGGAATTGACGCAACCTCCACAGCCAGTTCAAATACTCAGCCGAACTTGAAGTAGGAAATTAGCAACCGAGGTGAACGGAAAATTTATGCCAACATCTTGAACAATTATACAGTGTTGTATGTATACAGTCTTATCATTGTGCTTTTCCTTGTTTTGTAGTTCAACCGACGTCCTCTTTAGGACGTCCTCTTATAAAAAGTATAATTATATAATTATTTATTTGATTGCTTGCAGTTGCACGACGCACGTCAGTGATACAGTTCAGATGAGCTGCGTCTTCTTATATTGGTTCCTCTAGGGACGTGCTAGGGTAGTGTGGCGCAGGAATTTCAGAGTCTAGGGAATGTACCTGCAAACGATCTAAGAATTAATTAAATCTAGATAATAACTGTAACTTTCTGGCTATGCTACATAAGAACTAAGTTCTTGATTATGTCAGACTTCTGGAATACATTCTGCTTCAAATGTCAGCGAAGGTACTTGACGAGGCAGTTGTCACAGAAGAAAGGCACGTGCCTCAGACCAGGCATCACAGCTGTCTCAGTCGCTGATGCAATCTGCCATGTGTCTTCCACGCTACGAGCTCACAATTCCCTTATAAAAAGTATCAGCTCGGTGAATATTTTCTGTACGCTGTCTCCCAGCCGTTAGCCCCCATGCTGAAGATGGTACTGGAGAACAGTGTATTCTCGTCCTTGGAACCGGTACGAGTACATCTGTCGCTTTACGACGTACTGACTTCTGTGGGCTGCACATAAACTCTTTCAGAGTTGCCTCACCCCAGCCTCATATACGGAACGTCTCGACGAGCTTCATCGCATCGGAGCGGACTAGTAGCCTTCTGGCTCTGTCCACAAAAGAACACGTGGGTCACCATCTGGAGAAGAAATTGGTTATAAGATTATAAACAAATATCCCTGGACGCACCTCTGTGGGCTTTCGAAAACTGATAATCTGCAATTCTTCCGGATAGTTGTGTTGGTGCGCCCAAAACCTTGACGAATATTGCTGCTGTAAGTACAAGTTATTGTAATTAAACTTTCTCTACTTGAGTGGGCCCCAACGAAAAACGAGTGATCGTAGGACAATCAAATTTTGTGGAAACATTTGGAAGGACATGCGTAAGAGAAATAACTAATAAACCACGGAAAAAAGATTATTTAATTTCCACATGAGACGTTAACATTCGTTAATTGCGTACCATGTCTATGTTCCAGATTACAAACGTTGCTCAATGTGATGACCATCTGTTTCCATGACAACCTGCAACCGCACCAGAGATTATATATGACGGTAGTATCTGTTCCCGAAAGAACAGTTACCATTGATGACCATGCAGCTTTGCTAGAATGAAATGATAATTAAATGGACACTCTAGCTGCAAAGAGGCATTGATATACTTTATTGGGGAAATGTTGAAAGTGTATGCCCCGACCGGGACTCGAACCCGGGATCTCCTGATTACATGGCAGAGGCTCTATCCATCTGAGCCACCGAGGGCACAGAGGATATTGCGCCTGCAGGGACTTATCCCTTGCACGCTCCCCGTGAGATCCACACTCCCAACATGTCCACACCACTACGTTCGTAGTGCGCCTAATAAATGTTTGCCCATCATACTCATTACTCGTGGCAGATTAATCTACCAAGTCCCGTACGAGTTCGAGCATAGTGTGTGCGTTTGCACAAGAAGGTCAATGAGCAGGAAGCCATATTTTAACTATATATGACGGTAGTATCTGTTCCCGAAAGAACAGTTACGCCTCTTTGCAGCTAGGGTGTCCATTTAATTATCATTGCACCAGAGATTGCTCTACTGCTGCCCGAAACACTTGCGTTAGTATCCTGCTGATAAATCCTTCCTTCAGATGACTATACAGTAAGAAATCACATGACTAGAAATCTATTTATCTTGGTGGTTACGCAGTTTGGCCAATGATTCGGTCTTCCCCAAATGTGTTACGAAGTAGCCTTGTGACCTGACGAGCAATGCGTCGATACTCGCTAAGAGCAGCAGCACAGCTGATGCTGTTTTGATAAAACAGCTTTACGCTTTAAGCCCTGCTCACCTTGTCCAGATCCACGATTACTGTCTGCACCTGTAACGCACATTCATCCGTGTGTTTGAACCCTGCGACACCGTACCAGTACCGGCGGCAAACGGTAAGCTATCGCACTAACGCTACTAACAACGCAAATACTGCAGAGCAAATCGTGAACATCACCTCTATAAAGTTGGGAATTCATACGGAAAATTGTTTACCATCTACAGTGGCTCAAGTAGTGAACGTTTACTTATTATAACAACCCTGTACATTGATGAAATTTTCCTAAACTTAAAGCAAGCAAATAAACCTGGTGTAAAATCTGACAGAAACACAATTCTCAATGCTATGAACATTATTCCTTGAAGACGATAAGACACTAATGGTAGCAAAAAAATATGAATTACAACGATCTGCATACAAATTTAAAAAATTCTCAAAATGTAGACACATCAAAAAAAGTTTTGCATCAACACGGTTCACAAAACTCCTGAAGATAGACGATGAATGTCGATATTGTATCACAGACATAGTTCCTTGGCTCTTCAGATGTCACTAAACCTGCCCAAAGATGTAAACAACCATGCATGAGCAGCCCCTATTAGACGGAAGGGGACCGGCAGCCGATCAGTTCCAGTCATTCCACCTGGAAGGAGTTACACGGCTCGTGTCATCTGTAGTTCAACCATGCCTAGACGGTCAATGCATTATTATTTTGTGCCAGGAAGGGCTCTCAACAAGGGAAGTGTCCAGGCGTCTCGAAGTGAACCAAAGCGATATTGTTTGGGCATGGAGGAGATACAGAGAGACAGGAACTGTCAATGACATGCCTCGCTCAGGCGGCCCAAGGGCTACTACTGCAGTGGATGACAGCTACCTACAGGTTATGGGTCAGGGGAACCCTGACAGCAACGCCACCATGTTGAATAATTCTTTTCGTTCAGTCACAGGACGCCGTGTTACGACTCAAACTGTGCGCAATAGGCTACATGACAGGCAACTTCACTCCCGACGTTCATGGCGAGGTCCATCTTTGCAACCACGAGACCATGCAGGGCGGTACAGATGGGCCCAAAAACTTGCCGAATGGACCACCCAGGATTGGGATCACCTTCTCTTCACCGATGGTTCCGCATGTGCCTTCAACCAGACAATCGTCGGAGACGTGTTTGAAGGCAACCCGGTCAGGCTGAACGCGTTAGACACACTGTCTAGCGAGTGCAGCAACGTGGAGGATCCCTGATGTTTTCGTATGGCATTATGTGGGGCCGATGTACGCCGCTGGTGGTCAGGGAAGGCGCCGTAACGGCTGTAAGATACGTGAATGCCATTCACCGACCGATAGTGCAACCATATCGGAAGCATATTCGCGAGGTGTTCGTCTTCATGGACAACAATTAGCGCCCCCATCGTACAAATCTTGTGAATGACTTCCCTCAGGATAATGACATCGCTCGACTAGAGTGGCGCCGCGCGGGATTAGCCGAGCGGTCACAGGCGCTGCAGTCATGGACTGTGCGGCTGGTCCCGGCGGAGGTTCGAGTCCTCCCTCGGGCATGGCTGTGTGTGTTTGTCCTTAGGATAATTTAGGTTAAGTAGTGTGTAAGCTTAGAGACTGATGACCTTAGCAGTTAAGTCCCATAAGATTTCACACATATTTGAACATTGCCTTTTGGGCCAAGGGTGGAATCATTTCCGAAACGACTAAGATTTTCAGTTGTTCGCGTGCCGCCGTAATGTAAGTATACCGTGCATGGCAAAATGGCGTTATCCAAAACCGGCGCATAGGCAACAGTGGTGCACCACGGGCCATAGATGGCACGGGTGAACGACGTCTGCAGAGATGTGTAAGCCCGAGTAGACGTGCAGCTGTTGAGCACCTGACCGCCCTGATGAGCCAAGTGGCAACCAACAGTGTTCTTCAACGACCGTTCAGCGAACATTGCTGCTTATGGGCCTCTGCAGCAGGCGCCTGGTTCATACACCCATGCTGAATGCTGTTCATTGGCGATGAAGACTGGAATTTGCAGACTAATACCGCAGTTTGACATCCAGTGAGTACCAATAGGTGGCCTTTTCAGATGAATCAGTTTCATACTCATCGGACACATGGCCGTAGGCGTCTGCAGCTCGAAACGTCAGAAAGCAAACACCCTGCAACTATCCTCGGAACGGCCGAGGCCCTTAGAGGGAGCTTTATAGTCTGGGGAATGTTCTGGTGGCATTCTCTGGGAGATCTCATCACTATGGAGGCCACAGTGGATCAATACAAGTATGCATCTATCCTTGAGGACCATACCCACCCCCACATGCAGTTTTTTTTCCTCGGCAAGTCGGCATCTACCAGCAGGACAACGCAACGTTTCATACATCATGAAATGTATGTGCGTGGTTCGAAGAGCACCAGGATAAATTTTCCGCACTCACCTGACCAAGAGACTCAACCAGTCGAAATTCTGTGAGACCACCTCATCGATTTGTTCGCGCCATGGATCCTTAGGCGAGAAACCTGAAGCAGCTGGTCACGGCACTGGAGTCGGCATGGGTTTACATCCCTGTCGGTACCTTTCAGAACCTCAGTGACTCCGTTCCTTCATGTCTCTCAGAGGTCCGCGCTACGCAAGGTGGTTGTTCAGACTTTTGACAACTGGTGACATTAATGTGACTGGCGCCGGCCGCGGTGGTCTCGCGGTTCTAGGCGCGCAGTCCGGAACCGCGCGACTGCTACGGTCGCAGGTTCGAATCCTGCCTCGGGCATGGATGTGTGTGATGTCCTTAGGTTAGTTAGGTTTAAGTAGTTCTAAGTTCTATGGGACTGATGACCACAGCTCTTAAGTCCCATAGTGCTCAGAGCCATTTGAACCAATGTGACTGGCCAGTGTAATACTGCACTCGTCTTTGCAGTGACTTAGTTCACTGGTTCATTTCTACAACCGTAGCAACGAGAGTGCTATAAACCTTACTTATTTCTGAGATGACCTCAGATAGAAAAATCCAGAGGATTGAGGTCAGTTGATCTTAAAGGCCAAGATACCGTACACGCCTGGATTAACCAGTTCACCATGGACCATGTTTTCGTGTTACATGTCGTCTTCCATCGGGGACACAATGCGCAACTGTCAAACCACTGGCCACGGGTCAAATTCGAGAACAATTAGAGGGCCTCTTAAACGAAAATTTTACAATTCAAATACATCTGTATTAACTAGTACCATATTTCCAACTGAACTCCGTGGTGGAACGTAACCACGCAATCGCAGTTAATAAGCAGACGTATTTATTGTAATATTTTCATTCTTGTCTGTTTTAGCTATTAATTTCTATACGCTGTACATACTGTGCTTTTTAGTCCAAAGAGTGGTTTGATACAGCTCTCCATGCTGGTCTAACCTATTCATCCTTTTCAGCTCTGAATAATTACTGGAAACTACATTAATTTGAACCTGCTCCCATTACTTGTGGCTTTGTCTCTCTCCGTAAATCTTGCCTCCTACACTTCCCTCCATTATCACAGTGACTATTCTTGACGCCTCATGACGTGTCCTATCAACGGATTCCTTCTTTCACTGACGTTGTGCCATAAAATTATTTTTTCCCGAATTAGTTCAGTATCTCCTCATATTCCTCGTAAGTTATTCGATTTATCCACCTAATTTTTTCGCAATATTCTGTGGCACTACATTTGAAAAGATTCTGTCATATTCTTCTCGAATTGCTCATGGTCTACGTTTCACTTCCGTGTAAGGCTATACTCCGGAAAAATACTTTGATAAAAGACTTCCTAACCCTTAACCATATCTCTCTGCTTAGGCCATTTCCAAGTATTCTGTTGTCCAACTAGCAGAAATCATCTGCTAAATTTAGTGTCTCATTTCGTAACCTATTTTCCTCAGCATCGCCTGATTTAATTCGATACATTCCATTATACTTGTTTCGCTTCTGTAAATGTTCATTCTATATCCTCATCTTGGGACATTGTCCAAACCGTTCAGCTGCACTTCCAAGTCCTTTTCTGTCTCTGACAGACCTACAATCTCATCTGAAAATCTCAAATTCGTTATTTCTTCTCTCTGAACTACAATTCCTTCGTCAAATATTTCTTTGGCTTCCTTTACTGCTTGCTCAATGCACAAACTAAATATAGGTTACAACCATGTCTCACTTTCTTCTCAAATACAGCTTCCGTTTCACGTCCTTCGTCTCTTACATCTGTGGTCTGGTTAATGTTCACGTGGTAAATAACCCTTCACTCCTTGTATTTTATGCCATATGTCTCCAGATTTTAAAAGACTGCAGTCAAACAAACATTGTCAAAATCTGTCTCTAAATCTACGTATGCTATAGACACCGGTTTGACTCCCTTCAGCTTAACGTGTAAAAAAAGTGGTAGCGTCAGTATTGCCTCGCACGTTTCTGTATTTCTCCAGAAGCGTAACTGACCTACCCTGAGGTCTGCTTCTGCCAGTTTTCCATTATTCTGTGAATAAATAGAGTGAGTATATATTTCCTAGAGGGAATAAGCTACCCTCTACTGCCCCTCGTTGGGTACGCAGTTGTAGAAAAGAATATTTTGGCTTTTTCTCGCCGAGACGCACGCCCTCCCAGCAGTGGTGACCGCGGTCATACGACGCTTGCGAGGTCAGCGTGCGCAGTAGCAGTGAGCCGGTGAACAGGAAGCGGCGCGACCCCCGCCGCCCACGCCTCTCTCCACGTGTACACCTCCCGTACTGGCGGCACCTTCTCATTCCACTGAGCTGTGGCTGCCACTAGCTCGCTGCTTTGTCAAGAGTCACATGGTCCATCATCGTCGCCAACTGGAGACTGAATGCACGCGCATTTTGACACTGGATAAGTGCGGCCTGTTTTCGTATCTTGAAAAGGCTTCTGTCTGACAAGGGAAACATACACCCAACCCGTCTTTGATATATCTCATGTTTCTTATGGTTGCAGTGCATACTTAGACATAAGACGTGCTGCTCCAGTGCGAAGCGCTTGTCGAGGTTTTTCGAGAGATCGAGGTTCGAAGTTTCACGAACCTGTTGAGTACCGTACGAGAGGGTTAGCCGTGTAGAAGTCTGACATTACAGCATTCCCGTCTCGTCGTTTTTTTCTTACAGTCTCCCACTTTTTGGCTGTACTGAGCATATTTCTCTAAAAATATCAAAGGCAACAAGAACAGCAATAATAATTGTAATAATAATAATACTAGTTACTCTGACACATTCGTAGCCAGGTATAATCGAGGTTCTATGAGGTATCATGATGAAATAACTATTTACACTCAAGCGTCAAAGAAACTGGTATAGGCGTCCGTATTCAATTAAAGGCTCAAATGTTTCAAATGGCTCTGAGCACTATGGGACTCAACATCTGAGGTCATCAGTCCCCTAGAACTTAGAACTACTTAAACCTAACTAACCTAAGGACATCACACACATCCATGCCCGAGGCTGGATTCGAACCTGCGACCGTAGAGGTCACGCGGTTCCAAACTGAAGCGCCTAGAACCGCAAGGCCACACTGGCCGGCTTTCAATTAAAGAGAAATGTAAACAGGCTAGATACAGCAATGCGGTCAGCAACGCCTATATATGACAAAAAGTGTCTGACGCAGTTGTTAGATCGGTTACTGCTGCTTCAATGACAGGTTATCGAGATTTAAGTGAGTTTGAACGTGGTGTTATAGTCGCCGCACGAGCAAGGCACACAGCATCTCAAAGGTAGCGATGAAGTGGGAATTTTCCCGTACGACCATTTCACGAGTGTACCGTGAATAACAAGAATCCGATAAAACATCAAATCTCCGACATCACTGCATCCGGAACAACATCTTGCAAGAACTGGACAAACGACGACTGATAAAAATCGTTCAACGTTACAGAACTGCAATCCTTCCACAAATTCCTGCAGATTTCAATGCTGGAGCATCAAGGGCCAGCGCGCAAACCATTCAACGAAACATCATCGGTGTGGGGTTTTGGAGCCGAAGTCCCACTCGTGTACCCTTGGTGACTGCGTGACACAAAGCTTTACGCCTCGCCTGGGCCCGTCAACATCAACACTGGACTGTTGATGACTGGAAACATGTTGCCTGGTCGGACGAGTCTCGTTTCAAATTGTATCGAGCCGATGGACGTGTATGGGTATGGAGACAGCCTCATGAATCCATGGACCTGCATGTCAGCAGGGGACTGTTCAAGTTGGAGGAGGTTCTTTAATGGTGTAGGGCGTGTGCAGCGGCAGTGTTATGGGACCCATGATATGTCTAGATACGACTCTGACAGATGACACATCCGTAAGCACCCTGTCTGATCACCTGCATCCATTAATGTCTATTGTGCATTCCGATGGACTTGGGCAATTCCAGCAGGACAATGAGACACCCCAAACGTCCAGAATTGCTACAGATTGGGTCCAGGAACAGTCTTCAGAGTTTAAACATTTCTCCTGGCCCCAGGCATGAACATTATGGGGCCTGTGATGCCCTGAAACTTGCTGTTCAGAGGAGATCTCCACCCCCTCGTGCTCTTACGGATTTATGGACAGCACTGCAGGATTCATGGTGTCAGTTCCCCGCAGCACTGCTTCAGACATTAGTAGAGTCCATGCCACGTCGTGTTGCGGCACTTCAGCGTGCTCGCGGGGGCCCTACACGATATTAGGAAGGTGTACCAGTTTCTCGGGCTCTTCAGGGTATTTATCTATACATTCATACGCGTATCGTAGGGAAGTCATTCACAACTATGCCTCATCGAATGACATATTTGAATTTGCTATAATCCCATTATTTTATCGGCAGATAAACATTCATTTCATCACGATTCCTTACTATATTTCGATTATAGCTTGCTAAAAATGTACGCTTGACTTCACAAAAATTGACCAGCGGAAATAGCAGCCTGAGTTAACGTCCGGTACAGGGAATTCTCTGATTTCAGTTCAATGATGTCATATGAGATCGGATAAATTAGAGTATTAGGGCAAGTCATCTTTCAGAATGTTGTCATTGCAGTGACGTATGCCTCAAGAATATTACGCGATGCTCAGCTACAAGAATTTTATGGACAACTATTTAAAATTTTAAGCATTTAAGCAATGGAAACTAGCCTAAAATGACATACCAGTCTACAAAACCACTCACGTTGTTCTTACTATTCACCAAAAAAGTTATTGGAACATCAATGTTATTGCATGCTCAAGTAGTAGTCACAATTCCTGTGCCAGTCGCATCTCTTTAAACAACAAAATGAAAAGAAATATGACCTCGAAACATTCGATCTATAATTGAAATAAATTCTTTGCATTTTCCGTTGGTTAATTTATTTGATTTTAAATTATTTGGAAAAGGATGCAGTTTTGATGCATTCTGCAAGACACACTCAGTTATTAAAAATGTGAAATAACGAAGTTAACTTCAGTCTCTTTGTCAGGACCGTGGTTAGAGCGAGATTTAATGATACAATAAATTCGTACCATTGACGCATTAGAAATTATTCTTTTTCTTCTTTCTCATTTTATTTTATAATTCACTCTGATACATCTCAGTATATGTGTCCTAGTGTTACAGAAGTAACAATCAGTGTCATATGTTAGTGGCGTGTGGAATATTTCAATTTTTTGTATTGTTTGTGCAAAATTGGAATTTAATTGTCTATTATTTTTCAGTGATATATTTTTATTTGATTTGATAAGGATTTAACTAATGTGCAAATAGTAGAAAGTATAGTATGAAAGACAGCGTTTATTAGTAAGTACTCAACAGAGCTGCACTAGGTAGAGGAAATACACTACTTGTTGTTGACAAAGGGACGTACAGACGGCAATGTTTTCAATCCTCCTTTTTTTCTGCCAAAAGAGAAATTGCTTTTCGGCCAATAGTTTACTTCGGTTTTGGCGCACTTTATTTAAGGAAGTAGAAAATAAAGTTTTCATTGGAATATCTGGGGGACAGTTCTGGTATTTACGTCTCGGTCAGGGGATTATTTAATCCCATGAAATATAAGCCACAAAATTACACTGGAAGTAGTGTGTACTGCAAGAGGCAAACAGACAGGCAGAGAGAGAGAGAGAGAGAGAGAGAGAGAGAGAGAGAGAGGAGGGGGCAGGGGGCGGGGAATTGCCAGTCCACCACTACGATTATGATACCTACTTTGACAATGCATACTTCCAGTAACACATATAAGCGGTTCAAACTTCGCAAAGTGCACCTCAACAATTCTTGAACAGTTTCAATTTTCAAAATAAATATGTTGGTAGCGGTTGCAGAGTTTCAATGAGTCTTTAGCCACCATGATAAAATTATATAATATGTGATATAAAGATATAATGCACTGTGTACAATATAAATATAACAAAAATAGTGTCATTTAAGTTCTTCGTGGAATAGGGCACTAAAATTAATTTTAAAGACCATATTTTGCTTCAGCAAATAATTTAACAGCATCACGCATTGAAAAGTCATTATAGTCATTTCACAGTATTGTATCAACTTCTAAAAACTTTGATAGTACTTTGTGTTCAAAATTTGTAACATTTTCAATAATGTAGTGTGTATGAGAGTGTGAGAATGCTTTTCTGTGGCTGCGCTGTTATTTGATTCGTTAATGCGGTACTGACAGTTATAGTATAAATAACTGACCACACCTTCTTCATCCTTTATTCTTGAATGAATTATTTCATTTCAGAAATACGTGTTTGAAGATACAATACTAAGTGAGCTTGAAATTTTTTGTTGTAACTCGAAGTTAGGCGTCTGATTAGCCTACGGTCACTTATCTTCACCAAGAACGGCATTTACGTTGTAAAACCAGATGTTCGCGTTTCCATTAAGAGACGTGTGAAACAGGTAACTAACGGCTAATTAGCATAGTACATCGTGCAGTGATGGATACCTTTAACGAAGACAGACTCATCAGATACGTTGTACTCTTTCTGTCAAATTCAGGTGAACCACAACATCATTTTGTCGTATAAATAATTAGTTTTCGCTCTTACACTGACATTAATTCGTCCTTCAGCGATTCTTTCATTGTGTTTTGTGCATCCTGTCCTGGAGGAGAGATCCTTGCTTCATGTACAATGGGCCTATGAGTATCTTATTATAAAGTAACAACTGTCAGAAATTAAATCACCGTTTCCTGTTCCTGCTTCCAAAGTATACGAAATGAACATTTTCACAGTTGATGTTCTTGGATTGAAGTTAATTCTGGCAATATGATTAATTTTAGTACTAAGAGCTGAGAGATTTAGTATTTATGTTCCCCAATAATGTTTATTTAGTATTTGCTGTGGACAAGCTTTCGGCTTTCCAGGACATCGTCAGACAACTTACGACAGTCCACAAAGCGTCGACGAAAGCTTCTAGCTCTACGAAGACTCCTTTCCAAAGACAGGTGACATTTACAGGTTATTTACTTACACGAAAAACACTATTTTTTTTACCATGTTCAGCATTCCAAGTGTTTACGTTTGGGTTAGTCATACACTGGGTTTACGGATTTGTACTCGTATCTATTGAGTCTAAAAGATTCAGAACTCACTGCATAGAATTTCTTGTTTTCTACCAATCTCATATTGAAGCATTCCAGTTTTGTGTTTTTTGATATATATGTATAATATTCAAATGCCACAATATCCCTGAAAATAAGTCTTTGTGTAGCTAAAAGTTCTCGCTGTTGTCGTGTGCACTGTCTATTCATTCTTATTCTGTCTAACGATGGCCCAGAAAAAAATTAATACTATTGTGGAACATTAATATTGCGTAATAATTTTTTAATTTGTCTCTGTCCCTTCAAGTACCGACGGAATGTTCTATAAACGATTAATTTAGCCTTTAGGCTCTACTTTGGAAATACGGAATGTTCTATAAACGATTAATTTAGCCTTTAGACTCTACTTTGGAAATACTGGTCTCAATGGCTGAGCTCTGTAAAGAACGTCTGTGAGGTTGCACTCGACTCGAATATAGGTGGCGCAAATCCTAGAGCTGTAAGAAATTTTTGTACCCGCTGGATAGCCGCACGTGTCAGCATGCTGCTTCCTGGATTCTGGAAGGTGCGCCGACCACATATTGAATTTGCCCAGGGGGTTAAAGACGAGGGCCGATGTGCCGTCCAGCCTGGATGTGGTTCCCACATCCCACTAGGTAAATACTGGGCTGGTATCCAAGTTCCACCTGAGTTGTACCATTCAAAAACATAGAGATAACACGGATAGTACAACATGCAGACAGCTGGGGTACACACAACCCCTTCCGGGGGGTAATGGGGTCGCTACAGGAAGAGCATCAGGCCACATCTTAAATTAACCATGTAAAGTCAAATAGTAACCATGCAAACCCCGCGTAAAGAAAAGAGGAAACTGAAAGAAGAAATTTTCAACACTAGCATTTGACTATCAAGGGGAGACAGGGTGTTGGCGTGAGGTCCCAGACCGCTCTACGTTGCACTAATATCCTCGATTAAGTTTCAAACTTCCCCGCCGTGTCTCATGGAGTGAGAGCATGTGATACTGTTGATGATGATCCGTTCATTGGATGGGGACATTAAACTTGACGGTCCCCTTGATGTTATTCCAGAAGATTAGGTTATGTGCCAACACCGAGTCTCACCATTTCCATCTCTCGTCATCGTACGACAGAAACATGACACAAACTATTCACACGCGTATTACAGTCACTAACACTCTACAGATACAGTTAAGGCACAACTGTCACACGCCACGAGGGAAGGAAACGATGGAAGAAAGCCCCGTCGATTAAGCGGCTGAACCTAGTCCTTGGGGTCTCCTGTCAAGCAGTAATATGCCGCTCATTCCGTCTTTTCTTTATTTTGGAAACTTTTATCGAGAAATTGAAAGTCATTATGATCTTAGATTTTTCTCTTACTTTTAGAAAGCTTTCACATTTCCGTGCCGAAAATTGTCTACATTCTGCCGCGTAGCAAACTCCTACGTGAATTATGGTGCATTTACGTGAGACTGTTCTTTTGATTGCAGAAACAAGTTTCAATATGGATCAATAAACCGCAGAAAAATCACTGCAATAAATAGTGTGCGTGTGTGTGTGTGTGTGTGTGTGTGTGTGTGTGTGTGTGTGTGTGCGTGTGTGTCAGCGAGAGAGATGGGAGTCCGTGGACTGTCTATTATGGGCGTAGGCTCAAGTGAACGCAGTGTCTTCATACTGTTTAACTATTTAGTAGCTAATATTTGACTAGTCGTACCATTTATTTTACACCTATTGCGTAAAGTAAAATAGATAACCTACAGTCCTATGAACAACTGAACATTCGTGAAACAAAAAGAATTAAACGAAAAAGAGTATTTCATCATGTATTAAACATGAGGGACGGTTACTGTACAACTTCTAGACCAGATGTTCAGTTTCACTGCAGCTATAGGTTCTAAAATTCATCAACCTGTAGCGTGCTGTCCAAGGCGCCGTGTTAATTATATTTCGCAGTATGCAGATCTGTTATTGTTGTAAACGCTTTCTAAACAATTAACTCATTGCACAACCTCTGTAAGCTGCAATTAACACAGTTGTGTTTATACTCTGGACGTGGTGGTTAAAATCGCTTTTGGTATTTACCGCAAGCAACATCTGCATCAGAACAATGAAAAATTAGCAACACGCGCTCAAAAAGAAACGAAAGCTCGTGGAATGTCATACAGGCGTCGTTTAAAAGTAACATGAGGTCGAATTTAAATCCCTTTAAAAATACGCGTAGCAGCTGTTTATCGAAATAAATCATTAGGGAACAGATCGAAAATAGATAATAGAATTATAAAATAGTGAAATACCTGGCTAAATCAGGATAAATATTCACAAGAAAATGAATAAAGGAAACTTAAACACTTGGTCCATATGATGCAATATTATAATCGATGTAACCTTATGCACATTATATTACTATGCAATATTGACGCCAAGTGAAGTTGTTGAAGAACAACAACAATGCTAGAAAAAATAGCTGACTGGTTTTTCAACTCCAGCGAACTGTTCCACCAAGTGGTAAGCAAACAGCTACTCATAGTCGCCAAAATACCGTGACTTGGATGTGACACAACGAAATGGTTCAAATGGCTCTGAGCACTATGGGACTCAACATCTTAGATCATAAGTCCCCTAGAACTTAGAACTACTTAAACCTAACTAGCCTAAGGACATCACACACACCCATGCCCGAGGCAGGATTCGAACCTGCGACCGTAGCTGTCCCGCGGTTCCGGACTGCAGCGCCAGAACCGTACGGCCACCGCGGCCGGCGACACAACGAAATAAAGACTGGTTACATATGTTGATGAAAACGACATGTGTTTTAAGTTTTCCAGTGTGTGATAGACCGTGAACTCAGTTAATAACGCTAATCATTGTTATAATTCTACAATCCAACACCTGATCGAAATAACTATCAATGTTTTATGTACGTCAAAATCATTGTCGCAACGAAATAAATATTTGTGTATCTGTTTACTACGGCAGCGTTGTTTCTCTTCGCCTAATTAGTCCTTACAGGAGAATGTGAAATGGCTAAGAAATGATAAAAGGCCGCCTGCTGAGTTTTAAAATTTATTTTAGTGCAGTCTTGGAAAAATTACCCATATTTCGATATTGCCACATCTGCTATCGTGTTGTGCGTGTAGAATATAAAACTTTGAAAATAGCGACATGAAACTAATCCAGCAGTGAAGAAGACATGGTTCGATATTTTTCCGACACATCGATTAAACTATGGCTCGCTTACGGCACAACCCACGCCTAATTCCTTCTCGTACGCAGCTAGCATTATGCTTCCTCCGATGCCCATTGTATAAGAGATGTTGAACACTAGTAAAAAGAGAATTACTACTCATCGACATTGGAGTACCACTGTAATATCAACGTCCTGCGGCACTGCTGAACAAGTTACAAACAAAATTAAATATTAGTACTTTGCAGTACAGCTTGACTTTGTGTAAGGATGATATCCAAGCACGATGGCTGCCATGGAACGTATTTCAAGCAGTTCCGCTTTCATAGAGATGGACAAGTTACACCGTCTTTGAGACAGGCACACTTACTTCCCGTTACTAATTTGAGAAATTGTTGCGAGCTTACAGGATTCAATAACAGTGGAACTATTTTCTGCAAATTTTGCCGGCTGGTGTGGCCGTGCGGTTCTAGGCGCGTCAGTCTGGAACCGCGAGACCGCTACGGTTGCAGGTTCGAATCCAGCCTTGGGCATGAATGTGTGTGATATCCTTAGGTTAGTTAGGTTTAATTAGTTCTAACTTCTAGGGGACTGATGACCTCAACTATTAAAAGTCCTATAGCGCTCAGAGCCATTTGAACAATTTTTTCTGCAAATTTTAAGGCTGAAACAGGAAGGAAGCGCTAGAACTTCATGCTAACAGCGACTAATCCTGATTACAAGTGTTCCGTTTTATCTGATGCGACAGGAAAAAGAGAAAAAGGAAAATGTTAACAGAGGAATTTATTCTTAGAATATCGCGCATAGGTTTCGGGTTGGCACCAAGGAGGTTCAGAGCTCGAGACGTGCCGTACCCGGAAATTTCCTCGTAGGGTTTTTGTTAGCGCTTCTTGTTGCCTAAATAACTCGATTTGTAAGTGTTCAAAAAAGGACGCTGACGTAGGCTGACATACTTGAACTTGTAGATCATTAGCAGAGTAAGCCACAGAAATTCAGAAATTTTGTTTTTTTAACAGCTTCCCTCGACTGCTTCAAATACGAATGCAATACGAATTTGGCTCTGTATTGCTTACTAATGAGACTGAGTGGCAATGGTGGTCTAGCGGCAGATTACTAGACTCAGACTTCGTAAAAAAAATGTTGAAATGGCTCTGAGCACTATGGGACTTAACATCTGAGGTCATCAGGCCCCTAGAACTTAGAACTACTTAAACCCAACTAACCTAAGGACGACACACACATCCATGCCCGAGGCAGGATTCGAACCTGCGACCGTAGCGGTCGCACGGTTCCAGACTGAAGCGCCTAGAACCACTCGGCCACTCAGGTCGGCTCTGACTTTGGAGATGGGTTCGATCCCAGATAGAAGCGGGGATTTTTCCTCGTTCGTCACTCCACCACGGCTCCAGGTCCACTCAGCCTGCTTTGAAATGAGTAATAGGAATCCTTACCAGCGATAAATGGCGACAGGGTCAATGAGCCTGCCGCCCTCACCCTTCCCTCATAGTGTCGCGGCGACGTAAGACTATATTCCACCTAATCAGGCCAGTAAAGCAGACACAGAGTGTGCGCCACTCCCGAGACGGTCAGGAAAGACGAATAAGTAAGCCTACACTAAAATAAATAGAGAAGAAACTCAATTTAGTTGATACTCTCAAGAACTGAATGAACTGAGGAAAATACTTCCTACATCGGAGAGTCCATACGAAGAATAACTGTCGTTGTGCATATATCAGTAGAAGAGGTTTTCTTAACTGCAGATGTTTTTCTTAACTGAAGATGTATTCACAAGACAATATTAGTGCACTAACATTTTTGAGGATCAGTAATTTGCGCTACCAAGTGTGCGTCTGATAGAATGTTGAAACGTCTAACATTTTTCTTACTAACAAATATGATCACAGTTGTGTATACGAATTTTTATTACATTTGACTGCTTATAGATGTATCATAAGTTCCTTGTCTTTTCAACTACATTAAGCAATTTCAACCTTCATCTCTGAGACATGAAGCATCCCTCATTCCCGACATTTTAAAATCCTACGGTAAGATCACAATGAAAGAATAAATCTCGGTACGATCACCATTATTTAGGAAGCACTGTCTTGTAAGCTGATTGTGAACCAAAGGTCACAGTTTCAAAACTGCAGCAAAATGCTAGGAATCAAGATGTCGTCCACTATTTGTAACTTAGCTCCAGCCTGGAAGAAAGACAGTAACTTTTCGGCGGCGAAAATATTTCACCACTTTTCCAGTGATCGAAAACAAAAATAATTTGTGTGTGTGCGTGTGTGTGTGTGTGTGTGTGTGTGTATGTGTGTGTGTGTGTGTATGTGTGTGTGTGCGTGCGTGCGAGCGAGTATGTAATATTGATTTTGAACAATAATTAAATTCAATATTCCTTTTTTTCTAAAACCCTATTATTTTACTAAATCAAATGACACGTTCTAGCCTATAAGGAGACAGGCGACTAACGTAATTATTTCTGTAGTCAGATGTTACTGGCCGCCGCTAGTACGTTATCGCATCCAAAACTTCTTTCTCTTAGCTACGACGGAAACCTTAATTCCTTTATCTTTTCAATTTTTTCTTTCTTTCGCTATCTCTTACAACGAAATCCCCAAGCTACGTATATTTTACTGTCATCTATTTACTGTTTCGGCTCAGAACGCCTCCCTGATTGTGTTGAAAAGTTACTTAGCAGACAAACGTCAAAACAAAACTCTGAAATAACATATATTACAGAACCTTATGCCCGATACCTAAACTAAAAATCATGAATGACGGGATGTTTGCTTCTACAACGTACCTTTCCATTCTCTACACACTGTTTTGTATAATTCGGCTAGTATTTTACCTCTAATGGCCGTATCAACTTGACTGTTTTCCTTTTAAATCGGTGTTTAATGGTCCACTCTCAAAAATATTTTTTGTTTCTTAGTACGTGGGTCCACAGGCATTATAGAAGACTAAAACAAGCCATTTTTTCCCTGAAGCTGACAATTTATTTGAAGTAAAATGTTTTATTCCAGAGTTCTTGTGCAACGCAGCTAGCTATTTATTCACACGAAGTAATGGCCGCTATCGACAGGGGATCTCAAGTTGATTCCGTATTTCTAGATTTCGGGAAAGCTTTTGACACCGTTTCTCACAAGCGACTTCTAATCAAGCTGCGAGCCTATGGGGTATCGTCTCAGTTGTGCGACTGGATTCGTGATTTTCTGTCAGGAAGGTCGCAGTTCGTAGTAATAGACGGCAAATCATCGAGTAAACTGAAGTGATATCAGGTGTTCCCCAGGGAGCGTCCTGGGACCTCTGTTGTTCCTGATCTATATAAATGACCTGGGTGACAATCTGAGCACTTCTCTTAGGTTGTTCGCAGATGATGCTGTAATTTAGCGTCTAGTAAGGTCATCCGAAGGCCAGTATCAGTTGCAAAGCGATTTAGAAAAGATTGCTATATGGTGTGGCAGGTGGCAGTTGACGCTAAATAACGAAAAGTGTGAGGTGATCCACATGAGTTCCAAAAGAAATCCGTTGGAATTCGATTACTCGATAAATAGTACAATTCTCAAGGCTGTCAATTCAACTAAGTACCTGGGTGTTTAAATTACGAACAACTTTAGTTGGAAAGACCACATAGATAATATTGTGGGGAAGGCGAGCCAAAGGTTGCGTTTCATTGGCAAGACACGTAGAAGATGCAACAATTCTACTAAGGAGACAGCTTACACTACACTAGTTCGTCCTCTGTTAGAATATTGCTGCGCGGTGTGGGATCCTTACCAGGTGGGATTGACGGAGGACATCGAAAGGGTGCATAAAAGGGCAGCTCGTTTTGTATTATCACGTAATAGGGGAGAGAGTGTGGCAGATATGATACGCGAGTTGGGATGGAAGTCATTAAAGCAAAGACGTTTTTCGTCGCGGCGAGATCTATTTACGAAATTTCAGTCACCAACTTTCTCTTCCGAATGCGAAAATATTTTGTTGAGCCCGACCTACATAGGTAGGAATGATCATCAAAATAAAATTAGAGAAATCAGAGCTCGAACAGAAAGGTTTAGGTGTTCGTTTGTCCCGCGCGCTGTTCGGGAGTGCCGGCCGGAGTGGCCGTGCGGTTCTAGGCGCTACAGTCTGGAACCGAGCGACCGCTACGGTCGCAGGTTCGAATCCTGCCTCGGGCATGGATGTATGTGATGTCCTTAGGTTAGTTAGGTTTCATTAGTTCTAAGTTCTAGGCGACTGATGACCTCAGAAGTTAAGTCGCATAGTGCTGAGAGCCATTTGAACCATTTTTTTTTGTTCGGGAGTGGAATGGTAGAGAGGTAGTATGATTGTGGTTCGATGAACCTTCTGCCAAGCACTTAAATGTGAATTGCAGAGTAGTCATGTAGATGTAGATTTAGATGTAGATGAGTATTGGTCAATTTCTACGTTCTGCAGTTTTCAAATGCACATACACATGTGCTTACACGTTTATGTAACCGAAAATACATGTTTTGACGATGACTTGGGTTCTACTCAAGTCTAATGATTTATCATACGTAAGTAAGAGAACGAATCATGCAGCCCATATATTGATTTATCTGTTTGTCCCGTTATTTTTCTGATACTTTGTCTGATACTTGTACCTTTGTTGTGCTTTAATCTGTTGCAGGTGTAACACTTGACAGTGGCGTACGGCCGATATCTAGACTGTGACAAAAAACCTGTTCCACAGTCAAATGGCTGTTATACCTCTCAAAAAATTTTACATGACTGTGTCTAAATACAAATGTAAAATCATTAACTACTTTATAGCCGGCCGGAGTGGTCGTGCGGTTCTAGGCGGTACAGTCTGGAACCGAGCGACCGCTACGGCCCCAGGTTCGAATCCTGCCTCGGGCATGGATGTGTGTGATGTTCTTAGGTTAGTTAGATTTAATTGGTTCTAAGTTCTAGGCGACTGATGACCTCAGAGGTTAAGTCGCATAGTGCTCAGAGCCATTTGAACCATTTTGAACTACTTTATATCATGGCAATATATGAGATGTATGTCAGTTTGAATGTCGATATTCTTCTTTAGTCTCTAATGTGTACTTCTTCATTACGACATGAAGTATGCCCTTTTCATACCACTATTGTTAGTACCCAGCTTCGAAAGCTATGAAAACTTTTTAATTCTGATTTTACCGTGCTTTGCTAGGTGGGTGTGTCTTCTCATTTAACTTTCCATTTCCTTACTCATAGGAAATTCATATCTTTTGTGATGATATTCCAGGTCTTGTGAGAGCTGTCATCCTGAAGGTCGCTTCTGGGGTTTGAAGTGCGTGTTCAAGACAACTAAGACTCTCGTCTTTCATTTGGCATATAACGTCCTGACACGCCGTGTTTTCTGTGGGTGTTATTCTTTTGTGGTTTCAGTTCTCATTTCGAGAAAATCTTCCTTAAAATTCTACTTTAAATGATTTCCAGTGACTTTCAAGATGTTTTAGAGCAGATATGACAAGTTTTATTTATTACTTTCTTTGAATTTCTTGAAACAAATTTTCTTTTTATTGTGTCCAGCCATTGTATTCCTTTATTTATTTCTTCTTTGACACTGGAGTCTGTAATTAAAAGAGTTAGAAGGTAACTGAACTAATTTAAATTTTAGATTTGTTCTGCAGAATTGTTTAGGTATGCACTACATTAATTTACAACGAGACAAAGAAATATTTGGTTGCATTGGTTAAAAAAATGATAATAGGAAAGGTTAATGCTAGTTGTATGAGAATGGGTACGACAATCTTAGCAAAAAAAAAATTGTTTCTATAAGCTTCACTTTCCTTTTCCAGAGTTTTGTTAAAAAATGATAAAGTTTCTGGTTTATAGAGAGAGGATAAACGTTGATCGTATCTTGGGCGTCATGTAAGATAAAGACGCATTGTTCCTTCCAAAACTGCAACTGTTAAATACGAGAACTGTTATGTGGGCGCCCACATCTCTGTATACAAGTTGTGGGTAAGTTACGCATACGAAAGTTAGCTGTCAGGCATCGATATGACGCAGTTTGCTACCCGCTGTCTTCCTGTGTGAGAATTATACTTACACATAAACAAGCGTAAAACGAGAACAGGTTTTTTACACACAACCACCTGCAAAAAATTTTCCAGCATCGCTCTCAGGCGTTCGTCTGCGAACAAGCTGTTGTGAATTAATATTAGGTGTCGAACTTAGTGACGATTGCCGTAAAACGCGATGAACCTAAAAACGGTTTATCTGCCACACTTGCAAGGTGCTGGAAAGCCATTATTTTTTAATCTAAAAGAAAGGAAGATTGAAATATATTGCCCATTTCGAGAGCCCACATGCTGCCATGGTGTATAATATGAGCATTCAAATAGGACGCTTTGTGAGCCCTCTACCATCTTTATGCACTAAATGTCTAACTTGTTTGCGGTGGCACGAGCTAAAAATGGATGATATGGACGATTATGCATCGTTTCGATGCTATAATGCATAAATTTATGGAAAATGTTTCCGAGCGTTCCAAACGTAATGTATTGAGGCACACGTTTTTATCAGGCCTACGGTATAAGGCAGCCACATAGCGAAGCTGGAAATGTGGCGCTACGGCCATTTTGAAGATTACTTTATGTGATTTCTTAGCGAAGCTGATAGATTTAGTTACTACTGTATGTTTGCATACCATTTTGACGGCATTTACTGCAAACTAGAAGATAACAATATAACACTGTGACGTAACTGTTACACACCTGCCGTAATTGTACAAGTTGATAATCCAGTTTTATAGTTTGCTGGCTTTTTTATTAAAAGTACACACAAAGTAATTTGGGTTCCAGATCCAGTTTCAGCTGCCGAACAATATTTTTCTGTGGTGTACGCATTTAAAGCGGTTACCAGTCAGTTTAAGAAAACGGCGGGGCACCATTGGAGCATACATTTAGGTGCAAATTTGTATTTGGATGTTGTTTTTGTCGGAATTTGCTGCAGACAAGGAGATAACATAACAAGAATTTAACGTAACGTTTTTGCAGCTACAGTGACTGTAAGAAATGGTAATTCAGTTTTTTAGCTTGTTCAGTCTTGAAAGTGAGTAGCAAGGGCGTTGTTAAAAAGAAACACAGTGTCAGTTGCATTAAAACGCTAGCTTTATCTGTGGAACGTCAACGCAGTCAGATTCATCTCAGTTAAATTTAGGAAAACTGAGGAGCATGTTGAGGGGAGAACTTAGACTGCCAGATAGCCACAGTTTAAACATTGGGTGAAAAGAGTATATTGCTTGCTGACAAAGGAGGTAGGTAACCTGCAGTAAAAAGCTGTCGCGTTGAATGGATAAGATACTACGTCACGTGACACCCGTGAATTCTATGTCTAGCGAGGACTCCGCTTTGTTTCCTGTGTCAAAGACGTATTCATAGCTTTTCGTCGTCACATACAGCCACTGAAGTGTACACATCGACACAAGTATGTATACTACATACATTGTCTTGTATCTTTTACAGCATTTTTAGCCTTCTAAGTATATTGATCTCTTAGAATGTGTTGTGTCATATTGGACATAATCTGTTTTTTACGCACCTGCTAACATGTCGATTAGCGAGAGATGTGGTGCAATGGTACGATACAGGCGGACGGCGGCTCAGATCCCCACCCTGTCATCAAGATTGTGGTTTCCTGTAATTCCCCTAACGAACTAAGGCGACTGCCTGGATAGTATTCTTAAAAGGATACGACCAGTTTCTTTCTCTATCTTCTGCATTCCCAGCTTGTGCTCCATCTATAATGACTAAGTCGTCGACGGGACGTCCCTCCAGTGGAGCGTAAGAACACGTCTGTGGTAAACTACTCTCTCCATTCCACTGAGTTAAGCTATTTTGTACAAGACAGTGACAGCATGAAGACACGGTTCACTTTCAAAAACAAGTCCCTCATGTCACTATAAGTTATACAGCGTTCGTTAGTAATGGGCGCAGTCTTATTAATTTTGGTCAGTATAACCTAAGCCCTTCCATAAATAGGGGTTTACATATTTATTTTCGTCTGCCCCAATAGCTGCGTGAGCACTGACATAAGCGCTGCCATGTGGAGGGCCTTGGTTCAAATCCTGGTACTGTCACGGATTTTTTCCTTGGTGGGATTACTGGTACGGAGTTCACTCAACTTCGTGATGCCAATAGAAGAACTACTTGAATGAGAAGTAGTGGCTCCACGGTACGGAAATTCGGCAAAACGGCCAGGTGCGAGATGCTGGCCAAATGCCCCTCCATTCCGCATCCGTAGGCCTCTGCAAGGCAGAGGATGAGACGGTGGCTGGTCAATAGCCTTGGGCGTTCAAGGCCTGCACGAGAAGACTGTTTATATTAATTTACCCTATTAGTAGCAAAGGCCAAACTTACTAGTTAAGCAGACCTTGTTCTTTCATTTCATATATTTGTTTTAGTTTAGTAAATATAATCATGAAACAAAATATTGTGACCTTGACCCACAGCGAGATTGAATGCCGCCTGGTGGCGTTGCGGCTGGTGACACGCCAAGGGAAGTATATAAGAGGGCCGCAAGAGGCGAAATTCACTGAAATCGGCGATTCTAACAAAAAAGTGTATTATTATGGCCCGGCGCCTAAGAATAAGCATATCGGAAACGGCGAACCCAGTCGTCTGTTCGCTGTGCTACTGTCGTGAGCACTGGCGAAAAGTGGTTGAAGGACGGTGAAACAGAGAGTACACGACAAGGTGGTGGGCGTGCACCCCTCATCACACAACGTGAAGGTCGGACATTTGCCCGCTCTGTAAAGCAGGGGAAATATTCACTTGAAATTCTATGATAGCAAACGAAGGCACCACGACAGCTGTGGACTATGTGAACTGGGATCCCTTCATACTTGATCTCTTTCCCGGCTGCGATGGCATCTTCCAGCAGGATAACTGTCCGTGTAACAAGACCAGAATGGTGCTACGGCGGTACAGGAACATGACAGTAAAGTCACGTTGATGTGCCGGCCGGTGTGGCCGAGCGGTTCTAGGCGCTACAGTCTCAATTGCACGACCGCTACGATCGCAGGTTCGAATCCTGCCTTGGGCATGGATGTGTGTGATGTCCTTAGGTTGGTTAGGTTTAATTAGTTCTAAGTTCTAGGGGACTGATGATCTCAGAAGTTAAGTCCCATAGTGCTCAGAGCCATTTTTGAGCCACGTTGATGTCTTCGTCAACGATTTAGCTTGATCAGAGCCCGGTGTAAGACATGTGGAGCGCTATCGCGTAGTAGCTTAGCGCCCACAAACCACCGGCTTGTAATTTACGGAAGTGTAGTGTATTGGTTCGATGCACTCTTCAGAGTAGCCACAACAGCTATTTGTAATTTTCAAAACAGACGCGATGTGTCCGGGGCAAATATGAAAATGTCGTTTCCGATCATTCCAGCACAGGTACACGAAGGTATCGTTATTATTTTAGATTTCGCTATTTTCCTTTAATTGGTACTAAACAATTTTTAACTATTTCCTGATTCCAGTTCCAGCAAATAAAATTTTGTATCTGCACAGGCGTGACACCGCCGCGATGTCGTACTGTCGACTCAAATGTCACAATTCTAACCGAAAATGCCTGCTCGACATGGAAACCACGGAGCCGGATCCCGTAAAAGGAAAAATTTGAGTGCGGGGTAGCAGAGAGCCAAACGCCGCATCGAGATTGGAACACAGAAAAGCATAAAAAACGACCGGTACAAATGGCAAAAACAACTAGCAAGCGGAATCAAGAGCGCGGCGTGATGCGCAAGTTGAGTCCATGTTAATAAGTCTCAGCTTAAGAACTGACCGACGCTACCTGCAAGTAAACACCTGGGTCAGCTGTTCTGCCCATTCGATGCTCCAGTTGCACCCTTCGCGATAGATTTCTGCACAAGTTTGCCGCGAGACCGATGCCAGTTCATCCTCCTCCATATGTATGTCCACTACTAGGGATAGTAAAGAGATTGAAGTGAAACTTAATTCTAGTTCATAAAAACCGCCTTTACTTACATGTATCATAATAAATTGGTTGTGTCTCCTGTATGTTCATCTGTCAGGAACTAGTGGTCTGACCCATTTCACTCTATAAGTCGTAGTTCGAACATTATGTTTTTGTTCTTAAAACTCTTTATGTGCATTCTAATAACTATTGCGTTCCTGCGCGTAGAATATGTTGAGAATAGGGTTACTACATAAGCAGTTTGTTGTTCTTTCGCCGTTCCTGAATCAGGCATTGAGTATAAGAATGCAGCACTCGAAGAGAGATGGCAAAGGTAGCAAATAATATCATATCATTCCCTCAATATAAATACTGGTGAACATCGTACGTACAAAAGTAATGAAGGAAGAAACACCAACATACGTAACCTATAAACTGAGAAATGGTAAGGTAATGAAACAGAGTAGGATAAAGGAAGGCAAAACTGATTCAACCAAAAACTTTCAGAAGCGTCCACCTCCGCAGACATGCGGTCAGCTTATCTGGCTCTGATGTGCCGCAAGTGAGGGTACATGTGCATGCTTTCTTTGTTAGATACTAGCGGTGGTCAGCACCACAGATTACTTCACTGGAATTAATATGTAACCATGATCTGCTAACTTCACGTCTCACATTCCGAGATGGGCGTGTTTCATTTTGATCCATTGGAAATATGGTCGCAAACAGATGCGCTTTAGAGAAAGTAGGTACACGTGCACGAATCTGACGAATTATACTATTAATATCGTAAAAATCTTCTCGTATCATCTGGAACATATCAATGAAATTTTATTTTAGTGGTTTTGCTAAATGTCGCTTAATATTGTAACTTAAGTGTCACGTCGTTTTAGGGAATAGTATCGTTTAAACGGTTTTTTAAAACTTCGTGTTGTGTAGTTTGCGTTCAGATAGATAAACTTTAATACTGTGACTTCATAAAATCCTTTATTATGGGTGCCTTTTGATCAACAGAAATTCATCCACAATTGATGAATTGTTACAACGAGCGCGCTAATGCATTTGCAAGGATCAAGAAATGGGCCACTGATTTTAAAACGTAGCCATACTACTCTTCAGGGTGACAAATGCGAAGGATGTCTTAAAACAGCAAATACGGATGAGAAAGTGAAGAAAGACAGCCGACTGGTACTCATAGATCGACAGTTAAATGTGTAAATAATTGTTGGCATAGGAATTTCAGAAAACAGAGTATGGCGAGATTGACAAGGACTATGAGAAATCTCTGTGCAAGACAGGTGCGACTTTTCTTGAACGTTGACCAAAAGGAAAAGCAAAAAGGTAGTTTTCAGCAAACGTTTCATGAAAGTCCAACCGATAGTGTACGCCAGTTTGTGAGTGTATGGGACGTGCGCCACGGCAGAAAGCAAACAGCAATTAAAGCAGTTGCTGAAAGCCATAGGACCCGCACCAAAGTAGGCCAGGTCCATTTCGTCTGGCGGAAAGGTTACGCCCGTGTTTGCTGGGATTATAGATAGTAACTGGCAAACAACGAGCAAGTGTTCTGGATCATGTAAACTTCCTCCAACTTTTCGCAACATGTATTATAACAAGTGTATTTAAGTTTCAACAGAGATTTTCAGTCTAGGGCACTTCACACTAAATTTCGAGTTAGATAGTTCCTGTGTGGCACTAAGGAACACCACGTGGTTTGATCCGACACTGCAAGTCTTTTTAGGTGTAACATTCAATACGAATAAGACAAATAAACTACCGAAATAAACTTGATAAATATGAGAAATTTTAAACGTTTGATTTTATTTTGTTTCAAAACGGGAAGATAATAATCCCACCATTGCAACCAATCAGACGTGGCAGTTCATCATTGAGTAGGCCTACCTTCATTCACCCAAGACCATTGCGAACTATAAATCGTCACTAATAAACATATTATCAAACTGACAGGTGAATTTAATAGTCCCTTTGAATTTCGTTTGACTCCACGTTATATTTATGTAAGGATTATAACTCGTTAGGGAACCTGTCGATAGTTAAGTTATCGCTGTTTCCAGTTACTTCGTTTATATTTCTTTAACTAGCGCAAATTATCCTCGGTATAAACTATTGGACGAACAGTTCAAAAGTAGCATCCTAACAACCACTCCACAGTACTAAACGTATCAGCATGATTCTTACATTCCCCTTAGACCGCCAACAACTGTGTCTTTTAGTGCGCTACCCATGCTAAGCGCGCATTCACTGTCGTCCAGTCCATCGACAAGACCCCCTCTTTCCGAGTACTATGACAAAGAAATCTTAAAATTTCCCTAAAGCACAGTAACTTTTAATTTTTAACGACTATTACTGCGGAATTTATTGTGCTTCTACAATTTACTCGATGAAGAAATAAACCGTAAGGTGCGTATCTAGCAAAAACAAAAATATAAAATTTACTGCATCCAAGATAATGGACCTGCCACTAAAAGTGCTTTGTCAAGAGAAAACAAAGGACTGCGACCAACGAATATTTGGAAAATCTGCCCTATTTAACTGATGTGGCGCACTTTGATTTCCACATATTCACACGCCTGTAGATTGTGGCTGGGAAGTCTTTGAATATAATATTGAGGTTATGACAGTCACAGATGGTTGTTTCATAGACTTTTCTAGGATGTCTAATTAGTGATTGAATGTACTCATCGGACAACGTTTTAAAAAGTACGTTGACCTAAAGAGGGCTAAATCGAAGAGCAAGAGCATTTACTACAAAACAATGTCAGGTCGATACGTTTTTGCGTCTCTCTTGTAACATTTAAACACTTTCTTTGATTAGTATTGAGCCTTTTGATATTACGCCACTGGGTACCTGTGCTAAGCATGAGAGGACAGTTTTGAAGTCGTAAAAATAATTATTATTTCGACTGGAATTACGCTTTGACAGATTTGTCAAACGGCTCCACTAACGTCAAGCTAAACCAGAGCGATTCAAAATGTTCAGATGTGTGTGAAATCCTATGGGACTCAACTGCTAAGGTCATCAGTCCCTAAATTAACACACTAGTGAACCTAAAGTATCCTAAGGACAAAAACACACACCCATACCCGAGGGAGGACTCGAACATCCGCCGGGACCAGCCGCACAGTCCATGACTGCAGCGCCCCAGACCGCTCGGCTAAACCCGCGCGGCAAACCAGAGCGATTCTTACGATAAATTTGTCGTCATGTAACTTGTGACACATATTGTAATGATTCTGACCCGAACTTCCGATTGGATGAATGAAGTATATTGGTTTTGTTTGTTTTATAAAGAGTCGGCTTTACAGTTTGTTCTTAAGTACGTACGAAAAGAGAAAATCGAACAATTTAACAGCTGCGTCACCAACTCCATTATACTGCACATTTTGGGTTTATTATTACGATGAGGCTCTTCATCACATTACACATACTTAGTTGCATAATTCTTCACTTATTTTTAACAGAACTACATATTGAGGTCTTTAGCGGAATAACCACGAGCCCTCAGATACAGGATCGAATCATCAAGTTTTAATGATAGTTAATATGCCAAAATATATTTAATTTAGCTTGATTCAAGAAGGTACAGAGTAAAATACAAGACAAAACGTTATAGCGGCGATATTTTTCAAACGGCTGACTATGTTACATACTCTTACGTAACACCATGAACTTTCTCTGCAACACGAGCATTTATTTGTCTGTTATTAAGAAAATCAGTATTATAATAAAGTTAATTCGATACTTTATACGGATTACCCAACTACACTATCTCCACATCATCTGCAGGCGATTAAATACATTTAATGGTTCCAGGGTCTCTGCCATAAACAAAAACACTAACGGACATGATTTTTATATGCATTACGGGACAATTCAATCCATTTTATTGTTGATGTTATATTATTTACGTTAAATATGTTATTGCTGATAGAAGTCAGTATTGCAAGAGAAACACCTACAGAAAATAAGAGTGCATTTCTTTGCAGTAGGTATCTAAGATAACGTAATCTGTCGACGACGGGACGTTAAAATCTAAAGTCCGTACATGGTTCTGAGCACTATGGGACTTAACTTCTAAGGTCATCAGTCAAAGTCCGTACATCGCTTTTCCTAAATGTCATTCTGAAGGCTAGTGAAACTTCTTACGAAAGCCACTGTTCGAAACAGAAAATGAATTACAAATTTTGTAGGAATCCATATGTCAAAGCATCATCTGATTTAAATCGACTGCTTTCCATTATCCTCGCTTTACGTTTGTTGATTTACGTCTTATAATCTTATTAGGGAAACTATCCATTCCATTAAATTAATCTTCCAAGTACATTGTCGTCTATGATAGAATTAAAATGTCATCGGCAAGCCTCGAAGTTTTTAGCCATCCTTCCTGAACTTAAATGCCCTTTCAAAATTTTTCTTGGTTTTCCCTATTGCTTACTCAGTGTACAGACTGAATAACGTTGGGGATAGTTTCTTACATGGACTTAAACTCTTATAAATGCCGTCTGGTTTCTGTACAAGCTGTAGACAACCTTTCGCTCTCCCTTTTTTATATCTGCTGCCTTCAGAATTTCAAACAGTGTATTCTACTAAGCATCCTCAAAAGCTTTTATTAAGTCTACAGATACTATAAATTTGTATTTGCCTTTTTGTTACTCTATCTCAGTATGCTTTTCATATTCCTACATTTCTCAGGAACCAAACTGATATTCCCACAACCAGGCCTCAACCAGTCATTCCATTATTCTGTAAGTACAAGGGACGTTCAGTAAGTACCAAAACACATTTTTTTCTCGGCCAGTTTCGGTTGAAAAATGCAGAATTTGTTGTGGGACCTCGTGGAATATTCCCTCTACAGCTCATATAGTTTCATAAAGTTCCGATAGGTGACGCCGCTATACGTAACCTTCAAAATGGCGTTTGTAACGGAGGTGCGTTGCAAGCAGAGAACTGCCATTGAGTTCCTTTTGACAGAAAACCAGAGCATCGCAGATATTCAGAGGCGCTTGCAGAACGTAAAGGTGACCTGGCAGTTAACAAATGCACGGTGAGTCGATGGGCGAGATGTTTGTCATCATGTCAACAAGGTCGCGCAAATCAGTCCGATCTCTCGCGTGCGCCCACAGCTGTGACTCTGCAGCGTTGGAACGTGCGAACACTCTCATTCGGGGTGATCGACGGATGAAAATCAAACACCTCGCTGCATAACTGGGAGTCTCTGCTGGTGGTACTGCCACACTCGTCCACCATTTGCGTCATTCAGAAGTGTGGGCCCGCTGGGTTTCTTGCGCTTTACGATTGTCGAACATCGTCATAGGCGTTGAAAAATGGCTTTCTCATTACGAATGGAAACAAGACGGCAATCCACGGAGTGGCGCCACACCACAAATCCTCCGTTGAAAAAGTCTAAAGCCACATCCTCAGGCGGTAAAGTCACGGCGACGGCCTTCTGGGACTCTGAAGGAATTGATTTCCTCCATCATGTTGCAACGATCATCTCTGAAGCGTATTGTGGTACCCTCAGGAAACTGAAAACACTACTTCAGCGCGTTTGTCACCCACATATGTTAACGAACTTCTCCTTCTCCATGACAACGCAAGGCCTCACACAAATCTGCGCCCACGAGAGGAACTTACAACATTTCACTGGACTCTTGTTCTTTATCCACCTTACAGCCCAGTCTCGCACCTTCCGACATCTATCTGTTTGGCCCAATGAAGGATGGACTCCGCGGGAATCAGCACGTGGATGACTGAGAGATTATCGATGCAGCGAGACGTTGGCTCCGGCGTCGAGCAGTAGTTTAGTACCATGCAGCATACAGGCCCTCCCAGTAAGGTGACGTGAGGCCGTTGCATATAACGGAGGTTATTTTGAAACATTTTGTTCTGTACTTAAAAAAGTGGGGAATAGAATGGTATATTGGAATCCTGAATAACACCAACCCGCTTTCAGAAAAAAAATGTGTTTCATTACTTATTTAACGCCCCTCGTACAAATGCACGGACCACCTGGTAGAAAATGTGTTTGGTGTAAACATTTTTGGAATCGGGACTAGGGATAAGATCCCACATTCGTGTCGACCATCGACAGGAAACACCGAGATAGCGCAAAATCGACGACTGTTTTTCATTTTTATATCATACATAGTGTTTCAGCTCTATGCTAGTGTTCGTTAGTCGTAGTGTGTGGCGACTGGTGGCGTACCAGCCACTCAGCAACCAATGACAAAATGTTTTTAATGGGTGGGAGATGTGGAGAACATACTGGACCCTGTGCGTCGAGGAAGGTCAGGTCAGTACGGGAAACATGTCGTGTTGTGTTATCTTATTGAAAGATAACGTCACAGAGCCCTCGAAGATAGGGCAGAGCCATCAGTCTTAACACGTTAGAAATGTGTCCAAATTATCAACAATATGAACCAGACTCGATAGTGCTGTGTATCCAATGGCTTCCCCACACCATCACAACAGGGACTGAACCTGTACAACACTGACGAATGCAATCTGGCAATGTTAGTTCTTCTCGGAGCATCTGCAAACGGATACGTCCATCGTGATGTACGCAGAACCAGAAGTCGTCTAAAACGACGATGTGGGGATACTGCTATGTCCAGTGTCGTTGAGAGCACCACAGCCGGCGCGCCTGGCTCTGATGCCACCTCAAAGCTAAGCCACAACAATGGCTGCTCTGTTGACAGTCCGTAGTACTTCAGACGCCATGGCACTGTCTGTGTAATTGTCTTGCTGTAAAAAAGCCCGTTTCCGGACTCTAAATATGTAACGTGGCTGTGTGGCAGGGTGGGATATACAGTATATATGTCCCATCGGACGGTAGTCACCAATGGCCGTTGATATCCTGCGTAGCTTTGGCCCTCCTGAACTCATCGCTCGATATTCGCTTGACAGTCGAGGGATCCCGGCAAACGCTGGCAGCAATATCTCGGAACGGCAAATGGCACTCTCAACAGACCACTGTCAATTTGGCACGCGAGCTGGTATACATTGCTTATTCTTACACGAGTAATAACACGATCTTCACAAACAGCCAACAGCTGAATAAGCAAACCGCTGCATAATCTTTCCTTATACGTGGTGATTCTTATTGAGGCTCAAAAACTGCCGAACCGATGTCGATTGCGCTGAGATAAGTAATTTAGTACAGGACATGGGACGCAAATGTCGGAAAATAACCTAAAATGGAATGATAAATGTTGAACATGTGACGTCACCAGATGACGTACGTTGTTGCACGTGCAGCAGTTGGGCTTTTCAATCCTACCGTTGATGGGAGAGAGCAGTGCAACACATCGCTCCACTAGGCTACTCTCTTTCCGTCCTTAAATTTTCCGATGTGGTGAGGTTGTGCCTGCGGTAGTAGTAACACAAAACTACGACGAATCGGTATATTAACGAGCGTGCAGAAACGCATCTGTATTGCCGTGCTGCTAAATTCAAATCGCTTGCAGCAAGATGTATTTATGCAGGAAGTTTCCCCACAACGTGTTTTACGTCCTCGCGTATCGTTTGCTATTGTGGATCGTCGGATGCGTGAAATAGAGATCCTGCGCGTAAGTTAGGAGAAACCTAAACAGAAAGACCCCAAGAACCAAGGCGCTGCAGTGGCACCCACAGCACCACTACCTACAAGCTCTGTGTCTGAGGATGAGGTGGAGATTCTGGTGTCCACTGAGGACCTAGATCTCGCTGGGCCCTCAGACACAATGGATGTCGATCGCACAGGTACTAATCTGGTCGTTAATAAGACGTATGCTGTAAGTAGAATGTAGATGGCGGTACTCATACCTATTTCGTGCGGTTGCGCTAAACGCTAATCATTTGTCTGCCCAAGCTAGTAACACAACTGATGTCAGTTTGTGGTTTGCTGCATACCACTTTGAAGATGTTCCAATTACAATGGCCAGCAGTGTGATCCACGTTAGTATTTTGCAACCATGACTTACCTAACTGGTTGTTCGGGAATCTTCAGAAATGTCAGCACCTGCTTTCTTGGGAATTTGGTCGTAGTTCATAAAGAAGAAGGAGTAGTTGTGAGTTTATAGTACGGTGGGAGAACCGCGAGTTGAGCAGCGATTTCCAGGAAGGCAGCTTATCTGGCAAGCATTTGTGATTGTGATCGCCAGCGGAGGCGAGTACGAAGAGATTTATCGGAGTGAAATACTGGGCTTTCCATTAGGAGGAAGCAGCGGCAGCGCTGGTGGCGCGTGGCATGGTCACTGGGCACGGATCCCGGCCCACGCTCTTATCGCAGGCTGATCTGCGCTCCGCCACCACTTCCATCGACCAGTCTTGTGTATCAGCTGCCAGCTAAAAGGCATCGCCCCACCACTGATACGTGTCCCGCCTACTAAGATTTACTACCGCTATTCGGCCCCATTCTAGACACCTCCTTGTCGTATTGTCTTACCCGTCGTGGATATTCCGCTCGCAGCCACATCGCCACGAGCAGGAACACTTCCGCTTGCCTCTGTACCATTGGATCTCAGTGTCTCTGGTGCCATTACTCCTTACGACTGTAGGTGCCAACCAGTACCCCCAACAGTATAACCTAACCAAACCTTAGACTGAACACTAAAATAAAATAAACAATGAAAATTGAAACCCGGAATACTATGGTGGGGTGCAGTGTTCCCCACTCATTTTTACTTTAAATATTTCTAAGACATGGCAGCACTTTACCTGAGACTGAAGCTAAACTTGTCTGAAGTGGTCCTTTCCACTAACACCATTGTTGGAACACTACGTACCCGGTATAGGTTTACTGTAAGTATTTCCACATTTCTGTTATACGAAGTTCTTTATAGTTATATAAACTGTGCTGGTTCTCCTATAGTAAAAACTATGACTACAATTATAATAATAAAATAAGCCTAATAATTATAAATTATATAGCTCCAGGGCGTGAATAACAGATTCTTTATTAATGAAATTTGCTGAAAATGGCGGATAAAACGCTACTGGTTGCGAAGATTCTCACAATACTTTACTGCTAAGATGAAAGTGATATTGAAGGAGAACACGAATATTGACCGTATGAAGTAGACGAAGATGAGCGCAGTGATGATGATCATGTTGAAGAGGATGTGACAGTCGATGATAAAGTGATATTTTGTGAAAAGTACCCACAGTCACTCTGCCGAAGGCGAAAAAACTATCTCTTGAAACACTGAACGACAAGCGACATGTACCACAGTGTGTGTACGCCAAGAAAGTGGGCCATTGTTATAAATCTATTGACTGCACGCATATTTGAAATGAAGTCTTTCAAACATTTGTTTCACCATTTGTGGCTCCCCCCTTATCGTATCACAGCCAGATGCCCGCATTTGGAAAAGGTAATGAATTACAGCTCTGCCCCATCTAGAAGCTTCAGAACATATTTCTAGTCGATGTGAAACGAAAATTTGAGCAATCAATGTACCAGTTGACTCTTTACTATCGAATGGCACTAGTGAAAACTCTGTGCTGCCTGTTGGTTGGCCGGCCGTGGGTGGCCGAGCGGTTCTAGGCTCTACAGTCTGGAACCGCGCGACCGCTACGGTCGCAGGTTCGAGTCCTGCCTCGGGCATGGATGTGTGTGATGTCCTTAGGTTAGTCAGGTTTAAGTAGTTCTAAGTTCTAGGGGACTGAAGACCTCAGAAGTTAAGTCCCATAGTGCTCAGAGCCGAGCTGTCTTTTGGTTGATGTGAGCATTTTTTGTTTAGACTCGTCTTGTAATTTAACATACAGGATCGGGGATGTGTTCTGAGTCAATCTTCATCTCTGACAAGCTATCAGTACAGGTATGGTTTACCGCAGCCAAATAATTCACTTATTATGGGTACAAATGTGTGAACTCTTGTGCTAAGAAAATGATACCTATGAATTTAACTGGCTTACAGTTAATCCGCTTCAGAAAGGCTTCCCTGGCGCACTGGTAACGAATATCCTACGTTTAATGACATTAGAGTATATGCTTCCATAGAGCAACATGTGTCAGATAATTTGAACACTTTCTCTTAGTAGAAGATTTAGATCTACTTGCAGCTAATATATCCGTTTATCATTTTATCTTACTACTCATTATTAAAAGTAATGGAAATACAGATTTGTGAGTGTGTGTGTATTTGTGTGTGTGTGTGTGTGTGTGTGTGTGTGTGTGTGTGTGTGGCTTTTTTTGTTTATAATCATTACAGATTGCTCGGATAACCACGTAAGTGTTCATACAGTAAACAGGGTGAGGTGCATACCTATTTAACTGAAACTAACTTGACCAGTTAATGATCTGTGTAATCTGTTTTCACTTAGATGAACCGAGACCAAGTGCTCATGAAACAAACAGCAAACGTCATTAATAACCAAAAAATGGTTCAAATGGCTCTGAGCACTATGGGACTTAACTTCTGAGGTCATCAGTCCCCTAGAACTTAGAACTACTTAAACCTAACTAACCTAAGGACATCACACACATCCATGCCCGAGGCAGGATTCGAACCTGCGACCGTAGTGGCCGCGCTGTTCCAGATGTAGCGCCTAGAACCGCTCGGCCACCTCGGCCGGCCATTAATAACCGAGATACAGGTATTAGATTGGGTTTTAAATGCAACTATGCATCATTTGTCACCAGTTAGCACATCTCGATGACACAAATTTGGCGATATAACTATTTTGTAAATCTTTCAAGAATCACGCAGTAAAAATACTATGAGTAGAGGGATTTTTATGGTGAAGTTGCCGCAGTTGAACGGCCCGCCACCAGAAAGTTTACGCCGCTCTGCAGGGAAACTTATGCCGTCGAGGCAATAGATGCGTGATGTTACCGCTATTCTCTTGAGACAAGGGATACGTCTTCAGTTGTATGCTGCCCTTCGGCGAAGTTAACTGAAGTGCAGATACGGTTTGTGATGAAGAATGCTGCAGTTAATTCACGGTGTGTTGGTTCAAACATCCATACAGTCGAATCGCTGGTACTGCATAAACGATTTCAGGATTACAATAACACCTACTAACGAAGAACTGGTCGACATACTCATAATTTATGACCAATGTCAGCAAAATACATCCACACCAGCAGATCCGTGTGAGGTACGATTGCCAAGGAGACTCTGTCCGACTCTTTCCACCTTCGTTAATACCATCGAAGGACTTCACGAGAACAAAATATACAAAGGGAAACTGCTATCAAAGAAGCTGCAGAAGTAGTGGATCTTGCAGGTACCGCGATAAGTCTGTTTGCTAGTTTCCGTAAAATACAGGAAAAGCGTTCTTTGTATTGACAAACTGCCTGTAGGCTTCTGTCACGGGTTCTTCGGCCGACGTTGGTTTGATAATTTTTCTGACGTTTCGCCAGCACAAGTGGCTGGCATTGTCAATGCTTCACCCTCCATTGCTGATGGTGGACTGGATTCGAGATCGTGGCCGCAGAGTATGCGTACCTGGCGCGCCAACGTCCGAGGACTTTTCTGTGGTCATTGCCGGTGCAGTTTTTCTTCAGGTATATTCCTGACATTAGAAGTTGGTGCCTTTTCCACTTAGCCGATCTGAGACACTCTTTGATCTTCTTTATAATTGGTTCAAGTGGCTCTGAGCACCATTGGACTGAACATCTGAGGTCATCAGTCCCCTAGAACTTAGAACTACTTAAACCTAAGTAACCTAAGGACATCACACACATCGAACCTGCGACCGTAGCAGTCGCACGGTTCCAGACTGAAGCGCCTAGAATCGTGTTCCATATTTCTCCCCATCAAGTGCTACACAGCAGGGATTTTTAACATCGTTTCGAATAATGTTAGTAAATTCTCCAGCATGGCAATAGCTTTTCGGAGAACGTATTGTTTAGTGGTCAGGCCACGTTCACAAATCACGAGAATGTAAATTTAAGAAACGGGCGCTATTGATCAATGGAAAACCTAGACAGACTCAGTCCGGTGTTCACCCAATAAGAGTGGGTTGTGAATGTGTGATGTGGAATAAGAGGATAACACGTGGCTGGTCCTTATTTTGTTGATAGTCGGCTGAACGGAAAAAAGTAAACGGATTTTTTGGTGAACAGCTTGTCTTCAGTCCTGTTTAGAGATATTCGGCACAATCGCCTAAACGTGACTCGATTAGACTTCTTTTTATGTAGTCACGTAAAGCAAGTGGACTATAAGTAGACTCCAACGGCAATGGGAGACATGAGAGAGCGAATTTAGGTCGTGTGTAATGCGATTACTCCAGACGTTGACATCAGTGAGTTGATCAGTAATCTAGGACGTACAAAAGTGTAGTGATACAAATGGTTCTCGCTGTGAACGCACTATTTAAAAAATTTACAAACGGTGTGCGACGGCATGTCTTAACTATTTTTTGTCCACAATCTTTGTTCTTATTTATTTCATGCATTATTATAGGGAACAGTTTTTACGGTAAGCAAATGACACAGAATACGTGAAACAAAGACAATAACAATTTTAATTTTCTTTTAATATGTATAGTGAAGTTTTATGCTGTAAATTCTAATAATTATGTTAAGATTAAATGTCAAATGTCACTGTGTAAATGATCAGTGGCCGTATAAACTAACTAGCTAAAACTCTTTTGTAACAAGCTATTACGTTACTGCTAAGGATATTATCTGATACGCAGATCACATTTAAAGATACATGAGTTTTACCATGACTTCGGTACCCAAAGTGCAATGTGAGCGCACGGTACTCGCTGGTTGCAGTTTACTACACAGTGATGCGTTACATCTAGAGACATAGTGAGGGCCTAGTTCAAGGAGCAGATAAGCGCATGCATGATGAGGTGAAAACATAGTGAAAACAAACGATAGGGCGTAGAAACCGCCAGAGAGGCAACGTCCGATTGTGAAAACGGCCACCAGCCAGTGACCAAGTGACAACACTGTCGCGCCGCAGTTACCTTAGAAACGTAAGGAGATATTCACTAAGTGTACGCATGACAAAACTGGTGGAAGACGGAAAACGAAATTTAAAACCGAGTTCCACTGTCGTGTTTACATGCACGGTCTCAAGCTATTTCGCTAGCTCTGTCAAATATCAGTCTTCAGAGCGTTAGTTGTTTCACAAAGATGGTGTCTGTAAATCAGCATTCCTGATTACGTGAACACGGCAAAGTGCTGTTATCAGTGCCCTCGTAATTTCTTAGTGAAGAAGATGTACGAGAAATGTCAGTTAGCTTGAAGCGGAAAGTCGGCTTGTATTGGACAGCGGGTTGTAGCGGACTAGAACTGCTTCTAAACACTGCCTTAAGCACCGTCAAACCATAAGGAACAGATAAATTTGTAAACAAATTAAATGGAAACACAGAATGTGAATACTCTACAATTTTTACACGTATGCCAACTTTTCTAGCTAATCAATGGATAATGTCTTTCACATCAGAAACATTTTGTGAAACGTAGGAAAAATTTAAGTAAATAACAGTCCCAGTGGAAAAATACAGCATTCATTTAATAAGTACGTATATGCCTGTGGTACCCTCAGTGAACAAGATATAGCTGATTTAGGTTAACGTGACATTTGCTTACCCTCTTCAAGTTTAGCATAGATCGACCACTAAGGATTAATAAAAATCTTTGAAATAATAAATAGCAAAGTTCTACAAAATTTTACAGAAAACGAGGAAGTGTTTGCTCTCTAATGTAGCTATAATTTTCTGCCAAGGACCGACGGAAAATTAGTTAATGTTATATGTTTGTTCTTCGTCATCAACAATTTTGTAACACGACTAGAAGTAGTTACAAAATATTCATTGTTGTAAGCTTATAACTTGCCTTCTTTACAACCTCAGCGGGGCAAATTCCGTTGTTTCGGCTTCTATTTCCACTTCTAACATCAGTATGCACGTGAGCTTTAGACATGTCATTGCTGTGTGTGTGGTATTTGTCTACAAGTGACACAGAAAATGTTGTCAGCGAATGCAAAAAAAAAGTCAACATTTTTCATCTAGCATTTGCGATGTACTGAATGATGTTAAAGTACTTTTTGAAATGATTTAAAATATTAAAATTTTATGTCCGGTGTTATTTTTATGAGCACTGCACTTTTAGCTGTTATCGTTAACTAAGTATCGTTAGCAGACATTTTTATCTTTTATTTATGTCGTCGTCCCTTCAAATCGTAAGATAAGTGTATTACTGAAGTTCATTCTGTAGTCCTTTGCCCTTTTAGTTGATGTTTATATAAGTATTATATCTATTCCATTTTGCAGCAACTTCATTTCGAAAGATAATTAATCATAACGTCATACCCCATTTCACAGTCCTTAGAAATGAATCGTGTATTATTTTGTGAGGTATGATGTCGGTATTCTTATGAGTAATTAAGTAAATTTAAGCAGAAAGAAATTACGTAGACGTTGTTACAATCGATGCTTGTTTTTATTATTTATAAGATGTAAGAACCTCACGTTACCGAAGTAAGGGATCACAACATATCGCCTCAAATGGTTCAAATGGTTCAAATGGCTCTGACCACTATGGGACTGAACATCTGAGATCATCAGTCCCCTAGACGTAGAACTACTTAAACCTAACTAACCTAAGGACATCACACACATCCATGCCCGAGGCAGGATTCGAACCTGCGACCATATCGCCTCACTAGATCTCACGGCAAAATTCAGTAGAAAATTTTAAGCGCCTTATGGAAGCAAGAAGCAACAACCAGAACAGAAGAAGAGGCAAACGGGGTGAAACGGCATGAGGGTCATATGCGGTTCGACCACAGGTCAGTATTTTCAATATTTTCCGTACAGTATTGACAATATTTTCTAGACTACAACGCTTTTAAATTGCAATCGAATATTTGTACCTCGGCACATGGTCATGCAACTGAGCAGCTACTAGACCGAATGGTAGCGACTTCACGGTTTGGATGTATGCAAAACGGCCGAGTGTGCGATGTGCTGTACACTTGCCCCTCCATACCGCCTCCACATGACATCCCTTCGGTCTTTGCGACTTGGCGAGAAGCTCGTTAAATGGCCATGTTGTACTCTGGATCATGTTTTCACATTGGAAGAAACCTTTAATTTTCCTGAGTAATTTTCAGGATTTCAGAAAAAGACTGCAGCACATAAAAAAGTTCAGTAATTTAAAAATGAAATAAGAAAATGTATTAAACTTCTAGTACAGACGAAAATCTTAAAAGTTTTCTGCCGCGTTCCGTCTCGGTTTTCATTTTACGACAGTATTAGTTGTACGCCAATAGTGGTACACTGCAGTATCAATATGTTTACTGAGGAGGAGTGGTCGATAGACACCCCTTAAATGGGTTCACTAGATGCAATGGAAGGGCGAAACAACGACGCATTACTGAGCTTTTCCCGCAGCAAAGCAACCGCATCACAGTACTGCTGAATTTGTACGTACGTGTTTTTGTGTTGTACTTTTCGGTGAGTCATGTTATAGGCTTTTCTACTGTTGCGAAGGTATTTTCACAGAAACAGAGACAACTGGAGTAACAAACCGAGTCTTGATTATCACCCGTCAATTTGGGTCGCTTACCAGGTACGATTGGTGGTGGAGATACAGAAGATCCAAAGAAAGACGGATTGTTTCGTCAAGGTTTATTTTTTTAAGCGTCAGAGCAAAACGATGTCGCTCTTCGAACTACAGCGGCAGACGCTATGTTGGCAAGTGTTCAGTATCGGGGGTAGGATTATTGTTATATTTCGAGAGCTTATCTTCCAAAAAGAATCAGGTAGCATATCACTTCTACCAACATACATTTTGCGAACTGACCTCGACGGGTGAATCAGAGATATCATAGCTTATATTGAGGTTTAACGAATGTCGTATTTCTCACGCATCGTTCAGGGATGGAAAAAAAAATGGTAATGATACCGCCACCAGAAAGACACTCCGCAACGTGTCTTGTATTAAGTGGATGCAGAGGTAGAATGTTTTCTTAGAGTGCAGTAATCAAAGGCGACCAGAGTTTATTTATTATCAGTGAAGTATTCGCCCGATTTGACCAAATAACCATTATTTTACATGTTAACTTTCTCATGCCTCTCAGAAATGAAATGGAATGTCGTGTGACTAGGGCCTCCCATCGGGTTGACCGGTCGCCTGGTGCAAGTCTTTTTAGGTGACGCCACTTTCGCGACTTGCGTGTCGATGGGGATGAGATGATGCTGATGAGAACAACACAACACCCAGTCCCTGAGCGGAGAAAATCTCCCACGCAGCCGGGAATCAAACCCGGATCCCTTTGCATGGCGTTCCTTCGCGCTAATCACTCAGCTATCGGGGTGCACCGTCTCTCAGAAAGAGCACGCGACTATAATAGTAAATCGCTGCCTCGAAATCCGGCCCCGGTTTCAGCTTGCCTATCTAACGGCTTCCAGGGGCAACAAAGTTTTATTTCAGTATTTCGCGTAATTATTGGCCGAATATAAAACTTTAAAATGCTGTCATACTCCATTCGTTGAGAGGTACAATATTCCTTTAAAAGTTCAACAAACTAAGACAAGTGTTACATTTAGGAGCTGTGAGTTTGGCTTGGGGCAGCGTGAATGAAGGTGCGCAAATATTCCTCCAGTATTTGAGAATGAGAGCACTTATCGACTTCCAACGAAATTTACTCATAATTTCAAATCTTTCAGAAACTTGTTTCTCGTTGATACCCCTCATAAAATGCTGGAACGAAGAAAAATTTATAGCTTACTCTATTTTGGCCTCGGAATTACGCAATGTATTTTAATTTATAACTTCTTTATTACTAAATCTATTCGGAACTTGTTTCGCAGTCAGTATCTACGTATATCACTGAATGTACCTGCAAAATTATATCACACTACGACACACACTTCAAGAGATATGATCTCATAAATATTGAGATCAGTAAAAGACTAGCTTTTGCTTGAAATGGAGCGTAAATTGCAAAGACAGTATTCAACTAGTGTTTCATTATGAGAGCACTTAGCGACTTCCAACAACCTTTAAACATAATTTCAAACCTTCCCCAAACTTCTTTTAGCTTACATGCTGAAACTCAAATATTTAACACATTAACTCATTTGCAGTCAGACGTTTGAAGCGCCGGCCGGTGTGGCCGTGCGGTTAAAGGCGCTTCAGTCTGGAACCGCGTGACCGCTACGGTCGCAGGTTCGAATCCTGCCTCGGGCATGGATGTGTGTGATGTCCTTAGGTTAGTTAGGTTTAAGTAGTTCTAAGTTCTAGGGGACTTATGCCCACAGATGTTGAGTCCCATAGTGCTCAGAGCAATTTGAACCATTTTTAGACGTTTGAAGCTGTTTTATACAAGGGAGTTAGATTATTTAAAGAAATGGAAGTTTCTTGGGTTGAATCTGTACTGTTTGGCGTGTCCTTGTCAACAGGAAATTTGAAGCGCTTTATGAAAACAAGCGGGTACAAGTGGAACAGTAGAAGAGACAAACGGGGTAAAAGGAAGTGGAGGTCATATACGTGCAGGCCAAAGTGCGATGCCTGCTTGGAGGAGATTTTCGGACGTCGCCACTGATCTAGCAGACGGCAAACAGCAAACACTCGCCAGCAGGCGCAGCCAAGTGGCAAACAGCCCGCCAGCGCCCACGTCCTTCAACTCAACAGCCGGCCGCCGCACGAGCTCAAATATTGAATAATTCCTGAGGCGCGTATTTAAGAAGCCGCGGCATTACTGATACAGTCGGCTTGAATTTCCTGCTCCTTCTGTCCGACAGTTTACTCATAACAGCTACCGTTCAGGATTAAAAGCTGCAAGCTGGGCAACTGATAGTGCCACTGGGCACAGTGACTGGTTGTTGAAAATAGCATTTTAGATATTGCTGACAGCGATTTATTTTAATTCATAACCAGTCTCCGTCATGTTAACATCTTCAGACCAATTTTATATCAATAGTGAGGCGACAGTATCGAAGTTATACCTTATAATAGTTGTTAGTCACTTGCGGCTGTTTGACTCCACAACTGACAAGTAACTATTACGAGGCATTCCTTGGTCGATGCTTCTGAATCCGTTGCCTGACCGTGGATGTTAATTTGGTTTCAAATCGGTTACATGCTCGAAAACAATTATCAAACAAAATAAAAAAAGAATAATTATTAAAAATTGGGCAGTAGATTACATCGACCCGTACTAATGCGAGCAACATAGATTAATTAAGTGAATTAGTTTGGTACCGTACACTTAACATTTATCTCTCTCTTTCTCTCTTTCCTAGCCTTTATCTCGTCGTAAGCGGTGCACTGTTTTCATGATTTGGCTAGTTTTCATATGTTAAGTAGAGCATTTCAGTTTTCTATTCTACAAAGAAATAAAATTTAAATGCTTTTTTTGTGCCATGTTGTGTGTTTACGTTTCTTGCGAGAAACGGCGTGCACTACCGACGGCGTACGTAATTTAAGCTAGAATCAGTTACCGTAACACAGAAGCAATAACATCTCTCTTAATGCCTTCACTAAAAATTCTGGCTTATTTTCATTAATTACAAAAATTTTGCTACAGAACTTTAGTTTTCATTACAAGTTAGATTTTTAACAGTTTCAGATATTTCCCTTTAATATTGAAGCTGCAATGAATAGATGCATAATGCAACCAAATATTCTGTTTACAATTTTTCAACTAAACGAAAAAATATTCAGACTTTCAAATTCTTTTCGTTGTGTTTGCTTGTGTGGTTTTTGGATTGTAGTACGATTAACACCACCAGATAAACTCACGATCGGACGCAAGAAAGAAAGCGCTGCACTTAAAGTACACGGCATGGTTCTTGCTACAGTAATCAAATGACTTGTAAGTCTGTAGGTCTCAAAAGCACGTTTTCAGGTGCCTCTGAGACAGCAGCTTAGACACAACATAAACTCTGTGGCCAAATGCCATTCCTGTCGTCAAGGTAACGTAAGGGTGGGAAGTCATGTGCACCATCAATCTGTGTGTCGTGTAACCGCTGTTCTGTGTGCTGTTGTATTTTTAACAGTTTGTGTATTGTATTTCCTATTGTATTTGCTCAGGCGTCGGTGGGGAGGGGCTGAGGGGGAGGGGGGTGGGGGGGGACAGCGCTGTATTTACCCAAACGAGCGTGGAAAGCTACCTGCAAGCCACAGTTTAGCTGGTCGGTGTACAATACGTAGGTCATCAGTGAACTGCGCGAAATCGATCCGCATGTGGCTACCTTAAGCCGTTGGCACAAGAGACGAGGCACCTAACGTGGACGTGCCTTCAGTCAGCACATCCAACGTCACGAGACTCAGCGCCTCCGGCACAGGGCACGAGCTGGTATACGTGATTCTGCGCTCTCAGCGCTGTCCAGCGGCAGTTGTCGGTTTTATTTGGGTCATAAACCATACAGTTTGTTCACGAAAATGGATGTGAGTAGAATTCCTACGTTAGCTCTATTAAAAAGCACATTTCCTCTGATGATCATGTGCTAGTCGTGCTGTCCTGTCAGTGGTGTACATAAATAAAATCTTCAATATCCATAAACGTGTAATAAGACAAAAATGAAAGACACATGTCCACTCAGTAAGGACATCAGCTTATGAATGTTCACCCAATCGAACAAACGCGCGACTGACAGACCGCTCTTGAATTTCCATAACATCAAATATTACAGAAACTATGTCTATTAATTTCACAGCCAAGCCCCACATCCTCTTAGGAAACGCGAAGGTGAAAAGAAGCATTATGAAGCAAGAGACGAATCCTTTACCGATCTCCTCTCAGTTCCGTAACGTGGTGCGTCATCCAACTACCCTATGCTGAAAATCTACTGCAATCAGCTTCGTATTTTATGTTACACTTTTCTAACAGATCTAATCAAAGAAATTTTTTTAACTGACATTTAAATGTAAGCAGTCCTAATAAGAGCGACATGTTTTCGTGAATCTTCATTGTGTCGTTGCTTTAACATAACACGCGAGCTATAACGCGAAAATAACTAAATATGAAAATTCTTTAACCACCAAATGACGTTTCCCGTCATTTTACTGTGATAAATATTACCAGTAACGATTCGTTCTCGAGACATTCAATGAGTTGGTGCACAGAAACAGCACAACGTGTAACATAAAACCAACTGAACACGACAAATACAGTACGGTGTCTTGCTTTCTGCTTCTGACATAGAGAGCGTTACTGTTTTCTATTGGTTCTACTTTAAATTCCAAGTTGCCGAAATATCACAAAACTTATTTTATGTTTCAAGTGGCGAAATGGTTCTTCAATGGCAAACAGCAGCAAGTGACGTCACAAAACTCGTACAGCGCCACGTCAACGTCAACTACGTCATCACGTGTGACTACGGCTTTAGTCTCACAAGCTAGCGCCCTCCGCGTTAGGCTATACTGGGTGTCCCAGGAAGACAGGAAGCAAAAAGGTCTAGTAAACATTGGGTCTAATATCAATACCTTAAGAGCTACGAGCACTTAATCTCCAATACTGTGAACCTAATCTCTTTTTCTGTGAGCTCTTTGTTTTCCATATTTTGGGAGGAAGTAGTATGGACCAAAACAAGAAATAATTGTCTAGTGAACACTGGCTAAAAAATACGTAATTTACGAGCTATGTTCAGTAAAATTTACGGATTTACGGGCTATGTTTAGTAAAAGAGATGTGCTTCACAGCAACGAAGATGAATAAGTTCTCTTAGTTCTTAAGGTATGCACTTTAGAGCCCATGTTTACTAGACTTTTTTTCTTGTTTTGATCCACACTACCTGCTCTCAAAATATGGAAAACGAAGAGCTTGCACAAGAAGGGTTTTGTTTCACAGTATCGAAGATGAAGAAGTGTTCACGGCCCTTAATGTATGCATTTTAGAGTCCATGTTTACTAAACATTTTTCCTTCGAATGGTTGTTCCTGTCGTATACACACTGTACAAGTACGTCAGTAAATATTTATCATGAATCGTATAGAAATGCACTGGCTTTTAATTTAGAAAGAAGGAATAAGCTGTCTTTAAATGTGGATACAACACAATGAACCAGTTTGTGAATGAAATTATAAAACGGATCAGTGGTTTTGAAGTACGTATAATTCAGTGATTTTTAGAAAGCGTTTGACTTGCTTTCTACTAAAACTTTGCTAGAATCTCTCTAAAAGTAAGGCATTCCTCCAATGTTTGTATACTGTAAAATATATGCTAAACAGTGCTATATCTTCCATTAGACTTCAGTAGGGTATGTGGTCGACAAAATAAAACTGGCACCGAAAATGTTTCCAAGTCTGAGTTGATCAGGTACGCTGCGTTTCGATTTCGTAAAACTTTTCAGCAGAAAACATTGCACGTATAAATGACAGCCTGCAGAAGAGTCCTACAGAACAGGAAGGCAATGTAGGTGTGCAAGTCAGAGTTGTAAGCATTTTCGATGCCAGTTTTATAATTGGCAAATGGACAGTACTATCCATAAGCGTTTTTTTACAGAATGGATTGACAGGCGGGGGATCGTATTGTTACCCAATAACCAGATTGTAATAATTGTTAGAAAGCGTATTTTTTGTGCAAACATACACTTTTTACAAGGAGCAATGCCTATTTGCTTTGACAAACTGAAAGTAGGGAAAATTAGAAAGTCAGTGTTGTTTGTTGCAGAATTCTAGTGTGAGTCGTTTACAAGACATCGTATTTTGGAAAGCCTACATCAAAAGAACTGAAATATCCGACAGGTGTAGAAAACAAAGTGAAAAATCATTCATCCCGTCGTCCTGAGTGCTTTTCATTGGACTCTGAAAACTTCAATAACGTATATCCCTCCATGAGTGTTCTTCACTGCCTGACACCTAAGTGGCATGCTCTATGTAAGTCGATGGAGTCACCCTGTGTTATCCGTTTCCATTCTAGTTAGAAACCATGAGAGTTCTTGGAGTCTGTGCTGGAACAGGACGACCGCGAACACGTCTGTCAGGCATGTCCCAACATGCACGATGGGGTTTAGGTCGGGATAGACCGTCGGCTATTCCATTACTTCAATGTCCAGGCTTCGCAAGACATCCCTGCTGATGCCCTCTACATGGATCATAGCGTTAGAAGGAATTCGGGGGCTCTACCGTATGCGGCATGCACCACATGACCAACAGGATCCATACGATTTACTGCCTGGCGGTCAAGCGACCTTATGGCTGTCAGCAATGAAACCTCCCCACACCATCACAGAACCTTGGTCGAATCTGTCGATTTCACGGACAATAATTGGCAGGTACCGCTCACCACGGGTCTCTGCATACGAAATCTGCCATCACCTCGAGTCAGAGGATATCTGCCGGCTGAAGTGGCCGAGCGGTTCTAGGCGCTACAGTCTGGAGCCGCGTGATCTCAACGGTCGCAGGTTCGAATCCTGCCTCGGGCATGGATGTGTGTGATGTCCTTAGGTTAGTTAGGTTTAAGTAGTTCTAAGTTCTAGGGGACTGATGACCTCAGAAGTTAAGTCCCATAGTGCTCAGAGCCATTTGAACCATTTTTAGAGGATATCTGGATCCGTCTGTGAATAACACGTTTCGGTGTTGACGAAGTTACCACATGACATGGGAACGGAAGAACCGAAGGCAGGCTGCAAGCTGTCACGGGAGTACTCGAACAGGACGACTTTGTCATAAGGTCTTATTAAATACAATCTGATTGGACATAGCAGCTCCAGTCGCCCTTCTGAGATCATCTTGCAATGTTCTGGTGACATCCGTGTGACGACGTACCGCAGACATGGCGAGATATCGGTCCTCACAAGGGACTGGAATGCGTCGGCGATCTTGTCAGGTCACCTATTGAACTGACCTGTCACCCTGCAGCGCGTCCGCAACCTGTGGATGACACATGCACTGTCACTGGCATCTGCAGCAAAACTACCGGAAGTACATCCTTTACTGATGAAACACACTGCCCTTGCAAATTGCACTGCATTAAGATATCGCACTGCATGTGTTTGCTTCCATAAATGACAACTGTCATCTTTACACTTCACTAACAAACGCCTGACACTGTAATGCATAACACTACCTGTAGATGGTGAAAGATTTTGATTGTTGCCTAGATTGAAAACGAAAATCTCACGCCATGCAGTAAGACCACAGGTAATCCCTGAATCAAAATAGATTAACATACCGGACGTTCATACACGTATTCCTCTAATTCTTTAAACAGTATATATATATATATATATATATATATATATATATATATATATATAAGCTGCCCATCAGAGATACAAATAACTTTTATTTATTTAATACCCAATGTAGAGCACATCGCCATTGACAATCGTAAAATATACGTATTAATAAGTTGACTGAAACTGACATATAATTTGATAATTATATGAACGTTACCGGCAAATGTCTTTGACATGTGCTAAGGAAATAGAATACAAAATGTCGCTGCTAATGGGAATTTGAACCCAATACATCAGTAAATAAATGAGAGTGATCTGCATTATCAGCTTACGTAATATATATCACTGCAGTTGAGTATAACTTGCAAACACCTGGGGGGTGGGGGATGGGCGTGAGGGGGTCGCGATGGAGAGACGAAGTACGGAATTCACTTAGGGAAAATGATTACATATTTGTTAAGTCAGTTCAGGAAAGTACTAAAAGAAAAGGAACAGTATAATCAACTGTTTCTGGTCGTCACATACGTTGATTATTGTATTGGGTTATCGATCACGGCATGCTGCAAAAACTAATTGTAAAAGATACAAACTGGTCGTATTTTGCACAAGACTAATGTTAACGTTAGTGAAGCTCATTCTCATATAAAAAATAAAGAAAAAAACGATAAGGGGCTGCAAATTTTTGTTTGACGGCGGTGAAGCTATTTAAAAATTATTTGCAGTATATTTAAGACTCCGGTGTGTGTTTTCTCATTCATTTGCCGTTTATAGATTTTACATGGAATTCAACATGGAGCGAGTGATATTATAAGTTGACGTACCATTAAAGATGTTTGGAATACCCAACTATAACTGTCAACTGTGCAAGACACGAAATTACGTCTCCCTCTTACGTGCTGTAAATAGATGCAAGACTTTCTTACAGCCATGCAGAAAACTCGAATTTTCGACAGTTAGTCTGCTATGAACTTCGAGTGGTTTTCCATACTTTTCTACGGAATCTGCTTCACAAAAATAAGAGTACTAACAGAGCAGAGTTTACTCGATTTACTGAGAGATGTAACACGACTATCGTCTGTCAGGCGACTAAAGTTTATGCCGACAAGAACAGATACCCTGCCACAGTGTTGCTCTAATGCGTTAGTTGCTGTTCCTAATACACTTAACAAGCACGTTTGAGGTCTACAGACTATCACGTATTTTGATTGCTGCAGCAAGAACCGTGCTAGGTACTTCAAATGTTCCCTTTCCTTTCTGCTGATCAAATTTATTGCCTATAAGATGGTGTTAATCCGATTACGGTCCAAAAACCATACGAGCAAAGGCAATTATGAGAATTTGAAAGTCTGAAAAAGGTTAAATTTTGTACAGAAAAGGTAAATAAAATATGTATAACTGCAGTATTTCTCTGCGTATAGCAATGTCTGTCATTACTACTACTGAAAGACTAACTTTTCATGTAAAGGGATCCCTCTAAGCAAAAGTCCAATGCTGGTGAAAATAAGTTATTAGTGGTGAAGGCGTTAACTGAAATCTTACTGCACCTGTGTTAAAGTAATTCATTCTAATTTGAATTATGTGCGCTATCAGAGTTATACACCAGTCTTGCAAGAAAAGAAAACATACAGCATCGCACAAAAAAGTAATTTATATCTTACTTGATTATGCTATACAAAAACTGAAATGCTTACCAGAATCTCACGTTTACATATTATTACAGACTTACGGATGTTAACGAAATTTGTCCATGGAAAATGTGCAAAAAATAAGGCTAAATTGTTGTACATAAGATGAAAAAAAAATCATGTTCATTTGCGAAATGCAGCACAAAAAATTCATGAAAAAATGTTATACATTTGATGCTAAATATTATATCTTTTCTAAGTGTACACGAGCGATATAGTTTAAAGAAACTCACAGATTGCATTTTAGCAAGTACAAGAAAGACAGCATTTTTAAACATGATGATAAATATTGCCGTATGAAATTTTTACCAATAAAAATGCTGTACATGCAAATATGAGTGAATCATGCTCGAACGTATAAATGAATTACGCTAACATGTGTAATATCCCTAATTTACTCATTTCGAGAAATTCATCAATAAGTTAATTGGTACCGAGTTCTGTATGCAGCGTCTCAAGCTACTGTGCTGTGCGTCTATATCTTCTGTAACTTAATGAAGAATTTAGTTAATGATTTATCTTTATATATTTACTTTTGTACTAAAATTTCGTTTTTGTCCGTGCGCTGAATATTGGATGCTACTTCTACTCGTGAGTACTTTTACTATTTTTGATCTATTAGCACAAATATAATACCTGTTTGTGATGTGATCATAATTCCGAGGCTTACCCAAGAGACAGATTAAAACCTCGTTGCTAAGCGTTCTGACTTTTAGTTCTGTATTAACTAAAAATAAACCCTGTCTTTGATAACTGTCATCATCTTGTTCTCAGACTTTCGAGAACTTTAAGACTCGCTTAAGAAGTGGACCACGTAATATCAGTCATATCGATTAAAGAGAAACAGTAAAGGGGCAACGTTCATATGACATAAAACTACGCGGATCTCGTAATGAGAGGCAAGCATTTTTCAGAACATTACTATTTTTGAGGTAAACTGTAAATCAAACCTCACAATCAGTTCACGCTGTTCTTTGACAAGATTTCGATGCTGTCAACTCGTTGTTATTACTCTCAAGGTTGCGGTTTAAAGTTAGTTATGTTTTTTAAAAATTTCATTTATAGCGTCCGGACGTCATCAGTTTTCCGTAAATAAATAAAGAGTTTTGATACTACAACGTCTTATGTCACAAGACTAGAAAAAAAATACTGATTTCCGTCTACAACTAAAATAAAGAAAAAACTCCGTGTAGCTCATCGCTAAACAAAACCACTCGAGAGCTGTGATGATTACATTTGGCTTAATTTTGAGAAACAGTGTATAGCCAAAATTTAATACTCTACGTAAACCCACACCTACTCACCCTTGCGCGGACACACACACACACACACACACACACACACACACACACACACACACTATGTTTACCTTAAATCTAGAGTAAGACCTTAAACATTACATTATTTTCTCCATGCTTACAAGCACTATATAACAAATTTCTAACAATGCTGATTAGCACATTTTAGAATCGTAATGGTTTCCTATCGCCAATCTGCTGTACAAGCATTCAACACACTAACATCACGTAATGGTCGAAAATATGCCTACAAATTTCCTAGGGAATATGAACCCACCAGTTACTCATAATTGAGTGAAAAGTATAATGTTATATCCAATTTTTCGTAAATGCGTAGAGAGTGTGATGCTATAACGTCTTTTGCCACAGGAATAAAAAACATAATGTTGAGCATCTGCCTACAATTAAAATAATAGCAATAGAAACTGTGTGCACCTCGTCATCGCGGCAAAAATACGCATGAGCTGTGAAGGTGTTGAGTTTATTATGCATGCATTACGTTCTAGTTTGACGTAATTTGAGAAAGAAAATTCTCTTAAGCTTCTCTATTGGGAGGCGGAGGAGTCACTCGTGGCAGTAATTCATGAAAATGGCGAAGCAGAAATAAGAATGGTGAGAGGTGGCTTCCTCCTGGTGCGCGGCACCGCAGATGCGTTCATCACAAAAGACTGACTCAAATGTTTCATTAAGTATGCATGAGGCTAAGTCTGCGGCGTCCGCCGCTAGGTGGCGAATAATCGCTGTGACCGCGAGCCCGCGAGCTAGCTCGCTCAGCTGATATAGTGCTCCGAGATAGACGCGCTAGCCCTAATGCCAGTGACCTTTCTTGCGGGCAATGTTCCCAGCAGCCGGGACAATTCACCTTGTCTCTCAAGGGCACACAAACGCACTGTGCGCCTCCGAACACGTGAAAGACTAGACTTCCAAATGTAGTTACCAACAAGTGGCGTTACCTGACGCGTACAGGAGCAGTGCTCTCGATTCAGTATAGAAATTCTTTCGAGTTACACCGCAAAACATGATATAACTATCGAGAAAGGAAGCTAATTGGTCCAAGTACCAAGAACATTTCAGGAATGCAAAAAAAAAAGACAGTGTGTAACGCGAAGAATATAAAGAAACGCGTTACTTATTCTTCTGTTAACTGTTGAGGATGATGAACATTTTCAGGCACAGCAACAGATTTCCATGAAACACATTGTTTTACGGTTTTGAAAATTCTGAAAAGATGTATGTCCTTCTCGAGTTGTCTAATGTGATCGAAGTCCAATCATTAGTAAGTTGTTAGGCACAGGCGACGCTGTTACAAACTTCCTTGTTTTCGTCACTCAAATTTCAAGCGCAGGACGCATGTTCTTTTCCTTTGCTTCACTTTAGGGAACTGTGGGAAGCAAGCACGAAAGTTCTGCTGGTGTCGTGTGATAGATAATGATTCTTCCTTTCAGAATAAACTGCTGCTCCCACTAAAAAGGGTACAGCTTCCTTGTAATAATTGGCTTCTGCAACTAGGTTTGTGATCTGCAGCCATGACTGCTGACTAATCTTGTTACATCCTCGTATTTCCTTGGGGCACTGTAAAAATCGAAGGAACTTTGCCCTGCCATAAGTAAAACGTTACAGCTTCGAACTGACCCGATAGTAGTAAGACACTGTTAAGATCTTCCAGATGTTCAAGATTAGAATTTCGCGCGTACTCGATCACAGAAAAATCCGATCAGTGGCAGAGAAATTTTGTTCACACATAAGAAATTTGTGTTCTAAGGCATCAAAGGTATCATTAGTGACAAGATAAACATATGAAATGAAGTCATCCTGTTTTCAGCTGACCTTCAATGTTGTCACTCCATACACAGATTTTACGTTTGTGAGGGTAGTCAATTATTATGAACTCCAAACACACAGGAAGCCATCGAGTTTTGCCGATTTCTTGCTATTGGTTTTATGATTCGTATAGAACTTTCCACCAACTTTACTCCTTTCCCCGATACATTTCCATTTATCCTTCTCATTATTTGATGAAATCAGACTTTACACATCAATTTCACAAATCACAGAAACCTAAGTGGGATAATAAGCTGAAAGGGCAGCGAACTGCGTTACAGTGAGACACAGGTTCCGCACTCTACCTGATGGTAATTTTGGGGCATTTGCATCTGTTTTGCGCGCAGTTACCAGTGGATATGGCCGCGATACCATCTGCTGCAGGCGCAAAAGGCTACAAGGGACACGACTTCCCGTTTGAACCTTATAATTCTGCATTTCAGTCAGTAGATATGTTATTAAAGAAGAAACAATTCTATTTGCCCAATTTTGGCACTTCGATATTGACTTTCCAGTTTACAGTTAACAAAATAGTGAGATGCTTATCCTTGAATCCACAACGAATCTTTCACTCGCCACTTGAAACATTCCGGCAGTATATGTGCCGGACAGCGGATTCTAAATCGGAACCTTGGAAGTTTTGAAAGTAGAAGAAATGTACAACTGGACTTCAAAAGTAAGTTACACATTATTACGGCGGAACTAGTAACTTTTACTGAATGCTACACTACGTTTCAGTGAGACACAGATACATGGCGCTATTATTTAACATAGTCTCTGTGAACAACTGTCGGGACGTTCTAGCAATCGTTCAGATCATCGATGATAGTCCGCTCCTTTGTCACTCAGCCTTTCGAGAACCCCTTGTGCGAACATCCTCAACGTTGGAAAACCTCTCCCCCCCCCCTCCCCCCCTCCAAATGGTCTTTTAGTTTGCTGCGAAGATGGAAAACACATGGCGCAAGACCTTCCTTCAAACCCCGTTCGACATCGCCCACTTCTGTGATGTCCTGGTCATATTCTCAGCACATTTCACTACGGCTGGACGTGATATTGCATCTTATGAATCTGTGTGCGGTTTAGACGTTTTGCCTACAAACACTGTACTGTCTCGCGTTCTTCAGCTTTGGAATACGTTTTCTCATGCCACGTCATGTCACTCTTACACTGTGATGCGTCTATTAGTAGCACTGCATCAGATACACGTCTACAGGAAACCTGGAACACGTACTCTCTTCAGACAATGCGCCACTCTAGTTGTGAAATGGTTTTAGTGTGAGACGACATTTTTAATTACTTTTTTGAAGTCGCTAGTTAATACCAGAAATGAAGCTGTATAGACGGGTCATGAGTCGGGCGTGGATTACTCACCCGGTAAGAACACTTTACACGGAAGGCAAGATTCCGGTTTTGATCAACCAGGAAATTTCTAAACAGTGCACACTCCACTGCAGAGTAAGAGTCATTTTAGAAAGAAACCGTTTCTGCGCGATATCCTTTTCACAATGTGCTAGACCCGCGATGTATACAGAAGAAGTTTGGGAAGTAGGGGAGAGATACTTGAAGAATTGAATCTGTGGTGGTGTCGCGCCTTTTGTTGTGGTTAGACAGCTCGGCTGGTAAGGGCAATGACTGCGAAAGGCAAAAGTCCAGATTCGAATTCCAGTGCGATACACAGTTTTAATCCACCAGGACGTTTCACGCTTATTTTTGCCTAACGTCCCTCCGTGGACAGTCCACCCAGCTGAACAAGCGAATACGAAGACGGTTCCAGGCGCTGAAGGCGTTCCGGTTCCGTTTCACAGAGGGTACTCTGTGGCATAGCCACTTTCTTAACTAGCAAATAACGTAACCATTCCGTACTACGAACTGTTTTAAGCGACTGTGAAGAAAGTGCAGGTTACTCCCGTATATCCAAAACTGTAGACCATTATCAATAACATCAATCTTCTGCAGGATCCTTGAACGTAATCCCAACTTGAATATATTGAGTTTTCGGAAGAGAGAATAGCTTTTGTTCATACATCAGTATGGATGTAGAAGGCATCGCTCTTACAGTCCGCATTTTTATCAGAAGTTAACTTGCGAATCAGACCAATATGCCGATACTATATTCCTAGATTACCTGAAAGCATTCAGTATTGTTCCGCACTACACACTGTTAACATAGGTCCGAGGGTATGAAACTGATTATCAGATACGAGGCTGACCCGAACCATTCTTCAGTAACACAACCCAGTACGTTGTTCCGGAAGGTGTTTTCATCAGAGACAAAGGCATCGTCAGGACTTCCCCAGGGAATTATGATAGGACTGCTCTTGTTCTCCATGTGTCGCATAGGATGGGCAGCAATCATACATTGTTCGTTGACGACGCTGTTGTGTACAGAAAAGTGTCATTCTTGAGAGGCCACAGGGGGATTCAAGACGATCTGTGCACAATTTCTAGTTGGTGCCACGAATGGCAGCAAGTTTAAATGCAGATAAGTGTAATTTAATTCGTGGGAGAGGAAAGACATTCCTGGAAATTTCTAACACATTATTAACGACAGTTGTTGGGAAGGAGTGAGTCTGACTACAATTTACTGAGAGAGTTTTGAAGAAATGTAGCGCACTGGATGCGTAAAGAGTGCTCATGTAGACTGTTCTTGAGAACTGATAGAGTGTTTGGGACCCCCACCAGGTCGGATAAAAGGAAGACGTCGAAGAAATTCAATAGCGTGCTGTTATTTAGGTTACTGTTCGGTCCGCTGAGTACGAGACCGATACGGAAATGCTAAGTGAGCGGATGTGGGAGTCTCAGGAGGCAAAAAGATGATCTTTTCGCAAAACGCTATTCAGGAAGTTTACAAAAAACTGCAGAGCAGTTCCAGCGACTCCAATGTTCACCTCGCGTAAGGTCGTAAGGACAAAACAAGGTAGACTTGTGGTAATAATGATTCCAATGGGTCTGAGCACTATGGGACTTAACATCTGAGGTCATCAGTCCCCTAGAACTTAGAACTACTTAAACCTAACCAACCTAAGGACATCACACACATCCATGCCCGGGGCAGGATTCGAACCTGCAACCATAGCAGTCACGCGGTTACGGACTGAAGCGCCTAGAACCGCTCACGTTTGGCAATACAAAGGCACAGAGGCAATACTTTTTCCTATACATGAAATGAATTCGCAGTTGCGAATATGGAAAACAATCAGCTGCATAATAGAATGCGAGGGTGAAAATTTGTGCCAAAACGGGACATCAAACGAATTTCCCGTTTATCACAAGCGGCCGCTCTACCATTTGGCTATCCGAGCGCACATCACTTCCAGACACAAACTTCCATATGTTGTCAATCATTTGCCTACAGCCTGCACTCGTTCATCCATTATGTATATTCCCTTACAGGGAGACACTGAAAGTCGCTTGCCCGGTATCGGCGGTTAAATACATTATTGCAGTGCCTATGTTGTTCAGAAGTACGATCCAGTATTCCTTTCGCTCCATTTGCGAGTAGAACAGCAAATGATTGAACAGTAGTGGTACTAGGTACTCTCCACTAAGCACTGTATAGTGGTCTACGGAGCACATATGCAGACACACTGATGAGCTGAAACGTTTATAACCACCTGATTAACGGCGTGTCGGTCCACCGTTGGTGCGCAAATAGCAGCGTGTTGTCGATTAGACAAATGCTAGGTTGGTTTCTGCAGGTATGTGGCTCCAGTTGTCTACTCACAGGTAATGCTGCGGAGTAGGTGTCCTGTAGCGTATCGGACGTCTTCCATGGGTTTCAAATCGGACAGACTTGGTAGCCAAGACATCAGCGTGAATTCCCTATAAAGTTCCTCATACCACTATAGGACGTTTGCCGGCCGGAGTGACCGTGCGGTTCTAGGCGCTACAGTCTGGAAGCGAGCGACCGCAACGGTCGCAGGTTCAAATCCTGCTTCGGGCATGGATGTGTGTAATGTCCTTAGGTTAGTTAGGTTTAATCAGTTCTAAGTTCTAGGCGACTGATGACCTCAGAAGTTAAGTCGAATAGTGTTCAGAGCCATTTTATAGGACGTTTCTGGCCTTGTGACTCGGACGTTTATCCTGTTGGAAGATGTCATCACCGTCGGGGTAGGTATTTAGCATGGAGGCTTACAGGAGGTCGGCAGTAATGTTCGCGTAGTCCTCAGTTGATATGGTGCTTCCGATTACCACCACCTGTGCTATGCGAGTCCCTGCGAAAATCCCGCATAACGTAATACATGAGTCCGTAGCGCCGTGCGTGTCTAGATGGCGATCTATCCTGACACGATCATCGGGTGTAACTAGAACCGTGATTCATCCTACCGGACGAAAAGTCTGTATAGATTATACCATGCCCACTGCACTTGTATCTGACGGTGTCATCGTGTCACCATGAGAGCATATATTTCTCATTAGCTGCAGAGCCCCATGTTCAACAATCTGCGCTGAAGAATATACTTCTAAACATTTTTATCTGCATTAGCACTGGACTGTATCGTTACATCTATCACAGATTTACTTCACAGAGCGGGCAAGACTCCGACGTCCTCATTCAGTGATGAGGCGTGAGTGCCCAACACGTTGTCGGCTACTCGTAGTTCCAGCTTACTTCAACCACTTTCCACAGAAGCTCACGACAACAGCACGCGAAAAGCAGACCAGCCGTCCTTTCCGAGATGCTCGTTCCCAGGCGATGTCCTCACCACTTCTAGTGGCCGCAAATCTAACAGGCAGCACACAGTTTCGCGTTGGGAAATGGTCAAAAATTTTTGACTCAGCTGTGTATTTAGGTATGGATGGACTGTATTTATCTTAGTCTAGCAGAAAAGTTTTCATCCACCGTCGGTTTTCAAGCTGTTTCTTTGCGCGAGTATGCATTCTGCTGTCCGCCACAACTTTGAGATAACATCGTTTGGTAGTGTTCTGTGGTCTTCAGAATTTTAAATTTGTATGTATCGCGTATCTGACTCAAAAAAGAGATGGCAGGAGCCTAATACCACGCGCTGGAGGGAGATGGAAATGTGCTCACACAGCACGTGTTAATCTGAGGGACAGAACCGATCTCCTCGATATCGTTTCTCATTTCAGCTTAAATCTCCGAGCAAGTGATCGTAGCTGAAACGGCTTGTTTGGACTTGTTTCACACAGGCATCTGACACAAAAATGAATTAATTAACACTATGCAACCAGATGTAGTGATGTTACTGTATCAGTTTGTTGCGAGAATTTAACATTGTGTTCACATCTGACTGTTCTGCTTTCGGCTGTCATTGCTTCAACCAAACGCTCCAACAATTCCTTATTACTAGATGATGTGACTGAAGCAGAACAATGCGCAACCTTTAAATATTTTCATCCAAACTGCCGTCAACTCTCTTTGCTACTGGACGTGCAGAGTATGTCAGAACTGCACTTACAAATTTTAGGGGAGGACTCTTCAGAAAAAATGATATGTAATAATGCTGCTTGTCTGAGTTCTGAATGAAAATTTACGTTTACGGGTTTTGGAGGTAAAATAAATATAGTTAATTCTTCGTTTTGTTACATATTCGAGTGAAACTGTTTATACGCCTCAGTGCACTCCTCCATGGCAGTCTGTTACTGTGGAGACATATTAACATTTGACATTTCTGTACATTTGAGGTTGTTAGTCCGTCTTGGAGTTCCACTCGTGCGGGTGGAATGTGCCACCAGATAAATTTAATTATGGCAGGGTATTTTATCGTTAGCAGAGAAATATAAACGGTAATTTCCTCGAAGCTGGATTTCATTTCCAGATAAAAAACAGCTGAGTCGTCCACTGCTTGCTGTTGTTTGTGGTCCCTTTACTGCGACAGGAACTGTACCACCATAGCCGGTGGATCGAGGTAGACCCAAGATTCAGTCACAGGTTGAACCCGAAGGAACGTATTTTGCGCACTATCGATGAAAATGCAGGTGTAAGATAGCGATACGTCGCCGTAACATGTGACATATTGATATGAAGACTGAAAATGGTTCGTAATTACTGCCATTTACAACGTGAAAATTGATGCTGTGATATTTACAAATGGTATCGTTAATTCCAACATAACAGAAAATATTGAGCAGATGTTCGTAGATGACGCTGAAGTTAGCAGAGCATAAGCTGAAAACTCAAAATAGTTTTCTTTTTGTGTCAGCTATAGGAAAGAAAATAACAGAATATATAGGAAATATTTTCTGAATACAAGGGTGTAAATTTCGAGTTAAATGTCTTATTTTCTGAATAGAGCGTGATATATAAATGCAACCATCGATTCTGCAACTTTCTGTAAACTCCTGTATTTGCTGGCTTGGAAATCTCATCGTAAAAGTCTTGAATTGCATGTAAAACCACGTCGAAAAACATTAATACTCAACGTTAATAGCTACTGCGCTCAGGAGCGTAAATCCCTATAAGTCTCGGCCACAAATTGGGACGGACATGCAACTGACACTTTATCTGTTTTTTCTCAACAGATTGTGTACAGCATCAGCCAGCTACATATGGGTTTTAGGTTACTCTGTTCAAAAAGCATCGTTACCCGTTTCGAATTGATGCAATTCATCGTCAGACAGCTTCCATGCTTTCGTCAAAACATATGTTACTTTGGTTTACTGATGAGTTGCCCTAGCATAAAAAGCAAGTCACATTTAGAAAAATGTATTAAAGATGATTGCCCTACAGACTTGGAACATGTGCTATTACGTTTTTCCTCTGCGAATCGTATTAATATTGCTGTACTTCCTAACTCTCTGTATTTGTTTTCATACGTTGTAAGTGAGTCAAAACACTTGGCCTACATGGGTAATTTCTTTTGTGACCCAGTGAAAGTGTTTAGTAACGAAAACCAACGTGTGTGAGTGTGAAAATATAAGCAATCATATGGATAGTTTTCGTAGAAAAGGAACTGAAAAAACCCATGTTCTAGACGGACATTTCACTTAAGCTGCATTCTAACACAAGCACGTAGCGCAGGCACCTTTAATAGACGTTTGTAACTGTAAATTCTGTTTAATTTACGGCAACCACTAGGGCACCAGTAAATCAACGTAATACATGTTTTGACGAAAGCATGAAAGCCGTCTGATTATGAACAGTATCAATTCTCAAACGGTACTTAATGAGTAAACTATCTTAAAACCAATTAGTGGCTGACCACCGTCAATAATCCACAAGTTACTATTGCTCGGAAGAAACGAACTTCGGATGTTTTCTGTCCAACAAGGAGCCAGTAACTGATAAGCAACGGAATAGTTTACCTGCCGTCATACGTCGAAACTACTTCTGAAAGCTGCCCAATAAATGCCTAGAGGCATTATTGTTTTCCTAAAGGAGATTTCTTGGCACGAGGAAAAGCAACAAATCTGAAAAGCAAATATATAAGAATAGTTCTTCATTAGGTTACGTTAACTCATTTTCCTTGCTTTCCAACGTATCCACTAATTCGTGCTGTACATAACCAGATAGCACAGTGCATCTCGCCTTTTAGAAGTGAGTGGTTAAAATTCTTGCTCCGCCAACCTTTAGGTTTTGCGTGGTTTCAGTAAATCGTTTAACGCAAGTACAGGAATCTTTTATTTGCAAAAGACACCACCGCCATCCTGTATGAAAAGAACACGTCGTTTATGGCATGTTAAACAATTTTCTTTCCTTCCTTTTTAGTCTAATTGGACGTTATCATCTTATTTGATATTCAGAGCAGATTCTAATCTGAAATTAGTTGATGTAAATGTTTATATTCCTTATTAAGAAACTGGTTTATGTGTACAAATTTATTTACCGCAAAATATGACGATCTCGATTTTAACTGGACTCAAATATATAGTTTTGTGATGTTTCATGCTTTAATAGTTTTTATTATGATCTGATGTTTTCGTACATATACATTAGTATTTATATGCATTTTAATATTCTTTTTACGGTATGGGCCTTATTGACCATACGCTTGCACCACAAATCTCATGCATTTCCTTCTTTATAATGAATTGGTTTTCCATTCGGTGGTAGTATCCCTCCTTGTTTCAAAACCGCCGAGGTATTCCCACGTACTTCTGAGTCTTCCTCTTCCTAGAGAAGGCTGTATTAGGTGGTTTATCCTCCGACATTCTTGCTATATGACCAACTGAGTTCAGGCTTCTCCTCTTCAGAACTGCGGCGTCGGTTCTATGTTTGTACAAGTCCCGATGTTCTTAAATTTTTCTCTACTCTCCAGTCTGTGTTAACATAATCCATTGTGTGTCCAAAACTTACTCTTACTATTTACCTTTCGAATGTTAAGACTATTTTTTCATCTTTTATCCTAAACGTTAATGCTTCTCACATATATAATAATGCCAGCAGATTTGCATGCGAATTCTGAAGCTGGTGATCAGCGTTCTTTTCTTAGGATTTTAATGTAATTGTAAAGTTTTCTATTATCAGCTGCTACATGCGCATATATTTCTATATCTATTCTACTGTCCTTTCCAAAGAGACACTCTGAGTACTTGAAGCGATCAGCTCTATTTAAGAATCAGTCTACACCCAAGGATGCAACAGTATCGTTTGAGTTATTTTATCACCAAGTATTCTGTATTTTCCTCATTAACAAGTAGTCGTATTTTCTGAGCAATATTATAGCAGTTTGGAAATAAGTAGGAGTATGAGCACATGTTTTGTTAATTTCTCAAGTAGAATTAATAGATTATATTTAATGGAAACATAAAAGTTTTAACTATCACCAGGAAAAATAAAGTTACGTGCCATTTTTTTGTTTCTTTACCTGTTCGTGTCTGCATCCTTGTGCACATTGAAATACCCGCGGCACAGAACGGTATTACGCCGCTAGAGAAACCAAAAAAAATGGTAAAACCGACTAAGAAACTAAGGTATCGAAAGCAGTTTTGGCAACACTGAAAATTTTCCATGTGTGTCAGGTCAATACTGATTACTCTTTAGTCGTCAGGACCGGGCTCAAACAGAGGCAACACTTATGCCGCTGCCGGAAACAAATTGGCCGCCCGATACTCCATGTTTTCAAAGAGCACCACCATATTATTTATGCTCCTATAGCGGTGTGTTACGGTACTGTGGCGTGAAGGTTTCAATGTACCAGAACTGCACATATTTAGCAGCAGTTAAATAAAAGTTTCTTATATAGCTTTATTTCTTTGAAGTTATTATTAAAACATTACGATTACCCCTGGTATTACATATACATAATTATAACGTCCACTATATAAAATTTTACTTAATTCAACTTCGTCTTCCTTTTTAATTCTGTTTCAGCCACTTGCTTTTCTTTTACAGTTGCCAAAGTACTGTAGCGTATCTTGAAATTATTTCTGACGGGTGATGCGAAGCTCCACTTCTCACGTAACAAACCCACCCCAAATCTTCAGATTTACTTTGAAGCAATTAAAATGTTTGCGATGTCATACGAGTCACAGAGACTAGTGGATGTCTACCGTTGAAGCTTGGAACTATTGGAAAACCGATCTGCCCGACGTAACCAATGACGCCATTAAAACAATTTATCGATTAGTTGGGCTTCTCTGTGGCACACAGAAATATGGCACGCAGTATCAAATATTGACTCGTGGTATCTCTCGTGGCCATGTTTTGTTATCCCAGAGGGAAGAATAGTGGTTTCCTACGGTCGCGTGTGCCGCCGACACCGCGTCTCCTGTGCTGCATAAACGACGCAGGCAAAAGACTGTCGGGAACGTGACGACCGTCTTCGTCGACGAAAATCGACGAGTTCGGCTTAGGGCGTTCGTACCTTCGCCTTTGCGCAATTTTAGTCACGAGCAAAAGTCAACGTGCGACCAAGAACGGCGAGAATTTTGAATAGTGGAATAACTTCTCAACCGAAAACAATACGAATAAATTTACCTTTGTGAAGATAGTAATCGAGGTGCGGATTCAGCGCAGCGCTTATGCAGAAAATCAGATCTGCAATACTGGTCGGTTATGTAACTGGATTCAAATAATGTCTGTCCGCATGACACGTGCACTTCGAATACGAAAATGCAGCAGTCTTGCGACAGACTTTGCAACGCCACACAGCATCTCAGAACTCAATTGGATCATTCCAGACTGAGCGTATGTGTAATACCTCTTAGTTTAAAAGTCTGGCCTGATATGTTTGTCTTTTCAATCCAAAAAATTTAACGAACATATATTTTCACAGGAAACTGAAACTGAAAGACACGGTTTCAGTAAGAACAACGTATCATTACTTGCTTACAACGAAAAGTGAACATGCTATGACGATAACTACTGAGCTAGAAGATACTGTTCCTGTATTTGAGCACCCTATCCAGTACACGAAAACATTGATGTCTACCGATAAATAAACACTTTGTTAGGTGCTGAAAACCGTTTCCCAAGGCGTAATGACAAGTGCAAAATTGCACTGTGTTTGATGATAACTGCACAGCTCACTGTTTTAAAGCACCTCCGAAAGTTTATTATCAGATTGAAGAATTTTACATCAGAACCCAGTCGTTAATTGGTATCCCGTGCTTAGACACACTGAATGCGTCTTTTGTGGTAACCACATTGGCTACTTTTTGTCAAACCGACACAGAGAAATAAAGGTGAAACTTGAGAATAAAATCCGTATACCGTATTTTCATAGTATTTTATCATCCCATGGACATTTACAAGTCACGGCTTCATCATCAGGGATGGGCTTTCTAAGTAAGAACATTCGATACGATGTCAGACCTTATCTGCTAATTTTTCTGATGTCTTTTGTGTACGAAAATCAACGAAATGTGCAGTACGCACTTGCGATGTGTTAAGATCGCAAATAAAGTCGTTACCAGTGCATCCAATGTGAAATCCAAAGTCAGACGATAGCATTCATATGGATTAAATCTCACTGCATGATCATTTATAATGAAGAAACTGACATTCTTGCTAATGAAGCAAAAAAAAAAAAAATTCGGAACTTTAATCGACCTGAAACTTTCGCCTTCTGAAATGTATCGTTTGGCCAAACAGAATGTCTTTCAACAGTGGCAGAAGGAATGGAACGTATCACAATTTTTCAGGAGGACACATTATGTCTGCGTTCGGCCTGTTGCTCTACGTAGACCCTGGTTCTGCGGAGTTTGCCTACTCAGATGGCTGATGTCCAATGTCTACCGAGTGCGATTCAACAACTGAAGTTTTCCTATGCACTTTCACCGCATTGGAGTTGCTGCATCTTCGTTCTGTGACTGCACTAACTCCACAGAGGGTGACATTAATCACATTCCCTTTGTACGTTCAAACTGGGAGAGGCACGTACAATCGTTTTTGAAATAGTTACATGTCTGAAAATAGTGTTTGCTGCCTGTACCGCATTTTTACTTTCTTTGAGTAATCCCGCATATGATAAAGTGGCCAAGCTATCTTTGCAGTAGTAATGTAGCACTGGTAACTATGTTAACAGTCGTTTCATGTTAATACGTATTTCAAATGTATAAGGCCCTTCTTGAAACTGGTGTCCCTATGATCTCATATTGTGTCATTAATTTATGTTTTGTGCTGTATGTTTTTAGCTGGATAAATGGCCATTAGATGCCGAAAGCCAAATAAATAACAACAAAAAGCAAGTTCTTATATAAAACCTAAAGACTTGACATGAAGCTGAAAGTCAGAAACATACACAGGGTAATAATAACACCATGAAAAAATAGTAGACGAATTTTACTTATAGATTTTACTTTTAATGATGCCTTCATACGTAGTTTCTAGAGCCATATTTTAGAAAATTTTCAGGTGCTGCCTCAAAGCTGGTACCATTTTCGTGCAAATGCTAGGAATCTTGAATTTGTTATTTTGACATTGTTGCGTTTTAACTCCGTAAGTTGGTGAAGTCGCTTCACTTTCTTGTTTCTTACACTCCTGAAGTAACTTAAGCGCGAAGTGTACAAAAAGTGGAATATTAGCGATTAATGCCCCGTTCACTGGGAAGTCATTAGCGAAGGAACACAAGTTGACAATAGACAAGGTCAAGGATGGGAACTGGTTGGGTTCTTTCGAAAGGAACCATCCCGGTATTTGCTTTTAGTGATTTAAGGAATCCTTGGAAAACCCATAACAGGAGGTCCTAATGAAGATTCGAAACTCACTCCTCCTGAAAGTGAGACAAGTATTATTTTATTACTTTTTCCTTTTTTTCAAAATATTTTCTGGTACTCTACTACTGAGCCACATTTTTTAAATTTTAATGATATTTCCTGGAACAGCAAACGAAAACGTGAAACTCTGGAAAGTTAAATAAAAATTAAAATCTCTGAACAAAGAGTCAAAATTTTTACTTGTGAGGTAAAAAGTCATCTTAAGAACAAAACTGCCATACTGCGTTGCTTTAAGCCTCTTTGAAATAGTTGATCCGGATGTCCAGGAAAGGAGATAGGCGCTGATTAATGAAAGATGAAAATAAGTTCGTGAACGACATGATGTTGTGTCTTCCGCAATGTAAAGCAGTTTACACCACTGGAATCGACAAAGACTGCTTAGCTATGTGAGCCATTCCAACGTTGCAGTTGAAAATGAAGAAAATTTAAATTAAATACACGTATAATTTTACAGGCCAAAAGATGCTCTGTGTGCAGGGCCTAATCATAAGAGCTAGAGGTGTTATTACGAAAATAAGAGGATGCATAATTATAAGAAGATGATAGTTAACAACTGACACACAGTACTTTAGTCTGTTGTCGTCGTAACAGTAAATTTCTATTTAAAACGACAGAAATTCATCGCTTGTTGTTGTACCGGACTAGATTGTGTAGAACAAATTCTATTTTGAGAAAACGTAGTGTTACCAAACGAGACGATAAACGAATGGAGATTCATCTATAGTTCGGAAGCTGTCAATAATTATTAGAGTAACCTTGCACAATGAGTTTTCCAGAGTGTTTGTGTACTATAGTAAGGTTCTGAAGAAAATTTGGCTCTTATTACTGCTATTTTAACAACTTCACACCATTAAACAATTTTCTATTCTAGAATAGTCTACTGACAATAAGTATTTCCACGTAGTGTGTAGAGCTTCTGGAAAATAAAGTAGTGCCATTAATAATGACAAAAATGCGTCAATTGAATATGGAATGCAGCATTAAACTCTCTTAACGGACTGAGGGTCGAGGTAACGCTGGAAGATAACAAGTTGGACAATAAACTGAAAGACACCAAATTATTTAGTTAAACGTCAATGCGGTAAAACTGCACACGGGATGACAACAAATTAGTCCATAATGTCAATAAGGGTTTATAATTCTAGTACTTTCCTTTAAATTACATCGCGTTGATGGCTGTAGGTTTTCTTATACAACACTGACACCACAGATTCTGAACAATGTATTCGATCCCTGAAAACTCTGCCGTTTTCTCTCTAGTGCCATAGGCAAAAGACAGGCAAGACGATTAGGGTCTTACGTACCCTGAGCGAGTAATTCGTTGCCGACGGAACACAAACTCCAACAGGATGAGGATGGGCGAGAAAATCGGCCATGAGCTCGTCAAAGAAATCATCACACCATTCGCTTTATCCGCTTAGTGAAAGTGAGGAGGACCTAATTAAGGATGGTCGCACTGGGATTTGAAATTCGCTGTTTCCTAATACAAGTTTCTTGTCCTAAATTCTGTCACCGAGCGAACTTTCTCAGTTGTTAGCGCAGTGAACTCGTATTCCTGAGGATGCTTGTTAAAATTCCCGTCCTGCTATCCACATGTAGGTTTCCGTGTTTTCCTTAAATGGATTGAGGTAAATGCTGGTCATTTCCTTCATCTTCCTTTCCTGCGTCCGAAATTGTATTACGTCTTTACGAAGTGCTATATAGTCGCGAATAAAAACTGTTATCCAGGAAGTACACAGTTAGTATCTTTAATACCAGTCTCTGATCATCGACTGCAATAAAAAAAAAACAAATCTGTATTATGTCTCTAATGACCTCGTTGTCAACGAAACGTAAAACCCATATTTTCCCATACTTTCTTAACTTATGCCATACTTCATTCAGTAAGTCGGTAGATGAAACATTGCGAGCTCGAGAACACATATTTCGAACGCTGTTTAAGGTGTTAAGTGACTTTCTGTTTCTAGATATTCCTCTCTGTAAACTGCTGATACTCAGATGGGTTTTAATAGAAATTACAATTTAGTTTTACGATACTATGTACAATCGGAGAAAATTACCACTTCTTGCAACGTAAATGTATCGTATGGAAATTATAATTCTGTTAGAATTGAAGTTTCACGATAAAATTGTAGAAAAATGAAACTTCAGTTACTAAAAGGTCTCAGTATTTACTTCAACAACCACTGTTTTAACCATATAGTAGCAGTAGTATAATTTTTTTACTCAAAAGCACATTTAACTGATGTACCCGTATTACGCCTGCCGCAACATGGCTGTTTTTAACACATACGTTTCCTGATAGACTATAAGTATAAACTCCGGTATTTTCGAACTATTGCAGGTGAATCATTTGGGAGTTCTATGAAGAAAAGTTTTTATTAGTATCTGAATGTACGGGAAATCGAAGTAAACGTAGTCACTGAAATCTGTGCAACGATGAAACAAAAATATCACATTAAGAAAAGATTTCACTCATTATATAAAGTGATCAGTCAAAATATAAGATACTGAACGCCTTCCTATTATGAGTAATTACGAACTTCCTCATTTATGGCGTGATTAAATAATGCAGTGCGACTGAGTTTTCCACAGAGATGAAAAGTATCCAATTGGAGAATACAAAGAACTGTTGTATAATAATAAAAACACCAGTGGATCCCTAACAAAAGCAGTCTGAATGGTAGATGGGAATTCAGGAAGGAATTTCACAACAAATGAATTCTCACAACAGATATTTCTACAAGTCTGTGTGTAATATATTCCTTGTTTTCAAAAGTGGTGTATAGATGTTCACACATTTGAAAATTCTAAGGACTACCGTACCGGTCGTAGTGATAATGTTTTCCTTAATAGTTCAACTTCTTTGCAAAAAAGCACTGCACAGTACGTAACAGCTGTAATCCTTGAAAAATGGATCAAAACGCATGAATCAAAATACAATAATAAGTTGTCATCTAATTAAGTCACTTACGCCTCATAAATAATACACACAGTACAAACGTTAAACACATCTCCAGGAACTTGCTGCGAATGAGATGATGAACAATAAGCAAACATAAACCGACCTTTTACAGCTGATTAAAGAAGCATTTGCCTGTGTGATCGATACCATGTAAGGAGGAAAAAAGTAGTTCTGTTCTGAGTGCGTTGTATAGATGCGAGAAACAACTGCTATTCTGACTTTTTCCACCGATGACGGTGGACTGAACTGCTTCGTAAAAAACACAACTGGATTCTAATTCGTGTAAAGTGGACTGCACTAGGTCAACGATCAAAACACACACACACACACACACACACACACACACACACACACACAACATAAATCCACAAGCACAAACACAAATGCTCTGGAGATAAAAGACAAACGGAGAGGAACTATGCAACATTAGGTCAAACGAAGGTGGTGGACAACCACCGAAACTCGTGACTATATCGACGGCTACGAGAAATGTCGGTTGTATAGCTTTTAAGCCATATTAAGAAATGTAAGCTACAGTCACAGACATGGCCTTAATAAAACATATATTTAAGGTCAGGAAGAAGCCTTTGAATTGGAAAACCGTTGGAAAGATGGCAAATACAAATTATTAAGAAACTGGGACGAAATGGTATACTATCAGGAAAGTGGTGAGATACTAAACACAGATGAGATACATGCGTTATATGGTACGTTACTAATTTACGGGCAAGTACCATTATTCTTTAAAAAATTGATTTTATGGAGAATGCAACTGACGTTGTCCATCAGTTTTGGACGTCACATGAAATGCGGGGTGAGCAGTACTTAAATGATATGTCTCCATCTATAAATTTCAGGTATCTGACGAAACTCCAGGTAAAATTATTCAGACGGCTCTTGGGAGAGACATACGGCATAATTATAAACTAAACAAAGTGTTTTCAGGTTTAATTTAAAACACAAATTAAAACAGATATCGTTGAAATTCACTTTTATTTTCATTTTCTGGCAAATAAGAGTAACCGTGACTGACACAGATAATGGTTGTAATTTATCTTTTATAACACCAACAGCCATATTTTCCCAATCAAATTCCAACAGAGACGAAATAATGAAGTGTAAATTTGTTAAAAACTTGTGCATTTTTGTTGCTATGTTATTCTCGTCTCGAAAGACGTATTTATTAGGGTGTGTTCTAGGGAGTCATCATGTCCCATTCCTTTAACGATTCAGAAAATGTGTCTTGTATTAGATTGTGTAGGCGTTGTCAGACTGCTAGTCGAGTATTTCATTGGTCGCCAGAATACTGATTAACGTGTATTTTCGGCTGTCGAACCGATCGAACGGCCTCTAATTAATATGGCGGAATAACCAGTTATAAACTGATTAATACTGGTGACTGAAAAAATGCAAATTATAATCGGTGTTTACAGCGAAGGGGACCTAAAAATTCTCTGTTACAGGATTGTGAAGACAGCTTGGCAGCTACCGGAAATACCTGTCATTCAAAACAACTACACTTAGGACACATCCGAGCAGTTATTTACAGAAATAACTAAAACACGACATCAGAATAGGTCGGATCCAAACCCTGCTTCTGCAACGTAAAGTTTTTCGCCAGGAGTGGGGCATTACGAAAAGAATGAAGGAAGGTTAGCTTTGTCTCCAGCAATGTTTGATTTCGAACAGCCACCGAACTAACACTAAGAGTCTTATCGAATTTTAACTGGCAGTGTTATTTTCAGACATCCACTGGCTACATACAGTTGGTAGCGCCTACCTGCATAGTGCGTTATATTGGCACCGGATGGCCCATATGCAACTGGAGGCTCGAGAACTGTGAACTGACGGGCAACACATGCGTTATGGTTTTATTAGTTCGGTAGTCAATTTGGCAAGACTTTCACGCCGACTTTGCTAGTAGACTTTCATAAAAGATAAACATGTACATTTACGTTGATTTGCATTAAAATAAAGCTATAATTGTACTCTCCGAAGGACCGAAATCGCCTGTAAGAAACATCCAGTACAATTTTAAAAATAAATACATCTAAATTTATATAAAGACTTCATTAACTTCAGGAAGATGTATACTTAGTGAATAAAAGTCCAGCAACTGTATGACCTTTTTCTTTTACATTTCCTTACAAGTATCTCGTAGTGAAAGCATCATGACGTGATGAAGCAAGTGGCGCCTACCTACTGCGAGAACCTAAATCACAGTTAGTTTGTAATAAAATTAGTCTGAGTTATGTTTTCAAATCTCAGTTTGTTGTAACGGTATGTGTACTACAAGTCAAACAACATGTGAAGCAGATTCTTTCAAAATGCAAGTTCTACTCTTTCAGCAGGCAATAATGAAAACACACTCGTGAAACTTGGAAACCACTGTGATGACGCTTTCGCCCCGAAGGGAGTACAGGAAGTAATAAAAAAGAACGAAATACAAGGAGTTTACCGGATTTTGTTCATACAATATACAGATTGAACCCGAAGTCCATAGAAAAATTTCGGAGCTTGATCAGGAATAATTTCTGAGCGTTTTGGTGTGAAAGACATTCGCCGGTGGCTTCTTATACCATAATTTATTTTCTTTTCATTTATTATCCCATTTATCTTTATATCTGTACTGCACTGAAAATATCTACGTAAGAGTGCAAATGTCGATGGTATGCGCTGCGAGTCTTGTTTAGAAAAAAACTCGTTCCCTAACTCAAGAGTAGTTGTTGTGAACAGTTTTGTCTACGCTTCACTCCCAAGCTTGCATTTAGTACTGGTAGGTTCTGTCTCGGGTCTGTATTGCCAGCGGGGTTAGTTGTTCGTTAACAGTGATAAACGGTGGTAAGGCTAGGTTTACTGATGAAGAGTTCGATAGTAGGCCACCCGGGGTGTGTGGTTAATGGTTCAAATGGCTCTGAGCACTATGGGACTCAACTGCTGTGGTCATCAGTCCCCTAGGACTTAGAACTACTTAAACCTAACTAACCTAAGGACATCACACACACCCATGCCCGAGGCAGAATTCGAACCTGCGACCGTAGCAGCAGCGCGGCTCCGGACTAGAGCGCCTAGACCCGCACGGCCACCGCGGCCGGCCCCGTGTGTGGTTACTGAATGCATTGGACGAGCGGCCAAACTAAGGTATACTAAGCTGTCCACGTACCCACGGAAACCAGATCGCTGTTGTTTTGTATCTGAGGGTGTTACGTTACTCTGTGTTTTGTGTTGTAAGTTTTGGTGAAGGTATATTAGAGGCTTTTCGCACTCATGAAAGTATGTTCACAGTAGCGGAGGTAACTGTGATAACAAACCAAGAAAATCGTAACCGCATTATTACTCTGTATCGAGGCACCGCAGACCGTGGGTCCCTTAGAGCAAAATATGCTGAGCAGTCTCCAAGATTTTATTGGCGTAGTTCGTATTTACTCTGTATTTCGTCGTCTGCCTCTGTACTACGTGTAACTATGATAAGTGCGTTAAAACTTTCAGGAAGTCCTATCTACTGGGAAAAAATCCCTAAAATATTATTCCAAAAGTGTGAAAGTAGCACTAAATGAAGAGTTATGGAGCTAAAGGCCTGATGGGACAGGGCTGGGGATTTGAATCGCTTATTTCCCGAGTGCGCACCAACTGCCTGAAGTATTGCAATACACAGCTCGGCGGCCTAGTAACCCGCTAGGCGGATGGCGTATAACCGGGGCGACACGGTAAATACCAGTGAAAAACGACACAATTCCAACTTCCCGGCGCGGTTGTCGGTTCCATTTCTCCCCGTGATATTTTATCCATATTCGTAGAAGACGAACATGAACAAGTTCAAAATTATACAGTAGTGTCCAGTTTCTCATTCGACTGCTTTCGTCTTCGACCAGATGACGTCGTCATAATGAACTGCTTCCAGTGTGTACACCCACGTGGTGTGGCCGTTGTAAAAAAGGAAGACAAGGAGGGGGGAGGGGTAGGGGAAGCGTTTGGAATAGGTAAAAAGACAGGTCAGGCGAGAGATGGTCCACCGGAAAGGTAATAGTGGCGGCCTGTGTGATAGGCAGCGGGCGATAAAACGCGACGAATGAGTGGGCCCGCGTACCTGGTAAGCCACCGGCTGTAAACGCACCCGCCGTATATCATCGCCAGTCCTCGTGTTTTCCTTCGCGAAAAACTGCGCCGCCATCCATTTATGCGTTCTTATACAAGCGCCGGCCGGCCTGTACGGCCCTCGTAAAGACGCCGCGCCACGAGCTTTTTGCGTGATAAGTATCGTGCGCCCGCAGTGTATCGCCTTGTCTATCAGTGTTCGCGCTCTTGTTAACGGTTCCGCATATAGTTATCAATTCGTATTTATTGCAAAACTTGTGCCTCTGCTCTCGTTATGACGTGCTAAATTAGAAGTCTGCGAAATAAAACACTCCCGTAGCGCTCCGAAGCTCCAGATTCGGCTGTGCGTACCGGTGGCTCGGCGTGGGATGTTTGGTCGCTTTATTTTGTCGAGATCGACGTCTCGGTAGACAGAACACCGCACCATGACATTGCAACCGCCGGTAAAACACCCGTTGTTTATTAAAAAGGGAAGCGGTAGAAAATATGTATGAAAAGCGACATACTGCGTAAAAACAATAAGTGTCCCTTCCAAATCAGTCCCGTATCCTTATTTTTGTACCGAAACATCAACATTTTGAAAAATCAAACGTTTCAGATGACATGCTTATGTGATTATTCTGAAACCATGCGCTTCATTTATTGATGACTGAAACAAAAATTTTGACCTTGAAGGGAAAAACTAGCAATATTGTGATCTCTTTCTATTTCTGGCTACTGTTTCTCAAACTTACTTATATAGTTTCGTGTCAGAAACTTCAGTGATATTGCACCCGCTAAATTGATTTCCACTTTCCTGAAAATTAAATCCACCTATGTTCTCTTCACTTAATTTTCAATTTTTAAGTTAAAACGAAAAAAATATATCCCGCAATTAAATGGAAAATGATGTGCAAAGAAAAAAGAGAGAAAAAGGATTCAGGACAATTTAACAGTCACGCTACAGCGAAACTGAGTAGTGCAACAATACGTTTAAGAAAATGATATCACGTATGTTGCAGCATTAGTTTGTTACAATATGTGATAAAATTTAGTACGCCGCTTAAAATATTGAGATTACAAACACAGAATTAAAGTCGCCTCCAGTTAGCCATCTGACAACACAATTTAGTAATGAAATCATTTATTTTTATGCAATAAACATTCATGACAGATGGAAACCACACCTGTGGAATCTAACCCGGACGTAAATAGTGGCAGGTTTACGTTTTGAGGTGTAGAAGGATGCGGCAGTTCGAGTTAGGGTCTATTCACTCGTTGCTGATTTAAGTAACTATAATTTTCCTGATTTTTTAATACGTAATGCGTAAATTAGTATTTTACCAAAATGTATAGAAACCTGCAGGTCCAATTATTGGGAGTAAATTGCGTCTTTAAATCAGCATGTGAATACAATGAGCGAAAATTTTTTGAGTGAGTTATGTAACAACTGAGGCATTAAAAACCCGCGGATAACGCCACTGTCCTATGTTTTCTGCCTAAATAGTAACCTCGCATTCATTTCTACACATAGTTATAACGATTAGCTGCTTTTCATCTGAATTTATTGCAGCATTGGGAGAATAGAGTATTTAGTATCGACCGATTTTGATGACGTAAGAAACGGCAAAATTTTTAATCTTCTGTTCTTCTGAAGGTCTCCGGCTCAATGGCGGCACTAGCAAATAGCTAGTTAACCAGAGCACGGAAACATGAAATTTCCTTTTCCTTGGAGTAATCCCGTTTCACTCTAACTGAAGGTAAAATATGTTTCCTCCCTTATAGGAGAATAGGGTGAATAGGAACACTGACTATTAAGATATTATTCCACAAAAAAATTTAACTGAAGTGTAACACGTAACACTTCAATGTTTCATCATAAATTCCCATCGGGATGTGTCGAAAACCATGCCTCCGTTCGCAGCGTTACTGTATACCGCCCTGTCGTGCGCCTGTTTTCTTGTCTCTTTTTTGTTACTTGGGTTCACTGAACTATGTCGCCAAAAAGTTGGTATAAGGCTACTTCCTGCCCATGCCCCCCTAAGGTGTATAGAGCGAACTGATGATATATTTACGGTATTTAGCCCAGCTTGGGCCTTTCGTATGTTTCAAATCGTGTGTATTTATCTTTCGAAAATTGCTGTTATTATTACTGTTCGTTGTTTCTCCTCCCCTCGGCAAGAGACACTACATGTCAGAGCGAGATAGTGTTAACTTTGATTCCGAAACATGTTCAACAATACTGATATAGTCTGATACTCTTCGATTTTGCCGCAAGTGGCAAATATAAAACCACCTCAACCTAAAAGTATGCCCTAAAAGAGAGGAAGTTCGTGTGTGCTGATGAATGAATATGATCGCGGTTGATCTGTATGAAAATTAATACGGGGCGTGTATCTACTAGTAAGTTTACGGCATAGCAGCAGTTTCTACGTATAACCACAATTAATCACTGCTAGCAATAACGCTTTTAAAGGCAGAGACTAGTCTAGGGCTAATTAATTATGCTGCTCGTATGATACATTTATTTATATTAAGTTATTTTCTGTTTATAATGACATAGGTTTAAATATATATTTTCGCTTCTATATAGCTTAATTTTAAATGCCACATATCCAGAAAAAGGCTATAAATGTGTAGCAAAATGTAGAGGACAGAGCAGTATTTTTCTAAGATTGAAACTGCAGTTACTGCATGTAAAACACAGTAATCTGTTAGTTCGCGAACATTTAAAAGGAAAGTATAAAAAAAGTGAACCAGAGGGCATCAGAACCTGGCTCGTTTGTGTCATTTATACTTGCTGTTTGTTACAATACGTCTAATTATAATGATACCACAAGGAGAACATTTTTGTAAACTTAGATGCATAATTTCACCTGCACAGCGATTTAACTGTAGCAGAATAAAAATGATTTCAATGGCTCTAAGCACTACGGGACTTAACATCTAACGTCATCAGTCCCCTAGACTTAGAAGTACTTAAACCTAACTAACCTAAAGACATCACACACATCGATGCCCGAGGCAGGATTCGAACCTGTGACCGTAGCAGCAGCGCGGTTCCGGACTGATGCGCCTAGAACCGCTAGGTCACAACCGCCGACTGTACCAAAGTACCCGTTTTGCGAGCGCTAGATTTCCACTACTAATAATGTGGATATTATTACATTCGGTACAGATTACTAGTAAATTTGGACTACATTCTCAGAGGAGGTAAGACTAACTATCGCAATGCAAATCAACATGGTTGAAAAATTTCAAAATCTTTAATTCGCAGACGCAGTGACTGAACAGTTTCTGAAGAAAATATTTTAGAAAGACGTTTGATTCAACTGGATGTTTAATCAAGAGACAGTACCATTTCGTTATAGGTATTACTTTGCTTTCAGTACACGTGCAGTTAAACAAACACCGTTGCAAAACAAAACAGTAAGGGGTTAATTTCAAAGCAGCAGATTATATATACTTGGAATGTACCAGTAGGAAAATAATGGAAAGTCTACAAATCCTAAGTTAACGTCCCTTGGAACACAATCTTCGCATTAGATACCATTTATATGCCTCCTTACAGCAGAATTGTTTACTTTTATTTTTTAATTCTATTAAGTGAAACGTCCTGCGTACTACAGCCACCAGTTATCTAATCTATTAAAACTTCCAGTGTAAAATCTACATACAGTATCGCACAGAAAAGTGCAGTATAGAAAATCATTTGTAGCAGTAGCCATCTGTGACATTTTAGAGACTGGGGTACATCCGATGTAATGTTGTTAACGGAATATAACAACAGTACTAAAACGAGCTGTAGGTTTTCAAAAAATGAAATACATTATACATGTAACAAGTATTCATATGAACCACGATAGTTAAAAATTGGTAGTTGGAACTTAGGGACATTTTGATAACATTTATCTACTGAAACTGCGCGTAGAAGGACAGTTTTTACCAGGACCAACCCGATTCATTAACTATAATACTTTCCGACATTCTATGATCTTCCGTCATGTACCGAACATATTTTGCATCGATTTCTGTCTGTTATCCTTTTCAGCCATCCGTTACGTGAAATGCTTAAGTAAGTATAATATAATTCGGACTTAGCTGTAATAAGTACGTGTGACGTGTTTTTACTGAAATGTAACGTTGCTCTAGCCAGTTATTAATCAGACCAGTCTCTTGGCATTCGGGATGACAACTGACGAATGACCCAAAGCAGAAAAGTGGAAGAAAGTAGTGTATCAAAGAACAGAATTAAAAGAAAGACATCCCAATAAAAATCAGTATTCTGTGTTGCAGTCAAAATCTCTTTTGCTGCTTCAAGATAACAAAATGTAATTTTTCTCACACTTTACCAAGCAAGACAGATATTTTTAATATTTTACGTCCCCGGATATAAAAAAATTGCACAAAATATTATTTGTTATAGAATTTTGTCAAAAACTGTAAAGGAAAATGATTCAAAACTTCAAAAGTTTACAGTTATTCAGAAATCTGCGATATGCCCTATGTTCACAGCAGACACAGGTCACACTTGTAAGGCTGGCTGAATAGTTACACTTGACTACGGATAGAAAAACAATGCTACTTTCTAACAAGAAAAACGTCATAAAATTGCCTACGCCTCTATAGTGTTCAATATAAATCCGAGCAAATGCCCCTTATCATTAACAAAAAAAAAAAAAAAAAGCAGTCCAGTTAAGACACTTGAGTATGTCGGTAACCTTAGATTCTCCATTGAAACTGATGCAGGTATTTGCGATCGCTGAAAATATCACTATGGAAGCATGTCGTTATTAAACTGTCATCGTCAATCGGAGGATGTGAAATATATTTTTGTGTATTTTGTCCTGTAGACTATATTTAGAGACTACAAGTTAAATAAAGTGGTTATATCTTCCTTGTTGCAGCAGTATTAGCGGAAAATGTCGTAATTATTTATTTGAAGTCTGCATTTTGAGAATCTTTCAGAGAAAAACACGGGTCTCCAACTAATTAACACAAGCTGTTTCGGCCATGACACAGGCTGGAAGAAGTAAGTATGTAATACTTGAATGCGAAGTTTCCTGAGTGTTTGCAGTTATTGTCCTGGGCACCGTCGGGAAACTATAAACTTAGGGAAGAAAAATCAGAATTCTGCTTAGTTAAAACTTTCAGCGGTAAATAATGTAACTGCTATTCACGTACCACACAGGCCTGGTATTTTAAACGCGTTTGTTACTTCGTGAAAGAAAAAAACAATGTGGGCCACTCTTTCCTGTAAGAATAAAATTTGCAACTTCAGTCGGGAAATATTTAATTGAAGAAAGTCTTATATCAGAACCGCTGTAACATGATGCAGTAAGTCATCATTAACTACCTGTTTTGATCATCTCCAGGAAGATGAGGTTATTTACAGCTGCCTGAATGGCAATGTTCTTACTGTGGTGCCAATTACAATAAAAGACATCCTTGAAGCTCAGCCGTCAATGGTAAAATGCCATATATGGTGAATGCGTTGCTATACTTCATTAACCTTCGTACAGCGATGAAATCAGATTCCATCCTTCCACATGTAGAGCGCTATTTATTACAAATAGACGCATCGACGATTTGTATCGTCTAACAACAGTCGTGCCTTTAATATTTTTTTTAGCTGACTAATAACACTATAAAGTTCTTACTTCATCATCAATCCAGTCTCTATATGGTTCTGTCCCAATTATACGTTTGTTTGCCCAGTCTTCAGACTCACTTGTAACCACGGTAATGTTAATGTTTCCTTGGAATCACTAACAAAAAACAACCTTTCTCAAAGTTTTGTGTAGAAAAGAGACAAAATTTCTCTAAGTTTCCAAATTTAACATTACTAAGCTGCCAATTACATGTAAGCATTAACAATACCACAACATCTGTTCGTTAGTAATATCATTTCTCGAGGATTTATTGGTTAAAGAATAACATAAATCTTGCTCTTTACGCCACGTAAAAACAGATTGTGGGGCAGACAAACATGTAAAGTAAAACAGTTTATTATTAAATAGTACGCAGGTTAATGATATTAGCATTTTTTACGAAATCTAGTTATCATCAACATTACCATAATAGCAGTCTTGTTCACAGTATCATTAGTACCGAATTATGCTGTTAAAAAAATAGAGAGTAAGCTCAATGACACGGTTTTAAAAAACTACGCCTTCCGGAAACACCATTTTTCTAGTTTCTTATTATTTACCCACACTTTAGTATTGGCCTAAAGGCAATATAGCCACCTCTCTGTGTTTTACGAACTTTATAGGATTTTAAAGGGTAATGATACATTTATTAAAAAATGCCATAATTCGTTTAAAACAACACATGATTGTGTTGAGTGACAGCTGCTGTGTTAGTTGGTAAGAGCTGACGAGATCTGATTAATTGTTGTATGAAATAAATGTACTGGTCTGCATACAGCTTACATTTCGAAAGAAATGTGATTTGTGTCTCTTACTGTTATTCCGTCACATTCATAGTAAGGATATCTCGAAACTGTATGCACTGAATGTAGCTGAGAAATGATCAACGATTAAATGTCCTACGAATTATAGATCATATAAAGTTTTTATTTGAATTAATTGTGTGTTATCATGGCTTCGACGCATTGTTTGACTTCATTTGTCCACAATATTTCGCTTTACTGCGTGTCGATGACTGATAGTTACTCGTAAATACAAGTTTGCACACCTACATGTCATCTTCCGCGGATCTCATTTGTATTTCCAAAGCTGTGTTAGTTTAGGGATTTTGTGGTACAGGGTGACTTACTATGACGCATTTTATGTCTTTACGGCGTACATATTTTGCAGAAGATACTGTGCACTCTACACAGGATGGAGTCTGGTTGTGATATGGTACGAATATTAAATAACTACAGCAGTGCATTTTAATATTTGCTGTATACTGCTTTCTGCTACTCACGGTAGTGACGCAGGGTGGTATTCACGAATTCCATTCTGTTACAAAGTTTTGGAAGCGGCGCAATTGAGGGCGCGCTGGTTTTGCAGCGTGCCTGGTCCTTCACCATAATAATTTCATACACAGAGGTGAAAGTGATGAACAGAGTGCTGGTCAGACTTCGTATGGGAGTCAGAGAGAAGTAAATGTACGTGGAAGAGTAGAGAAGCCGTTCTACCGGCGCACAGCGCCCGGCTGTTCGGCTGGTGGGCGTGCGCCGCGCGGTTGACCGTGTCTCCGACCATGCCAGCCGTCTGGCTAAGCGTAGCTATTCGGCCACCGCTTCCACTCTTGCCCGTCACACCACTGGCTTCTGCAGGACGAACCCCAAATCCAACGATAAAATTTCAGAGGTGGTTCATGGGAATTTTCTTAGTATTCTCTTAGTATTCCTCCTCAGTCCTTGTATAGCGTAATCGCTACATTCAACTTTAGCTTCTTTGTAGCTCAAGAAAGAAACTAAACTAGCAGAGCCTGCCTGTGGCATACACTTTCCACCATGTGCGGAACCGCGCGACTGCTACGGTCGCAGGTTCGAATCCTGCCTCGGGCATGGATGTGTGTGATGTCCTTAGGTTAGTTAGGTTTAAGAAGTTCTAAATTCTAGGGGACTGATGACCACAGTAGTTAAGTCCCATAGTGCTCAGAGCCATTTGAACCACCATGTGCTTCCTGTGCATCGCTTGTTTTCGTTTCTGCGTGTTCTCAGTAAGTGACGCAAACTGCTTGAAGTAAACTGTTTATCGCAGCGTCAGCATATCTTCAAGATGTAAAGGTAATTTCTGTTCTTTTCTTTTAGTAATTTTGCACTATAATGTTTAATAATATGCTGTAATATGATAATAGACCCTACGCTATCGAATAAGTGAGTGTTTATCAGGAAAACTGCTAAAATTTTTTCCATGTAGCACGCACGGTGTCTGCATTCGGCACCGAATTATATCTTCACATCACAGATTCATTGATTTCACAATTTTTAGGTATTTAACATTTATTTCTCTGAGTTTTTGAGACACTTCCTAAAATAAATAGTATTCAGTTCGAAAATGTCCCAGAAGTTTGATGAATCACACCAATTTTTAAATGTCATATTGTAGTCTTATTTCTCCCCAAAAAAGTGTAGTGACCTCCAATATAAAGATTTCATTCTTAAAATCTAAACTCCGAAGTAAGGAGGATAACGGACCCCTCGTCACCGCTGGCTCATTAAACAGCAGTAACGTAATTATGATTTTCTCAGTTTGTTGACCCCATTACCATTGTTTCACAAGAGTGAAAAGTCCTGTAATATGCAACCAACAAAACAACAAACACAGGATAATGGAACAGCCCTCAGGCGAACCAAAAATACTGTAGTTGTCGTTACTGCGTTAACAGATCAGCTTACCGTCATTGTGGTTTGGTGTGGGATGGGTCAACAACCTCTATCTAACTGTTAAATATGGTCGTTTCCGCTTTCACTGGTCAAAAATTATTTTTTTATTTATTGCAACTGCAACGATCTTCAGGGAGACACCTCATATCAAGCATACACACAGGCACAAAAACATCTGTTACCCGACTGTCAAGTGAGACCATACGAACATGAGAACATATTTAACGAAGTATAACATTTTCCCATCTGAATTTTTATTAAATGTATTTATTCACCACTATCGCGATTTCAACCTATTATGCCACTCTCAGGTGGCAGTTCAGTATGAGATGCATCAGTGCATATCTCTCCCTTCAACAGGACACTTCTCTCGCGTCAACCTTGTTTACATATTCCGTGTGTATAATTAGACAGGGATCTTCGTCATTTATATAAAAGAAGGTAGCACTCCATGTAATAATTATTATCGAATCACGTGCGTACATAATTTCGACTAAGAGTCCACCAGATGTCACATCTGTCAACTGAATTGTTAAATGGTCTTTTATAGAAATGGCAAACACGCCTGTCTTATTGTACACATGAATTAAGTAAAGATGGTTGACACGATGACATTTTAAAAGGAACAATATGGATGACGCACTTCATAGTGAGCTATCACTTGAGAATGGCGTAATAGGCCAAATGGCGATCGTGAAACACAAATGCATTTAATAACAATACACGAGCAAAATACCATCACATCTGAAATATTGCAGGATTGTTGGCGCAAGTAAACTGAAAGTAGATTCAGAACATAACTATATACAGTGAAAATAAAAACGTTCTAAGTGTCATTTTTTCGCAAAACGTATTTTCAGTGCTATTTCGTCCTCGGTAGTCTGCTGTGTGTGCCTAGATTTGATTCCAGAGCCAAACTATGGAGTCTTTCTAGCATTCATTGGTAGATGGCTTACTGTCTTTTTGCCAAACTATGCTTCTCTATGGAGCTCCAAGATTTAAAAGATATAAGAAGTGGTTTCTGTTGACTACATTTCTACGTGTTAAAAACTTAATATTGTATTTTCGCACGTTTATTATCCCAAATAAAACGCAGTGTCTCTATGTTAGTGACACTTGGGACAAAAAATTTATTCCTGCTATTTTATCGATAACTCATATTTTTGAGACGGTGGCTGTGTACAAAACACAAGTTAATTCGTCCAAACAAGAGAACGGCAAATGTTCATAATGGTATTTATTTACACAAACAGAGGCGTTACCGGTTTTAAACAAACATGTCCATCTTCAGACAATGTTGAAATTATTTTACATTGCATTTGATTTTGTTTTCATTAATTATTAGGAAAAGAACAGCCAAAAACTAATGTAAATAGTACCAAACCGGTAACGGCGCTATTTGTGGAAGTAAATAGCGGCTGATTGCTGTTTTCTTCTTTCCATGAATCAATTTGTAAAAACTTTCTTATTGACAATTATAACCAATCGGTTTCCTGCTATGGCAGTTGAGACGTTCTTAATTAAGTATTTATTTCGTAATTCGTCTCATTATTTTATGCTGTGTTGCGGTGAGCAGCTCAATTCCATGGTGTCAGTGTACCTTCTCAATTTTTTGGATACAAATTAGTTCTATCTGAACAGAGATACACTGTATTTTCATTCTCCTGGCTTATGTCAGATTTGACACATAGAACGTTTTCCGTTTACAATATTCGTATGTAATTCCCGTAATTTTTATTTGGTTTTGTGTTTATTTGTGTACTCTGTGACTTAGGCACCATACGCTTTCACATGACCTTTGACCTAGGAACCATATTTATGACTATTCAGATTGGTATTGAGCATTACTCGAAACTGCAATTGAAATAACTAAAAAATGGAAATTTTTGGAAGTCGTATGCGGAAACGACCACGTTTAATAGCGTCGTTGTGCCGTTATCCCATTGCATTCAGTGAACTTATACACGAGGTGCTTGTTGATGAACACTTCATCAGTAATCCTCTCCATATCGCTCAACATTGCTGTTAACGTATAATTAACACTGGTGGAGAAACAAACCCGAGACAGAACTGAGCAGTATTGAATGCAAATACTAGGGTGAAGAGTAGAGTGAGCATCACTGTTCTCTACAGGAAGTACTATGTGTGAATGGAACAGTTTTGTTTCCAAACAAACACACATTTGCACTGTTGTACAGATATTATTAGTGCAATACAGATACAAAGATAAATGACTAAGAAAACTACTGAAATGCACTTATTCTGTAAATATCCAACGGAGACTACGGATGTCTTATGTCAAAATACTCTGAAAATATCCTCTGTAATTCTGTCGTCGTGGTTCGTGTTGACCCTCTTGACGATTGCTTCAGCGCGATTGATTCTGTGAACACGGGTGGTGATATCATATCTAAACACGAATAAAAATTAACCGTACCTAGTCGCTATTTATTTAATTGGCTGGCAACACGATACTCCCGAATCTTTGTCTGTACATACGGTTAATGCCGAAATATACCTATGTTTATACGCTTGAATCGCGTTTAAGTGTTCCTAATCACAAACTTACTATATGATGAAGCGCATCTTCCTCAGGTTAGGAGCTTCCAGTTGTCGTTTTAATGGGACTGTCAAGCAACTTCGATTTGTTTTAAAACCTCCGACTTCTTCTTAGCAAAATCTCGCATTATTAAAAAAAATCAAAAGTGTCATTCGGATTATTCAGCTTTTCAACAAAATAATTCTCGTGAAGTCACACTATGTGCGAAGGTGCTGCTATGATATTCCTAATGCTAACTTGTAAAGTGACAGCTGAACAAAGTAACCTACGGAAACAACGAAAAATCGTTTATTACGGCTCACATAATTAAGCTGTGAATTACACATAAGTATTAACCTGTTCCACATCATGCGTTTGTCTGCGCCAACATCTATTTTGCCTCTGCCAGAGAACAAGTGGGTTATTATTTAACAAATTTATTCTCGAGGAATTATATTACGAACGAGCAAATGATGTGCTACTGTTAAATCTTATACCCAATTGGCACGTTAGTAATTCTAACTTTAGAAACTATGATACATTTTACGAATTTGCAATTCATTGCAGTAAACATTAACTATACCACGGTCACAGGTGAAACTGAAGATTGGGTACACAGACATTTAAATGGAACAGAATTATGTAAACAGTGAATTCATGGTGAGCTAGTAATTTTAAAGAGTTATTGATCAGAGAAAATAGTAATGACAATGGGGCGGTTACTAAACAACGCGCAGCGTCTTCATGTCTTTTTGTAATGTAATATTGTCATTAGTTGCGATTCATTTAACGAATTTGTAACTATGTAGTCATTATGTTGCGCATACCCATCATGTGTAAAATGTTCATAATATCACTGAAATCTCCGTTGTAGACTAATGAAGTAAGAGAAGCAATTTTCAACTGATAGATGCGCTATTTTATTACTAGCAGTTGTCGATGCACATGTAATTGAACCTGGTATGATTTTAAAACGAACAAAAACACTTTCTTTTTGGAACCACTTGTTACTAGCATACCTTGCAGGTCATACAAATTTATGGACTTATGGTAAGACAGCATGAGAAACTTCAGCATGACACAGTAAAATGGTTCCAAATAATGGAAATCAAGATAAAAAACCCAGATTATAAAATGTAGTGAACTGAGAGACAGAATACGTCCACAATCAGAAAACGAAAGTTACTACTGAAATACCTGAACACACTTTGGCATGTAAACAACAAGATAGTATTACTTTAACAGTTTGGAATAATTTCAAACGTCTGGTAGCCACAATCCTATCACTAAGAGATTTAAATCATATAAACATTCCACTTACTCGAAGATACACAAAATTTTTGTATGCGAGAGATATGTTTTGTACTTTTAAATATTAGATAAAAATTGTACAAGCAGCATTTCAGGTAAGCTTATGTTTTTTTCCAAACGAGAGAAAAGAACACTATATTCCAGATTTAATTAACTTTTCTCGCATTTTAATTGATTTAAAATGTGTGACATAAATGCTCTCTTAATTATAAATCAATATTTCACATGTATATGGTTGAACATTAACGTAAAATAATCTTTCAGCCTCCATGACTTTTCAAATAATATTCACAACTGGTGGACTGAATGATTTCTATAGTGCATAAATCTCAAATTTTCTTAGATTGTATCTTGACGATCTCTGTAAATGTGAAAATTCGTTTTCACTTCTTTCTGAATACTCATTAAAAATTCATTCATTTTTGTCTGTTTTATTATACTGTGAGTGCATAGAAGAAATAATACTCACAGAATAACAGACATAAATCACCTCTTTCATTATTTTTTTCTTCAAGGATGGTATTGCCAATTGTGTACAAAATTGAAAGAGAATCTTAAAATCGAAATGCCATTATTGCATGTGATTTAATGTGAAATAAGCGAACATCTCTCAGAGCATTTTACCGAAACATTGGAAGTTAATTTATTTCTTAGATAATATCATTCTTTCAGTTGCTTAGCATTTCCACAGTTATAACACGATATTAACATCTGCTCGCAAAAATGTTACAACTTAGTCTGAGCATTTTCCTGTATCATCTGCGGGAGCATGAGAGAAAACCTTTTGGAGGGACCATTTGACAGGAGCAAACGCTAGTCTCATTTGACTGTACTTCGCAGTAACTATGGGACTGGGGGTAGTCGGTAAACAGAATTGTGGTTGCAGATTAAGGCGTGCAGCTGGAAGACTTACATCCGTGAAGTCGGACATGTTTCGGCGCCGTCTCCGCGCCGTCATTCAGCCAGTACGTCGGGATGTTCGTCAAATGGGGCGCATTGCGCTGTTGCACAAAGCGCCAGCGACCAGGTACCACAACACTGCAACGCTTGGCCCGCGTCCGTGTCTTGGGGCCCAGGGGCTTCTTTCACGAGGGGTGCCGGGTGAGGGAAAAGTCACCTATCCATTTTCCGCGGCGCCGCCCCCTCCCTTTGCTTTTCACTTTCGCCGCACGAGCGTTTTTTTCTGGCAGCGCACGCGCGTGCTTGGCTCCCCCACTAGCAGCGAGCAGCGGAGGCCCTCCGTATCGTATTGTAAGGCTACACTTACTGAAGTGGAGCCGGCCGATGTGTTCTTCTCCTCCTCCCTACAGGTAGGTCCGAGGTCCCGCCCGCTCGAACCGCATGGCAGCCGCCGCCAGATAAGCCATGATGTCACCGGCGACCAATGAGCGCGCGCCGCTCACCTGGCCTGCCTGCACACAGGTGGCTCTGGCCGTGCCCATTCAACCGCCTTCATTCAGCCCGGCGTCTCGCTAGCCGCCGGACGGTGCTGGATACGCTCTGTCCACAGCGCACTTCCCAAATGCTGAAGGAGTCTAACGAACCAAAATCGAAATGAAGAGGCTTCGCCAAATCACACGAAACACACTAGCAAGATACGGATCCGTATGTTTAACTCCAACTACAGTCCAGTTTCCTTCATTTTGAGTTTTTGAGAAAATTTTCACTGAAATTGACTGACCGTTTTGTTCAGGTACTTCGAGCCAACGTAGAGGCCCAACCGCCAGATGCAATGTGGAAATTTCCCATGTGTAATACACTCATTACGAAAAGACAGTCTCACAACTTTTAGTCCCTCGCTCCGGGTCATGTCCACTAACTGACCAAAAAAATTTGTTGAAATATTCAGATACAACTTTCTGCTTAGACAGTTTTATAACAATCCTAGGGGTGATGTTTCAATTCCTTATGGAGTAATCGCAATTCCGTTATAACAAACTGTTTTCGTTGCTTCCCTTATCTGACTCTGTCTGGCCTGTAAAAGACCTGGTAGACAAGCGACACCTGGTTTTGGCTTAGATTAACTTCCACAGTTCTCACGATTCACGAGACAGTGTTCTACCTTAAAGAACTGAAACTTTGCCAAAACAGATCTTAGAGTTACTTCCATGAAACGCTGCACTTTCATTCTGGTCAAGTGGCAACTGGGTGAGAAAGGATAATGTTGAGGTTATCTGGTAATGAACGTCGGAAGAGGAAAACTTTGTGTCAGTCCACTATGTACAGGATAAGTTCCGAGGATATATGGGACAATTTGTACCCAGCATCAGTGGAAAAAATGTATTCCATACATCAAAGGGTAGTAAGAGAGGCCACATTTGTACGTAGGCTACGGGCCCCCACCACAAAACGGACCCCAACATAAAAATTTACAAGAAGAAGTTTTCTTCGTTTGCTGTGGTGTAGCACCTCATTCTAGACGTTGACAGACTTATTTTTTACAGGTTTACTCGAAATTTTCAATGGACAGCTGATATTAATTATGTCAGCATACACCACTCCAAACCCAGAGCACTCTCTTGTCAAGTTCCAAATAATGCCCAGTCAAATGAGTGGCATTTGAAATGACAAAAGTTTTTAAAGAATTTTAACAGAATTTCGGCATTTTGAAGTGAGTTCTTTCTCCCGAAAGGCCATTTCTTCCATACCTGATTTCATCCAGAGTCCAGTTTTCTTTTACCTCTTGTCGCCAGACGCGGATTCTGATGTTGGAAGTGTGAAAAACTATTACATGTAACTTCATTCGTTAAGTAGATACTGCGGGTTTTGTGCGATATGTCTGAATCTCCATGGAGTCTGACAGCTTACTGAGTCGTGACGTCACAGCAAGATTAAGCGATAACCTTGAGCGTATAGTGGAAATTTCTAGCTTCGTTCAGTATTGGAAGTGATATTTTAAGACAACTAAAATTAAAAGATGATATGTACCTTCATTAATATTAAATGTTGGTGCAAACCAACAACACTTATTAAAATATTCCGAGCTTATATCTCTTGATCGGGTGAATTACTCGGTGAGACCCAACGTTTCGTACGCACAATTCGTCGTTATCGGTTGCTGTCGTCCGCTATTGCTATCACCCGATGGTGGAAGACTGGTACACATCTTCTTCACCATCGAAATCTAGATACAATTAAGCTTCACAACCCTCTTTCCAATTAAAAGGTGTTTAGTAATTTATACGGTCCGTTTTTTTTAGCCGTTCATGGTGCACAAGCTTACGAATTAGCCAATAAGACTATTTCAAACTTTCATTTTAAGACTAATTTTGGAAAGCATTGTCCTCGAATTAAATATAAGTAAATTGTGCTTAGTCGTTCAACGCTTTCGTCATCTAGCGTTTGTCTAAAAAACATGTTTGCTTATAGCTACAAAATGTTATTTTTAATATTGAAATTGATTTCCACATGGACATGAAACTCAAATTTCTTTAAAAAAATATTGTTGTTCATAGTGATGTTAATCCAAGGGCTATTCGGAAAGTAAGGTCCGATCGATTGCGAAATGGAAGGCAGCGTGAGAATCCGCTGAAGCTTTGCATAGATGTGTTAGGCAGTGTCCTTAGTATTCCACTGATAGCGTGACATCCCTGTTTTCAGTTCTGAGCGCACAGTGAGCACGTAAAGATACCTAGAAAATAGTATCTGCCGCCAACTTTAAGTGCCTTTGAGAGACTTCGCATGATTTCATGCAGCCCACGCAACGTAACAGTCATGCATTTCTTTCTTTATGATAATTCTCGGCCGTTCACAGCAGGTGCAATGAGGAAGCCTCTACAGCGTTTTCGATGGGAAGTGTTTTATCACCCACCATACAGCCCAGACTTAGCTCCCTCTGATTTTCATCTCTGCTTACATAAACCTCTGTGTATGAAGACAACATTTTGCCGCAGATAACGTGCTGCAAACCAGCGTAGACAATGGGCAGAAAGCACAGATGGCTGCCTTCTGTGACGAAGGTACTGGAAAGTTTGTACAATGCTGCGACAAATGTCTCAGTCGGAGCAGTGTCTGTCTAGAGAAGCAGCTGGAATGTGTAGCTAAGTGTTGCAAATATAACATTTATGATTTTCAGTGTTATTTCCATTTCACGACCGAGCTGACCTTACTGTCCTAACAGCCCTGGCAAATCTAGTTGAATACTTCCACATTTTTCCTGTAGGGTTAGCCACAGTAGTTTGTCAGACACCTGTGAAATACTTAAGAGCTAGCTAGAGAGTTGTTCTTAATCACATCAATGTTGTTTGATATCCTAAATCTGTAAAGAACAGAGATGAAGAAACGATATCCGCGAGTCTGACAATCTCCTCCTTCGTTCACAATGTGTACGCCCCAAAAGGAACTCCAACCCGACATTGGCTTCTGTCTTCCTAGTTATCATAGCACCCTATATTATTTCTAATGTTTTAATGAAAAAATGCTGTTGACATGATGGACACTACTGTCCTAACACGGACGCTAACATTCACGTACAACTCGATTACAATCACATAGGCCTACGTAACAGTGAGAAACACCTCCTGTCGCCATTGTTACGATGCCGAAGCAACGTGGGATGTACTCTACGACATGACGAAATTGTTGGGGAGCCATGTCGATCCATGGTCGCATATAATTGATTTGATGGTCTATCAACACGGACTGTCCAACTTGTAACAGGGAATAGTGTACCACACGGCGTAATAAGTGTGGTCATAAAAGGATCCTAAGCGACAAGGACCAGTGATTGTAAATGACAACCGATTTTAAACCGAACTGGAATTGCTGTTGCCTGTGAATGCAGACCTACGTGAAGCAGTTTCCGAGAGAACAGTGCGAAGAAAAAAATGCATGCAATATATTCTTAGAGTGGGTACCACGCAAAAAGCCATTCTCATGGTGCCACCTAAAGTTGCAGACCTAAGTTGGCCAAACAACACATACAGTAAACTATACAACACCTGACTGGCGGAGTGTAGCGTGGTCTTCTGAATCGCGATTTTTCTGTTTTCAAATAATGTTGGGCGTTGAGTACACGGACAGCCCAATGAGGGAAGTTACATGATTTGTGTTGTATACCTTCGTTAAGGCCACAGGTGATTCTGTGATGTTTTTGGAGCATTTTTTCGGACCATTACCTGGCTCCACTCATATGGGTTTCCGTGAACATGAACATAGGCCTTTATTTCAACATTCTCAGTTACAAAGTGTTGTCCTTTCTTCTACATCTTCGTGATGAGCATGTTGTCAACACACCTGTCTTTCAAGACCACAACAGGCGTGTGCAGAGAGCTGAACGCATACGTCCCTGGTTTTACGAACACTTAGGCACCCTATTGCAACTCGACTGATCCGCACCCTATTGCAAGACCCGCTAAATCACCCACCCTACTCTCACTAAAATGCCTGAGACTTTTCAGAACAGCAGCTGAAAGGAGGCAATCAAAATACCACCAATTTAGTAGCTCTGAGAGATATAATCAGCAGTGTGTGGCTTCAGCTGGATGTGGGCTACTCGCCGAACTGAGGTCATTATCAAGACCAGAGAAGGTGTTATACGGAATTATCATGATGTTTCCTTAGAGTGACTAACGTTATCCGGTCTGCTTACCTCCATCAACTGTTGGAACAGTACCCTGCTACTAAGAGGGATGCACAGCCTTACATCATTTTCAGCGAATCGTATGCTGCCATCTACAGCCTGTCCCAGAAATGTTACGACAAACTTCGAGGGTTTGTAGAGGCTGGTTTTCGGGAAGAAATCGAGGGTAGGAAGCTGTGCACGGAAATGTCATCCAACAACGCTATAGAGGGTCGAATTTAAAGGCCACCCATTCGCCAACAAACATGACTTTGTACGCTGGCGAACCGTACTTCGAACGTGTGGCAATTTTGTTTGTTATTTAGTGATTGCGAATAGTTGCCACGATGGGCAGTAAAATAGATGGAGATAGCTGCTGCGTAGTCAGGCCTCGTCTCCTGTGAATGAGATGCATTGTCTGTGGCCTCGGTGGATGACGGTTTCGGACACCGATATGCGTCCACAGTTTATTTTTCTCCTCTAACTCCTTAAAATCTCCAGTGTTTTCCGATGTATTGGAGAAAAATTACCTGCAGATGGGAATGCATGTCCGAAACCGTCGTCCACCAACGCAAAAAAGCATGGCATTCATAGGAGGCAAGACGTGTCTACGCAGCAGCTAGCTCCATCTTATCCACTGCCAATCGTAGCAATCAGTCACAATCACTGAATAACAAACAACATTGCGAAACGCTCCGCCTGTGGTCTGTCAGCGTATAATCACGTTTGTTGCCGCATGGGTCGCCTAGTGGTGCGCGCAGGCGCCTACAACTTCGACGCTCTGTAGCGTCATTGAATGACGTTTCGGAACACGGACTCTTATCCTCGATTTGTTCCTCAATACACCATCTACGACCCCTCGAAGTTTGCCGCAACATTTCTCGGACACCTTCTATTTGTATCAATGTGTTCCCGATGCCTTCGTTGAGATGACGTTTTCCATGCTTCCAGTATGGAATGGCGGTGTTCCTGCACTCTGTACTTGTGGCGTGCAATGTGTAGAGTTACGTGTGGTATAAATATCTATTAGCAAGAAGGTGTTATGGATGAAGTAGGTGATCACCAATATTTATTCGTTATAGAATTGGCGAGTGATTTTGTGCTACAGCCAGCTGGTCACCAACATTTGACCAATATAGAATTAATGAGTGATTTGCGCTACAGCCAGCGACTCAGACAGCGAGACTGTTTACACACACCCACAATCAGCGGTGCCACATGCGCGCAGCTGGCAGCGGGCACATCGTAATGGGTCGCGGACACACCTTCACCGCGACGTTACGTCACGCGGCCTGAACCCGTGGTCTCCAAACCATGGTTTTCAACACATTGTCCCTCACCCAGTTTGCCCTACTTGGATTGGATTTTCTTTACTATGACAACAAGAGCCTTCACTTTTCATCACAGCAACTATTTCTAACAGAATTTGCTAGTGAGTTTATTTATACAGGAAATATGTTTTTACTACTCACGTGCTTCATGTTGACAAATACAGCGCATGTGTTTGGGGAAAGCATTTCTGGACACGTCCGTTCTGCTTTGCATCACTTTTAGACGGTAGGAAGGAGGATAAATATTTAACACCCGGTCAACGACGAGATTATTAAAGAAAGAGCACAAGCTCGGGTTAGTGAAGGATAGAAAAGAAAACAGGGCATGTGCTTTCCGGGGAATTTGTTTCAATACTTGTCTTAACTGACTCAGAGAAACCCTTTCAGTTTTTAAAGTCCATGATTTGTCTATAATCATCCAAAATGTTCGGATGTAGGCATAGTCACATTATTCATGAATCTATACTATGTGCAGCATCGTTAGCATCACGCGTCCACGAGGCAAGAGACAAATCACTTACGTTTTCTGTCGCATGCTGAATAGAGATTAAATACTTCAGTTCTCGTGGCTGTCAGAATGGCTACCATCTCCCAGTAAGCATGGCTCCATGGTAATGCGGGGCACAAGGTCATGGTCTTATGCTCCATGAACAGATTACTACCAAGGACTGTATAAACATTTTAGGTGACTAACTGCGTGCCTAGGTGAAAGTCTTGATTCGCCATCCACGGTGACTCCGTTACAATCCACGATACCGACCACATTTAGAAAAGGTTAGACGAGTAAGCAGCTGATGCTCAAGGGATCGGCTACATATGAGTTCCGTGGACTTTAATATTGTAGCGAAAATAATCATTAGTTGATTTGTTCTCCCATCATCACGACATGGCATTTTGCAGAGCTTCATGAAGACTGGTATACCAATCCTTTGTAGAAAATATGTATGCACCTACTACGTGACGAAGTTCAACGAAGGACAAGCTGTAAGTGCTGTAGATCCATATAATTTTGGATTCCACTATTTTGATAACTGTGTGTAGAATCTAAGAGTGAGTGCATTCCGTCTTGTGTTATTTCCTAATTTCTGAGCAGTTTAATTACTTATTAGTTCCACCGACCCATGCGACTGTCATTCAGAAGAAACATTCAGAAAACAGAAACTTAGGTCTATAGTCAAATATATTGCCTTTATGAATGGAATCGATTAAGTGAAATGTGCAACATATTCAGCAAACCCACAATATCCAACAACGAACGAGGTACTGAAACTGGCGATCCAAATGACAGGAAACTCACCAGTAAATGTGGTCCATGGACTCTGCCTAACGCCTGTATCTCTCTTTTTCTTTCGTATGAAAACAAGATCGTTCACTTTTCATCACAGCAACTATTTCTAAGAGAATTTGCTCGTAAGTGTAGTTATAGAGTAAATACTTTTTCACTTCTCACGTGCTTCATGTTGACAAACACAGCGCATGTGTTTGGAGAAAGTATTTCTGGACACGTCCGTTAGGCTTTACATCAGTTTTAGACGGAAGGAAGGAGGATAAATATTTAACATCCGGTCAACGACGAGATCATTAAAGAAGGACCACAAGCTCGGGTTAGAGCGTGTAGAAAATTAGAATTATAGCATTCTATCTATCGCCTGTATATTTACGAACGTGCTTGTCGAAAAATGAAGGTAGTTCATGAATGTTCTCCGAAGCGCTTGTGTCAGCACCAGCATTGTACTATGTTGTCAGATGTGTCACAGATCACCACCTTTCGTACTTTACAGAGAGGGCAAACTTCCGACCTCCACGTACTGTGACGAGGCTTCGACGTTCTATACCTTGTTGCCTGCCCGTGGGTTCATAGTCCTTCAGTCACTTTCCATAGATGCTCATAACAGTAGCGCGCGGATATCTGACCACTTTCGCCATTACCGAGACGATCATTCCCAGGTGCCGGTCCTTAACAATCTTCCCTTTCTGAAAGTTACCTATATCTGTGGATTTCCCTGCTTGTGGTCTACATTGTTGCTAGAACGATTCCTAATTCGTCTTGCTCAACTTAAATGCCCGAAACGTCACCAGCCCGCAATCAGTCTCACGATGGGCGGTGGCCATAATGTTCAAGACTATGTGTATGCACAATATTTAAGCCAATGCAAGCAGCTTAATTTCAACTGCAAAAGAAACAATTGTAGAGTATTTTTGTGTACTGTCAGTAGGTAAATTACGAAGACCAATGCACTGAGGTTGATTGCGCGGGAAATCGGATTCAGAAACCTACGTCTGGACATACAGATTCAGACAGCTGGTTTCCTAACTTGTTTAAATGAAGTGCAGGGATATTGCCTCTGACAATGACACGGACGCTTTCTTTCCTCTTTCTTGCCTCGCCGGAGTTTTCTCTGCTTCTTCAGTACCTCGTCGTCGACGGGACGATAAAACTTAATCTTTCTTTCCTACCGAAGTTAATATCACATTTATCATTTTACTAATTTTACCGTCGTACCACGGATGTAGAAGTGACACTGTTACAATTCACATGAAATCAATAAATATTCTAGTAAGTACGATATTGCAGTGCATGTGCGTAGGAGTCCGGTCTGTGACTCAGGAACGGCGACGTATGGGATTTTGGGTCTCGCCGTGAGTTGTGCACGGATAGCCATAACTGGTTAAGGCGACCGCTCGCGTAAATCGGGAAATCCCGATTTGAGTCACGGTCTGGCACAAATTTCCGCTGACGACATTCCCTTGTACAGCTGACGGTTGTTCGTATTCGCAACTGCGAATACATTTCATTTATAAACCACGATTATGCGTTTTAGGGATTTTATGTTAAAACTGTTTATCACTGAATACTTCTAATTTTCGACTTCGTGTAAGCTACAAAGAAGTAAAAGGTGCCTGCAACGAGTAAAATGCAAGTACTACAAAGCGGGGTGGCAATAAGGGGTGTAGAATTATATCTTAACAAACTGCAACTACTGCTATATCTATAATCTGTAAACCAGTATCAAGAGCATTCCAGAGTACACATCTTATTGCATTAAACGCAATGACAGAAACTGATACTCCAGTATGTTTGTTGTACCGGACGAAAATACACTTGTCAGTTCAACTGTGGGTTCTATTTTGGTGCAGGAGAGACCGATTGGACCATATAACACGTCAAATATCAGTTTACTTTATTATAACATAGATAACAAGAATTACTTAGCTCTGTATAATCCATTTCCACAGCAATATCATTATTTACAACTGTTTCTGAACATTAACGTATCAGTCGATACGGACAAAATGCGAGGGTCTCGCTTAGTGAACATTTAACAACAGCTTTCACGTGCGGTTCTCCCTAATACATTGATCACACAGAGGGATCACTAGAAGACGATGTTGTCTTCTTACTCGATGATGGCGGACTGGGCTGAACGGTACTGTACTCGGCCTGAAGTAGAAGAGAGGTTTCGGCGGCGTAGCGAAACGTCTCTGGGCGTGGCCACATGAGTGTCGCTCATTCTTCGATGCGGCTTGCGGCTTCTCTTATGGTTATGTTATGAGCTACCAACCTTGCTGCGGTTCCTCGCTCTTCGGACGACACCACAATTTCCATGCCCGTTCTATATTTTGATTAAGAGTTCACCCTTATACGGGCTTATTTTCAGTACAGAAAAACGCTTGTCCTACAGATGAAGGTGTGCTCATATGATGGCTGTTGCTTGTGCATAACGTTACTGAAACTTTTCAGGTAGAGATCGCAATACAGCATGCACAGAGGACGTGCAAGTATATCTTATCAACATCAGTCGGACTTTGAGGAAGGTCGAATCATTGGCATGATGCCCATGAGAATATCACAACGACAGATCGCACAAATAGTTGGCTGTTGAGATAGGATTGCAGAACGAGTGGTGACGAAGTGGACTTTGAGCAACAGTGTGGCAGGACGAGTGGGCATGGATCCAACCAGAAAGACTGCACCATGAGAAAATTACAAGATTTTTCGACTGACTCTGACAAATAGACCGATGACACAACAGCTGAAATCCGCGCAGAGTTTAAAGTCAGAGAGAGTGTTGTAATCTACCCCTCCCTTTCTTATTGTTGCTACTGTCCACGATGGTGAAGTCTTTTCAGAAGATTCGAGAGGAGTGAGATTTAGAATAAACTTTTTACTTATCTTTTCTAGCACAGTTGGCCCCAGTTATTAATCTCTAGCGGTCTGATTCTAGAAGCTGAAGTTCTTATATTTTAGGTTCTCAAGGTTCAATTGATCTAAATAATTTTGAATAATGTCTCTGCAGAATTTTTGTTTTCACGATAATTTATTCTCTCACATTTTACTATATTACACTGTCTTTTGAATTTTCATTTAACAAAGCCGAAATTATATTGTTAGTCCAAAATACAAAAATACGTTCGATCACATCAGAGGCATGCTTACTACCACCCCACTCTGCGATAATAACAATATTTCAAAGAGTTTACAATTTTTCTTGACAAATGAATTTCTATCAAAACTAGACATAGTTGTCTCACTGGGAATTCCGCGATCGTTCAATAAGTAAAATATGGAGTTTCAGTCTTCGATCGCTATTCTTTATTTTCAATTACCGGTTTCGGGCTAGCTGCCCATCTTCAGATCATATGTTGTAGTTACAGAGTAACTTGTCCGTACAGAACACACTGTTCACTGTCATAAGTAAAGTAAATTTACTTTACTTATGACAGTGAACAGTGTGTTCTGTACGGACAAGTTACTCTGTAACTACAACATATGATCTGAAGATGGGCAGCTAGCCCGAAACCGGTAATTGAAAATAAAGAATAGCGATCGAAGACTGAAACTCCATATTTTACCTAAATGAATTTCTATTAGTTTAAATTAATATATTATAAACGAATCCAGAGATAAACATAATAAACAGTACTAGACGGCGTTATTAATAATAAAAGCTTAAATCTGCAAATATTTCGTAATTTCAAATGTTTCTAAAATAATTGACTGTACGTTCAGAGCTAGTATATATCGATTGTGACAACAAAAATACAGTAATTCCTTTTCATAAATTTTAGCTTCAAATATTATATGTTGTGTATAGAATTTTATGAAACTTTTCAGAAAAGCAGCTCAGATAATATTGGCCAGTCCAAAAACCGAAAAATATTTCTGGTATCGACTACTGCTGTTGAGGAAAATTAATGATAGAGGAGGATGTCCCTTTACAGATAACTAGAAACTGAGTTAAGATTTCGATTGGCATGTCCGGTTTGCTGCTGATACCATACCACAGACTGTGGTACCACGTATCGATTACCACCCTACAGGCGTCTCAAAGTTTGCAGCGCAACTGCAAGAGTCCGTCAGACGCCGATAGCGGTCGTGTGAGATCCGGCGGACCCAACGGAGCACGCGTGCTGCACTACGCCTCCAGCGGCTCTGGAATACGAACGTCCTCTGCCGCTTCAATGCAGTGCGGCCGGCGGTAGCCACACAGCCAACTCGCCCTCGGAGCCACTTCGCTACGTAACGCTACGCAGACGCCGCCTACTCGCGGCTCCGACACCATCGTTTGTGCTTTATTTCAGAGAGCCTCATCCTTGTTACTATTGTATTAGCTAGACTCTACTGCTTGCTGAATTATTTGTAATGAGTCTTCGTATGCTTGGAAAAAGCTACCAGTTAAGTAAAGCTTTTGTTTACTTTATGTGCTTGTTCGCTCATCATTTTTCCTCCTGTCCTGCTTACCTACAACAACAGTAGCTACACCACTCTATAGCCCATCTCTTCTTACTGCTGTGTACGAAGTCGTACACAACACAAACAACAGAGACTTGCATGGTGCAGAGCCAGAGTCCACTGAGAAGCTGAGTATAGTTCTCTACTGTTCAGCGAGGAGTATCGCTTGTATTTGCGGCGGTCACATATACACAAAACTTCCTGCCGACGGATCTGATGATAGGGCTAGGCAGCAGCAGTTGTCACGATGCATACTTCTCCAACCCTACAATCGTTATGTGGAAGGCTATTGGATATTACCACAGGACAGATTTGATAATTATTGATGGGCAGCTGAACGACCATCGGCAAGTGGCAAAACTGGTAAATGCTCTTGTCATACTCTTCATGAGCAGGATACCAATCGGCATATTCCATGTAAGACGCCAGACTACAGTTCACATAGCAGACATTTTGAGGAATGTAAGGATACATGACTGGTCAGCCGTGTCCCTGATATATCACCCACAGACCGTGGCTGGGATTCCATGGAAAGACATATACTTCACAGAAATCTTCATGAGCTGATACAGCATGTTCCATAAATGTTAAGAAATTCCTGAAGATGATACTTGATGGCTGTTAGTTCGATGCCACAATGAATACAGGGGTATATTTCTGCCTGTGGGGTCACACATCATACTTATGTTAATGATGAACATCAGCTCCGAATGGAATGGAAGTTCAATTATTTAATACTTGTTACACACATCAAAAAACTTTTGCATCACCCCGGTTCCCAGAACTCGTGAATACAGACGTTGACTGTGGATATTGTACCACAGACACAGTCCCTTTCACTGTTCAGAGATGTCACTAAACCCGCCCAACGATGTAAACATCCATGCACGAGCAGCGCCTATTAGACGGAGGGGGTCCGACAACCGATCAGTTCCAGTCATTCGACCAAGAAGGGTGTTTTCTGTAGTTCAACCATACCTAGACGGTTAATACCGCATTTCGGTCGCGTCCGCCTTATTGCTTTGTGCCAGGAATGGTTCTCAACAAGGGAAGTGTCGGAGTGAACCAAAGCGATATTGTTCGGACATGCAGGAGATACAGAGATACAGGAACTGTCGATGACATGCCTCGCTCAGGCCACCCAAGGGCTACTACTGCAGTGGATGACCGCTACCTAAGGGGTTATGGCCTGGAGGAAACCTGACACCAACGCCAAAATGTTGAATAATACTTTTCGTGCAGCTTCACTCCCGACGTCCATGGCGAGGTCCATCTTTGCAATCACGACACCATGCAGAGTGGTACTAATTTTCCCAACATCATGCCGAATGGACCGCTCAGGATTGGCATCACGTTCTCTTCACCAATGAGTGTCGCATATGCCTTCAACCAGAAAATCTTCGGAGACGTGTTTGGAGGCAACCCGGTCAGGCTGAAAGCCTTAGACACACTGTCCAGCGAATGTAACAAGGTGGAGGTTCCCTGCTGTTTTGGGGTGGCATTATGTGGGGCCGACGTACGCCGCTGGTGGTCACGGAAGGCGCCGTAACGGCTGTAAGATACGTGAATGCCATCCTCTGACCGATAGTGCAACCATATCGGCAGCATATTGACGAAACATTCGTCTTCATGGACGACAATTCACGCCCCATCGTGCACATCTTGTGAATGACTTCCTTTAGGATCGCTCGACTAGAGTGGCCAGCGTGTTCTCCAGGCATGAACACTATCGAACATGCCTGGGATAGATAGAAAAGGACTGTTTATGCACACGCCGAATCTCCGTTGAGGAATGGGACAATCTGGATCAACAGTGCCTTGATAAACTTGTGGATAGTGTGACATGACGAATACAGGCATGCATCAATGAAAGGGGACGTGCTACTGGGTATTAGAGGTACCGGTGTGTGAAGGAATCTGGACCACCACGTCTGAAGGTCTCGCTGTAAGGTTGTACAAAATGCAATGTGTGGTTTTCATGAGCAATAAAAGAGGGCGGAAATGATGTTTATGTTGATCTCTATTCTAATTATGTGCACAGGTTTCGAAGCTCTCGGAACCGAAGTGATGCAAAACTTTTTATGATATGTGTATGATCAACGTATGACCGAAGTTTGACAAATGTCGGATTGTTGCATTACGGTGTAACACCTTATAAAAATGTTCAAATGTGTGTGACGTCCTATGGAACCAAACTGCTGAGGTCATCGGTCTCTAGTCTTGAACACTAATTAAACTAACTTATGCTAAGAACAGGACATACAACCATGCCCGAGTGACGACTCGAACTTCCGGCGGGAGGGGCCGCGCAGTCCGTGATATGAAGCCTCAAGCCGCTCAGCCATGTAACAGTTTCTATTTCCATCATATTATTAGGATGTCTTTCCGTGACATCCGCGAATGGACTAGAAGAAAAATGAATTCAAGTACGCCTACGAGCGAATTATTTTTAATCTAATTTCATCTTCAAATTACTCCCTCTGCCGGAACGATATTCTGGAGACTGGAAAACAGACCTTAAATCTGGGTCATACAATTTGCTGTGTAGGTTTACATGCACTTTCTCGAACGTATCCCAAGCGTAATTTCTCACCATTCTATTCAAACTAATCTGCGAAGCTAATTATCTTACCATCACTAGCACTGGCGTATTATATTCCGACCCGATGCATAATCCAGCAAGTCTGAGCAGTATTTAGGTAAAGGCGTACAAGATTGGTATATGCTCTATAGATCATCTGCACGATTCTGTCGAAGCGACGTGGAATGAGTCAATTTACAGGCTACATGTGCATGGGTGCAAGCTTGTCATTTACAGAGTACCTAACAGCACAGTGGCTTAAATGAACACATTAATTTTTGTCACTATTCATTTTGAAAATGAAACACAGATTTAAAAATAATATAAGTGTACGAGGGTTATTCCGAAAGCAAGGTCCGATCGGTCGCAAAATGGTAACCAGTGTAAAAATCAGAAACGTTTTATTTGAAACAGTTAGCTACACATTCCAGTTATTTCTCTACATAGTCACCGCTCCGACTTACACATTTCTCGTAGCGTCGTGAGAAATTTCCAATATTCTCGTCACAGAAGGCAGCCGCCAGTGTTTTCCGTCAACTCTCTACGATGGTCTATAGCTCGTTGTCTGTGCCACTATGTTGTCTTCATAGCCAGCTGTTCACGTGAGCACAGATGAAACTCAGGTTTAGCCAATTACGGGCTGTATTGTGAGTGATCCCTCATCGAAAACACTATGGGAGCATCTTTATTGCATCTGCAGAGTGCGGCCGAGAATTGTCATGAAGAAGGAAACTCATGACAGTTGTGTTACGTGGGCTGCATGACATCAGGCGAAATGTTTCACCAGGCCCTCACACAGGGTAACAATAATAGAATTAAATAAAAAAACACAAATTAGTTACAAACTATGTAAACGTCACTACAGATATTCGGATCTACGTTATGACATGTTCGATATGCCTGCCATCTTTGGCAATGGTGTGGCGCAGACGAATAACGAAATCCTGCATGAGACACTGAAGTGTCGGGACATCGATGTTGTCTATGACCTCATGAATGGCTACTTTCAATTCAGCAGTGGTTATGGGGTTATTGTTGGACGCCTTGTCTTTTTTACAGACCCAGAAAAAGGAGTCGCATGTGTCCAGATCCGAAAAATATGGCGGCAAATGGAGGCCCATGCCAGTGGACTCTGAGTACCCCAGAACCAGAATGCGGTCCACAAAACGCTCCTTTAGGACATTGAAGACTCTCATGCTTCGATGAGGTCGAGCTTCGGTCTTCCATGAACCACATCTTGTCACTTTTGATAATGGGGATGAAATCATCTTCCAAAATCTTCACGTACCGTTCGGTAGTCACTGTGCCATCAAGGAATATCGCACCGATTTTTCCGTGACTGGACATTGCACACTGGACAGTCACCCGTTGACAGTGAAGAAACTTTTCAATCGCGAAATGCGGATTCTCAGCCCCCAAATGCGCCGGTTTTGCTTTTTGACGAACACATCCAAATGAAAGTGGGCTTCGTCGCTAAAACAAATCGTATAGCACATACTAATTCCCATCGTGCACCGTGGCCAACCGTGCAGTTTGAACGTCCTAACGCAGACCGTTCAGAAGTTATGACGATTTTATTTCATATAGTTCAGTAAACGTTACCCTGTACGAGGCGGGAAACACTATTGTTAGGCGTCTTTACTTGCTCACTGTACGCTCAGAACGGAAAAGAGCGACATGACGCAATCGACGGGAATACTAGAGACACTGCCTAACACATCTGCGCAAAGTCTCTTCGGATTTTCGTGCCGGCCGCGGTGGTCTAGCGGTTCTAGGCGCTCAGTCCGGAACGGCGCGACTGCTACGGTCGCAGGTTCGAATCCTGCCTCGGGCATGGATGTGTGTGATGTCCGTAGGTTAGTTAGGTTTAAGTAGTTCTAAGTTCTAGGGGACTGATGACCATAGATGTTTAGTCCCATAGTGCTCAGAGCCATTTGAACCATTTTTTCGGATTTTCGCTGTGGTTTCCAGTTCGCTCCCGATCGGTCCTTGCTTTCCAAATAACCCTGGCATTTTTCTTATACACAACACACTGCAAGATACCTCTTATTTTCGAAACACTTTTTATTTCCCTTACTTTCCAAATTTACATTTTATGTTACGTCTGCAGATATCAGTAACATTCAGTGAGATCAATGAGTTCAGCGGAACGCTTTAGCAGTACTCAAGATTTAACTTGTCACGCTAGCTGAAATAATCACTGGACCATCTGACGCTGCCAGTAGACGGTGGGGTGCAGCGGTTTCCATAAACAAACGAATAATGTTTAAGCTGACGAAGTTGTACAAAAGCTACGATGTTCCACGCCTGTAAACACTAGGTACTGACTGCGGACCACACTCGCCAGTTCCCGATAGGATGCCTTCCGAGCGGTGTCTGCAGTAAGATCATGATCTCAAAAAGTGCTAGTTTTCTGTTAATAAGTAACATACTGTTTCGTTACTATCGGCGTAGAAGGTTTTCCTAAATAAACACATCATAAGGGCATCCACAGACGTATTTGAAGCAATATAACTATCCGCATCGTCACACAGAATTACATGATGTAGAACTGCACTTTCCAGACACTTTCATTGTGCTGCTACAGCTTTCGTGGAGACACCAACCACGAGAGCTTCACGACAAAACCTACTTTTCTGAACTGCATTAACTGGAATAATAGTGTGATGAATGTTATATAGGCTATATACTATGGTCTGTTGGAGAGTCCTTTAGGTGAATCCGTTTTTAAGGTATTCGGGAATACGTATTAAAAATTCCTCTCCGAATGAAAGTAATAAAAAATCATGTGATAACCTACAAGGTATCTCCATCTTTCTCTTCCAGGATGTTTATTCCATATTCTACATGACCAAGTATTGCGCTTGCTATTTCACATTACCCCCGCTCCGGCCGGCCGGTGTGGCCGAGCGGTTCTAGGCGCTTCAGTCTGGATCCGCGCGACCGCTACGGTCGCAGGTTCGAATCCTGCCTCGGGCATGGCTGTGTGTCATGTCCTTAGATTGGTTAGGTTTAAGTAGTTCTAAGTTCTAGGGGACTGATGACCTCAGATGTTAAGTCCCATAGTGCTCAGAGCCATTTGAACCATTTGAACCCCCGCTCCCCATCCGCCCCCATTCACCTTTGACCTTGCCTTCGGTGGGGAGTCTTGCGTGTCACAGCGATACAGGTAGCCCTACCGTAGGTATAACCACAAAGGAGTGGTATTTGTGGAGAGGTCAGACAAATGTGTGTTTCCTGAAGAGGGGCAGCAGCATTTTCTGTTGTTGCAGGATCAACCGCCTGGTTGACTGATTGATCTGGCCTTGTAACATCAACCAAAATGGCCTTGATGTGCTGCTACTGCGAATGGCTGAAATCAAGGGGAAACTACAGCTGTAATTTTCCCCGAGGACATGCAGTTCTACTATATGGTTAAATGATGATGTCTTCTCTTGGGTGAAATATTTCGGAGGTAAAACAGTCCTCCATTCGGATCTCCGGGAGGAGACTACTCAGGAGGACATCGTCTTCAGGAGAAAAAAAACTGGCATTCTACGGATCGGAGCGTGAATTGTCAGATGCCTAAATCGGGCAGGTAGGTTGGAAAACTTAAAAAGAAAAATGGATTGGTTGATGTTAGATAAAGTGGGAATTAGTGAAGTTCGTTGGTAGGAGGAACAGGACCACTGGTCAGGTGAATACAGGGTTATAAATAAAAAGTCAAGTAGGGGTAACACAGGAGCAGGTGTAATAATGGGTAATAAAATAGGAATGTGGGTAAGCCAATACAAACAGCATAGTGAACGCATTATCGTAGCCAAGACAGACACGAAACCGACGTCCACCACAGTAGTACAAGTTTACATGCCAAGTAGCTTTGCTGATGATACAGAGATTGAAGAAATATGAGATGAGATAAAAGAAATGATTCAGACAGTTATAGGAGATGAAAATTTAATTGTGCTGGGGACTGGAATTCGATATTAGTAACAGTAGGAAGACAAGGGAAAACAGTAGGTGAATATGGACTGGGGAAGGAATGATTGTGGAAACCACCTGATAGAATTCTGTACAGAGCATAATTTAATCATCAATAACACTTGGTTTAAGAATCATAAAAGGAAGTTGTATAAATGGAAGAGACCTAGAGATAGCGGAAGGTTTCAGATTCATTATATAATGCTTTGAGAATTACGAACCAGATTTTAAATTGCAAGACATTTCCAGGGACAGATGTGGAGTATGACAAAAGTTTATTGGTTGAAACTGTAGACTAAAACTGAAGAAATAGGAAAAAAGGTAGGATATAAGGGAGATTGGACCTGGATAAGTTGAAATAACCAGAGGATGCTGGGAGTTTCAGAGGGAGCATTAGGCAGCGTTAGCGTGGAACAGGGAAAAGGAACACAGTAGAAGACGAATGGATAGCTTTAAGGGATGAAATAGTGAAGGCTGCAGAGAATCAAATAGGTAAAAAGACAAGGCCTAGTAGAAATCCTCAGATAACACATTGAATTTCATTGGTGAAAGGAGAAAATTTAAAAAAGGGGCAAATGAAGCAAGTGAAAGGGAATACAAAAGTTTGAAAAATGGGGTTGATAAGAAGCACAAAACTTCTAAGTAGGAATGGCTACAGGACGGTTGTAGGGCCAAAGTAGATACTGATTACGAAAAAATAAAAGAGAATTTTGGTGGAAAAGAGAAGCAGCTGTATGAATTCCAAGAGCTTAGCTCTTAAACCAGTCCTAAGTAAAGAAAGGGAAAGCTGAAAGGTGGAAGGCGTATATACAGTTCCTATATAAGGGAGATGAACTGGAAAGCAATATCATAGAAAGGGAAGTGGACGTAGATGAAGATGAGATGGGAGATATTACACTGCGAGAAGAACTTCACAAGTCTCTTAAAGATCTAAGTCGGAACAAGGCCACGGGAGTAGACGATATTCCGTCAGAATTACTAATAGCCTTGGGAGAGCCAGCCACGACAAAATTCTTCCATGTGGTGTGCAAGATGTATGCGACAGGCGAAGTATCCTCACCCTTCATGAAAAATGTAGTAAATCCAATTCCAAAGAAAGCGGGTGCTGACACGTGCGAAACTTCAGAATTATCAGTTTAATAAGTCATGTTTGTAAGACATTAACACTAATTTTTTGCAAAAGAATGGAAAAACTGGTAGGAGCCAACGTCGGAGAGAATCAGTTCGGATTCCGGAGAAATGTAAGAACACGCGAGGCGATACTGACCCTACGACTTATTTTAAAATATAGGTTAAGGAAAGGCAAACCTACATTTGTAGGTTTGTAACATTTGTAGACTCAAAGAAAACTATTGACAACTCTGACTGGAATAACCCCCTTAAAATAATGAAAGCAGGAGGGGTAAAATATAGAGAACGAAAGGCTATTTACTACTTGTACAGTAAACAGACGGCCGTTATAAGAGTCTAGGGGCATGATAGGGAGGCAGTGGTTGAAAAGGGAGTGAGACAGGCTTGTAGTCTATCACCGATGATATTCAATTTGTACATTGACCAAGCAGTAAAGGAAACGGAGGAAAAATTTGGAGAAGGAATTAAAGTTAAGGGAGAAGAAATTAAAACTCAGAACTTTGCGGTACCGTTGTAATTCTCTTAGAGACAACAAAAAACTTGGAAGAGCAGTTGAACGGAATAGACTGTGTCTTGAAAGAAGGATATAAGATGAACATTAACAAAAGAAAACAAAGGGTAATGGTATATAGACGAATTAAATCTCACAATGCTAAGGGAATTAGAGTAGGAAAGCAGACATTTAAAGTAGCAGATAAGTTTTGCTATTTGGGCACAAAAATAACAGATGATGGCTGTCAATGACTAGAAAAGCGTTCATGAAGAAGAGAAATTTGTTAACATCGAATATAGATTTAAGTGTTAGTAAGTCTTTTCTGAAGGTATTTGTCTGGGGTGTAGCTGTGTATGTAAGTGGATCATAGACAATAAACACTTTCGAGAAAAAGAGAATAGAAGTTCTTGCAATGAGGTACTACAAAAGTATGCAGAAGATTAGATGGGTCGATCACGTAACTAATGAGAAAGTACTGAATACAGTTGAGGATATAAGAAATTTGGGACACAACTTGACCAAAAGAAGGGATTCGTTGATTGGGCACATTCTGAGACTTCAAGGAGTCACCAGTTTAGTACTGGAGGGAAGTTTGAGAAGTAAAAAGCCTAGAGGGAGACCAAAAGATGAATACAGTAAGAAAATTCAGAAAAATGTAGGTTGCAGTAGTTGTTCGGAGATGAAGAGCCTCGCTCAGGATAGAGTAGCATGGAGAGCTGCATCAAACCAATCGTCGGCGTGAAGACCACAACATCAACATCGCATATTCATAATGAGTTTGCTGTGGACACTTCAGTCTTCCAAGATGACAACAGTCTTGTCTGTAGGGCTGCACGTATACGTCCCTGGTTTCACAAACACCTCGACTCCGTGTCACACCGGCGGCCGGTGTGGCTGGAACCACGGGACCGCTATGGTCGCAGGTTCGAATCCTGCCTCGGGCGTGGATGTGTTTGACGTCGTTAGGTTGGTTAGGTTTAAGTAGTTCTACGTTCTAGGGGACTGATGACCTCAGATGTTAAGTCCCATAGTGCTCAGAACCATTTGAACCATTCCGTGTAGCACCTTGAGTGGCCCACTTAAGTACCTGATCTTAATGTCACGATAACGTGTGGGACATTTTGAAACAACGGCTCAGACGCAGCAATAAACTTCTCACTAGTTAGGTAGCTCTACGGAATCAATTAGTGCCTTCATCCAGATATGCCATATCTGAACGAACTTGTGGGCTCTTTTCCTCGCTAACTATTCAATCTGTACACTGGGTAATCAATAAATGAAATAAAAGATAACTGTGTAAAGCGAAGAAAAGTTCAGGGAGAAGAAGTAAGAACTTTTCGGTTTGCCAGTGACACTGAAATTCAATCAGAGACAGCAGAGGTATTGGAAGAGTAGTTGAAGGGAATAGACATGGTCTTTTAAAGAGGTTATAAGATGAATGTTAACAAATGGAAAAAAAAACATAACTGAATGTGTTCGAATTAAATCAGATGATGCTGATAGAATCAGATTACGAATCGAGGCACTACTTGTAGTAGATGGGTTTTACAACTTTGGCCGCAAAATAACTGATGATGGCCGAAGTAGAGAGGATATCAAATACGGACTGGCAATACCAAGAAAAGAATTTCTGAAAAAAAGCGAAATTTGTTGACATCGTACATAAATTTAAGAATTAGGAAAAAATGGTTCAGATGGCTCTGAGCACCATGGGACTTAACATCTGAGGTCATCGGTCCCCTAGACTTAAAACTACTTAAACCTAACTAACCTAAGGACATCACACACACCCATGCTCGAGGCAGGATTCGAACCTGCGACCGTAGCAGCAGCGCGGTTCCGGACTGAAGCGCCTAGAACCGCTCAGCCATAGCTGCCAGCTAAGAATTAGAGAGTCTATTCGGAAAGTATTTGTTCGGGTCGTTGCCTTGTATGGAATTGAAACCTGGACGACAAGCAGTTCAGACAAGAAGACAATAGAAGCTTTCCAAATGTGGTGCTACAGAAGAATGTTGAAAAGGAATTGGTTACATCTCATAAATAATGAGGAGATACTGGTCAGAATCGGGAAAAAATGAATTTGTGGAACAACTTGACTAAAAGAAGGGAGTGGTTCGCATGACATATCCTGAGGCACCATTGAATCGCAGTTTGGTATTGGAAGGAAGTGTGGAGGTTAAAATTATAGAGGGAGACCGTGGCTCGAATACAGCAAGCAGATTAAAATGGATTTTGATTGCAAAAATGGTTCAAATGGCTCTGAGCACTATGGGACTTGACATCTGTGGTCATCAGTCCCCTAGAACTTAGAACTACTTAAACCAAACTAACCTAACGACATCACACACATCCATGCCCGAGGCAGGATTCGAACCTGCGACCGTAGCGGTCACGCGGTTCCAAACTGAAGCGCCTAGAACCGCACTGCCACACCGGCCGGCTTTTGATTGCAGAAGTTATGGCTCTGAGCACTATGGGACTCAACATCTTAGGTCATAAGTCCCCTAGAACTTAGAACTACTTAAACCTAACTAACCTAAGGACAGCACACACACCCATGCCCGAGGCAGGATTCGAACCTGCGACCGTAGCAGTCCCGCGGTTCCGGACTGCAGCGCCAGAACCGCTAGACCACCGCGGCCGGCCAGAAGTTATGCAGAGCTGAAGAGCTTTGGTCGGGATAGTCTAGCGTTAAAAGCTGCATAAAACCAGTCCTCGGATTGAAAATAGCAACAACAGAGTGTTAAAGTGATGTCTCCATGGGGTGATTACATATTTTTGTCTAGTGTGCTTAGTTTCTATATGGGGTGTTTATTTCTCAACAAAGATGATTTATGAATAAGAAAACCGGGGTGCACATCAAATTTAAGAACTCAAATCTGCGCGTAATTACACACGCTTAAAGGTTGTATGGCCAATCAGTAAGCACGTCACGAGTCTTTCTCTTTCCGAGAAATATTTATCTGTAAAAGAGAAGGGAAATACAACAGGTAAAATTACTGTTTGTTAATTTTATCATCATGTATTTCTTTCCCTTAGAACGGTTACAATATTAACGGAAACGTAGTCCCCGAGGTGTCGTGTCCATTGAATACCAGGACCTTGAATGACACGATTATTATTCCAAGTTGAATAGGAGCCGAGACGCTACGCTTTAAATTACGTGGACGTACAGTTCTCTCTCAGAGTGAATTCCTCTGGTCCGGTGATGCGAGAGTTCTCGTGTCCCTTCTTCCAATAAACTAGTGGGAAATACAGCGCTCGTAAACCGGCCAGAGTACGGAGATTCCTCCAGTTATTAACATAAAGAGAGACACGTTAGGGTCTGGTTAAATGACGTTTCACACCACAGCCATCCAAATCTACTGCCAGAATATAAAAACACAGACCGAGACAAAGCGAGACTGTGAGGCAAACAAGTTTTAAGAGAATCAGTTTCCAGTCTGATTTCCGCTGACTATGACGGTGCTCTCGATATTAATTATGGAGTCCACTTTCGCATGCTCATCTTCTTAGAACTGACTGCTCTTTAGTCGGTTAAGATACCAGTTTGCTACAAAGTACTGTCAGAATAGGGACGAATGAAGTTTGCTTACAGTAGTACAAAATTAAAGGACATATTGATTGAAAATACCACCGTTAGTTGGAAATCTAAAACGAACAAAAGCGCAATATGTATTAGAATAATAAAGCAGTGGTCGGTAATCTCAGGAATGTTACAGCGATCTAGGGAAATTTTTCTTTGGTAGAGGTAGAGTGTACTTCGTCTTTAACTGGTGGCAAGCTTCTCACAGACCTTCCATGGCACAATACTCAGCCACGGAAATTATCATAAGCTAAAAATACGTCTGTACTGCATAATTTATCAAACTAGAAGGAAGGAAAGTACGTTAGCGTTTAATGTCCCGTCGACAAGTACGGTATGAGACATCGAGCATAGGATCGTGTTGCACTTGACTGGGGAAGAAAACTAACTGCGTCCTTTTCAAAGAAACCATCCCGAATATCGCCTAAACAGATGTAGTGGAAACGACTAAAACATGAGTCTGAAAGACCAGGCAGGGGTCTGAACCCTACTCCTCCATATTACAGGTTCAGTGACTTAACCATTGTGCCACTTCTGTGGGTGAAATTCGTTTGAGTTTTCTGCAGGTATATAATGACAGACTACAAGCATTTCGAAGTACACGTTAGGTTATGTACAGAGCATGGACAAAAATGCGGAAACGTCAAAAAAACACAAAACATTCCATGCTTAATACGGTGTAGAAAATCCGTCAGCATTCTAAACAGCTTCCAATCGTCTCCGAGTGGATAAATTCAAGTCTTGTATGGTTTTCAAGGACTCTTATAGCCGGCCTCTGCGACAGAGCGGTTCTAGGCGCTTCAGTACCGCTACGGCAGCCGGTTCGAATCCTGCCTCGGGCATGAAAGTGTGTGATGTCCTTAGGTTAGTGAGGTTTAAGTAGCTCTGAGTTCTACGGGACTGATGACCTCAGATGATGAATCTCATAATGCTCAGAGCCATTTGAACCATTTCTGGAATCTTATACCATCCTTTCTGCAAAATTGCTACAAGTTCAGGTAATTATGATGGAGGTGGATAGCAATCACTCACCATTTCCTCCAAAGTAGACCGCAAAGGCTCAATAATACTGAGATCAGGTGAATGTGCTGGTCTAGAGAGGTGCAACAATTCATCACTCACAAATCAGTCCCGGATGATGTGAGCTGTGTGAGCAGGGGCCCTTCCAACTTGGAACAGAGCATCACCACTGAGGATCATGATATGGACTTGATCAGCAATCCTCTTCAACGCTCGTCCGTCACGATCACTCAGTACACAAATACACTATTGGCCATTAAAATTGCTACACCACGAAGATGACGTGCTACAGACGTGAAATTTAACCGGCAGGAAGAAGATGCTGTGATATGCAAATGATTAGCTTTTCGGAGCATTCACACAAGGTTGGCGCCGGTGGCGACACCTACAACGTGCTGACATGAGGAAAGTTTCCAACCGATTTCTCATACACAGACAGCAGTTGACCGGCATTGCCTGGTGAAACGTTGTTGTGATGCCTCGTGTAAGGAGGAGAAATGCGTAGAATCACGATTCCGACTTTGATAAAGATCGGATTGTAGCCTATCGCGATTGCGGTTTCTCGTATCGCGACATTGCTGCTCGCGTAGGTCGGGATCCAATGACTGTTAGCAGAATATGGAATCGGTGGGTTCAGGAGGGTAATACGGAACGCCGTGCTGGATCCCATCGGCCTAGTATCACTAGCAGTCGAGATGACAGGCATCTTGTCCGCATGGCTGTAACGGATCGTGCAGCCACGTCTCGATCCCTGAGTCAACAGACGGGGACGTTTGCAAGGCCACACCATCTGCACGAACAGTTCGACGACTTTTGCATCAGCATGGACTATCAGCTCGGAGACCATGGCTGCAGTTACCCTTGACGCTGGATCACAGACAGGAGCGCCTGCGATGGTGTACTCGACGACGAACCTGGGTGCACGAATGACAAAACGTCATTTTTTCGGATGGATCCAGGTTCTGTTTACAGCACCATGATGGTCCCATCCGTGTTTGGCGACATCGCGATGAACGCACGTTGTAATCGTGTATTCGTTATCGCCATACTGGCATATCACCCGGCGTGATGGTATGGGGTGCCATTGGTTACACGTCTCGGTCACCTCTTGTTTGCATTGACGGCAATTTGAATAGTGGACGTTACATTTCAGATGTGTTACGACCCGTGGCTCTACCCTTCATTCGATCCCAGCGAAACCCTACATTTCAGCAGGATAATGCACGACCGCATGTTGCAGGTCCTGTACGGGCCTTCCTGCATACAGACAATGTTCGACTGCTGCCCTGGCCAGCACGTTCTCCAGATCGCTCACCAATTGAAAACATCTGGTCAATGGTGGTCGAGCAACTGGCTCGTCACAATACGCCAGTCACTTTTCTTGAATAAATGTGGTATCGTGTTGAAGCTGCATGGGCAACGGTACCTGTACACGCCATCCAAGCTCTGTTTGACTCAATGCCCATGCGTATCAAGGCCGTTATTACGGCCAGAGGTGGTTGTTCTGGGTACTTATTTCTCAGGATCCATGCACCCAAATTGCGTGAAAGTGTAATCACATGTCAGTTCTAGTATAATATATTTGTCCAATGAATACCCGTTTATCATCTGCATTTCTTCTTGGTGTAGTAATTTTAATGGCCAGTAGTGTAGGACCGCCTAGTGACGTGGCGGATGATTTTTCTCCACTTTCCCTGTAGAAGGTATGCATCATCGATTTGATGCCTCTTGCATCACACACTTCGGCTACCTTGGTTACGGAGGCGCCCATCGTACAATCACCAACGATACGCTCATGTCAGTCTCCACTTGGCGTGACGTCATGCACTTATGACTACACACGATGCTGTTCCGACCACGATTTACAGTAGCAACTTATTGAGGACATTGCACAGTTGCCGTCCGTGGTCAAATACAACAGCGTTAACTGCAGGCTCGGCAAGCACTGCATTAACATTGAAGCATGCATTTCTAGTGGTGTTTCCATAGTATTGATGAGCTCCTGTGTGCTCACATATTTTCTCTATATATGATACAAGGCAGTCTTCCGACTTATTTAAGCATAGCAGAAACATATCGTCACTGATAAGGTTTTGTAGCAAACATTCGACTATCCTCAGTCATGAAACGGAGACTCATTCTACAAAAAAATCCATAGAGTTTTTACAACAAACGTTGTATTAAACCTGAGAGCTTTCACAAAAGAAAACATTATTTGTATTTTAAAGTGACACGGATGAAATATCTGTTACACTGTTAGATCAAAGGTTGATTAATGTTCTTGAACTCAGTTTCGGGCTTATTTTGCAGATTTAGCTTATAATGTAAAAGAGATTGTAGAAAGGGAATACATGTTCCTTCGTGTCTGACTGGCCCTCGAAATCGTAAAACAGCAAACGATGCATGCAGATGCTTTACTTACAAAATGCATGATGCTGTTTTAACCGTTAAACATAAATAGCATTTAAAGACAGGAAAATACAGCAATTGGGCTTTTTTAAGAAAATGTCGGCAATTAATAATTTGGCGCTTGGTTATCGAAAGATAAGTACAAGGTTACACGTTTCTTCTTCAAAGTACTGGCTCCCCACCCTTTAATTTCCTCTGTGAAATGTGCATTTTTCGTAATTAAGGACAGAGCTAGATTAACGCCTAACGTTCCCGTCGACGAGTAGGTCATTAGCGACCGAGAAGAGGCCAGGATTGTAACAGGACGGAAAGAAATCTACCTCGTTTATTTCCGCCATTCTCTCAGAGCTATTTATGGAAACCACTGAGATACTACATGTAACCAGCTGGTCGGAGATCTGATTCCCTCACCTAAATGTGACAAGCTGTTTAACGTCTACACCAGTTCGCTCCAAACGTTGACCATGAGATCATATTAGTGGGAGCACCAGCTTGGTTAGAAATAACTGTGTCATTGCTGAAAGAAGAATTCTGGGTCACTCAATGAGTAGTTTAAGGAAATCACGGGAATTCTAAATGAGGACTGATTCGATACTATTGTTCGTTGACTTTCTGTGGTTTGCGCGAAGTCCCAGTCGTGGTCGCCGCCAGAATCCACACATTCTTGGCGATATGCGGCGGGCAAGACGTTTTACGTGTCATACTCCTCCGTGGATTTCATTCGAAACTTTTTTTGCTCTGCTACGTTATGAGATCAGTACAAATAAGGGTCATTAGCAGCGTTTCGACCGCGAGGTAGGGTTAAACTTCTCATTACTCCCACATCAACAATAAATGCGCTGTTGCGATCCAACTGTACACGGGAAGATTTGAGCGGAATATGTACACCGTTTAGCGTTCCTACACAACATGCAATTGTTTCTTGATAACTTCCGCGAATAATATCCCTATAACAAAACAAGAATATTTATATATGTGTGGTATCTGGTCTTTCGTACATGTCCGAAAGAACAGACACCATTATCGATCACGCAGCCATACTTACATATGATGAAATGATACAGAAATTGTGGCATCAGCCACTACCGGGCACTGAAATATACTCAACGGAGAAAGTTAAAATTTGTGCTGGACTCAATATCGAACCCAGATGTCCCAGTTTACATGAGTGGTCGCCTTAACTGCTTCGGCTATCCGAGAACGCTTTTCGTCCAACACAAATTCCCGAAATATCCAAAAGAGCAGATGCAACACATAGATGAATATATGCACCTCGACGGCCTTTTTACATCTTTTCCTAATGGATGCACTCTCTCTCCCAAACTCTTGCCGGAATCATCGACAGGGTGCAACCAATGACAGGGAGTGTTATATAAGTTGTGTGCCAGAAGTTGGGAATTTGGCCTGAGCGGGAAGCGTGCTTGGATAGCCGAAGCCGTTAAGGCGACCACTCACGTAAAGCAGAAAATCTGGTTTCGAGTTATGGGCCACCAAACAATTTAACTTGTCGCCATTGAATTCATTTCAGTGAGCGACTGTGGCCAATGTCATTTCATGAAAAGGAAAATACTCTTCAACGTCAGTAAGGGAGAAAGACACACAATAATATCACTCTCAGATTCCCAAGGACACAAATGTAATTAATTGTCTTCTACTAAACCTTCACTGAAATTCCACCGACCAGCTAGTTACTGGCATCGCGATCTGATGTAAAGGCTTTGCTTACAGGGGTAAGTGCACCCTTACTTAAGGGACAGGAAAATTCCCAATCAGAATTCCACACTGATTCACTGGAATGCTCGACCTGCTCTTGGAGACTTTCCATACTGGAGAAATAGCTTGGTTGATGACTCAAGATCACCAGCTATTGACTTACGAGTCACACTTCAGAACATTGCCTCTGTCCCAGATAGCACACGACACCGCCAGCACTAGAAGGGTTGTCGGCCGTCACTTCGATTTGGCGCTTTTCAGATCGCTCTACGAAATAATTTACCATAAAGGCCTTTCGACCAATCGACCTAAGAAACAGCATTCCAACATACCCGTTAGCTAATCCTAGATATCACTAAAAGAACACGGGGAAGAACTGCTTAAGACCATGGTTTTTCAGGTTTATTTTCCAAATGGTGTAAAGGAACTGACCATTATCGAGGAATAACGCGTCCTTGAAAACAGCGTGGTAGGCCCAGACCGCAAGCCACTTATCCGGACCAAAGCAAGGATGGCCTATGACTTCCTGGCTGGAGAATAATCTCTATTCCCTGGAAACTAGAAAACCGGCTATAGTGTTCACATTAGTGACCAGCATGAACAGACTGGCATGGCCAGGAAAATACACAGCCAATCATATTAATGTGACCATAAGTTTCGTCGCTAACCAACAATAACAACTCACAAATGGCAGGTGGATAAAGGCAAACAGTGCAGTCGTTCTCGTAATGCGGAAACGGCGCCATTTATCTGACGTCCAATAAGACATGATCATTGGCTTTCGGGACAGAGGTAGAAGCATTTCCGAAACGGTTAAGTTTGTTAACTGTTCGTTCGCCACCGTGGTTAAAATGTACTGTGCATGGCAAAATGGCGCAGACCACAACCGGCGCTGAGGTAACAATGGTGCACCATGCGCCATAGATGACAGGGACAAATGACGGCTGCGAAGGTATGTACGGGCGAATAGACGTGCAACTCATGAGCAATTGTCCGCTTAGATGAACCAAGGGGCTCCCAAAACTGTCTGCTCAATGACTGTTTAGTAAACCTTGCGGCGCATAGGCCTCAGCAGCAGGCGCCTGTTTAATGAACCCCTGCTGACTCTTGTCATCGGCCACGAAGGCTGGAATTCACACGCCAGTACCGCCACTGTGTGGCGACAAGTGGCCTTTGCAAGTGAATCACGTTTTATGCCGCATTAGACAGATGGCCGTTGGCGTGTACGGCGAGAATCGTCTGAAAGCATATTCCCTGTGACAATCGTCGGAAGGACCCATGCCAAAGGAGGAAGCGTTTTTGCCTGAGGAGTGTTTTCGTGGCATTCCCTGGGTGATCTCGTCATTCTGGAAGGTACATTGGTTCACACAAGTATGCCTCTATCCTTGGGGACACGATGGGATCTACCATCAGGCCATTGCAATGTGTCAAACAGCTCGCAATGTACGTGTGTGGTTCCAAGTGCACAAGGATGAGTTTGCCGTATCCCCCTTAACACCAGACCCAACGGATTTAAACACAACGGAGAATCTGCGGGACCACCTTGTTCAGGCTGTTTGCGCCATGGATCGTCAGCCGAGAAACCTAGTGCAGCTGGCCACAGCACTAGAATCGGCTTGATTCCACATCCCTATCGGTATCTTCCAGAATCACACTGAAGCTTGGCCTGCACGTCTCGTAGTGGTCCGCACTGCAGAATGTGGTTTTCAGGCTTTTGACGGGTGCTCGCATATATATGACTGAACCGTTTATTTTCCACAGGATGACCGAACTGGCATTTGTATCTGGTTCGTCCTCAATATACCGGACCAAGTCCACTCTCCTTCTAGGTCACCCCTCTCTAATACTGTTGAACACATTTGGGGCACCGCAAATATAGAAGGTGCGTCTTGGATTCAGTTTCGTCTGGTCACCGTGAATTATCGGATTGCGTCACTTGTCAAGGTTCAAATGGTTCAAATGGCTCTGAGCATTATGGGACTCAACTGCTGAGGTCATTAGTCCCCTAGAACTTAGAACTAGTTAAACCTAACTAACCTAAGGACATCACACACATCCATGCCCGAGGCAGGATTCGAACCTGCGACCGTAGCGGTCTCGCGGTTCCAGACTGCAGCGCCAGAACCGCGCGGCCACTTCGGCCGGCACTTGTCAAGGATTAGAACGGTTTCCCAACGCTTTCGCTCTCTTTTCTAGTCCATGTGACGATACGACGCTGTTCTCATCAGGTCGAAATTGGCTGCTAGACTGGCGCTAATTAGTTGTTTACATGTCCCATAGATCATTTGAACGATTCACCTTTCGAAATTAAGTAGAACGGGTGCAGCTGTATGAGGGGTTAATTCGCCAATTTATTCATCGTAGAGCTTAAAGCTTTTTGTCAAACTGCACATGGTTACAAATAAATCTACGTACATATAAACTGAGTGGTCAGAGGTCACGGAAAGGATTGCCTCATTTGAAGATATGTCGTGTATGGCGGACTATTGATGAGGCTAAAAGCAGCGTATGAGCCAGATATCTGCGCTGGCAGCTGCAAGCACGTGTGCAGTCAACTTCACAACACATCGCGAGTCGACCGACGGGGAAACTGGGGACGCTAATATGTGTAAGAAATGTGTATCATAGTGTATCAGAAATTACAAAGGATGTTTTTATGCGCGTAAATCTCTTTGATAAATGGACGTCACATCACTTCCGCAGAGTCAAAGGGGCGATCGAAAATCTACTGAGCGCTTGAAGCCTATCAGCCTGCTGTTGCAGTGATCGCACAACTTGCTCGTGAAGCTGTTCACACGTTCACAATGTGTGCGTAAGTCAAAAAAGTGGATATGGTTTTGTTTATACCGAATTTTGTCCTACTATTACAGCAGCGGTGTGACTGTACACTGGTAAGGGGAGGGTCTCAGACATGGTAAATCGATTTGGCTCATTTTTTGGGAACTCTCTTGAGTGTAAGCTAATATCGAAGACTCTCAATACTAACCGCCCATCCTTCCACACTCTCCCCCCCCCCCCCCCCCCCGGTTACTGTGAAAACAATCCCTAAAAATCATGACGCGCAATCGGCTCAGAATTGATGTCATCAATAGATAATCGAAAATGGAGCGTTTTTCATCATCACATGTGAGATCCACAAACGCATATTTTCCTAAAAATTGAGGAAAGAAGATTTTGCTTTTACTTATGTACCAATAATTTAAACACTGCTCAACGAAAGCGCCGCTGACTTAGCGACCAAGGCATCCGACTAGGAAACAGAGTATGAGTGTACGACTGCCAGATCCATTCTGCGGTTGTTTTTTTTTTCCTTTTGTATTTTGCCACATTGTAAATGGTACGAATAGAAGGGTTAATAAAGTAAGTAAATCAATAAGGAATAGAAACAAGACAGCTAAATAAATTACTCAAATGACTTGGAATAGTAAAGAATTTAAATGTTAAGCCTCATTGTATGCAAACTGTTCCTAGTAAGACTGCTTCAAATAAGAACATTCGACCTTATCGCAAGTAGTAGTACACATACAATAACGCATTCGTAGATGGCGCAACATTCCAGCACAACGTCTGGAAAATGTTTGCGTAAATTTTTCCTGTGTTTATAAGAAACTGATGTTTATTTGGTCCTCGGGATCAATCGCTTAACCGTTTCATTAAAAAATATTTACATTACTTGCACCAAACCCGGGAAACTGACAAAATCAATTTACAAAACATATCCTGAGAAAATATCAAAAAAATGGTTCAAATGGCTCTGAGTACTATGGGACTCAACTGCTGTGGTCATAAGTCCCCTAGAACTTATAACTACTTAAACCTAACTAACCTAAGGACAGCACACAACACCCAGCCATCACGAGGCAGAGAAAATCCCGGACCCCGCCGGGAATCGAACCCGGGAACCCGGGCGTGGGAAGCGAGAACGCTACCGTACGACCACGAGATGCGGGCGAGAAAATATCAAAACCATACGTTTCCGATAACAAATTTTGTCTGATATTTGATTCCTGGGGTGGACAAACTAATACCGTCATGTACGTCAACACGTTTATAGATGACGAGGATTAATCGACCTGTATCGTAGAAGTAATATGGCCAAACTGTTCATATGTGTGCCAGCCTTGTGATGTTTATTTTCATCGACAAGTTAAAAACTTCATTTCGAGAATTCAAAATCGCAGTCTGCTTCTGGAAACCAGCGGGAACTGCACAGTCACCGGGGTGCAAAAAGGATTCACAGCATAATTTATGGGGAACTTTCAGCACCGATTTTTCAGGCAGTGTTACCGTACGCGTTGTGTGATATAAAAATTAATTCCTGAAAAAGAAATATTTTAAAACCCAAACCAAGTCTGTTTTCCGCCGAGTCTTCGAAAGGAACGATGTAGTTGGAGGAAGATTTCATACATTATATGTTCTTGGTGCCACGAGTATGTTGGCTTCGAATATTTAGATGACAAGTATCATCCACCCAAATGTTCTAAAGCAGCTAAGGACATATAACTCCTTAAGTGAAAGAGCCACTGTGAAGGAACTGCAATTAAATTTTTATTCTTTACCGATCTAAATAGTTTGGGAAATTAAATGTCTACCTTGGTACTATTTCTTATTGATGTACTTAGCTTATTTACCCTCTTATTCTTACCAGTTTCGAAATGAAGAAGTTACAAATGAAAAGAAAACCCTGCAGAACTCATTTAGGAATCGAACACAGGTCCTCTGCTAACGAGCCACATGCCTTAGTTACTTTTTGATGCACTCTTCTTTTGCCTCCCACCTCGCCTTATTGCCCATCCACGTTCTCACTTTGTTCGTCTCCTTCGGCTAGATTTTTAGCTGCAGTTTACTTATTTTTTATTTTTAAATTTAAATTTTTTACAGTGTTCCTCTTGTTACTGTATGATTAATGTTGGAGTGTTACAAATTTTGTACATAAAATTAACGCAAAGAGTCTTCCAGACTCCATATAATATTTGCTCCTGCAATGCACAAAAATTAAAATAAATTCCCTTGTTCTAATTACGTTTTTATCATTAATATATTGTTGAAAATAAATGGAACTTTTCGCCAATGTCCGTGAACAAAGCATATACAAATTAAAATTAGTGATTACACTTCCGTTAACGTAAAAAGAAAGTCTACTTAGACATAAATATAAAAAAGTTAACTGAAAAATAAATTCCCAGATATAAGCATCGCCTGTCTACAGTTTCTCGCGTAGAGCTCCGTACGCAAGAGGTCGCCACCATGTCTCACCCTCAACAGCAATGCCCAACTTCAAACAAGCTTCTACCAGATGTGTCGTTTTATTATAAGTAAATATACTACACCCTGTTTCTCAAATACAATTTCCAACGTATACCCAAAGTTCTGTTTTTCACTTTTTTTGTGGAATATTTTCTAAGAATGTTCTCGTACAAATTCTTTGTATTCTTAGAAATTGTCATTTCCTTTTTTACTTATACTGTAATTGAAGTAATTCCCAAGAAGCCGCATTATTTTTTCTTTTGTGCCTGATATGAAATTTCTTCTGAGGAAAATGGAACATTCAAATTAATTCCTTTCCTATCATTCCGGTTAAGAAGCTATTTTTCTCTGTATCCTTTACAAACGAATCGATGGTCTAATGTGTCTATTTACTTGTTTCTTGACATTTGTTTGTGTCACTGAGGTCTGGCTTCTTGTTAGTGCTAACGATATTATTGTCAACTGTATAACACGCCACCTGCATTACTGTTGGAGGAAGTAATTTATTATTCATTTTTTTCCAAATAATTTTCCAATTTTTGTTTTGGAACCTTAACACAATCTTATTTTGATTTTTCCGTGATTTTAATCTCTCGACCATGTATTGGTAATTCCCTTTTTTTGTTCTGTAAAATACCTCTCATGTAGCTTAATTATAAATAATTAAACTTAATATGTTTCAGTTTGTAGCTTATTGTAATGATATTGGCTATAGTGGCTGAAATCCTCCAGGTTAAAAAAAATGGAGTAATTTAGCCGTTACGCTTCTTGGGAGGCTTTCAACGAGTTGTAGGGTTCTCTGTATAAATAAAGAAGTCGTTTTTTCTGACTCACTCTGTCGAGAGCCTTTCAGAAGTGTATAATCACATTATCGCCGTTAGGTTGTGTTTGAAAATATTGCCATGATGCCCTGGTACTCGGTTACAGTCTTCAGTATGTTTGCCTTGTGAGACATGTCTGAGGGCACTCTATTATCTTGTCTTAATATCTCTTTGATAACCCTCGTGATTATTTTATAATTTGAGTTTATTAAGTTCATGGGTCTCATTTGGTTTGTATCGCTGATTTATGTGTTCCTACCTACTCTGTTTATAATCTGTCCTGACAGCCTCTCCATTAGGTATTTCATTTATAATTTCAGAAAATTGTTTCTTACTATATGCCAGTAAGTTCTGTACAAATCTAGGGGCAAACCAATAAGGTCTGGTGACTTTTCACAGGGTGAAGACTTAAGTACGTCTGAAACTTTTTCTTGGGTTAATTCTGCTTTGAAATTTTGGTTGTTTTCTTCTGTCATTGTGCGTATATGTTTCTGATCTGTCAGAACTCTCTTATCTTCTGGTCTGAGATACTCAATAAATTTCCTTCGCCTATATGTTCATGTCTGATGATATGGTATATTGAGTTACAGTATTTTCCACTTCTGTAATAGCTTGTGATTTTATTTTTAAACCCTCTGTCTGCGACCTCTTGATATTTGTAAGCTGACTTTTGTTCCACAGACAGGTATCTTTCGACCCTGACGTAGACAAGAGTAGCGGAATTCCATTGTATTTCTTGACCACCTTGCTATCTCTTTACCGTATGCTGTCTGAGTTGGCCTTTTTCTTCGCAACCGCATTTCTCGATTCGAAATTTAAGTATATTTATGACGTTGTCTTAAAGAGGCCTGCCAAGTCTCTTTTGTTTACTCAGTTATGGCGTTGTATAGCAATATTTTTAAATTTGATTTCCATACAGGCATATCCCAGTACATCTTCTGTGTCTTTAATTGAACACTGCTCCTTAACGTGATGTGGTCGGAGAAGGTGGTGAGTACGATTTCTTTTCTAAGATCGAAAAGGCATAGAATCTCTCAGATCTACTTTGTTATCCTGCCTACGGTGGAATATTTAATTTCCTACGTGTCTCTCCATTTCAGGTGGTTCACCAGGCCCTCAAGTTTTTCTGATTTATTAAAATGTGGGCGTTTGTACTTTTGATTTAAAACGCTAGTCTATTTACCTCCTATTAAAACGTTCATAGGATTGTCTGAGAAAAACTAAAGTGTTACTTTTATAAAACTTGGCCCTGTCTCCTCGGGCATTGCTCCCAGGTGGCGAATAGACATTTATAAAAGTTGTATTAAATGTTTTTGCACCTAATTCCTCTCTCAGATTTTAGAAAAAAAGCAGACATCCTTCATTTTAGTTTCTTGATGGGAAGGTTATCTGTCCTGCAATTGGCCTCATAAACTATGTTTAAAATTTCTTCGTAGCCTACCATATAAGTATCCCTAGTATTTACTTCATGTAAAATATTAAAAATTCTTAAGATGAGCCACTTTAATTTGTTAATGTCTAAAGTAGTCACATTGTGGGTTTGTACCAGTAATATTGTACATTTTAAGTTCAAACTTTGTTAAAGATCAAAATTTACTCACTTTCCAGTGTCTTGTTTCGTTTTTCTTCTTGCTACCGATCTGAAGATATTCATTCAAACTTTTCTTCTTGCTTAGTTTCGCCTTCTACGTCTTCGTCTGATTGTTCCTCCTTATTTCAGCCAAGTCCAATCTTGTCTCTGAAGTGCTTTGAATATGAATGGGTTCGTCTTGTGTTTCTGCATTTTTATTTTCGATTACGTTATTGGACAGTTGTACGTTGTCCTAATTCCCTTCACTTTTTTCTGCTGGGCGCTCACTGGCTCTTTCTGATGTAGAGTTTTCTGATGTAGAGTTTTCTATTTAGTTTTCGCTTTCCTGTATGTTTCATATTTTGTCCATTGAAGCAGGGGTTAAGCTCTAAGCTCTCTGTGGCTTGGTGTTGCAATCTCCCCTTTTTGGAGTCTTTTCCTTTTTGGGGATCCCACATGAGGCAATTCAGGTAATCTTTCTGTTGATTCGGTGGAGGATCTCTCAGATGACCTCTGCTCTTTCTTTTTATCAGATTGTCTTTTGTCACTTTCCTTTTAAGTCCCAATGTTTGTTTCTTTCCATTGTAAATTTGCGGTTTTAATTTCTTTGCGTTTATCTTCTTTCCGTTAGCTGTGGTGTCCTTTCTGGTGAGTTTTTTTCTATTTAGCCTCTTGTAAACGGATATTCCGTTTCGTCTCCAATTATCTCACATCTGTAGTCTAGTTTTCCTTCAGAAATCAATTTTTCTATTTCTAGACTTATTGACCTTGTTGCTAGACCGGAGAGCTCTGCGTGATTTCTGTTTCTGTGGTGGCCTGTATACATGTCCACACATTAGATGGACTTTCAGCCTCACAGGATGATGCATTTACTAGCTCATGTGGAGGTCTTACGTCGTTTGTCCTGACTTTCTGGCTGCGACTCAGCTCAGAGTTATTTCGGAGTACATGGACTGTGCGGCTGGTCCCGGCAGAGGTTCGAGTCCTCCCTCGGGCATGGGTGTGTGTGTTTGTCCTTAGGATAATTTAGGTTAAGTAGCGTGTAAGCTTAGGGTTCAAATGGTTCAAATGGCGCTGAGCACTATGGGACTTAACTTCTGAGGTCATCAGTCCCCTAGAACTTATAACTACTTAACCCTAACTAACCTAAGGACATCACACACATCCATGCCCGAGGTAGGATTCGAACCTGCGACCGTAGCGGTCGTGCGGTTCGAGACTGTAGCGCCTAGGACAGCTCGGCCACACGGCCGGCTAAGCTTAGGGACTGATAACCTTAGCAGTTAAGTCCCATAAGATTTCACACACATTTGAACTTTTTTTTTATTTCCGAGTACCGCCAGTTAGGCTGAAGTTTCCCCCTGCCCTGCTGTTGATGGTTGTGTATGGTCGATACCGGTTCAGCGGCAGCGTATGACAACTTCAGGCTAACTGCCGGGCTTAGCACTGGAACCTCTGCATTTCGGTAGCTGAGGGACGCTTGGTTGAATTACACAAAGCAGAGGTTAGGGGATGCCATCAGAAATGAAACAGCGCGATATTCACACACAAATATAAAGTGTGATTTTTATTAACGTTGAAAAAACCCCGTAGCGACGTATATGACGCTGATACAAGTAATTCAATATAAGACACATTGAACCGCAAATGTCGGGAAAAGAGGACGACAAATGTTGAACGCGTGGTGACGTCACATCCAAAATACTGAGGGTGTTTTGTAGTTCGTGCATGGAGGGATGGCTGATCGGTGCAATAACTGCCTTCAAGCCTACGGTGCAAATTTCGAACACCGTTTGTAGAGGTGTTGTGTTGTAAATGTAGAAGTTACAAAATTATTATTTCCGCTGTAACCAAGCAAAAGCTGCTTTTGTTTTTTGTTTCTTTCCTTTTCTGTGTTCTTTTTTTGCTCGAGGACATTACTCAGTATAGCAAACCTAGGTTATTTATTGGTAATGACGCAATTTTGAAACTTATACTCATTTACTTAAGACACAATACGGTATGTTTTTATTGAAATCTGGTTTGCAGTAAATCAGCGGAGACCGCGAGACCGGAAAATACAATAATACTTCAATGTAAACACATAATCGTCTGACGCAAAGAACAAAATGCTGCTTGCTAGACGCATGACTCGAACCCTGAGCCCCAATCGTTATAGTTGCGCACGTAGTCGCGGAGCCAAACTGACGTGAATACTTAACTGGAGTTAGGGTGATTATGTGGGACGAACAGATAGGTTCAACCGCTGTTTGTTTGATGAGGTGTGTCATCTGATGACGCCACATTTTCAACATTCATCATCCAATTTTCAGGTATTTCCCGCCATTTGCGGCCCCATGTGTTTTACATTAAATTACTTGTCTCAGAATCATGTATGCCGTATCGGACGTTCTTAAACGTTAATACGTACTATTCTGTTAGATCTAAATTTGTCGAATGCCATTTAGTACAGCAAACATATACGCCTCTGACGGTTTCTCTGCAATATTTGAAAGAATTCTACCATAGGACTAAAGAACTTCCATACTTTCTAGCTCTGAAATTTCGAAAGGTGGTTCATAAACTCATACTGTTCGTATACGTAGCCTCGCATGAGAGACAAAACTTCACTAAACATACCATGTGAATGATTAAACGTCGCCGGCCTGTGTGGCCGAGCGGTTCTAGGCGCTTCAGTCTGGAACCGCGAGACCGCTACGGTCGCAGGTTCGAATCCTGCCTCAGACATGGATGTGTGTAATGTCCTTAGGTTAGTTAGGTTTAAGTAGTTCTAAGTTCTAGGGGACTGATGACCTCAGATTTTAAGTCCCATAGTGCTCAGAGCCATTTGATTAAACGTCATAACACCACAACACTTAACTACAACTGAACAGCATAAATATGGGATTTTCAGTTCGAAAACGCAGAGTTCGAAACAAAAGATAAATGTACACCAACGATATCGTTCTCCGGTATCCAGAATTTTGTCCGTAAATCACAGGTTAATCTGAGATGCCTCTGGTTTCACAAAATTCCTAGCAAAGGCAAATTTCAACGTATCTTTCCTGAGTAAGTTATTCATACTTATTCTACCTCTCGAATAGTTCTAAGCGAAGCCACAATTTCAAAAGAAGCAGTTGAAACTTACCTCAGAGTCGGCGACACAGCCGTTGCTCACATCCATCTCCAGCGCTGCCGCCACACGTATTTCTCACACCGCGGCTGCGACTCGAATCACTAAGCCAGCAACGCTTTAGCTAAACAGTGTTTACGTTATAGGTGCGTAATATAGATCGAAAACGAAGGGACTACGAGTCCAATGTTCGGGTTGCGTACTTCACAAGTCAAGACACAGCTGTTACTTCAGTACTAAACGGGTTTGCTTTGTTAGCGCTGTAGTTCCGCGTGTATGACGAATCTGTGTACTGTGGCACTGCGTTCGCTTCCTACTCGTCGACTCATTCCCGCATACTGAAGCGTGCAGGAGTGTGACGCTAGTCGTAACTTACTGTTATTACGGAAGACGAGTATACAATCTTGCTGCTGTAAATTCGCACTGACAAGCGAAATTCTTGATTGCCGAGGTCAGATGACCTTTAACGAAGCTCGCTGTAATTATAAATATGTGTCTGAGTGATGTTAAATATTATTATTTTTACGTAAAGAAAAGTATAATCTTCTCATTAACCTTCAAATCGTGAAATACACCCTTCATTTTTATACATGAATTAGTGAATCTACTTATGGCACATTTGTAGCCTATGCCTGTAGTCACTTTCAGAACTCAAATTAATAGTCGAATTTATTAATTAATAAGATTCGACTTTAAATTGATAGTGTACCCACGTACCTCCCCAATAAAAATAAAAACAATGAATAGTTCAGGGAGTATGAATGAGAACTGTGGCGTATTTAATTTCACAAAATAATGACAAGTTTTGTTAATGCTTTCGTAACTACAGCTAGCTGATAAATCCCACACAAAAATGACAAACACAAATGAGAAAATGAATGGTGTTTGATTGGCAAAGCATACATTGGGATAGAAGCTATACAATTTCTCCCTTGAATTACTCCCTTTTACAACGCAATCTTGCTTTGTTTACATGAGCCCACTGTGAGGCCCACGTACACTCAAATGGAATCAACTACAACCAAGTAGACCACTAACTATGGCTCACCTGAGAAGAGAGAGGTGTGAATGTCATTTAACAACCCTACGCTTGTGCAGCAGTATTTTACCCTTTCACTTTGATTCAGGTGACAGCAGAAGACGGAGCGCTGTGGGCAAGGAGCTGTAAAGTTCTAGCCGGCCGGGGTGGCCGAGCGGTTCTAGGCGCTTCAGTCTGGATCCGCGCGACCGCTACGGTCACAGGTTCGAATCCTGCCTCGGGCATGGCTGTGTGTGATGTCCTTAGGTTAGTTAGGTTTAAGTAGTTCTAAGTTCTAGGGGACTGATGACCTCAGCTGGCCGGTGTGGCCAAGCGGTTAAAGGCGCTACAGTCTGGAGCCGCGTGACCGCTACGGTCGCACGTTCGAATCCTGCCTCGGGCATGGATGTGTGTGATGTCCTTAGGTTAGTTAGGTTTAAGTAGTTCTAAGTTCTAGGGGACTGATGACCTTAGAAGTTAAGTCCCATAGTGCTCAGAGCCATTTGAACCATTTGACTGATGACCTCAGATGTTAAGTCCCATAGTGCTCAGAGCCATTTGAACCATTTTGTAAAGTTCTGACGCGTACACGAAAATTTGAAAATTACGCCGTCTGGCGATCTGTTCATCAGAACGCGGGAAACTTCCTTATAAGAGCCTTGAAATACAGGCAGATTTCAATGTGAGGTGCACCTGTTGGCTGCCCACACACTAGGGAAAGACCTGAAGTTCTCCACCAGGGGAAGACCAGAAGATGAAGCAATAAAGAATCACACCACATTCCACCAAGCCTCAGTACAGGAGACGAAGTAGCAAAAACTAAACCGCTCCCATATTGCACAAAATAACTGAACTATCCTATACTGACTGAATCTCTCCTCTTGACTGTTCTGTTGCCATGCAACCAATCCAGTCACAGCACTGGGGTTCCCGCACTGGGGGACGAAGCCTCAGCTTTGCATATCCTGAGGGAATTCAATCAGCGGCTTCAGATGTCTTTTGTCTGAAAAAAAAAAAAGATTTTAGACAAGGTTAGCGTCGTTCCCTTGCTAAGTATGGCCACGTTTTGGTAAAAAACATCTACCTAGATGGGCCCACAGTCCCTCATTTATGGAGAGATCTAATCTTTCCTGACCAACCCTTTCCAATTTTTGAAAAAAGGCTGTTAACCTTCCCAGACAGTCGTGCCCATGAGAAGTAATTTTCTGCTACTCATTAAAAGACGCTGGTGACTTCCTAGCGTCTGGAGGGGTTACAGTCTTGCCTCTACTAAATATGTCCACCAGCCACTCTGTCGGTATCGTCCCAGCTTCTGACATGAGAATGCGTGAAGTTTTATGACCTTCTCACTATTAGCACAAAGGCTCAGTTTACAGTAGTCTATCTTAAATGGCTTCCTGCACCCTCTTTCAGCCTACTGGCCACCTTCGCAACTAACTGCCACGTGGCGCAGGTGAAGTATTTTGCATACCGGCGCCCTCTTGTCCAACCCTAAGCGGAATGTGGACAAGACTTCTGCCAGAAGCACCTCTGTTGGTACAATTCAGTGAGCACTGCTTCCCAGAATCACTCACATAGCCAGGCCTCTGCTCTCAGCATTTATGGCCCCAATTCGTCTTTCTCCCTGTTCTCCATAACCTCCTCTATGCTCCCTCAGGTACAAGTGCTCTGCAGGTTACACTTGCAGTTATAAGAACATGCTGCCCACAGTTTCCTCAAGTAAAAATGTCATAAACCACACATACCAAATTTGGTACTGGGGAACACCGAGATCATGACCTAAAATATGAACGTTAACCTGACTGACAATGTCGTTAAAGTGAGACAGTGGCATGCCACCTCTCATATTAATAAGTACTATGTCTAGTTCTGCAGAGAAAAATTTAATAGCGTTAATGGAATCAGGGTAATTATGGCAAACTTAATCAATGATTTGAGGGAAACAATTTGTCCGAATTTTGATGGCCAAATGGAAATTGGAAAATGAACGAATATATTTATAATATGTATATATATTGAACGTAATCAGGGTACTTCAGAAAGCTTAATTAGTGATTTGAGGGAAAACTGAAATATTAGCTGCTAGCTGCTAACTGAAGTGTCTCAAAGTTCATCTCTTGTTCATCTTTTGCTCATACAAATTTATATTGGTGTAGAAATTGAGAAATTCTCTTTTTCGTGTTGGAAATGTAAAATAAATATAAAATTACAGCATAAACTGAAACTCTTCTGCTTTCTTTTGATCTATATATACTTAATAATGAAAGAACATAGATCGAAAATTAAACACATTATATTTCCTGTTGTCTTAACAAAACATGACGACAGAAGGAAGTGCGAAAACGGTCAAGTATTTTGTGGAATGATTTGTTTAAAAGTAGGAACTGGAATGGGTTAAAGAAATATTTGTCGCACGTCATTCACTGTACGCGATTTAGCTCATCATTAAAAGATGTGTCAATTGTTTCTCTAATCTATATTATTTATTGCATTTAGATAAATAATTTGACAAAACATTTGACCTTCTTGTAATTTTTTTTCTTCATTGGAGTTACAGTCTACAAAAGAAAGAAATATAGATCAATCATTTAAACAGAGACTGATGTTATTCTCTCACAGATGCATCACTGGTCATACCAAAGTCCTGAATTGTATTAGTCAGCACTGGAAAGGTATGAGAAAACCTCAGCTGATCATACAGTACGAGCAATTGTATAAGAAATTCAAATCACGCGTCTAAACTAGATGTCGAGTTACAGCTGTCCAAGCATGCCTGACAAAGATCCACATACATTGTATCTCACCCAACTACAATATGGCGGCCACGAAGTGAGACTAGAATGAAAAGAAAATTCTTTCCGATTTTACGCCCAAATGGGCGTTGATTATAGTTTATCTCACGTACTCCTAACAAACACATTCTGATATTGTGCAAAAGAATGCCACGACGTGCAGGAAAACGGAATAAAGCTTTATTTTAATTACGTGTAACTCGTAAAATGAAGTGGTGTAAACAAAGCAGACGCCTCATATGCAAAGCTGACGTTGTTTGTTCAGGCATGCCATATTATGTATGAACAAAGCACGTACTTATTAATTACAGACTGTTGGTAAAACGTGAAAGGACGCCTTCATTTCAACCTAAAACGAAATACATTTGTGTATACTTGTTATCTTAGTAGTTGCGTAGAATACTATAGTTTGTGTCGCCACTCAGTATCATAGAGACACTTACACCAAATATGGCCATGTATATCCTTTATCAGAACATTAAATAACGATGTTTCAGGAAAATTATCTGTAGTCATGAGTGCTCTATGTGATATTTTTTCCAGTAAATATAGCGTTTCAAATGCTTTTCAGTATAAAATTTACTGAAACATTAAATTTTCTGTTACCATTAGAGGGAAAAAGAACGCGAGAGAGAGTGAACAATTCGTAGCATACATGAAGGAAGCAAATATTCTTATTATGTCGGAGTCTTATAATGAAGGATAGCAATCTAGTGCTGATCTGACAGTTTCCTTCTTCAGTCGCTGCTACAATCTATGACATAATAATTTTATCCTGGAAAAAGTAGATGATCCTTACCGATCGAAGCTTTTTGTCTGACTACAAAATCGACTGTGCAGATGGCAAGCATCTGCGGATCTATACTCGAACACCAGAGTTGTATATCCAGCCAGTATAGGGGTCACTGCACGTTGCTGACAGAGGCAAAATGAGGTCTCGTGCTACGTGAATTTTGAACTGTGGATGAAAAGTGCGGCTCATGGGTTAAGGAAGAAGAAGTTTACAACAGCACTGCTCCATTCGCTTCACCTGATACGCTCCAAGCCAAATGTTGCTATCAGACGATACGTTAAGTTACTTGCATGGTAAATTCCAAAGGCGAAAAATACGTCCACCTGCACTTCTACATCTACATTACGTGATTACTCTGCTATTTACAATAAAGTGACTAGCAGAGGGTTCCACCTTCAAGCTGTCTCTCTACCGTTCCACTCTCGAACGGCACGCGGGATAAACGAGCACTTAATTTTTCGGTCCGAGCCCTGCTTTCTCTTGTTTTATCAGGATGATCATTTCTCCTATGTAGGCGGGTGCCAAGAGAATGTTTTCGCAATGGGAGGAGAAAATTGGTGACTGAAATTTGATGAGAAGATTCCATCGCAACGAAAAACGCCTATGGTTTAGTGATTGCCACTCCAATTCACGTATCATGTCTGTGGCACTATCTCCACTATTTCGCGATGATACAAAACGAGCTGCCCTTCTTTGTATATTTTCGATGTCATCCGTACGTCTCACCTGATGCGGATCTCACACCGCACAGTAGTACTCCAGAATAGGGCGGACAAGCGTGGTGTAAGCAGTCTCTCTAGTAGAACTGTTGCACCTTCTAAGTGTTCTGCCAGTGAATCGCAGTCTTTGGTCTGCTCTACCCACAATGTTATCTATGTGAACGTTCCAATTTACGCAATTTGCAATTGTAATCCCTAAGTATTTAGATGAATTTACAGCATTCAGATTTGTGTGACTTACCGCATAATCGAAATTTAGCGGATTTCTATTAGTACTCATGTGAATAACTTCCCACTTTTCTTTATTCAGGATGAATTGCAACTTTTCGCGCCATGCAGGTATCTTATCTAAATAATTTTGCAATTCGTTTTGGTCATCTTCTGACTTTACAAGAGGATAAATGACAGCGTCATCTGCAAACAATCTAAGACGGCTTCTCAGATTGTCTCCTATGTGGTTAATATAGAGCAAAAACAATAGAGCGCCTGTAATACTTCCTTGGGGAACGTCGGATATTACGTTTGTTTTACTCAATGACTTTGCGTCTGTTATTACGAACTGTGACCTTTCTGACGGGAAATCATGAATCCAGTCACACAACTGAGGCGATATTCCATAGACACGCAGTTTGGTCCGAAGACGTTTGTGAGGAACGGTGTCGAAAGCCATCTGGAAATCTAAAAATTTGGAATCAATTTCACATCCCCTGTCGATAGCACTCACTGCTTCATGAGTATAAGGAAGTAGTTGTGTTTCGCAAGAACGATATTTTCTGAATCCGTGCTGACTATGTGTCAATAAATCGTTTTCTTCGAGGTATTTCATAATGTTCGAATACAGTATAGGTTCCAAAACCCTACTGAAAATCGACGTTAGTGTTATGGGCCTGTAATTCAGCGGAGTAGTTCTACTTCCATTTCTGGGTTCGCGTGTGACTTGAGCAATTTATCCAGTGTTTAGGTACGGATCTTTCTGTAAGCGAGCGATTGTATGTAATTTATAAATATGGAGCTTTTGTATCAGCATACTCTGAAAGGAACCTGACTATCTGGACCGGAGGCCTTGGCCTTATTAAGTGATTTAAGCTGATTTGCTACACCGAAGATATCTACTTTTGTGTTTATCATTTTGGCAGTTGTTCTTGATTGGAATTCAGGAATATTTACTTCCTTTTCTTTGTTTAAGGAGTTCCAGAAAACCGTGGTTAATAACTCTTCTTTAATGGAACTGTCATGAGTGCCTTCACCGTTGTTATCGCGCAGTGAAAGTATTGATTGCGTCTTGCCACTGCTGGGCTTTATGTATGACCAGGATCTCTTTGGGTCTTCTGCCAGATTTCGAGACAGAATTTCGTTGTAGAAATTATTATAAGCATCTCGCATTGAAGTACGCGCTACACAGGGTTGTCCATTGATCGTGACCGGGACAAATATCTCACGAAATAAGCGTGAAACGAAAAAACTACAACGAACGAAACTTGTCTAGCTTGAAAGAGGAAACAAGATGGCGCTATGGTTGGCCCGCTAGATGGCGCTGCCACAGGTCAAACGGATATCAACGGCGTTTTTTTAAATAGGAATCCCCATTTTTTATTACATATTCGTGTAGTACCTAAAGAAATATGAATGTTTTAGTTGGACCACTTTTTTCGCTTTGTGATAGATGGCGCTGTAATAGTCACAAACATATGCCTCAAAATTTTAGACCAACAGTTGGTAACTGTACGTTTTTTAAATTAAAATACAGAACGTAGGTAGGTTTGAGCATTTTTTTTCGGTTGTTCCAATATGATACATGTACCTTTATGAACTTATTATTTCTGAGAAAGCATGCTGTTACGGCGTGATTACCTGTAAATACCATATTAATGCAATAAATGCTCAAAATGATGTCCGTCAATCTCAATGCATTTGGCAATACGTGTAACGACATTCCTCTCAACAGCGAGTAGTTCGCCTTCCTTAATGTTCGCACATGCATTGACAATGCGCTGACGCATGTTGTCAGGCGTTGTCGGTGGATCACGATAGCAAATATCCTTCAACTTTCCCCACAGAAAGAAATCCGGGGGCGTCAGATCCGGTGAACGTGCGGGCCATGGTATGGTGCTTCGACGATCAATCCACCTGTCATGAAATATGCTATTCAATACCGCTTTAACCGCACGCGAGCTATGAGCCAGACATCCATCATGTTGGAAGTACATCGCCATTCTGTCATGTAGTGAAACATCTTGTAGAAATATCGGTAAAACATTACGTAGGAAATCAGCATACATTGCTCCATTTAGATTGTCATCGATAAGATGGGGGCCAATTATCCTTCCTCCCATAATGCCGCACCATACATTAACCCGCCAAGGTCGCTGATGTTCCACTTGTCGCAGCCATCGTGGATTTTCCGTTGCTCAGCAGTGCATATTATGCCGGTTTACGTTACCGCTGTTGGTGAATGACACTTCATCGCTAAATAGAACACGTACAAGAAATCTGTTACCGTTCCGTAATTTCTCTTGTGCCCAGTGGTAGAACTGTACACGACGTTCAAAGCCGTCGCCATGCAATTCCTGGTGCATAGAAATATGGTACGGGTGCAATCGATGTTGATGTAGCATTCTCAACATCGACGTTTCTGAGATTCCCGATTCCCGCGCAATTTTTCTGCTACTGATGTGCCAATTAGCCACGACAGTACCTAAAACACCTACTTGGGCATCATCAACTGTTGCAGGTCGTGGTTAACGTTTACATGTGGCTGAACACTTGCTGTTTCCTTAAATAACGTAACTATCCGGCGAACGGTCTGGACACTTGGATGATGTCGTCCAGTACACCGAGCAGCATACATAGCACACTCCCGTTGGGCATTTTGATCACAATAGCCATACATCAACACGATATCGACCTTTTCCGCAATTGGTAAAGGGTCCATTTTAACAGTGTGATCCCTGCCGCTGTTGGATAAGCAGCTGCAGCAGCAAGCCCTATACTCCTAGCTCACGCATTTGTTACATAGTTTAATTCTTAATTTCTTTGCGTGTTTTTGGTACTTGCATTGTTTGATTCATAAATTTCGAGCGTATTATAGTATTTGATAGTTGTAGCATCGCGTTTTAGTACCTGAATAGTGTAAAATCGCGTAGTCTCCTTCCGCCGCCGAGCAGTGTGTCAGCAGTGCGCAAGTAGCAGCATTACTGCATTTACTAGGCAATCTTGTATTTTAATAACCGTTTAAATTTTGTGTCGATTTGTTTGCGCTCTCTGTAGATTAGTTCAGACGTTCTTTGCACAACAGTTTTTAGCATGGATAGGGAGGAACTGCAACTGCTGTGTTCGTATGCAGGCTGAGTTGGCATCCCTTCGCTCCCAGCTTCAGGCAGTGTTGGCTTCGGTCACACAGCTTGAGGCTGTTGCCAATGGGCATCACTGTGGGGGTCCGGATGGGGGTTTGTCGGGGACGGCCAGCTCGTCCCACGCATCCCCCGATCGAACTACGACTGTGGTTGCCCGGGATACTGCCCGCATTGAGGCTGATCCCTCACTTGTGGTAGAGTGGGAGGTCGTCTCAAGGTGTGGCAGGGGGCGAAAGACATTCCGGTGGGCTGAACGGAAGGCCTCTCCAGTTTGTCTGACGAACCAGTTTCAGGCTCTGTCTCAGGCTGATACTGATCTTCGGCCTGACATGGCTGCTTGTCCTGTTCCAGAGATTGCCCCTCAGTCTGCATGATCCGGGCGGTCGCAGAGGGTAGGCTTACTGGTAGTTGGGAGCTCCAACGTCAGGCGCGTAATGGGGCCCCTTAGGGATATGGCAGCAAGAGAGGGGAAGAAAACCAATGTGCACTCCGTGTGCATACCGGGGGGAGTCATTCCAGATGTGGAAAGGGTCCTTCCGGATGCCATGAAGGATACAGGGTGCACCCATCTGCAGGTGGTCGCTCATGTCGGCACCAATGATGTGTGTCGCTATGGATCGGAGGAAATCCTCTCTGGCTTCCGGCGGCTATCTGATTTGGTGAAGACTGCCAGTCTCGCTAGCGGGATGAAAGCAGAGCCCACCATCTGCAGCATCGTCGACAGGACTGACTGCGGACCTTTGGTACAGAGCCGAGTGGAGGGTCTGAATCAGAGGCTGAGACGGTTCTGCGACCGTGTGGGCTGCAGATTCCTCGACTTGCGCCATAGGGTGGTGGGTTTTCGGGTTCCGCTGGATACGTCAGTAGTCCACTAAACGCAACAAGCGGCTACACGGGTAGCAGGGGTTGTGTGGCGTGGGCTGAGCGGTTTTTTAGGTTAGATGGCCTTGGGCAAGTACAGAAAGGGCAACAGCCTCAACGGGTGCGGGGCAAAGTCAGGACATGCGGGGACCAAGCAGCAGACGGTATTGTAATTGTAAACTGTCACAGCTGCGTTGGTAAAGTACCGAAACTTCAAGCGCTGATAGAAAGCACCGAAGCTGAAATCGTTATAGGTACAGAAAGCTGGCTGAAGCCAGAGATAAATTCTGCCGAAATTTTTACAAAGGTACAGACGGTGTTTAGAAAGGATAGATTGCATGAAACCGGTGGTGGAGTGTTCGTCGCTGTTAGTAGTAGTTTATCCTGTAGTGAAGTAGAAGTGGATAGTTCCTGTGAAGTACTATGGGTGGAGGTTACACTCAACAACCGAGCAAGGTTAATAATTGGCTCCTTTTACCGACCTCCCGACTCAGCAGCATTAGTGGCAGAACAACTAAGAGAAAATTTGCAATACATTTCACATACATTTTCTCAGCATGTTATAGTCTTAGGTGGAGATTTCAATTTACCAGATATAGACTGGGACACTCAGATGTTTAGGACGGCTGGTAGGGACAGAGCATCGAGTGACATTATACTGAGTGCACTATCCGAAAATTACCTCGAGCAATTAAACAGAGAACCGACTCGTGGAGATAACATCTTGGACCTACTGATAACAAACAGACCCGAACTTTTCGACTTTGTATGTGCAGAACAGGGAATCAGTGATCATAAGGCCGTTGCAGCATCCCTGAATATGGAAGTTAATAGGAATATAAAAAAAGGGAGGAAGGTTTATCTGTTTAGCAAGAGTAATAGAAGGCAGATTTCAGACTACCTAACAGATCAAAACGAAAATTTCTGTTTCGACACAGACAATGTTGAGTGTTTATGGAAAAAGTTCAAGGCAATCGTAAAATGCGTTTTACACAGGTACGTGCCGAGTAAAACTGTGAGGGACGGGAAAAATCCACCGTGGTACAACAACAAAGTTAGGAAACTACTGCGAAAGCAAAGAGAGCTTCCCTCCAAGTTTAAACGCAGCCAAAACCTCTCAGACAAACATAACCTAAACGATGTCAAAGTTAGCGAAAGAAGGGCTATGCGTGAAGCGTTCAGTGAATTCGAAAGTAAAATTCTATGTACCGACTTGACAGAAAATCCTAGGAAGTTCTGGTTTTACGTTACATCAGTAAGTGGCTCGAAACAGCATATCCAGACACACCGGGATGATGAAGGCATTGAAACAGAGGATGACACGCATAAAGCTGAAATACTAAACACCTTTTTCCAAAGCTGTTTCACAGAGGAAGACCGTACTGCAGTTCCTTCTCTAAAACCTCGCACAAACGAAAAAATGGCTGACATCGAAATAAGTGTCCAAGGAATAGAAAAGCAACTGGAATCACTCAACAGAGGAAAGTCCACTGGACCTGACGGGATACCAATTCGATTCTACACAGAGTACGCGAAAGAACTTACCCCCCTTCTAACAGCCGTGTACCGCAAGTCTCTAGAGGAACGGAAGGTTCCAAATGATTCGAAAAGAGCACAGGTAGTCCCAGTCTTCAAGAAGGGTCGTCGAGCAGATGCGCAAAACTATAGACCTATATCTCTGACGTCGATCTGTTGTAGAATTTTAGAACATGTTCTTTGCTCGAGTATCATGTCGTTTTTGGAAACCCAGAATCTACTATGTAGGAATCAACATGGATTCCGGAAACAGCGATCGTGTGAGACCCAACTCGCTTTACTTGTTCATGAGACCCAGAAAATATTAGATACAGGCTCCCAGGTAGATGCTATTTTTCTTGACTTCCGGAAGGCGTTCGATACAGTTCCGCACTGTCGCCTGATAAACAAAGTAAGAGCCTACGGAATATCAGACCAGCTGTGTGGTTGGATTGAAGAGTTTTTAGCAAACAGAACACAGCATGTTGTTATCAACGGAGAGACGTCTACAGACGTTAAAGTAACCTCTGGCGTGCCACAGGGGAGTGTTATGGGACCATTGATTTTTACAATATATATAAATGACCTAGTAGATAGTGTCGGAAGTTCCATGTGGCTTTTAGCGGTTGATGCTGTAGTATACAGAGAAGTTGCAGAATTAGAAAATTGTAGCGAAATGCAGGAAGATCTGCAGCGGATAGGCACTGGGTGCAGGGAGTGGCAACTGACCCTTAACATAGACAAATGTAATGTATTGCGAATACATAGAAAGAAGAATCCTTTATTGTATGATTATATGATAGCGGAACAAACACTGGTAGCAGTTACTTCTGTAAAATATCTGGGAGTATGCGTGCGGAACGATTTGAAGTGGAATGATCATATAAAATTAATTGTTGGTAAGGCGGGTACCAGGTTGAGATTCATTGGGAGAGTCCTTAGAACATGTAGTCCATCAACAAAGGAGGTGGCTTACAAAACACTCGTTCGACCTATACTTGAGTATTGCTCATCAGTGTGGGATCCGTACCAGATAGGGTTGACGGAGGAGATAGAGAAGATCCAAAGAGGAGCGGCGCGTTTCGTCACAGGGTTATTTGCTAACCGTGATAGCGTTACGGAGATGTTTAACAAACTCAAGTGGCAGACTCTGCAAGAGAGGCGCTCTGCATCGCGGTGTAGCTTGCTCGCCAGGTTTCGAGAGGGTGCGTTTCTGGATGAGGTATCGAATATATTGCTTACCCCTACTTATACCTCCCGAGGAGATCACGAATGTAAAATTAGAGAGATTAGAGCGCGCACGGAGGCTTTCAGACTGTCGTTCTTCCCGCGAACCATACGCGACTGGAACAGGAAAGGGAGGTAATGACAGTGGCACGTAAAGTGCCCTCCGCCACACACCGTTGGGTGGCTTGCGGAGTATAGATGTAGATGTAGATGTAGATCATGAAGCAAATACCGTCCGCACTGGAGAAATGTTACGTGATACCACGTACATATCAGTTTGTGACTATTACAGCGCTATCTATCACAGAGCGAAAAAAGTGGTCCAACTAAAACATTCACATTTTTTTACGTACTACACGAATATGTAATAAAATGAGGGTTCCTATCTGAAAAACGCAGTTGATATCCGTTTGACCTTTGGCAGTGCCATCTAGCGGGCCAACCATAGCGCCATCTGGTTTCCCCCTTCCAGCCAGACGAGTTTCGTTCTTTGTAGTTCTTTCGTTTGATGCTTATTTCGTGAGATATTTGGCCAGGTCACTATCAATGGACCACCCTGTATATCGAACTTCCGCAGCACTTTGTCATTCTTAGGGATTTTGCATTCTTTTAAATTTGGCATGCTTTTATCGCTGCTTCTGAAACAGCGATCTGACCCGTTTTGTGTACCATGGGGATCAGTAGTATCACTTATTAATTTAAGTTGTATATATCTCTCAATTGCTGTCGAGACTATATCTTTGAAATCATTCCACAACTTTTTTACGCTTACATGATCAGATCGGGAGGAGAGAAAACTGTCTCTTAAAAAGGCGTTAAGGACATTTTTATCAGCTTTTTTAAGTAGATATACTGTCCGTTTCTTTTTGATGGTTGTAGGTGTTACAGTATTCAGCCAAGCACTAACTGCCTTGTGGTCGTTAATCCCTGTATTCGTCACGATACTCGCTACTTGATTCAAATGGTTCAAATGGCTCTGAGCTCTATGTGACTTAACAGCTGAGGTCATCAGTCCTCTAGAACTTAGAACTACTTAAACCTAACTAACCTAAGGACATCACACACTTCCATGTCCCAGGCAGGATTCGACCCTGCGACCGTAGCGGTCGCGCGATTCCAGACTGAAGCGCCTAGAACCGCTTGGCCACTCCGGCCGGCACTCACTACTTGACCAGGATACTACTTCACGTATGGACTCGCGGAGAGAAGAGCAAAAGTTACAAGACAAAGTTCTTAGAAAATAATTATGTTAATAAAAATGAATTTCAAATGTAACACTTTTTAACTCGGACTACAAAATGTATTATAGTTTCTTCCAGACCCATACAGAATCGCAACACAGCACAGATAGTCCTGAAAATTTGCGATTATTTAATTTTAATGGCTATGAAAGTACTTGTAAGACTTATAACGGAAAACGGGGGGCACATGCATTACATTAATAGTTCACCTTCTAACTAGTATCTATTTCATGATCGCACCTTTTCCATTACAAATCTTTGAAGTGTTTTCATCACTATTAAAAATTCGCAGCCAGAAATTTTCAGGACTATTTGTGTGGGGCTAGAAAGCTGTATCGGACAAAGATAAATTAAGTTACAATGTTTGGTCTGATTTTAAAACGTGTTATGTTGAAAATTTATATTTACTTAAATAATTCTTTTCTGCAGTTTAGTCTTGTGTGTGTGAAATTTCTCACTGGATTTTAAACATTTTGATGGTATTATGTGTTTTATTTAAATAATTCTTTAGATATACAATGCGTATTTACCTGCAGCCTCGCCCATATATGCATAAGTCACATATTCAGGGTGTACATTTTAAGCTGACAAACCAGAATAACTGGAAAAGGACAGAGGAATAGAGAAACAATTAAAGTCGCTCAAAAGTGGAAAGGCCGATGGACCTGATGGGATACCAGTTCGATTTTACACAGAGTACGCGAAGCAACTTGCCCCCCTTCTTGCAGCGGTGTACCGTAGGTCTGTAGAAGAGGGTAGCGTTCCAAAGGATTGGAGAAGGGCACAGGTCATCCCCGTTTTTAAGAAGGGACGTCGAACAGATGTGCTGAACTATAGACCTATATCTCTAATGTCGATCTGTAGTAGAATTTTAGAACATGTACTATGTTCGAGTAGGACAGCATAGGTTTCGAAAAAGACGATCGTGTGAAACCCAGCTCGCGCTATTCGTCCACCAGACTCAGAGGGGCACAGACACGGCTTCCCAGCTAGACGCCATGTTTCTTGACTTCCGCAAGGCGTTAGATACGGTTCCCCACAGTAAGAGTAATTTCGCGTGTGCCACAGGGGAGTGTCGTAGGACCGTTGCTATTCACAATATACATAAATGACCTTGTGGATGACATCGGAAGTTCACTGACGCTTTTTTCGGATTGTGCTGTGGTATATCGAGAGGTTGTAACAATGGAAAATTGTACTGATATGCAGGAGGATCGGCAACGAATTGACGCATGGTGCAGGGGATGGCAATTTAATCTCAATGTAGAGAAGTGTAAGTTGCTGCGAATACATAGAAAGAAAGATCCTTTATCATTTAGCTACAATATAACAGGTCAGCAACTGTAAGTAGTTAATTCCATAAATTATCTAGGAGTAGGCATTAGGAGTGATTTAAAATGGAATGATCACATAAAGTTGATCGTCGGTAAAGCAGATGCCAGACTAAGATTCATTGGAAGAATCCTAAGGAAATGCAATCCGAAAACAAAGGAAGTAGATTACAGTACACTTGTTCGCCCACTGCTTGAATATTACTCACCAGTGTGGGATCCGTACCAGATAGGATTGATAGAAAAGAAAGAGAAGATCCCACGGAGAGCAGCGCTCTTCGTTGCAGGATCATTTAGTAAGCGCGAAAGCGTTACAGAGATGATAGATAAACTCCAGTGGAAGACTCTGCAGGAGAGACGCTCAGTAAGTCGGTTCGGGCTTTTGTTGAAGTTTCGAGAACTATCTTCACCGAGGAGTTAAGCAGTATATTGCTCCCTCCTCCGTATATCTCGCGAAGAGACCATGAGGATTAAATCCGAGAGATTAGAGCCCACACAGAGGCATACCACCAATCTTTCTTTCCACGAACAATACGAGACTGGAATAGAAGGAAGAACCGATAGAGGTACTCAAAGTACCCTCCGCCACACACCGTCAGGTGGCTTGCGGAGTATGGATGTAGATGTAGATGTAGATGTAGATGTAGATGTAGAAAAATAAGCTTCACACGAAAAAATTTGTAGAATCCATAGTGGATTATTTTCGAGGGGGACATCTGCTGGTGCTAAAAGTAGCCCGCCAAGCCCCTGGGGTTGGGGCGGGAGGCAACTTTAAAATTTCAAATGGGAATCCGCATTTTTTACTGCAGACTCAAATTCTGCATAAAAACTACGTACATTTTGTCTTAAACATTTGTTTTGATTATTGGTAGTTGGCCCTGTAATTCAAGAAAATTCATGTTCTCATTTTTACGTGGAAAATGGTTACGGATAAATAAAAAGTACTTACTTACTTCGCATATCTTGATTCGCTAAAACTAAAACTCTCCCTCTCTCCCCTTGGGGTGGGGTTTCAGGGAAAGGAATTTGAATTTTACGAATGTTGACCCATTAACACATAACACCAGAATTCGGTTTGTCACCATCACCTTCACACCCATTGCTATATAAACATGAATTAGTATGTGGAGACCTAGACAGAGGAACAGCAGATAAAATGAGAGGAGTGGCATTAACTTGCTTCTCACGTAATGGTTTTACTGGAATCTTCCTCACTAGTTACACATTGCGAGAAATGTAGGAACGTTTAAAACAGGAGATTATGATGTGAATGATCTAGAAGCATCCCGCTTCATGAGCCCTTTGAAGTTATTTGAAGAAATTATCAGGAAAAACCAATTCTTAGATGTTCCATGTAGCGCAGAAGAAATCTTTTAATTTTTCTCCACAGCATTTCACTCAAGATTTATAGATGCAGCAGTACATATGGAGCACATGAAATGGTTACATTTAAAGTTGAGTAGGACATGCGGCTCTGAAGTACTAGGCATCGGCCCATGCTGCAAGACCCATATTAGTACATGGTGTCGCCTCCATGGCTGGTAATACAGATGCTGAATCTGGCATCCAGTCGATCGTACAGATGGTTAATACTGTCTTAGGATACATTATGCCACGCTAGCTCGATCTGTTCCCGTAGTTATGTGAGATATGTTGGTTGACGAGTCACACGAGTCATTTCTCGTCCCATCGAATCCAAACGTTCTCGATTTGAGACAAGTAAGGAGATCATGCTGACCAGGAAAGTTGCTGCATGTCTTGCAGAGTATGTTGAGTTACATAGGCAGTGTGTGGGCGAGAATTATCCTGTTGGAACAACACATCACCTTCCTGTTGTAAGAAAAACAAAAGAACTGGTTTAACAACATTCTGCACGTAAGGAGCGCTGGTTATCGTCCCCTCCAGAAACTCCAAAGGTTTACGAGTGTTGTAGTTTATCGCATCCCAGACCATTAGGCCTGGGGTGGGACCTGTCCTACGAGACAGCGTTCACCAGGTCTACATCGTATGCACAAACGACCATCACTTGCTTGCAGGGAGAATCTCCTTCCATTACTGAAGACCACGGCGTGCCATTCCATCGTGGTCGTCTGACAGCACTAGCGGAGCCGTGAGCGTCGATGCTGTTGCATGAGTGGAAGTTTGGCTAGAGCTGTGCATGGCCGTAATGGCACTACTAAGAATCGGTTCGCAACATTTCGTGTTGACAAGTGTGGGCTCACAAGCTCTCTTACATGTGCTGTGATAGCTGTACGATCTGCCTCTGCTACCCTTACAATACGACGACACTGGTGGGCGTCTGTGGTGCGTGGACATCCAGAACCTCATCTGCTGGTGGGAGAATGTTCATACCAGCATCGTAGTATAACCGATGAAGCAGGTCCAGCTTGTGTGGCGGTTCTCCGACAGGACCAGCCCGCCACTCGGAATACAACAATTTGACCAGTTTAAAACTCGCTCTCTTGGCTGTAGGAAGCACGAGTCTATCTTCGTGGTATGGTTGCCTGCTCGATTCACATATTTGCAATACTCTGAGTCTTCTGGCTGTGGGCATTCCTTATTAAAGGGCAGACACAAATCGTGACCAGGTAGGTATGCTGCTACACTACCTATTGGTGGACAAAGCTGAAACTATAGTCGGTGAATCTACTACTCGGCGGGGTCAGGGATTTTCTCTGCCTCGTGATGACTCGGTGTTATGTGCTGTCCTTAGTTTAGTTTGGTTTAAGTAGTTCTAAGTTCTAGGGGACTGATGACCATAGGTGTTAAGTCCCCTTAGTGCTCAGAGCCATCTACTACTGCATCGAAATCGACGGCGTTTTTCCACGTGAACTAATTTTTTTTTAATGGTAGTATATATGAAACTGCCAATCAATTACCAACAAGAATTAGTGTGACAATACGGGGAACATGTTGAAGCTTTTAAGAGTGTGCGTCGTGTATTCTAATTTATTTCTAATAACCACAGTGTGCATGAGAGAGAAGAGTGGATCAATAAAGCAACTTTAACGACCGCCGTGGCGTAATAATGATAGGCGAATCAACAGGAAGTCAGGAGGAGGCAGACACTCCGCGCGGGATTAGCCGAGCGGTCTCAAGCGCTGCAGTCATGGACTGTACGGCTGATCCCGGCGGAGGTTCGAGTCGTCCCTCGGGCGTGTGTGTGTGTGTGTTTGTCCTTAGGATAACTTAGTTTAAGTAGTGTGTAAGCTTAGGGACTGATGACCTTAGTAGTTAAGTCCCATAAGATATCATACACATTTGAACATTTTTTTTGAACATTTATGAAGCAGACACTCTCATCCATATCCACAGCAAGAGCACAATGGAACAATTATCTGAATAATAATATGGACAGTTTCTAAGCAGTCTGATAATAACCAGATGGTAATAGAGAACAGAAAGAAATCGTCGAAATTAGAGTGTCTAATCTGACGTATGACTATCATGCTGGAAATTAATTGCACCAGTGATATAATATAGACGCTAGAGAGACTGCTGTAACACCTGCGTATGAAATAGGAATGAGCGAAATGAATAGACTTGAGCATGAAGACATATCAGAAACGTTTTAGAAGAATAGAAGGAAATCACGATTCAAGATCTGCATCTGCCAATGAAGCAATACTAGAAAGTTGCAGCCAAATCTCGACAATCTCAGAGACTGCTTTTCAGAAATGCTCAGAAAATTATTGTTGGCCTATAATGTCGCGGAAAAAAATTAAAATCAAAGGGGCAATAGTAGGAAAATTCACAGAGATGTTTCAACAGACCAAACTAGAATTATTGTGTCGGGGATACATTTTAGTGGAAAACTTCCTGGCAGTGCCAAACTTGCCGTTCGATTTGATAATGGGGTTGGACTTTGTAAATGACGATCAGGCGATTTTATATCTTGGACATGGCAAGGTGATTTTACAAAACAAATGGTAGAAGTGTATATCCATTTTGAGGACAGGATATTTGAGCAAAAATTCTCCTCGATGATTCATTAAAGCAGCATTTTACAATTTACACTTACAATTTGTCGATAGCAGAAAATTCATGGGAAGTCCATAATAAAGTTTTACATGCACTACTCACTACTCTAAAAGTTCACATCACCACAAATATAGATAAATCCTGTTTGGGGACAGCTAAATTTAATTTTCTAGATTATATTATCATGTTAAGTGCTGTATCAAAGATCGTGGACTAAAGTGAGACCATCGCACAATTTGCGACACCTACAACCAGAAAATGGCTAAGAAGGTTTCTCGGTGTTATTAATTTCTAGCAGCAATTTGTGAATGTAGGCACAGTGGCATCACCTTGGATTTGCGAATTAACTGGAAAGAAAACACTTTCGGTGTGGGGCGTAGAGAGTTTCAGGCATTGAAAACAGTACTGATGACAGCACCGATCCGGTCACACCTTGATCTGTCAAAAGATTTTTGTACAGCTATGGACAGTGCCAAGAAGCGCCTGGGAATAGTGATCTTTCAGGAATTTGATGAAAGTGGAGAACTTGGGCACAAAACTGTAGTACCTGGTAGTAGGGTCTTCACAAAAAGCGAAAGCAATCACTCCGAAAGAGAACCGGAAGTGCTGACATTTATGGGCCCTCTACAAATTCTCGTACTTGCTCTTTGGGCGGAAGACCACTATATGTACGGACCACAAGGCACGAGAAGTTTTGTTGGCTACTAAATTGATTCACGTGAGGTTAGCAAGGTGTGTTTTTTACTTGAAAGAATTTGATTTTACTATTATTTGTGTTCCAAGAAAAACAAACACGCTGATGCGTTGTCTCATTCAACCATCAAATTAGAGAAGACATTAACGAAAATGAAGAAGAAAACAACCTTTGCGTGTTCTATCTTAGAAAGGTAGCATTTGAGTATTACATCTCCACCGCCATGAAAGATATGGATAAAGACCAGAGTAAGTATAGAGTACTCCTAGACTCGAAGAACAAATGGAAGGTTATGAATCAGACAGCAATTAAACAGTAATATCTAATAAGGAAGGGAATCTTGTTCCAACGGAGAAAAGCTAGTGATTCTCTCTGGCTTCAATGCATATCGGAAGAACTGAATGTTAAGGTCATATGGTATACGCTTTTAAGATACACTCATTTCGGGCCAAAGAAGTGTTTCCTCAAGTTAACCAGTAATTACAAGGAAGTAGACTGTGAGAAGAAAGAGAATATTTTCACATTAATACAAAGTCTTACATTTGTGTCCAAGAAGCTATCTTCCCAGTACCTCCAAGTGTGCATAAAACGAGTTGTTTGGTATAGTGTACCTGGTATTTTAACAATATCACTTCCCGTTAGCTTACGATAAACAGTTCTACGGTATCACAGACCAGTGCGCACGTACACAGTTTTGTATTTGTTCAGTGTAGAACAGACTTTTTCCTGCTTGGTTACTTTTTTATATATCTTGTACATATTGTAGCTACATCATGGCATATTGCTACGAGGAAGAAGAGGAGAGAATTGGGCAGCTGACTGAAGAAGTGATGGCTGAAAGTGAAGCCGATTCCGAAGGCTGAGATTCGATTTTGAAGAAATCCCGGTTTGAGACCGTAAAATGGATTCCAACACTGAACAAGAAGCATTGCGTCATGAAACACGAGACAGTAATTATGGCGCAAACAGTGAAGTCAGCAAAGACGGAACAGTATGAAAATCACGTCCGCCACCAAAGAACTCACCACACCTTCTCATAACACCTAAACTCATTTACCGTGTGTGAAAAGTGATCGAAAAAATGCTATAAAACCTCTGAAATGGTGGGAACTCTGTTTGGATGAACAAATTATGGTTCAAATGGTTCTGAGCACTATGGGACTTAACTTCTGAGGTCATCAGTCCCCTAGAACTCAGAACTACTTAAACCTAACGAACCTAAGGACGTCACACACATCCATGCCCGAGGCAGGATTCGAACCTGCGACCGTAGCGGTCGCGCGGTTCCAGGCAGTAGCGCCTAGAACCGCTCGGCCACCCCGGCAGGCAACAAATTATGCAAATACTCGTTAAATGTACTAACAGGTACATTAAAGGTGTCCATGGCAAGTTTCCAAGCGAGATAGGTGTCCAGCATACTAATAAAGCTGAAATGAAGTCTTTTTGGGACTACTATAATGTACTGCTGTAATTATGTGGCTAACAGATGGCAGAGGAGTTGAAATATTTCGTCTCACTATGGGCATAAACAGATTTCGTTTCTCGTTGGGTGCTTCAGATTCGACGATAACGAAACAAGATGCGTGAGGTGGGAAACAGATCACACGCCTTCGATAAGGCAGGTTTGCAGCCTAATTGTTGAAAGCTTTCAGAAGGCTTATACCGTTACTGAGCATGTGACAGCTGATGAAACAGCAGATGCATTCCGTGGAAGATGCAGATTCCTCCAGTACATGTCAAATCAGCCACACAGGTATGGGACAAAGGTTACTGTAGCAATGACTGCCAGAATGTTTTACACATTCAACGTGGAGGTATTTGGTGGGCCACAGCTACAAGGCATATATGATCAGGACAATAGGCCAATTGAACCTGTTCAAAGATTTTTGTCGACCTACCATGAATAAAGGACGCAACATAACTAGCAACAATTATTTTACAAGGTATGAGCTTGCAAATGCACTGATGACATAGAAGACGACCGTCGTTGATACTCTGAGGAAGAATGACAGCTAAAGCGCCTTGGGGGTTACTGACACTAAACATAGACAAGAAAACCCATCTGTGTTTGACTTTCACGAAGCTTGCACCTCAGTCTCTCTATCTACGATGCATCATGTTGGAAATGTTGATGAAAATACAGCGAACGATAAAAAAATCAGAAATTACCACATTCTATAACGTTACTAAGAGTGGATCTGACGTGATAAACGAAATGGGTGCAACATATAATGTAGCTAGAAATAGAAGAAGATGGCCAGTTGTATTTTATAGCATCATGAAGTCAACTGCGATAAACGTTCATATTAATTTTAACACAAATAAAAAGGAACAACTGAGAAGAAGACAATTCTAGAAGCAGCCTTCTATTGCGTTTCTGATAAACCACCTTCAGCAAAGAGCGACGTCAAAAAATTTACCAAGAAAGGTAACTGAGAGAGTTGGAGCGCTTAAACCTAACTAACCTAAGGACATCACACACATCTATGCCCGAGGCAGGATTCGAACCTGCTACCGTAGCGATCGCGCGGTTCTAGACTGAAGCGCCTAGAACCACTCGGCCACACCGGCCGGCGTGTGCGACAAACAGAAGCGACGAACTTGCGTATAAAAAAAATTGACGGTGTTTTCTACAGAGTTGTAGGATGTGTAATTTAGATTGCACAGTTACACCGAGTAGCGTTGGTCTAATATGTACAAGAGTGGGTTTTTTCTGTGTCAAGGAAGAGGCGTAATGTCATGGAATGCATATTAATAACATTTCCGATACAGCTGATTTAAAAAAAAAAAGAGAAGTAGCTGAGAAAGAAAAAAATGCAATTTTGTTGCATCTAATCGCCGTCAGGGAAGAGATAACAAAGAAACAGGGGTTTCACAGGGACGTGAGAATCAAGGAATGATAATGTTAGTGATGAGTGAGTAGGAAAAGATGCACTGCTGGCTATATTCACTGGAGACGTTCTCTGCTGCTCCAAATATTATGGAATTAGTATTTTTAACGTTTTTCAGGTTGTTTTTAGATGGAAGGTAGAGTTAGTGTAGTTGTTCTTTTTCCACACACTTGTGCGCAGACATTCACCGTCAGAGTGTGTGTGAATGAATGTTTCAGTAAGTTTCCTGTTTAAGAAATACGTAAGGTGCGGGTAATAGAATGCATGTAACTAACTAATTTATTTCTAACTTGTTTCTGATTCTTTATTCCAGTCCAGTGCATTAATAAATACTTCTCCACCTCCAGGATTGTGAAAGATAATTGCAACAGTTTTTGTGCTGTTGGCAAATCCAATCCGTTGAAAGAAATGTTACATAAAACATATAGCTACTCGTTAACTGCTATAGTTGTATATAAAAGTGGATATGAGAAGTGCATAAGGTTCCGCTATTTAAAGATCAAATTCAGCTTCAGGTTAATGAGTGAAACCAGTGCCCACGATGTTGGTGCAGTCATAGGCGATAAACACGGGACTCAGTCCAATCTAAGTAGTCCTCTACGTTTAGGTACGTACAAAATTAGTCAATTAAGACAACAAGAACTGAAACAAGTTTCTCAGGCAAAATTACTTGTAATTTGGGAGGAACATAAACGTAACTACGTTTTTAGTTGTGGAGCTACATTTTCGAGGCTTTCTTGTAAAGCCAACTGTAAGTTCTAAAAACGTGAAAATTGTGATAAATTGTACAAGATTGAAAATTTCAGTAATTAACAACTTTGAATTTCGTGCCGAATGAATCAAACACTTCCCTGTCCTAAAGGCGACTGTAAGCTGTCGTTGTCTGCCACCAGGAAGCGCTACGACTTGCAGTCCCGAAGTCAGCAGAGCGCAGCCGATTGACACACCTGCCTCCACAACAACCGATGGCGTCACTTTCAATCATCTTTGCTGCGATCGTGTTCCTACGATTTGTTCCAAGCTTCTGCTTACTGTCCCCAGAGGGCAACTATCGTTCCCATAAGCGACTGTTATCGGTTTCGGTATTTAATTTTCATCGCTGTTTTCATAATTAATTACTCCTCATAGCAGTAAATTCTGATGGAATTTAGTGAAAGAGATCTATTTGTTAATACCCATATTTACAATTTTATTATTTTTGACATATTTTTTTACCTTATGTTTCGCTGCATGGGCTCCTGTCGAAGTGATGGGCAGGCGTTGGGTGGAGACTCTCCTCGCCAAAGCACAGCGTATTAACGCTATTCAGCGGGTGACGTGTGTCTGCACATATCCTCCCTGCTCTGCCTGCGCGCCTCCGCTCGCCACCTCATGGTGTATATTTTCATTAACTTAATTTTATGTTATTGGTCTTAGCTTTTAACTTTCACTGTTTCTGTGTCCCTCTAAATGTAACATTATCAGCATTTCAGAGATTTGTCTGAAGATGACCATAATAGTTTGAAACTAATTACCATTTTAATAACTATTTTATGCGATGAAGACAGTTTCTTTTTTAAAATTTAATTGTAATAAAGATCGCTGTTGTTTCAATGTTTTTCTCGCTATTAATTCTGATATAACTGATTAAAAATGGTTCAAATGGCTCTGAGCACTATGGGACTTAACTTCTGAGGTCATCAGTCCCCTAGAACTTAGAACTACTTAAACCTAACTAACCTAAGGACATCACACACATCCATGCACGAGGCAGGATTCGAGCCTGCGACCGTAGCGGTCGCCCGGTTCCAGACTGTAGCGCCTAGAACCGCAGGGCCACCCCGGCCGGCTATAGCTTATTATCCTTAACACAAGGGTTACAACAAGAAGAGGAATCTACAAAGTAGAAATGGGTTTAGAAAAAAAAATTATAGAAAACTGAAGAAACAAGTGACAGAGAAATGTTTAAAGAAAAGGTATTGAATATGGGGGAATTGCATGTTAGGAGAGTGATAAAGAAAAAAGAAAACTGTACTGAAGTAGTTAGAAGACTAGAAGAAGAAATGCTCTAAACAGAGAAAAGAGCTTTGGAGAGAAAGTACAATGGTAAGGAAGTGAAATTGTCCCGTGGTCCTTATATGCCCAATGTAAAGAAAAAAAAAGGTAAATAAATATATACATTACACAATATTTCAAGAAGGCCACAGTTGACATATTTTATATGTACACAGTGCTACAGCTATGTGTGACTTTATTAAAGATGGTAATATTTACAGTTTTATTTCGTCAGTCATGTAGAACCGATGACGAAATTTATGAAACTTAAAGGATCAATTCATAAGACAGTTTCAGGAGGGAAAGGATTATATTGAAGCCGTTAAAATTAAACATTAATTTATTGATCTTCCGAAGTGTTTCTCGTATCAACATATCAGATCAATACTGAAAGCGTTTCACATGTGCTGAAAGTACCTAAATGCTATTCGGAATATTGATACTCGTGAAGCAAATTATTTTTCAAAATCTGAGCAGCTCACAAATGTAAGAGTACTCGAGACTCGAGAAGCTCGTCTCACAAACCTAGTGTCAAAAATTTGCTACAAAAAGCAAACTAACATTCTGGAATAACCTCACAAATTGTTACCCAAAAATACAAAATAGCCTCTGCTGCAAGTGTGTTATTAACAATAAGGAGTTGTGAATGGTTAGCACATCTTCTGATTGTCTTGGACAACGGTATTCGTTTTAACGCCATCAAATTAACGACTTTTAAATATGACTAATGCGGTCTCCACTACTCAAGATAATCTGAAGGTGCGCTAACCACATAAAATGTATCGTTATTAATAAAATACTTGCTGTAAAGGGTATTTCCTATTTCTGGAACAATGAACAACTGTTGTTGCATCAGGCCAGCATGTAGTGGAGTACTGTTTTGCTAATTGGGAGCTGCACAGAGAAAAAGTAGGACAACTAAACAAAAAGCAGCGAAAGAACCGCCAGGCTGGGGCAGGACATCTCTCTAGATCTCTGCGACGAACCATCCCTATGCAGCCCTGAACATAAGATGTAGTGCTCTGTTTACGTTCCACCCTGTTGCTAAACGCCACCTGTTGGATGGGAGGTTTCGCGAGTTTTTCTCAACAGGCGCTTGTTGTGATTCCGTAGACTGGCTAGAAGCTGGCGCCGGACAGTCTCTCACCTTGGTTGACTGAAAATTTGCAAAGGCGCGAAATGTAGCTCTTTTCGCACCCTGAGTATGGCAAAATGGCAGTGGCTCGATATTTACATACGATCAGTGCGTATAGTCGGCAGCGGCCTTCTCACGCAGCTACACCGTCCTTGGGGGGAAGTCGAGGATTAAAAATGTGTGTCAAATCTTATGGGACTTAACTGCTAAGGTCATCAGTCCCTAGGCTTACACGCTACTTAACCTAAATTATCCTAAGGACAAACACACACACCCACACCCGAGGGAGGACTCGAACCTCCCCGGGGACCAGCCGCACAGTCCATGACTGCAGCGCCCTAGATCGCTCCGCTAATCCCGCTCAGCGAAATCGAGGAAACCACCTGATTATCCACTACTCGAGTAACCAACAACTAAAGCCTGCAGCTGGCCTCACTCACTGTGTTCCAGCAAAGGGCAATTTTACAAGCTCAAATTCCAGACTTCACAAGCCATGTTCCTCCATCCAGAAAATTTAATATAATGCGACAAAATGGCTCTGAGCACTATGGGACTTAACATCTATGGTCATCAGTCCCCTAGAACTACTTAAACCTTACTAACCTAAGGACATCACACAACACCCAGTCATCACGAGGCAGAGAAAATCCCTCACCCCGCCGGGAATCGAACCCGGGAACCCAGGCGTGGAAAGTGAGAACGCTACCGCACGACCACGACCTGCGGACTTAATATAATGCGACAGCAAATACTTTATTTATCGCCTTTCACCGACATGTGACTAACCAGTTAAGATACAAACTACCAATTTCCTAAAGAACAGATCTTGACATTTATTTGAAGTCAATTTTTATACCTGTAGTGTGTTGGTAACAGAAACTCATAATTTTAATAAAGTGATGTATAGCTGTTATACTAAATTAAGATTTCTCGAAAGTATACACATTAGTCAGCTCCTTCCCAGTGTCCTCTCTGTATACCAGGTACGTGCGATGCGTAATACTAGTTGAAGAGATAGAAAGAGATAGATAAGTAGATAGACAGAGAAACATAGAGAGATCGATATATAGATAGATGGATATATAGACAGAGAGAGAGAAGTAGCTTTGAGATTTATTGATGTTTAGTAGAGCCAACTGTCGCCTGACTTCACGTGCCTTGCCTTTTATCTTATGGCGTAGGCGACTACAAGGCGTCGAAGTTGTGCACTCTGGCCGTTCTTGCCTCCTGGCTTATGCAAGCGCATAGAAAAACGACGAAGCACCTTTCGCATTTCCCGGTTTTATGAAATTCAGCTGCATTGCCATTTATTGATGTACGAATATTTCCTGAACTAGTTCCATCAGCGTCGCCTACTTTAACAAGACTACACATCTTTAGCCGTGTGGTTCATAGGTGTTCAATCACTCTTCTAAAACAAAAACAGATGGAAACATGGAATTTAAAAGTGAAGTACAGTGAAGATCCAAAGAAACTGGTACACCTGCCTAACATCGTGTAGGGCCACCGCAATTACGCGGAACTGCCGCAACACGACGTGGCTTGGACTCGACTAATGTCTGAAGTAGTGCTGGAGGGAAATGGTACCATGAATCCTGCGGGGCTATCCATAAATCCGTAAGAGTACGAAGGGGTGGAGATCTCTTCTGAAAAGCACGTTCAAGGCATCCAAGATAAGGTCAATAATGTTCATGTCTGGGGAGAATGGTGGCCAGCGGAAGTGTTTGAACTCAGAAGAGTGTTCCTGGAGCCACTCTGGAGTAATTCTCGACATGTGAGGTGTCGCATTGTCCTTCTGGAGTTGCCCAAGTCCGTCGCAATGCACAGTGAAATTGAATGGATGCAGATGATCAGACAGGATGCTTACATACGTGTCACCTGTTACAGTTGCATCTAGACGTATCAGGGACCCCACATCACTCCAATTGCACACGCCCTACGCCACTACGGAGCCTTCACCAACTTGAACAGTTCGCTGGTGGCATGCAGGGTCCATGGATTCATCAAGTAGTCTCCATAACCGTATGCGTCCATCGCCTCGATACAATCTGAAACGAAACTTGTCAGAGCAGTCAACATGTTTCCAGTCATCAACAGTTCCAATGTCGGTGTTGACGGGCCCAGGCGAGGCGTGAAGCATTGTGCCTTGGAGACATGAAGGGTACACGAGTGGGCCTTCGGCTCCGAAAGCCCACATCGATGATGTTTCGTTGAATGGTCCACACACTGACACTTGTTGATGGCCCGGGAGTGAAATCTGCAGTAATTTGCTGAAGGATTGCACTTCTGTCCCGTTGAACGGTTCTCTTCAGTCGCCGCTGGTCCCGTTCTTGCAGGATCTTTTTCCGCTCGTAGCGATGTTGGAGATCTGATGTTTTATCAGATTTCTGATATTCACGGTACATTCTTGAAATGGTCGTACGGGAAAATCCCAAATTCATCGCTAGCTCAGAGATGCCGTGTCCCATCGCTCGTGTACGAACTATAAAACCGCGTTCAGACTGACTTAAATCTAGATAACCTGCCATTTTCGCAGCAGTAGCTGTTCTAATAACTGCGCCAGACACTTGTTGTCTTATATAGGCGTTCCAGATCGTAGCGCAGTATTCTGCCTGTTTACATATCACGTTATTTGAATACGCATGCCTATACGAGTTTCTTAGGCGCTTCAGTGTAATATAAGATGGAAGAAGTGGAAAACCGAAGCTATGTCAAAACCATGGCCTGCATTTTAATAGTTGGCATTTTGGATGCAAATCGTAATTTTCATATGGGAGGGATGTCATGTGATATATCAAGCGTATAGAAAACGACACAAGGAATAGAATGATGCCTTTCGTTTGAGTTTAGTTTCATTTATTCTAGAGTAATGACTCATTTTTCTTCTTCACATGTGAAAAAGCTTCACAGAGGATTTTTAACTAACGCCACCAAGACAAACTACCAATTACTCACAGTGCGATAGTAAAACTTCGCCTTGAAGTCGGTGAATCTCTCTCTTTCGCGGACAAACCGAATGGCGGAGGATTAAGAGTGATTACAGATAAAGTCGCATCAAACTCTATTCTGGCTGTGTTCACTAAGACTCTAGATCTAAGTGATGATGGCATATCGCAGGGAACTGGTGACAGAGGCCTTCCACACCGCAGGGAGCGGCTGTTGATGTTTGTGTTCATTTGCAGTACGTGTGGCGGTTAACATCAATGAGAAATGGGTGACGTGGATAACAACTACCTTGCAAGGTGGTGGGCAATACCTCACACACATCCCGTAGCCTTTATGTCTTCTCACCAGGATGTGCTCTGTTCTGTATTAAATTATCGAGATTGTACACTACTGGCCATTAAAATTGCTACACCAAGAAGAAATGCCGATGATAAATGGGTATGCATTGGACAAATATATTATACTAGAACTGACATGTGATTATATTTTCACGCAATTTGGGTGCATAGATCCTGAGAAATCAGTACCCAGAACAAACACCTCTGGCCGTAATAACGGCGTTGATACGCCTGGGCATTGAGTCAAACAGAGCTTGGATGGTGTGTACAGGTATAGCTGCCCATGCAGCTTCAACACAATACCACAGTTCATCAAGGGTAGTGACTGGCGTATTGTGACGAGCCAGTTTCTCGGCCTCCATTGACCAGACGTTTTCAGTTGGTGAGAGATTTGGAGAATGTGCTGGCCAGGGCAGCAGTCGAACATTTTCTGTATCCAGAAAGGCCCATACAGGATCTGCAACATGAGGTCGTGCATTATCCTGCTGAAATGTAGGGTTTCGCTGGGATCGAATGAAGGGTAGAGCCACGGGTCGTAACACATTTGATATGTAACGTCCACTGTTCAAAGTGCCGTCAATGCGAACAAGAGATGACCGAGACGTGTAACCAATGGCACCCCATAACATCATGCCAGGTGATACGCCAGTAAGGCGATGACGAATGCATGCCTCCAATGTGCGTTCAGCGCGATGACGCCTAACACGGATGCGACCATCATGGTGCTGTAAACAGAACCTGGATTCATCCGAAAAAATGACGTTTTGCCATTCGTGCACCCAGGTTCGTCGTTGAGCACACCATCGCAGGCGCTGCTGTCTGTGATGCAGCAACAACGGTAACCGCACCCACGGTATCCGAGCTGATAGTCCATGCTGCTGCTAACGTCGTCGAACTGTTCGTGCAGATGGTTGTCGTCTTGCAAACGTCCCCATCTGTTGACTCAGGGATCGAGACGTGGCTGCACGATCCGTTACAGCCACGCGGATAAGATGCCTGTCATCTCGACTGCTAGTGATACGACGCCGCTGGGATCCAGCATGGCGTTCTGTATTACCCTCCTGAACCCACCGATTCCATATTCTGCTAACAGTCATTGGATCTCGACCAACGCGAGCAGCAATGTCGCGGTACGATAAACCGCAATCGCGATAGGCTACAATCCGACCTTTATCAAAGTCGGAAACGTGATGGTGCGCATTCTCCTCCGTACACGAGGCATCACAACAACGTTTCACCAGGCAACGCCGGTCAGCTGCAGTTTGTGTATGAGAAATCGGTTGGAAACTTTCCTCATGTGAGCTCGTTGTAGGTGTCGCCACCGGCACCAACCTTGTGTGAATGCTCTGAAAAGCTAATCATTTGCATATCACAGCATCTTCTTCCTGTCGCTCAAATTTCGCGTCTGTTGCACGTCATCTTCATGGTGTAACAATTTTAATGGCCAGTAGTGTATAAAGCTAGACTCAGATAAAAGGTTCTTGTGTTTTGTCGTGTAATTCTGTATCTGTCTGATATGTAATATCAAGAGCTCAGATGGAAACCCAGTTCTAAGCAAAGAAGGGAAAGCAGAAAGGTGGAAGGAGTATATAGAGGGTCTATACAAGGGCGATGAACTTGAGGACAATATTATGGAAATGGAAGAGGATGTAGATGAAGATGAAATGGGAGATATGATACTGCGTGAAGAGTTTGACAGAGCACTGAAAGACCTGAGTCAAAACAAGGCCCCCGGAGTAGACAACATTCCATTGGAACTACTGACGGCCTTGGGAGAGCCAGTCCTGACAAAACTCTACCATCTGGTGAGCAAGATGTATGAAACAGGCGAAATACCCTCAGACTTCAAGAAGAATATAATAATTCCAATCCCAAAGAAAGCAGGTGTTGACAGATGTGAAAATTACCGAACAATCAGTTTAATAAGCCACAGCTGCAAAATACTAACACGAATTCTTTACAGACGAATGGAAAAACTGGTAGAAGCCGACCTCGGGGAAGATCAGTTTGGATTCCGTAGAAATACTGGAACACGTGAGGCAATACTGACCTTACGACTTATCTTAGAAGAAAGATTAAGGAAAGGCAAACCTACGTTTCTAGCATTTGTAGACTTAGAGAAAGCTTTTGACAATGTTGACTGGAATACTCTCTTTCAAATTCTAAAGGTGGCAGGGGTAAAATACAGGGAGCGAAAGGCTATTTACAATTTGTACAGAAACCAGATGGCAGTTATAAGAGTCGAGGGACATGAAAGGGAAGCAGTGGTTAAGAAGGGAGTAAGACAGGGTTGTAGCCTCTCCCCGATGTTATTCAATCTGTATATTGAGCGGGCAGTAAAGGAAACAAAAGAAAAATTCGGAGTAGGTATTAAAATCCATGGAGAAGAAATAAAAACGTTGAGGTTCGCCGATGACATTGTAATGCTGTCAGAGACAGCAAAGGACTTGGAAGAGCAGTTGAACGGAATGGATGGTGTCTTGAAGGGAGGATATAAGATGAACATCAACAAAAGCAAAACGAGGATAATGGAATGTAGTCGAATTATGTCGGGTGATGTTGAGGGTATTAGATTAGGAAATGAGACACTTCAAGTAGTAAAGGAGTTTTGCTATTTGGGGAGCAAAATAACTGATGATGGTCGAAGTAGAGAGGATATAAAATGTAGACTGGCAATGGCAAGGAAAGCGTTTTTGAAGAAGAGAAATTTGTTAACATCGAGTATAGATTTAAGTGTGAGGAAGTCATTTCTGAAAGTATTTGTATGGAGTGTAGCCATGTATGGAAGTGAAACATGGACGGTAAATAGTTTGGACAAGAAGAGAATAGAAGCTTTCGAAATGTGGTGCTACAGGAGAATGCTGAAGATTAGATGGGTAGATCACATAACTAATGAGGAAGTATTGAATAGGATTGGGGAGAAGAGAAGTTTGTGGCACAACTTGACCAGAAGAAGGGATCGGTTGGTAGGACATGTTTTGAGGCATCAAGGGATCACCAATTTAGTATTGGAGGGCAGCGTGGAGGGTAAAAATCGTAGGGGGAGACCAAGAGATGAATACACTAAGCAGATTCAGAAGGATGTAGGTTGCAGTAGGTACTGGGAGATGAAGAAGCTTGCACAGGATAGAGTAGCATGGAGAGCTGCATCAAACCAGTCTCAGGACTGAAGACCATAACAACAACAATGTAATATGAACCCCTTGTCAATTTAAAATTACGAGATGCATCCAAGATAGAAGCTTATGAAGTGGCTATTATTTTCAAACAACTTACAGGAGTTCAGCCAGGTAATATTTACAGCAACTGCCGTTATTTCGGCTGGAGTACACCCCGCCATTTTCAAGGCACAAACTGCAAAGGACAGTCGATGTTCTTGGAGTAACTCAGGAACAACACACACACACACACACACACACACACACACACACACACACACACACACACACTGAACCCTAGTGCCACCAAAAATGACCAAAGTCAGAGGTATCGACAGTGAGAGACTAAGAACTAGCAGGTGCGATAACATTGACTCTCTCCCTGTTTTTTTGGCAAGGGAGAGAGTAGGATTCCAAGCAGAGTTTAAACAAATCCTCCATCTCTGTTTACAAGGTTGCTCACGAATTTAATCTTAACAGCTTCCTTAATAACACTGCCCCAATAGCTGGACTTGCATGCCAGTATCTCAGTATTGTTATATAACATAGGGTGACACGTATAAAAAAAATAGTGTTCGGCAGCAGAAGATCTACTTGACTGCTGTATTCGTGTGTGCCGTTTATGCTCAGAACATCGGTTCTCCACGGTCCTGATAGTCTGACCAATGTATGCCATATCACTGCTGCAAGGATGTGATATACACGCTACTTACACAAATCAAGATCGTCCTTAACAGAACTCAAAAGCACTCTAATTTTAGAGGGAGGTCGGAAAAAACATCAATATCGTATTTCCGTAAAATACAATCGATCTTGTTGGAAGTGCTTCCTGCGTAAGGCAAAAAGGCAGTTGACTTGCCTACCTCTGTGACCGAGCGGTTCTAGGCGCTTCAGTCCGGAACTGCGCGACCGCTACGGTCGCAGGTTCGAATCTTGCCTCATGCATGGATGTGTGTGATGTCCTTAGGTCAGTTAGGTTTAAGTAGTTCTAAGTTCTAGGGAACTGATGACCTCACATATTAAGTCCCATAGTGCTCAGAGCAATTTGATTTGAGCAGTAGACTTAGATGACGTTGACTCAGTATTATCATGTCACCCACTGCACAGTTGGTCGACAGTGCAACGCACGTTCAATCTATCTTTTAATGTAACCATTCTGTCGAAATGTAGCTTCAAGATGGGCCAGCTCAACTGGCAAAGTCTCGGTGTCGAAAACGACATGTGCCCTGTATACCAAGGTACAAAGTACCCCTTCACGCTGAGCCAGATGGTGCCAACTATTAGCCTGTAAATATAAGTAAGTGTGAGTGCGATTCCGGCAAACTGCATGTCCCAATGGACCATCAGCCTTTCACCTAACCGAAACGTCATGAAAATGAAGGCAACCAACCTCTTCCACCTTCACTGTGCAACGGATGCTCGTGTGGATTGAGTTCAGATGTTCTAAAGAGGCATTCAAATTCTCCCTACCATGAGGCCAAGCTACAAAAATACCTTAAACGCATCTGAAGAGACAGGCGGGTTTCCATGTCGCTGACTCCAATGCACGTTCCTTGAAGTCTTCCATGAACAATCACAGTAGACAACGGGCTACCCATTTAAATTTGCTGGTACATCGCCTGCCCCTTTCAGTTTGAAAATGGCGGGGTGTACTCCCACCCAAATATTGGCGGTCGCTGTAAATATTACCTGGCTGAATTCCCGTAAGTTGTTTGAAAATTGTATACCCCAGGAGAAACTCAAGTCTCACAATGGCCATTATGTTCATAATGTAACCTCACAGGTTGTCCCCCTATCGGTTTTCCCCTCTCCAGCCTCATACAACATAGTCTACCCACCACTTTTAGTTTTAGAAGGGTGGTTCCAAACCAATAGACGTTTGTTGGTGGTCACCTTACAAACTATTTTCAAGATTCTATCCATTCCCTTCAACTGATCATCGAAGACTCTTCGTTTCTGACAGAGATACGAAGTCATCAGCAAGCCTTAAGGTTTTTATTTATTTCTTCTGAACTTCAGCTCCCTTTCTGGATTTATCTTCAGCTTCCTTTACTTCTTGTTCAACGTACAGACTGAATAACGTAGGGAACAGATTTACTTCCGTCTTATATGCTGTCCTCATTACATGTCCTTCGACTGTTACAGCTAGAATCTGGTTTCTGTATAAGGTACAGGTAACTTTTGCTTCCTTGTATTTGATATCGCCAGTTTCAGAATATCAAAGAGTATTTTGTCAAAAGCTTTCTCGTAATCTACTAATGCTATAAATTTAGATTCGCCATTCATTTAAATCGATCTGCAAAGACTGGTCTCAGGGTCATTACTGCCTCACGTTTTTCTATGTTTCTTCAAAATTCAAACTGATCTTCGGTTTCTACCAGTATTCCACTTCTCTGTAAATAATTTGTGTCAGTATTTTACAAGTGTGACTCATTAAACTGATTGTTCTGTGTTAATGAGAATAGTCAATACTTGACTTCTTTGGAAATGGGATTATCAGGCTGTTCTTGAAGTTTGAGGGTATTTCAATAACCCATATATCTTACATACTAAATGGAACTGTTGTGTCATCGTTGGTTCACCAAAGGAACTTAATAATTCTGAGGCAATATCTTCTACTCCAGGGGCCTTTTTTCGACTTACGTCTTTGAGTGCACTGTCAAATTCTTCTTGCAATATTGCATCACTCATCTAATCTTCTGCCACTTCGTTTTCCCTTCACATGATATTGCCAAAAGGTTTCTTTCCTCAACGTAACCCTGCTGTAGATTTCTTCTACCTTTCTCCTTCACTTCTTTGTAAAATATTGACTTGTCCTCTAGGCTCTTGATATTAATTAAAATGCTTCTCTTTTCTCCAAAGGTCTCTTGAATTTTCCTATAGATGCTATCTGTATTCCCCTAATCCTTCACTGATAATCTTTGTGCAGTTCCTTAAATTTTAATCAACAGGCTACAACCAAAAAACATGTACCATGGAAATATTTTGAGATACAAAATCTGACTTTCGAGTATCTGTCTTACAATGATATAATGTATTTATAACCTTCCACTGCCTTCAAATTTTTTGGAATTATAGAACTGTATTTTGTTTTCCTTACAGCAAATGTTCACAATGTTCACTGGAGCTCTGGGCAAAATTACCTCTTCATTCCGTTTTCGTAGTGAGTGTTAGTAGTGGGATAATGTGGATACTAGCCCACTTTTGATATCAAATTGATATCAAATTAATTATGCAAGTTAAATAATAGATCACTTAATTACCCCCTCCCCCTGATGAAGTCATGAGTTTTCCCCAGCTGGCATAGGGGTCTGCCTCAGGGAACTCTCAGCACAGCCCAAGATGGCCTAGTCCGGCTTGGCCTGGACTGGCCTGTTCCGGACCAGTCTTTCCCAGCCCAGGCCAGACCAGCTGCCCAGTCACCCAGCATCTCGTCTCTGCTGATGGCTATTTTTCACACTAGGAAACAGTATTTCTATCATGTCAAGTAGGCTGTGTTAGAGGGTTCATGCTATGTCCACATGTATATGAGCGTTGCAGTTAATCGAGGGGGTGGTTTAGCAATGATACAGAACTGAGAATCATGCTGTAATGTCATTAGATGATAGCATCACAAGATCGACATCATGAGACTTTTGTTGACGTAACAACTCTTCGAGAGTGGTGGTTTGGACTTTGAGTAATTGATTAAAATGCGTTGAAATTATGGAAAACCTGATAAAACTACGAAAACTGATTGAAAATACGTAAATTTGATGAAAACACGGAGGAGGGGATGAGGGTAGTTACATGTTTGCCTGGGTGTATGAAAATCATACCATTCCTCCACTGGTAGGATTGGCAACTGATGGTGCATACTATCTGTGCTCTATGGGATTACGTCCTGCAGGATACTCCCTTCTTCCACGTGTGGTTATGCACATGTGGTCTTTGAATACTCATTCAGAGAACTGTGACTCACGCCCGAGCAACAGGGAACTGACATGCATTTAGACTATGAAATAGTGCCTTGATAATGGCTAGGCACTGGCCAAAATCTGGATTTCCCAAATAAAATCTGCAAAAAAGGACGACTGATTGCTGTGCTCTATAATTTATAAGTCGACAAGATATTAAAATTTAATGTGAGTATCCTTTTTAACCTCAGACAGGAAACTTTCTTACTTGAGTAATGGGTCTAACATCCCACACTCCAAGCTGTTAAACGCCAGGTTTGTTTTTCCTGATGACAACATTTTCTTGGGTCGTACGCGCCCAGTAAATATGGGACTGTTTTATCTTCCGAATACTTTCCCCAAGAATAATTTCATCACTAAACAGTACAGATCTGCACGTCTTTGGGAAATATAACGGGTGTAGTTTCTCCTTGCTCTGAGCCGTTACGAGACCGGATCAGTCAATCATTCAGATTGTAGCCCTTGCAACTGACGAAAAGTCTTCTGCTCCTCTTCAGGAGCCATATACACCGCCGGAAAGGAAATAGTACACCATTTGAAAGGTTTCCAATTCTCTCAAGATTTATTGTTACAACAGTGTATGTGGACTAAATGAAATGATTACATTTACAGATTAATAGCACAAGCGGCTCTGAGGTACCAGATTTCGGTCCACATTGAAACACATATATTAGTACATGGTGTAGCCTCCACGGGTGGCAATGAAGGCTCTGATTATGGCATCCATTCGATAGTACGGGTGGCTCGACCTGTTTTCGTAGTCCTGTGAGAGTTGGTGGATGAGTCTCATGAGTCACTTCTCGTTCCACGGTACATCCCCATTATTTATTGGGGACAAGTCCTGAGATCGATCTGACCAGGAACAATGCTGCACGTCTTGCAGAGCGCTTTGAGTTTCACAGGCAGTGCGTGGGCAAGCATTATCCTGTTGGAACAGCACACCACACGCAGGTTGCAAGAACGGGAAAAGAACGGGTTTAACAACGTTCTGCATTTACCGAACGCTGGTTAGCATCCCCTCCAAAATCACCAAAGGTGAACGAGAGCTGTAGCTTATCGCAACCCAGACCACAAGGCCTGGGATGGGTCTGGTGTGTCTTGGACGAACGCACTCTGCGAGACAGCACTCACCAGGTTTACGTCGTACGCGTAAAAGACTATACAAAAAAATGTTCAAATGTGTGTGAAATCTTATGGGACTTAACTGCTAAGGTCATCAGTCTCTAAGATTACACACTACTTAACCTAAATTATCCTAAGGTCAAACACACACACCCATGCCCGAGGGAGAACTCGAACCTCCGGCGGGACCAGCCGCACAGTCCATGACTGCAGAAAAGACTATCGTTTGTATGCAGGAGAACCTGCTTTCATCACTGAAGACCACGGTGCGCCATTCCATTTTCAAAGTGATCCTCTGACGGGACCAGTCTATCCTTGCACGTCGATGTTACGGCGCTAATGGAAGGCGGTCTAGAGAGGTGTGTGCCCGTAGTCCCACTCCTAATAACCAGTTCCCAACAGTTAGTGTTGACACATCTGGGCTCACAAGGCCACTTATCTGTGCTGTGATAGCTGCATGATCTGTCACTACTGCCCTTACAATACGACGATTCTGGAGGGCGTCTGTGCTGCGTTGAAGTCCAGAACATCGTCTACAGACGTGAGAATGTTTATCTGACCACTGATACCAGCATCGTTACACATCTGACGTAGCGAGTCCAACTTGTTTCGCATTTCTCCGAAAGGACCATCTCGCAACTCGGAAGGCCACAATTTGACGTCCTTAAGATTGGCTCAGTTGGCTGTAGGAAGCAAGAGTGCACGTCTGTGGCATAGTTGACTGCCTGCTTCATACGTATGCACCACACTAACCCTTCTGTTTGCAAGCATTCTCTACTAAAGGCTGGGTACAGACGGTGTTCTGATAGCTATGACACTACGCTATCTGTTTGCGGATGACGGTGAACCATTACGAGTACGTGTACGACCCCCAGATGCAATATGTCGTCATAGGATCAAAATCGACGTCGTTTTTCCAGGTGCACTGTTTTTTTTTTCAGCAGTGTATTAGTCGGTTTCTCCACAAATATCCCTCTGATACAGATTAATCTAAAATATGGCTGTCTTATCGTTGAGGCGTACAAGGCACTCCACTGCGGTAAAGTCTATGCTTTGGAGGGAGGACCTGATATTATGTCGCTAAAAGTACCGTTGTCCTATTTTTGAAAATACTGGTGACCATTGTAATTTTTAGAATATGTCATTTAAGTGTTTTTGGGTTGTGTAAGCAGACTATTTTTTGTCACAAAAAAATTGAACATGGTGTTTTAGCCGCCAAAACTTAACAGTGATACATCTCTGAAATTAGTAAACGTAACTATAAAGACGATCATAAAGTTTCCGTTTGATGGCGTTGCTGCAGCGTACGTGCAATTTAGCACGATTCCATTGCGTGTATATAAGCACAAACATGTATTCAAGGGATTAGTGCGTGCAGTAAATGCGGAAACGTGAACTATGGCGACGTTATTACCAATTGCGTCCAAACAGGACTAACGTGCTGTTACTCATTTCTTGGTTGCCGAAGGAAAAACACCGGTAGACATACATCGGTGAATGAACAATGTGTGTGGAATGGAATGTCTGTTGAAAACCGTCGTTGTGGAATGTGAAGCGACAAGGGGCGCTGTTGCTTCATGAATTCGCACGTTTGCATTTTCGTGTCAAACAGGGATGTATGGCAGGCGGTTACGGACTTGTTCACACAGCAGGACACGGCGTTTTATCAAACGGGTACGTACAAACAGGTCAGTCGGTGGGATGATTGCCTCAGTGCTGATGGCGATGTTGCCTGACTGACATATCGATTCTGCACTGTAAGGCCTTCGAACGGATATTTTTTCATCGCCCGTTATAACTCAGAAGAGGAGAAAGTGTATGATCCTAGGCAACATGAAGTTTTTGGATGAACCGTGTCTAAGAGCCAACTGACGGACTTGTATCGTTACAAAATCTACTATGTGGCATTGTACTCGGGCCTCCTCGTATATTTTTGGGAGACTCTGCCCCCATCATTTGTTTTGCAAAATTTTTCGTTTTCTGCATTGAAATACTAACAAGACTATGGTCAATGTTTAAGAGACTCCTCGGACATTTTCTACGTCAAAAATGAATCACTGTTACATTCAAAGCTATGATTGTTTGAGGCACAATCTCTAAGTCACCTTCAATCTGTGTGTCAGTGCGTAAGACATTTGGTCACGTAGCTACATAATCCATGCATAGACGGTGAAGCGTACGGCAACAATGCGCCATCATATGAGACACCTGTAGTAGGCGCAGGCGCCTCCAGGATGTTAAAGTAAGTCTCAATTATGAAGAACGAAGCGGCAAACCATCCCTCTTTGAGAAACCGGAAATGGCAAGAGATGTGAAAGCCCTGGTGCTCGAACACCAGCGTATCACAATCGAGGCGATAGTGAAAAAAGGGAAAATCAGTCACAGGTCAGTGTACATCACACTGCACGACGGTTTGAACATGACAATGGCTACCGTGCATGGGTTCCGCGATTGATCATACCCATTTAAAAATTCCTCCGAACCGACGCAGGAGTCTCGAGTATTGACTGTGTCATTGTAGGTCTGAGCCGAAAGGATCAAAGAAAGAAGTGGAAACGTGTGGCTTCACTGCCGCCGTAAAAGACATTCAATGGGAGAGGTGGTGTGGAATGTTTCTTTGGAACTATCATTGGACGGTGTTAACAGATTGTGCTCGTAACGCACAAACCGACGAAACAGCATAATACCGACATCTCCTGATGAGGCTGCTGACGGCTGTCAGAGCGAAGCCTCTACATCTACGTCTACATCTATACTCTACAAGCTACCTTACGGTGTGGGTGAAGGGTACTTCGTGTACCGGTGTCAGATCACCTATTTTTCTGTTCCAGTCGTGTATCGCTCACGGGAAGAACGATTGCTGGAAACCTTCTGTATGGTTTCGAGTCTCTCTGTTCCTTATCTTCATGGTCTTTCCGCGAGATATACATAGGAGGAAGCAATAGACTTGTTGACTCTTCACGGAATATACGCTCTTCAAACTTCCACAACAGAACGCCTCTCTAGCAGCGTCTGCCACTGGAGTTGACTGAGCACCTGAATGATGCTTTGACGTTTACTGAATGAACTTGTAACGAAATGTGCTGCTTTTCTTTGGATCTTCTCTATTTCCTCTACCAGTCCTATATGATACGAATCCCATACTGAAAAGATATTATTAAAGTATTGATAGAACAAGTGTTTTGTATCCTACTTCCTTTGTTGATGGACTGCATTTCCTCATTATTCACCCGCTGAATCTTGGTATGGCATCTACCATACTTGCTATTAATTATATGTTGTCGTTCGAATTCAAATCGCTCCGTATGCATACTGCTAGATATTTTATGCAAGTAACTGCTTACAGTTGTTGTTCTACAACTCTGTAATCATATAATAAAGGGTGTTACTGCCTAGGTATTCGCAATGCTTTAAATTTGTTTACATTAGGATCAGATGCCGCTCCCTACACCAAGCGTCGATTCTCTGCAGATCTTCCTGCATTTCCTTTCTAGCGCTGCGGAAAGCTATCCAAGGGGGTGCTTTCTGCCAACAACACCCTAGTTCATTCTGCGTAGGGCACAGACATTTGAAATTTTGGGTTATTAAATTTTGCCTCATTCCTCACCCTCCTACATTACACTGTGTGATCAAAAGTATCCGGACACCTGGCTGAAAATGACTTACAAGTTCGTGGCGCCCTCCATCGGTAATGCTGGATTTCAGTATGATGTTGGCGCAACCTTAGCCTTGATGACAGCTTCCACTCTCGCAGTCATACGTTCAATCAGGTGCGGGAAGGTTTCTTGGGGAATGGCAGCCCATTCTTCACAGAATGCTGCACTGAGGACAGGTATCATTGTCGGTCCGTGAGGCCTCGCACGAAGTAGGCGTTCCAAAACATCCCAAAGGTATTCTGTAGGATTCAGGTCAGGACTCAGTGTAGGGAATTCCATGAGAGGGATGTTATTGTCGTGTAACCACTCCGCCACAGGCCGTGCATTATGAACAGGTGCTCGATCGTGTCGAGAGATGCAATCGCCATCCTCGAATTGCTCTTCAGCAGTGGAAAGCAAGAAGGTGCTTAAAGCATCAATGCAGGTCTGTGTTGTGATAGTACCACGCAAAACAACAAGGGGTGCCATCCACCTCAATGAAAAACACGACCACACCATAACACTACCGTCTCCGAATTTTACTGTTGGCACTGCACACGCTGGGAGATGACGTTCACCGGGCATACGCCATACGCCACACTGTCATCGGATCGCCACGTTGTGTACCGTGATTCGTCACTCCACACAACGTTATTCCACTGGTCAATAGTCCAATGTTTATGCTCATTACACCAAGCGAGGCGTCGTTTGGCATTTACCGGCTTGATGTGTGGCTTATGAGCAGCCGCTCGACCACGAAATCCTAGTTGTCTCACCTCCCCCCTAACTGTCATAGTACTTGCAGTGGATCCTGATGCAATTTGGAATTCCTGTGTGATGGTCTGGATAGTTGTCTGCATATTACACATTACGACCATCTTCAATTGTCGGCAGTCTGTCAGTCAACAGACGAGGTTGGCCTGGACGCTTTTGTGCTGTAAGTGTCCCTTCACAGCTACACTTCACTATCACATCGGAAACAGTGGACCTATGGATGATTAGGAGTGTGGATATTTCGGGTACAGACGTATGACACAAGTGACACCCAATCACCTGACCACGTTCGAAGTCCGTGAGTTCCGCGGAGCAACCCATTCTGCTCTCAAACAATGTCTAATGATTACTGAGGTTGCTGATATGGAGCACCTGGCAGTAGATGGCAGCACAATGCACCTAATATTTATGTTTTTGGGGTGTCCGAAAACTTTTGATCACATAGTGTATCTTCATATGGCACTTACTACGTCTTTCTCTTTCCTCAGATGAAGGGGCCACTGCAGGGCAGGCATTTATAGAATGTCGACGAAGTGATTTACGAGGTCAATGCCGCGTGGTCTGGGGCGCCTTGTCACGTTCGCGTGGCTCCCCCGTCGGAGCTTCGAGTCCTCCCTCGGGCATGGGTGCGTGTGTGTGTTGTCTTTAGCGTAAGTCAGTTTAAATTAGATTAAGTAGTGCGTAAGCCTAAGGACCGATGACTGCAGCAGTTTGGTCCCATCGGAACTGACTATCACTACCATGAGGTCCCACATTTCCTCAATAGCCAGGATTATACAACTAAATACTCCACCAAATTATCCTTCGTTTGGGAAAATGTGATGCATTGAAAGGTGAATACGTAGAGAAGGACTGACATCATCACCAAGTTTAATCCTTATAGCGTGCTTTTATTTAGAGAGGAGGATAATTAAAACATTAACTGAACGTTCCGGCAGTGCTTGGTAGAACATGACAACAATATTAAATAGAAAATAGTTTCATAGAGTTGTACAAATACTAATTAATTTGAGCACGAACTGGTATTCGGCATTTTAGCCTATCTTCAAGTAACAACTGGATGTTACAAACACATATAAAATAAGCGACTTACAGAGATGTTTGTTATATAGAAAACACAAACAAGATATTGCATAGTATGCTTATAACGGAAAGTAAGATACGAGTATTATAAGGTGCGCAGAAATACCTACAGTTTAACTAAAAAAAGTAAAATAAAGTTTTTTTCACCTGGATATCGTTACATCTGACAAGGGGTGAAAAATAACGTTGAATTTACAATTGTAATCTAATATGTTTGTAACTTGAACCTAATTTCACAGTGTGAGATAAAGAAGTTGAGTTTGTTCATTTAAAACTAAGACGGCATTCTGTGTCATGTTTATTGATTTCAAGTATTTCCAGTGGGGTTTCCTTTCAACTTTTCTGAATAATGTATAAAACTGGAAAACCTAAGTCATATTGGTGTTTTTCTCTTAAAAGATGTTCCAAAATGTTGACTCTGCTTTTTCTACTCTCCAGCTTCTCTAATGCTTCGATAACCTAATTGCCACAGCTCTGCAAAGCAGACCGCAATATACTTTTTTCAGTGTTTCTCTCTAAACACTGTATATGTCATCGTTTGTTGCATTTTTGTCTCTTGTGCATAAGTAATACCTGTGTAAGTCGTGCGCCACTTTATCACTGCTTACGACACTCAGTTGTCAACTCACCATGGTCTAAGAAGGCGAAAGCTGGTTCGGGACCAAAGAAATAATATTTACAGATCACTATGAAAGTGTTTCCTGTCTGATATAGATAATTACTACTTGACGACTACAACTCGTTGCAGCATCTCCCTCATATTTTCCAGTTTTATCCGTATCCGAGCAAGGTACAATATTTTCATTCAAGGTAATGCTTAAAGAAAAAACCATCGATAGTGTCTGGCTCTAATACCAAGGAGAACAACAAAACATCAATAAATTTTATTTTCAGTGGCCAGTTGACTTGTGTACTCCTGAAATCTTTTATGAACAGTATTCAAAGTTTAACGTAAAATCTTTTCAGATCACTTTATACAAACGAAGTCGAATAGTTACATTAATAATCAAACCTTGTAATCAAAAACTGGCCAAATCAGCAAGAATTTCGAAATCCGTGACAATACATTAAAATTTCTCAAAACTTATCTAAAATACATTCTGTTGTAAATAATTTCAGTATCTAAATCTACAGCCACAAAAAATGTGTTTTTAAGTGAGCGTTTTCCACTAATAGTTTGGCTGACACGTTTTTCTGCGTGACTGGAAAGTGTAGCTTACTACTAGTTACGTATAGAATGTACTAGCATATTTTAAAGGTGCAGGATCGATTGGCTTAGTAAATGCATCACCTGCTAACGGAACAAACCTACTTCTAGACCCACCTATTGCTGTTATAAGAAAAGTAATTTATGGCGTAAGATATTCATCAGCTCTTCCAGTGGACCGCTCAAAATGACAAATATCTACTCATAAGAAGCTCCAGTGGATAAATTCTGTAAAAATTTGTTCAGCAGTTTTTATGTGACGTGTTGATGTACTCTCAGTGAAAGAGAGAAGGACACAAAAATGTTACAAAGCTGTAATAATATATTCATTTGCTCGGATAGGGTGCGTCAACTCATTTGAGACAGAATACAGAAGCTCTTGTTTGTTGTGAGAAAGCCGTATCATGGCTATATCAATTACAGAGATATCAGTATTAAATCACCTTTGGCCGGCTGGGTCGGCCGAGCGGTTCTAGGCACTACAGTCTGGAACTGTGCGACCGCTACGGTCGCAGGTTCGAATCTTGCCTCGGGCATGAATGTGTGTGATGTCCTTAGGTTAGTTAGGTTTAAGTAGTTCTAAGTTCTAGGGGACTTATAACCACAGTAGTTGAGTCCCATAGTGCTCAGAGCCATTTGAACCATTTGCAATCAACTTTCTCTACTAGAATAAACTTGATGTTGACTGTTAGTCTCGTATATCTCAAAGAGACAAAGTAAACTATGTTTCTCTCTCCGAAACCCGATAAGTAGTTCCGGTAGAAAATTACAACGTTCAGAGCTTAGCTAATGGTATGTGCATGAAAAACCTCCTACGAGTCAGTAGGATTTGAAACATAGCGTCATTATAGCGATATCGAAGCAAACTCTTATCTCTGTCAGAAATCCTTGCATCAGTGAAAGCAAACGTAAATTGCAGTGACTGTGAGAATTTCAAAAGCTTAATGATATTGCCACGTAGAAGAAGGTGTAATTAGATGAATGATGAACACTAACTTCACTTAACGAAGGTTTATTCAGCACTTGCACATACAAGAGCGCGGAGCGAACTGCCTCCGGCCAGAACACATACAGTATATATAATGCTACAGAACATTCCAGTACAATGATTCTTGACATTTGTGGGTACTTCTAGAATGTACTCGAACCGAATATAGAAACTGAAATTGTACAGTTCAGGTGAGCTTCGAACTCATAACCCTCGATGCCATTGTTTAGTATCATAACCACTACACCACGGTGGTACTCAGCTTGTTCTGCGGCAATATCAATGGAAATTTCGTGGAAGTGTTTATGATGACTTTCACTTCCAATTCCTTCTTGTTGCTTTTGCATATTTTATATGGATATATATAAGGAATGCTTCCTGTTTTAGCAATTCCCCATTTTATGACATTCACCTTTCTTTCAAGGGCCTGAAAAAAATGACAGAGCTGTTATCAAAGTTAACTGATACAGTATCCTTAGATGCGACGTCGGTTGCTTTCCAGTTGGTGTGTCGGTCCAGACACATGCAGGGAAGTGCGCTGTGTCAGTTTCGTAAACACTATTTCGCGACTGTTTTGAATTTGCAATTGTACATTCTTAGCCGTGTCAAGCTGAAACGTTCCATAAGCTGAACATTATAGTTACATATGCTAACAACAGTTTCCGCATAAGATAAGAGTCTGTTTCAAGTTCAAAACAGGTAAATCGTAAGTTAAGGTAAAGTAGTTTCCCCGAAACGCTTTCTTAGGTATCGGTGACCGAATTCGATTGAATTCATCCCTCTGAGATCTATCATACTAGTAGCAGATATCACCATATTTCCTGCTTGGAACAGTGATGTTGATACCGACACATCCGTTATTAATACAGTTGTGAGTACGGACTATACGTCATTTCGTGAAGACTTTTGTACAGTTCATCTAGACGAAAACTCAATTACGGTACCTTAAATAGACCTAGAAATATTTGTGGCGAAAATCTTAGCTTAATCACCCTGTAAACTGATCCAGAATAAATCTTGTACTCCTGGTGTGTATCATATTTCGTAATGTTTTGGGTAAAGTTTGCACAACAAAATTTTCTTGCGTTTCCATTTTTACCTTCATTTGAATCACGTACCGCCGGTTATTAGCAGTAAGTCAATACAAAATGTACAGGGAGCCGTAGAAGGCAGAAGTTAGACCTTGTCGATGTGTGCAAGCGTAGAAGACTGTTTCGAGTCTATTACACACGTCTGCTGCTCTTGTTTCTAGCCACGGACATATACTTTATATCTGTTACGTCGCAGTAGCTGTCTCAATCAAGCGTCCGCAGTGAAACGAGCGATAGCTATCGCGTCTGATTTGACTACGCAATGTTCGCCAGACGGGGTGTATGCTAACATAAAAGTTGTTACTGCGAGCTTCTCAGTTGACGCCGGTGCAAGTGGGTGGACACTGATTTCACAGGCAGTCCCTCTGACACTACATTGACACAATTCACGAAACTTAACTGGTGAGCTGCTACTGCAGCGTGGACGTAGTCCAGCCGTAGTGCGAAATTTAAACGTGTGTGTCTGATCGTCTAACAGGACGTTGTAGAGCTGTTGGCAGTCATGAAGGCTGAACCTCCACTAAGGACGTGAACTGACAAGTCAATTGAATATTTTGCAACGTTGTAGCACATGACCAGCTACTTTTTAGCGTCGTATCTAGCGATAATGTCTTACAATTAGCTCCAACTGTAAGGAGACCATGTGCTCGGAAACCTATTGGATGTCATCTCACATTTTTATTAATCTACAAATGATTAACTTTCTGAAAATTCAAAAGGGTATTTAGATTCGTCCCTTAAGTCACTACCCTTTTGATACAGCTGTTTGATTATAAAAGTACCGTAAAGGGAGGAAACGGCCCAGAAGGATGTTTTTTGTTGCTGTCAACCGTTTGGGAGGTTTATGCAAGCACAGTGGCTAGGGAATGCTAGAGTGGTGTGACTGTGGAGAGAGCGGAATGGGTGAGCGAGTGCGACGGACGATGAATAACGTGAGAGACCGTACAAAAAGTGTAATTTTGGCATAGAACAATGATAGCCCAAGAAATGCGCTAGTATTGCAAATAAAGTAGCGAAAAAAATTTTGTTTGATGAACTGTCGAACATCGTTAATCAAGCTTCTATAGTTCTCGGGTGTAATGCCGGATCCGATCGTCAAAAGTCGGTAATACTTCATCGAACATCCGTTCCGACGGAAGGGTTGTCCACCGAATTATCGAGGATTTTCGACGATCGGACCCAGCAGTACACCCAAGGACCATATGAGCAGCATATACGTTGGGAGAACTTCTGATGACATATGATTAACTAAACTTGGTGAAATAATACTAGTTTTCTTTTTAATCTAGAGCTGACGTCGCGAAACAAAGTGGAATAACAATTTATAACTCTAAATGGATGACTGTAGGTCGCTTCTTCCATTTACTCATTTTCCTGCAAATCGTCAACAACAGTGGAACGACGCACTGAACCAGAACTCAGTACCAGATGGCATATGAAACACAGCATAATTTTCTTTTGCTCAGACAGACCTTCCATCAAATGTAGAAGGCAGATCCCTACGGATTTCAGTGCTCAAGAATGAAAGGATAATATTGCAAGTCGGAGACTTTTGGATTAACATGTAATAAAATGGGGTCCACTTAGTAGATGAAGGTAACTAATTTTGCTACCTTGGAAAATATAGCGCATTATGGAGAAAGCACGGCTGTAAAAACCAGTATAGCACAAGAAAATGCGGCATTATTCACCAAAAGAACTCTACTAGTGTCAAATATAGGTCATAAGAAAACAAGTTCTGTGAATGTACGTCCGACCACAGTAATGTATGGGAGCGAATGATGGGCTGTGGAAAATTTGGAAAAGATGGCTGTCGGAGCGTTTTTAAGATATGACAAGATTCTGAAAATTAAAGGGACCAGTTAGAGATTCGATATTTGGTAGTGTAGGATAGATATATTTCGGCATTATCTTTGCAAAATACGGTAATAATAGTAGTAGTAGTAGTTGTTGTTGTTGCTGTTGTAGTCTATAGCCAGTAACGGGGCTGCACTAGCTATTTTATCACATACTATGCAAAACAGATAAATGCCAGTTACCTGCTTCATCAGTTGGTGTCCTATATTGATCTAACAAGAGTTAATTTGCATTTCTATCACCTCTCCTAATAATCTGCTTTCACGTTAGTTGACTTCTTGAACTTAAACAGCAAATCCTTTCCTCTGAGGTATTCTCGAAGTTTCTCTCCTCCCTTGTGGAACATGCGCAAATCTCTTCACCTTTCATAACGGTTGAAATCCACATCCCTTTAAATATGCATATCGTGTTCACGTTTTAGGCTCTGTCTACAGATTTGTTACCCTCCAGACATCTTCCCATTACCAAATCACTCTATCCTTTATTTGACTCAAGTTGCACCGGAAGCTATTTTCTCCACAAGTCGAGTCTATATTTCTTAATTTGTTATCCAGTCCACCCATCTGATCATCAGAATTCTTCTGCAACATCACATTCAAACATTTGTCTTCTCTTATTGTCTCTCATGTTTTATAGACCACACTTTGCTTCGTTGTATGGCTACATTCAAGGCAAATACACTGCCGGAAAAAAATGCACCACACATAATGAGTGAGTTCAGTGGCACTAGTGTACGAGTATATGTGTATAGTGAGGTGTTGCGGTGTTAGCGATTCATTTGTCACTGTCATTGGCGATCAGATGATGCTCAGGAGTCCTGTCTGTGCGTCCTCCGTGTTGAGTCTGCAAGCAGTAACAGCGCTGAGTTAGAGGTGACTAGCGTCTGCAACGTTCACTCGAGGGTACAACCATGCCCCGCCGTTAAGTAAGGACTCGTGTTGAACAACTTCAGCCATTTGAACGGGTTCCTATTGTGGTTCTGTGGGAAGCTGGATGGACATACCGATGGACTGCTGTACGTGTTGGGCACAATGTGTTGGTGGTGTATCGCTGTTTTCAACAGTGGTCCATGGAACATTACTGCACCGGTAGACAAGGGTCTACATGTTCTCGCAGTACAGACGCACATCAAGATCTACCCATCGTGTGAGCAGTGGCCGACTGCACTGCATTCGGGGAAGATCTCCGGAGGCAGGTTATACCGCTGTGTCACCGAAGAACATCTCCCTGCAACGTGTCTCGTGTGTCTTTCGCTGGGCTGCTACCGACACCACGACACCACCAAGCATAGCTACTCAGGCGTCGTGGAACAGTCGACTGGAGAGTAAAATGGATGTTTTCAGTGATAAGAGTAGATTATGTCTGCATGCGAGTGATGGACGTACACGTGTACGGCATATACCTGGTGAATGACCTATTCCGGAGTGCATTCGCCAACGATACACAGGTCCAACGCTAGGCTTCTATGTGTGGAGGGGCATCGTTTACAACTCACTGCGAAGTATGTGTTTCTGTAGAGTAACATAAACAGTGCCGTTTACATTCCACAACTTGTTATCTCCGTGTAACTGCTTTTTCTCCGACAGGAGGATGACGTACTTTTTCAGCACAAATCTCGACGTCCACCTACACATTTTGCTACGTAATGAGCTCTTCGTGGTGTACAAGAATTGTCCTAGCCAACACGATCACCAGATCTCTCGCCTACTGAAGGCGTGTGGGGCACGATGAAGTTATTCGGTTTTTAAAGACTGCAAGACCTGTAGTCGTACTGCCACAAAAGCAGCAAGGTGCTTCGGGCAATCTATCGTAGGAAGCCATTCGATACTTCTGTGGTAATTTACGTGTGCCACTACACTCCTGCGTTGCCGCCAGAGGAGAGTACAATGTACTGCTTGGGCACCTTTTACTGTGACATATGTGTTTCATTTGGTCTTAATTTGTTATCATATACCCCTTCTTACATGTGGGATCACTTTTCAATAAAATGACCTTGTCCATGTGAGGGCTTAATTATTTATATTCAGGAAATCCTTTCTGATATTTGAATTTATATTCGCTGTTCATGTAAACCTCTTTTCAGTAAAGCGTACTCCTTACTTCTGCCGTCGTCGGGTACTCTCCGGTAAAACAGCAAAAGTCGCCTAGTTCCCAATCAGTTCCCGTCACAAATATGTGATTTAATTCGTGTACTCCCCATTGTTCTTGTTTTACTTCATTTACGATAGTCTTACAGCCTGTTTTGAAGGAACTACCCGTTCCGTTCAACGGAATTTCCTAATCTTTGGCCATCTCTGCCATCAGCAATCGTTAAGACATTAGTCTCTTCCCACTGAGCTCTAACTCCCTTTCTTAATTCCTCCTTTATCTCCTTTACTGCTTTTTCTACCTTCATATTAAATAATATGATGGTAGGCTACTCCCCTGTTTCACTCATGCCAAACTACGCCTCCGTTTCCTGTCCTTTGATTCCTGTAACTGGAGTCTGGTTTCCGTAAAAGTTGTAGATAACGTTTCTCTTCTGTATTTTCTGCTGTATAAATTAGGAATTTAAAAGTGTGTTTGCCAGTCAACATTGTCAAAAAGTTTTTGAAAATCTACACATAACTATGCATGTGTGTTTTCCTTCCTGTAATCTTACAATGTAAGCCGTATGGACAGCACTGCTCCACGAATCCCTATATTTCTTGGGAAACCAAATGGAACTTCCTCCAGGTCTGCTTTTAGTTGTGGTTGCATACTTCTGTACATTATTTGTGTTAGTCTTTTGCTAGAATGGTTCGATAATATTCACAGCTCTCAGCCCTTCTTTGGTATTTATTGGAATGTAGATAAAACTAAACTAAGCCACAGGCCTGCCCTTCGAGGTGACACAATTCAGAACGACCGCTGAGGCATCCATATGCCTCTGGTGTCATTTGGACACCAATATGGAGGAACATGTGGTTACTACATCTCTCTCCATGTCTCTTTGTCTCTCTCTATCTTTCTCTCTCTTTTTCTCGGTTGTTGATGTCAGTGTGTTCAATACAGAACGGATGTTCCTTTTCCTTCTATCCGTGAATTGATTGTCTGCAAATCATAAAATTCAGAAATTCTGTGTAATCAGTCCAAACAAGCGGTTTTTTATTTTGGCAAAATTTTCTCATAGTCGTAAGGAGAAGAGCCACGTTTCTGATGGGCGCAGCAGCCCTACAAGGGCCAGACGTCTTGCTCTTGCATTCAGCCGCTCGATTACGTGGCTTAAGCTGCTAAGCAACATCCACAAACAGCCTTTTATGTGACTGGTGATCCAATAGTGCGCTTTTACAGTTTAGAAATAAAGAGTACATAAATTGCTCTCTGTCAACAGAGGTGGGCGGGTGAAATAAAAAATAGTGTCGAGTGACAGAACAAACAGAAATACTGCTGCTCTCATAAAGGAACTTCAATTCCTCATAAGCATTAACTACCCCAAAACACAAAGCGAGAGAAAACTGTGATCAGCCAAAACTTATCATCTCAGTATCTGGCAGAGACCCTTGGAACTTTTACCAGAGAATGGTGATCTCGATGCATTCTCCTAGGACTCAGTGAACAGGCTAAGAGCAAGCGTGTGCAAATCGAAAGGTGATCTCAATGAAATTAGATACTGAACAGAATAATTTGAAAGCAATTGTTTATTGGTCCGCAATATTGCTTTTCGGATAGTAATAGTTCTGGAGGAAGTGTTGCGTTCTTGTCGAGTTGTTATACTGCTGTATCAGCTCTTGGTGTAGTGACTGCTGTATCAGCTCGTGGTGTAGTGATGAACGTCGCACTACGTAAACACAGGGTTTTAAGTTTGAGACCACACGTTCCCCTATATCTTAAACCCCATTTCATGTGTTTGCTAACGGTATGTCTGATGGAAGTTCAAAGAGAATTCGTTTCACTTTCTAACCCATCAATAATGCCAAGAACTTCCAGACAGAATTCCGCAAAACAGTTTGTGGCTTATTCAAGATCAAAATAGTTTACGCTGGAGAGTTTCCTCGCCCTACAGCTATAGGTTCCCACAGGCGTAGAATCGGTAAAGCACCTGAGTGATGTCAGACTGTTTTACATAATATGAAATAATAAGTTGTTGAAGATCAATTTCGCTCCGATGTTTATTATTATGTTCACTAAAGGAACTGAATACGCTGTTAAACCACGCACTGTACCGCTACAAATCAAGTACGACTTAACATACTATCTTTAAGACGAAAATCTGTTTCAGTAAAACATGAAGTATCTCTAACACGAGCGTGCCTATATCGTCACGAATTAGTAAGATGTTACTCACTTCGAACTTCGAAACGGTTTATGTTTACTTGATGTCTTGTGTCACACGCAAGTAGAGTGGAAACGTTGCATTTCATAAACAAAACTGTCTGTTCATAGTTACAATGTACCATTTCGGCAGAAGTGGGAAGAGGCATAATCATTTGTAGAGTGTCGTAAGTTTTTCGCACTTACAGAAAGGTTTAGGTGTTCGTTTTTCCCGCGCGCTGTTCAGGAGTGGAATGGTAGAGAGATAGTATGATTGTGGTTCGATGAACCCTCTGCCAAGTACTTAAATGTGAATTGCAGAGTAGTCATGTAGATGTACCACATGGTGTAGTGGAAATAGTGAAACGACTGGCGATGGAAAAGCATTATTAAGATATCCATATTGATTTTCGAGTTGTACCTTTATCAGAGAAGGGCAAAAAATGTGGCCTCCAGTGAGACTAGAGCGGCGAGCTACAATAGCCTTCAGTTTAAGGGTGACCACGATACTTCAGATCTAGCAAAGAGCTGCTTTATTCGGACAGAATGCATTTGACAGGATCGAAACCTACACAGTATTGAGAACAATTAACTGAGCGCCACCTACTGTAGGTATTCCATGTTAATCCGCTACATTTAAGAGAGTGCCATTCTACCTCTGAAAATAAAGCAATACAACGTAAATAGAAAGGTTACTCTGAGAAGAGACGTCAGACAAGGAGGCACAATCCTGCGTGTTAAAGTGTCTATGTTGGTGACAGAATGGTATCAATATGGAAAACGTCCCAACCATCTTTGCTGCGCATATGATATCATTCTCTTTAGTAGTGACACACATGAACTGTCACAAAACATTTGAGAACTCAAAGATACGTCCCAAACTGTAGGCCTCAAACACAATCTTCAAAACAAAAATTATGAGTCGTGACAGTATTACGCAACCATCGAAATCCATGCTCTCTAAATAATAAATGAATACTTTAATCTGGGCCATAAAGCTGCACTTGAAAAAAATAACCAAACACAATATATAACCTGTCGAATTGGCCTGACCTGAATGGGATTCGGGGAACAGAGTTATATTCTCTGTAAACCAAGTATCCCTGCAAATTTAAAAAGGAAAGTTTATTATGCATGAAACCTGAGAATAAAAACATGTAGGCCCGAAACCATGACACTACATGCAATTTAGATCGAGTCCAGGTCTGTCAGAGGGCAACAGAGAGAGCACTACTTGGAGTGAATGTGAGAGAAAGGATCAAAAGCCAAGAGATCAGGAGAGGAACGGGGCCTCATTATACAATCGGGCAGATATCGAGACTGAAGTGACAGTGGGCGGGACACAGGAACAAATTCAAACGGAACAAAACACTGAAGCAGTGGTATGCGAAAGAGTTAGTGAAAATTCAGCGAAAATTCAATAATTTTACTGTCTTATTGTTTATCAGGTATTAGGAGTAATTCGGTCGCTAATTCTCAATATTTTTTTACTGGTCGAGCTGGAAGAATAGAAACATCAGATTTTCGCCTCAAAGAATATTCCTATTCATCTCGAGTATTCATTGCCAGAGTAACAGCAGAATACCCAGTCAGAAAACCTGACAACATGATACTGTTGGTATAAATCTGCGTCCAGTGTCACAGTTCATGATACATCCACTGTGGGTGTTTAGCTGAACTGGAAGAGTGGGCGTGTACAGCAGTGTGGTGGACGGTAACCCTTGTTCATCACATCTCCGAAAGAATTAAGTCACTGGTAGGAAGATGCAAGTATAGGGCATTTTACTGCCATTAACTGGCATCTGTGATGTGTGTGGTTTGCAGGAGTTTTGATGCTATTCAACACTGTTGAGTAATTTTTTCACGGGCGGAAAAGAAGTCTGGGCTTTAATCTGGCAAACAAAGACATTGTTAAAACAAGGTATAGATAGTTTGGCATCATGAACCAGTAGGGTATGGATAGTCTTTGCAAATTATGTAGCTTTCTGCATATCTGTGCCGTCGGATACTACTTCTTCTTCTTCTTCTTCTTCTTCTTCTTCTTCATTATCATCTTAGACAGTTAGATATCCACTCCTGGACATAGACCTCTTAAAGATTTGCATGCTGAGCTTTCCTGGGTGGTATGGGTTCACATTTTTCGCGTTTATAACTGGGTGACATCTCCTCACCTTGTCTGAGGACATCCGACGCTTCTCTTTGACTCCATCGGACGCTACCACCTTGGTGTTTCCGTCAATTTGAATATACTTCTCACCATGTGTCTGCCCGATGCCACTTTAGTCTCGTTATCAAGCTCCATAACTTCATAGCTCCCAGTTGTTCTTCTTGTCTCCTCGCTCTTGATCCGGTCTCTCAGAGTCACTCCAAGTATTTCTCTGTCTCTGGCCCTCTGACTGATCCGGAGTCGGTTTGCACTGCTTGTTGTTTCACAGTTTCGAGCCTAGGTATTGTTACCCGTAGGATGAACGTAAATTAAACCTATCTTTTTAAACTTGTAGGTATACTTAGTTTACAGAGAACGTAACCAAGTTTCTAAATGTCATCCAGATGAGGCTAATTCGCTATGTGATTTCTGCTCCCTGGTTATCTTCTCCAACTTGGATTTTACGATCCAGATAAATGTATTCATTCATTACTTACAGCTTGGAATGCATCTCTGAGTTCTTAGATTATCTTTGACAATTCGAATGTGTCGCTACTAAAGAGGATGATATCATACGCGGAGCAAAGACGGTTGAGACATTTTCCATATCTATACGATTTTGTCACCAGAGTAGACACTTCAACACGTCTTCCAGACCCAAGATGAATAACTTAGGTAGGATTGTGTCTCCTTGTCTGACACCTCTTCCCACAGGAGCCTTTCTAGTGATCCAGTTTTCTTTATTTTCAGTGCTAGAGTGCCATTATTGTGAATGTTGAGGAGGTTCTCGGTTAACTTTAGAGGAAATACAAAAAGTTAGTTATGTGTGGTGACTTCAATATTAACTGTATAAGTGATTGTGCAAGGAAAAGGATGCTGATAGACCCCCATAATTCATATAATCTTATGCAAACCGTATTCTTTCCAACGAGAGTCCAAGGGAACAGTAGAACAACCATAGACAACATTTTTGTTCATTCCTCATTACTAGAAGGGCATTCTGTTAGCAAAAAGGTGAATGGCCTTTAAGATCATGATGCAAAAATTTTAACTCTAAAAGATTTTTGTGCTGCGACACATGTTGAATATAGTTATCAACTGTTTAGGAAAGCTGATCCATTTGCTGTAGAGACCTTTGTAAACCTTATCAAGGAACAAGAGTGGCAAGATTTTTATAGTGCTGATACAGTGGATGATAAATATAATGCTTTTCTCAAGAATTTTCTCGTGCTCTTTGAAAATTGCTTTCCGTTAGAACGTTCAAAACAGGGTACTAGCACAAACAGGCGGCCTGGGTGGCTGACTAGAGGGATAAGAATATCTTGTAGAACAAAGTGGCAATTATATCAAAACGTTAGAAACAGTCAAAATCTAAATGCAGCTGCCCATTACAAACAGTATTGTAAGGTGCTTAAAAATGTTATTAGGAAGACAAGAAGCATGTGGTATGCAGATAGAATAGTTAAGTCTCAGGATAAAATTAAAACCATATGGTCAGTCGTAAAGGAAGTGGCTGGTCTGCAGAGACAGGTCGAGGATATAGAATCAATGCGTAGTGGGAACGTCCGTGTTACTAATAAGTCGCATATATGTACAGTATTTAATAATCACTTTCTGAATATAGCAGGTAAACCGAATAGAAACCTAGTCCCAACAGGGAATCATATAGCGCTCTTAGAAAAAAGTGTTCCGAGACTGTTACCTGAAATGCTCCTCCATGATACTGACAAGAGGGAGATTGAGTTAATAATTAAATCATTAAAGGCCAAGAACTCTCATGGATATGACGGGATATCTAGCAGAATACTGAAGTATTGTTCTATGTATGTTAGCCCAGTACTTAGCCATATCTGTAACTTTAGGAGTGGTCAGTTTCCTGATCGATTAAAGTACTCGGTAGTGAAGCCACTTTATAAAAAGGGAGACAGGGATAATGTTGACAATTTTAGACCTATTTCTATGCCATCGGTGTTTGCTAAAGTTATCGAGAAGGTTGTATATACAAGGTTACTGGAGCATTTAAATTCACATAATTTGCTGTCGAATGTACAGTTTGGTTTTAGAAATGGTTTAACAACTTAAAATGCTATATTCTCTTTTCTCTGTGAGGTTTTGGACGGATTAAATAAAAGGTTGCGAACGCTAGGTGTTTTCTTTGATTTAACGAAGGCTTTTGACTGTGTTGACCACAAAATATTACTGCAGAAGTTGGACCATTATGGAGCAAGGGGAGTAGCTTACAATTGGTTCGTCTCATACTTTAAGAACAGAAAGCAAAAGGTAATTCTCCCCAATATTGAGAGTGATAGTGATGTTCAGTCCAAATGGGGCACTGATAAGTGGGGCGTTCCTCAAGGGTCGCTGCTGGGGCCACTGCTGTTTCTTATTTATATAAATGATATGCCTTCTAGTATTACAGGTGATTCAAAAATATTTTTGTTTGCTGATGACACCAGCTTGGTAGTGAAGGATCTTCTGTGTAATATTGAAACAGTATCAAATAATGTAGTACATGAAATAAGTTCGTGGCTTGTGGAAAATAATTTGATGCTAAATCACAGTAAGACTCAGTTTTTACAGTTTCTAACTCACAATTCAACAAGAACCGATATTTTGATCAGACAGAATGGGCATATTATAAGCGAAACGGAACAGTGCAAGTTCCTAGGCGTTCGGATAGATAGTAAGCTGTCGTGGAAAGTCTATGTTCAGGATCTTGTTCAGAAACTAAATGCTGCTTTATTTACCATTAGAACAGTACTTGAAATAAGTGACAGTTCAACACGAAAAGTAGTCTACTTTGCATATTTTCATACGCTTATGTCGTATGGTATTATCTTTTGGGGTAATTCTTCTGATTCAAAAAGGGTATTTTTGGCTCAAAAACGGGCTGTTCGAGCTATATGTGGTGTAAGTTCCAGGACCTCTTGTCGACCCCTATTCAATAGTCTGGGAATTCTGACATTGCCCTCACAGTATATATTTTCTTTAATGTCGCTTGTTGTTAGCAATATTAGCTTATTCCCAAGAGTTAGCAGCTTTCACTCAGTTAATACTAGGCAGAAATCAAATCTGCATGTGGAATCCACTTCCTTGACTCTTGTGCAGAAAGGAGTGCTGTATTCTGCTGCATCCATTTTCAATAAGCTACCACAAGAACTCAAAAATCTTAGCAGTAGCCCAAACTCTTTTAAGTCTAAACTGAAGAGTTTCCTCATGGATCACTCCTTCTGTTCTGCCCAGGAGCTCCTGGAAGAGCTAAAAAATTAAGCAAATTCCAGTGTTATATTGTTGATTTTCTTTATTTAAACTTACGACTCGTCACCTGAATATGTTTCTTTTATTTCATTCTATCTGTTTCTACTATCGTGTTATAATTTCATGTATTGACTCTTTCCATGACCATGACCATGGAGACTTCTCCTTAATTTGGTCCCACGGAACGATAAATAAATAAAAATAAATACAATAAAATAATGTGATATATCTACGGTAAATGGGAAAACTGTTCATCATCCTCATTACTGGGTATGTTTCGATCATGTCCAATGACTTCTGGTAGTCTGTGAAGGCCGTATGACGTGGGACATTATACCCTGTACATTTTTCTATGATTGTGCATACTGATGGAGTGTGGCCAATAGTACAAAGTCCTTTTTTTTTTAATGAAAGTGAGTTCTGCGCCTTTCCGTGACTCTGTAATCTTCCATTCCTCGAGACAGTTGTTTAATAGAATCAGGAATACTTCTTTGTCCCTCCTTAAATTTTAAGCATTAAGCACAAGAATCTATCTCCTGGCGCCTTACATTTATTTGATTGCTTCAGAGATGTTTCCATTCAATTTTGACTAGGAGGTTCCAGTTCTTCTTATCCCACATTCATAACAGACCTTCGTGATTCATCTTACGCGCTTTTGTGTGACAATGATTGACTGTAGGACTTCCGATGAAGGTCCTCAACAGTTTTATTATTTTGTCTCTTTCGGTAGCAACTTATCCTCGGCCATCCCGAATACTTGCCATCTGATATACTGGAACGAAGGAATCTCATGTTCATATTGATTTTGACAGTCTCCTCGATCAATCTCTTGTTTTACATTCACTGACCTTTTGTGGACGCCTTCTCTACCGTTTTGTTGAGGTTTCGGTATTTGTATGTGTCTCTGACTATGGTTCGCCTCTCTCCTTTAAGCTGTTATGTTCGAAGCTGAATGTCGGACTTATCTGCTTTTGGACTGCTTTCACTATCTTCATTGTTGTTGGAGTACTGCTGGTAATTTCTATCGATAGATCATTCAGTTCCATTCCACTGAACTTTTTGGTTTGTAGTTTCCTGTCTTAGCATTGGTGGAAACCCATTTTTTTCTGCAGCTCATTTAGTGTAGTTTGAATCTTCCTTTCTTTCGGACGTTTCCTCTCGAGTTCGAAAGGTAATTTGTATTTTGATTCTAGCTAGCCTACGGCCGCTAACTTGTGTTGAAGCCGTTTATGACTGACATGTTTCGGTTTTTCAGTGTAAGGATGTAACCTGAACCGTGACATCAGAGCTTCTCCAGGTTCACTTCGTTCACGAATTTTTCTTGTAAAATGTGTTCATGCAGTATAAACGTTATTTGTTAAGAAAATCCATTAACATTTGAGTTCTGTGGTTTCGCGATTAAAGGCCCAAATTTCCATTGAAGGGATTGTCTTCTGTGGACTTCACACCTACAGGTGTAAAAAATCGCCAAGTATTAAGATTAATGTTGTGGTTTCTGAACTTTTGGTGTTGTCGTACCTTCATAGAACTGCTTCAGTTCTTCATCGGTTCTACATCTACATATATACTCTGCAACACAACGTACGGTACGTGGCTGAGGGTACTTAGTACCACATTAGTCATCTCCTTTCCTGTTGCACTCGCAAATAGGGCGAAGGAGAAATGACTGTGTATATGTCTCTGTACGAGCCCTAACTTTTCTTATTTCATCTTATCATCGGGGTCTATGCACGAAATGTAAGGTGGTGGCAGTAGAGTCGTTTTCGCAGTCAGCTTCAAACGTCGGTTCTCTATTTTTTTTCGATAGTATTTCTCGAAATGAATGTCGCCTTCCCTCCTGGAATTCCCATTTGAGTTCCCGAAGCAATAGGTGAAACTAGGCGCGTAAACGCAAATGATATGAAGGCTAGTCTTGACATGCAACTCATGGATCAAGTAGACCACACGGTCTGAAATGGACATGGTCTTGGTGATAAAGTACTAACTCCTTTCGTGAGCTATCAGTACTACGCCGCCAAAATGTGAATTTACATACAAGTTACTCTTAAATAGTAGATCCCAGTCTTGGGGACAGTGATTCCGAGTATATCATATTAGATGTTCGACAATTCGCGTTCCAAACAGCCGAGATGTTCTTCAAGTTTCATTCTGCGAATATTATGTTCTGCAGCATAAAAGATTTGTTCAAGTTTTTCCTAATACCCTTGCTTTTATTTTGTTATTATTTATTTGTTCAAATGTTCAAATGTGTGTGAATTCCTAAGCGACCAAATTGCTAGGCTCATTGGTCCCTAGACTTCTTCTTCTTGTGGTCTTCAGTGCTGAGACTGGTTTGATGCAGCTCTCCATGCTACTCTATCCTGTGCAAGCTTCTTCATCTCCCAGTATCTACTGCAACCTACATCCTTCTGAATCTGCTTAGTGTATTCATCTCTTGGTCTCCCTCTACGATTTTTACCCTCCACACTGCCCTCCAATGCTAAATTTGTGATCCCTTGATGCCTCAAAACATGCCCTACCAACCGATCCCTTCTTCTAGTTAAGTTGTGCCACAAACTTCTCTCCTCCCCAATCCTATTCAATACCTCCTCATTAGTTACGTGATCTACCCACCTTATCTTCAGCATTCATCTGTAGCACCACATTTCGAAAGCTTCTATTCTCTTCTTATCCAAATTAGTTATCGTCCATGTTTCACTTCCATACATGGCTACACTCCATACAAATACTTTCAGAAACGACTTCCTGACACTTAAATCTATACTCGATGTAAACCAATTTCTCTTCTTCAGAAACGCTTTCCTTGCCATTGCCAGTCTACATTTTATATCCTCTCTACTTCGACCATCATCAATTATTTTACTCCCTAAATAGCAAAACTCCTTTACTACTTTGTCTCATTTCCTAATCTAATTCCATCAGCATCACCCGATTTAATTTGACTACATTCCATTATCCTCGTTTTGCTTTTGTTGATGTTCATCTTGTATCCTCCTTTCAAGACACTGTCCATTCCGTTCAACTGCTCTTCCAAGTCATTTGCTGTCTCTGATAGAATTACACACTACTTAAACTAACTTATGCTAAGAACAACACACAGACCCAGGACTCGAACCTCCGATGGGAGGGGCCGCGCAAACCGTGACATGGCGCCTTAGACCGCGTGTCCACTCCGCGCGGCATTATTTATGTAATTCCTCGACTTATGCCATAGGGTGGTGGGGTTTCGGGTTCCGGTTAACATGACAGATGTTCACTATACGCAGGAGGCAGCTTTGGGGTAGTGGGGGCTGTGCGGAATGGACTGGGCGGTTGTTTTAAATTATATGGTCTTGGGAAAATACAGAAAGAACTACGGTCTCAAACGGTGTAGGACAATCACAGGTCGAGGGCAGACGTTGCAATCGTAGTTTGTTTTGTTGTTAACTGTAATATTTGTATTGAGGAAGAGCCAGAATTCCAAACTCGAAATGAAACACTGAAACTCAAATCGTTATAGGTACTGAGAGCTGGCTACTGCCGGAGATAAGCACAGCCGAAATTTTTGCAAACGCAATAACGGTTTTTAAGACGGGCAGTTTAAATACCGTTGGTGGTGGGGTGTTTGTTGCTGTTAGAAGTAGCTTATCTCGTAGTGAAACTGAAGAAGAATTAGTATGGGAGGAGACTTTTACTTGCCATATGGAATACATCAATAATTTGTTCCTTTCGGAGGCTCCTCGAATCAGATGACTCAATTTCTGAACAATTAGAAGAAAACTTGAGTCTCATTTCACACATACGGTAATAATTGGTGGCGAGTTCAATCTACCCTCGATAGTTTGACGAAAACAAATGTTTAAAATCAGTAGTAGTCGTGAAACATCATCCGAAAATTATTTTGAACAATTAGATCAGGAGCACACTCGAAGTGTGAATGGTTGCGAAAACATACTTGACCTCTTAGCAGCAAATAATCTGTAAAATCAGAGAACATCATGACGAACACAAGGGTTAGTGACCGGAAGGTCACTGTAACAAGACTGACGTCACATCCTACATCCAAATCCACTAAAAACACGAAATGCATCTGTTTATCAAAGCAGATAAACATTAGCTAAAAGGCGGTTTCTACTCATTCCAAACTAACTTTTTAAATGTTGAGCAGATGTGGCTTAAATGTAAAGAAATAGTATCGGCAGAAATCGAAAGATTTATCCAAATAGATTAATAAAAGTGATATTTATCCACCGTAGTACACAAAAAAGGTCAGCAAAATGTTTCAAAAGGGAAGAAAAAACCATGCTACTTCAGAATAACGCAAAATCTCCAAGATCGGCGATCTTTTACTAAACCTCGAAACTGAGCTAGGACGTTAATGTCAGTTGTTTTAATGGCTTCGAAAACGAAACTCTGTTCGAAATCTGGCAGAGTATCCAAAGCCATTCTCCTCATATACCGGGTGATCAGAAAGTCAGTATAAATTTTAAAACTTAATAAACCACGGATTAATGTAGATAGAGAGGTAAAATTTGACACACATGCTTTGGAATGACATGGGGTTTTATTAGAACCAAAATAAAAAACACAAAGTTCACAAAATGTCCGACAGATGGCGCTGGACAGCAAAACGTCAGTGACTGTGCATGACAATCGTGTATAAAAGGAGCTGTAATGTTACAGAATCGCATCATCCCCAGCCTGGCTGATAAACACCTGCTGGAGCGTACGATGTTTATGCAGGATGGCGCTCCACCCCATATTTCTAGACGCGTGAAAGAGCTCTTGCGCGCGTCGTTTGGTGATGATCGTGTGCTCAGCAGCCACTTTTGTCATGCTTGGCCTCCCAGGTCACCAGACCTCAGTCCGTGGGATTATTGGCTTTGGGGTTACCTGATGTCGCAAGTGTATCGTGATCGACTGACATCTCTAGGGATGCTGAAAGACAACATCCGACGCCAATGCCTCACCATAACTCCGGACATGCTTTACAGTGCTGTTCACAACATTATTCCTCGATTTCAGCTATTGTTGAGGAATGATGGTGGACATATTGAGCATTTCCTGTAAAAAAACATCATATTTGCTTTGTCTTACTTTGTTATGCTAATTATTGCTATTCTGATCAGATGAAGCGCCATCTGTCGGACATTTTTGAACTTTTGTATTTTTTTGGTTCTAAAAAAAACCCATGTCATTCCAAGCATGTATGTCAATTTGTACCTCTCTATCTACATTATTCCGTGATTTATTCACTTTTCAAATTTATACTGACTTTTTGATCACCCTTTATAAAGTACACAAGCGGAAAGGTCAATACTTACTGCTTGATACCAATGCTAGTATTACCGATGACTAATGTGGAGTTAATGAATACAGTTTTCCGAAATTCCTTTACCAAAGAAGACGAAGAAAGCATTCCATATTTCGAATCAATAAGTGCTGCCAACATAAGTAAGTTAGATGTAGATATCCTGAGTATAGCGAAGCAGCTTGAATCTCTTAATAAAGAGAAGCCATCCCGTCCAGACTTGATTCTAGTTAGGTTTTTTCCAGAGTATGCTGACAAAATGACTCCAGACTAAGCAATCAAATACAGCTAACCGTTTGACGAAAGATCCGTGCCTAAGGACTGGAAAGTTGCACAAGTCACACCAATACTGAAGAACGGATGCAGGACCAATCCGATTAATTACGGACCCATATCACTGACGTCGATTTGCAATAGAGTTGTGAAACACATAATGTGTTCGAGCATTATTAATTACCTCGAAATCACACACCACGCATTCAGAAAATATCTTTCTTATGAAATGCAGCTAGCTCTTTTTTCGTATGAAGTAATGGGGGTTGTCGACAGGGGACCTCAAATTAATACCATATTTCTGGATTTCCAGAGGGCTTTTCACATCGTTGCTCAGAAGAGACTTCAAATCAAACTGCATGCTTATAGAGTATAGTCTCAGTTGTGCGACTGGATTCGTAATTTCCTGTCAGAAATGTAGCAGCGTGTAGTAAACGCCGGAATGTCATTGAGTAAAACAAGAGTGATACCTGGTGTTCCCCAAGGAAGTGTTTTGGCCCTCTGCTCTTCCCAACCTAGATAATCGATATAGGAGACAATCTGTGCGGCCTTCTTAGACTGTTTGCAGATGATTTATCGTTGCCGCGAAATTTCTCATGAAATTACAATCAACAACTTTCTTCTCTGAATGCGAAAATATTATTATATTGACGCCAACTTTCATTGAAAGAAAAGAAATTATCATTTTAATGAAATAAGAGAAATCAGAGCTGACACCGAAAGATGTAAGTGTTCATTTTTCCCTCACGCTGTTGGAGAGTGGAGCGTAAAAGAGGCAGTCTGAATGTGGTTCTATAAAGCCTATGCAAGACACTTAAGTGTGAATTGCGGAGTAGTCTCGTAACTTAGGTTTAATTTGACCAGTCGATTTCAGTTCCCACCCGCACCCCTCTCCCAGAATCCATAGGGCAGACTCAAATTTCAGTGTGAGATTCCAGGCTTCCAGCTTCACTGTCCTTGGTTGGGCTTGTTTTATAACTCAACATTTTCGATCAGGGAAGGTTTAGACTATGCCTTCTCATACTAATCAAATGCGAGTTGAAAGGAGGTGGAGGGTCGTATAGGATCTAATTAGGATTTGGACAGATAAGGGTTTTGAGGCATGTTACCCTCAGGATATGCAGGTGAGGAAGCACAACGGCTCGTATAGCGCGATTTCTCCAGTTTCTGAGATGATCATACTCTCACCGAGTCGTGAGAAATGACCACCTATTGCCACAGCCGTCGTGTTACACCTCGATAATTTTCATATGAGTGTTGTGATAACTTGAGGTGTCGTTTAGAGTAGGTCAGCATGCGCGTCAACCCGCGGTATTCGTGAGCATGGAAGCTGCTTGGGAGTGGGACAGGGAGTAACTCATGTCTCGAGCACAGGCGCTCACAACCGAGGTAACACGGTCATACTCCTACCGGAAAGGAAATCGGAAACGTGCGGTAATCAAAGGCCTGCTATGAAGACTGCACGTATGACGTGTAGACGTTTGTTGGATTCATTATTTCATCTTCATAATTCTTTATCTTGGCACTTTCGTGCTATCTTGTTTAGAAGTAAAGCTGAAGTGGACAATGATCACACGATTTGTTCGTTGAGCATGTTCCAAGAAGTAAAAATTTTCTCTCTATAACCAAACTTAATTTATGAAGTCGTGTCACTTCTGTTTAATGGAAGATGCGGGACGGTCGCGGGGTAGCAATGACGGAAAGCGCGGCGGGACCCGCGGAGAGGCCCGCGAACAACAACACAACGGGAGAGGACGGACACGACCAACGAAGGACAGAACGGATGCAACAAGATCGAACAACGGTGTCACAAGGAAACAAATTCCCCATCGTGGCAGGCTGGCAGCAGCATATGCGCTGCTCTTCAGCCGAAAGACATAGAAAATAGAAGACAGTTAAAAATATACAAAGGAGAGAATATGGTGAACATAGATATAAAAAAGGGGGAACATCATGGAAGGCAATAGACAAAACAAAGGGCGACTGTAAAAAGGAGATGAAAACTGTAAAGAAGTAGCGCACACAAAAAACCACACACTGCGACAATTAAATGAACACAAGGCACAGTATGATCGGAGCATAAAAGTATCGACCGATGGCGTAGCACATAACAAACACTGACAGCGAACCTCAAGGCAGCACACAACTAAAATCACACCTCTTGACACATAGGAGAAACAGCACTAAACACAACACTGACGTAGCACACTGACGATGATCAAAACGGAGGATCTGCCAGGCGCAAGGAGATGAGGGAGACCGGAAGAAGGGAGGGAGGGGAAGAGAGGGGGAGACGGGTGGGGGACGCGCTGAAGAGGGCCAGGGAGGGAGGAATGTGGGAAGGAAAGAGTCAAGGATGGGGTGCAGGGTCTCAGGGGGGAGGGAAGGAGGAAAATCCGCTATGGGAGAAGGAGGGGATAGGAAACAGGGGGCCCTGGGGAGGGGGAGGGGAACAAGGCCAGGTTATAGTTGGAAGGAAGGGTGGATGTCACGGCGAAGTTCATCATCTGGGAGGTGGAGGCGCTGGAAATTGCCCTGATGAAGGAGATGGAGGGTGTGGAGGTGGAGAGAGGAAGGGATACAGCGTAGAGGCGCAGTAATGGGTGGGGGGTGGAGAGGAAGGAGGAAACCAGAGGGTGGGGGGGGGGATCAAGCCTGCGGACAATGTAAAGGATCCGGAGATGTTGGAGGAATAGGAGGAGGTGGGGGAAGGGGATCAGGCCATACAGGAGCCATGTGGGGGAAGGAAGGCGGATACGGAAGGCAAGGCGGAGTGCATGGCATTCAAGGATTTGGAGGGCCTTGTAAAAGCGGGTGGGTGGGGAGATCCAGGCAACACTGGCATAACAGAGGATAGGGCGGATGAGGGATTTGTAGGTGTGGAGGGTGGTAGAAGGATGCAATCTCCATGTCCGGCCAGACAGGAGTTTCAGAAAGCAGAGGTTGGAATGGGCTTTCTGCTGGATGGTCTGGAGATGAGGGGTCCAGGTGAGGTGTCGGTTGAGGGTGAGGCCAAGATATCTGAAGGTGGGGGTGAGCTGGATGGGACGACCATAAAGGGTGATGTAGAAATCATGGAGACGAAAGGAGTGGGTGGTGCGGCCTATGATGATTGCCTTTGTTTTGGAGGGGTTGAGACGGAGGAACCACTGGTTACACCAAGTGGTGAACTGGTTAGGGTGGGTTTGGAGGGTACATTGAGACCATTGAAGGGTAGGATACAGAGCCAGGAAGGCGGTGTCGTCAGCAAACTGGAGAAGGTGGACTGGTGGGGGTGGTTTGGGCATATCAACCGTATACAAGAGATAAAGGAGAGGGGAGAGGACAGAGCCCTGGGGGACGCCAGCAGTGGGATAAAAGATACAGGAGTTGGTGTTGTGGAGGGTGACATAGGAAGTATGGTGCGAGAGGAAGGAGGCGACCAGACGGACAAAATTAATAGGCAGGGCGTAGGTTTGGAGTTTAAAGAGGAGACCGGGATGCCATACACGGTCGTAGGTATTTTAGAGGTCAAGGGAAACAAAAATTGTGGAGCGACGGGAGTTGAGCTGGAGGGACAGAAGGTGAACGAGGTTAAGGAGTTGGTCTTCAGCGGAGAAGGAGGGTCAGAAGCCACATTGGGTGAGGGGGAGGAGGTGGTGTTGAGTAAGGTGCTGATGGATACGGTGGGAGAGGATGGATTTGAAGACCTTACTGAAGATGGAGGTGAGGCAGATGGGACGATAGGAATAGGCGGCAAAAGGGGGCTTGTTGGGTTTGAGGAATAAGAGGACGCGGGAGGTCCTCCACAGGTCAGGGTAGAAGCCAGTAGAGAGGATGACGTTATAGAGATGGGCGAGGACAGTCAGGAAGGAATAGGGGCTTTCTCGAAGGTGGCAGTAGGTGACACAGTCATGACCAGGGGCCGTGTTGCGTTTGGACCAGAGGATATGTTTAATATCTTGTGCTGTGATGGGAGTGTTTATGTCAGAGGGGGGCAACTGCCCCAAGTACTGGAGACTAGGAGCAAGTGGAGCGACCAAGGTATTGGCACGTTCCATGATGGTGGGGAAAAGAGAATAATCAAAGTGTGGATCATCTGGGATGGAGAAGACCTCGGAAAGGTGGTAAGTGAAGTGGTTGGCCTTAATGAGGTTGTCAGGAAGGGGGCGATCGTTATGGAGAAGGGGGTAGTGGGGAGCAGAAAGGGAACCAGGAAGGCAATGGAAGATGGACCAGTACTTGGAGGAGTTGATAGGGTGGGTGGCGTTGAGTCGTGTGCAGGTCTCGCGCCAGTCTCCGCGTTTCGTTGCTGTAATAAGGTTCCGTATGTGTCGCAGTATTTGCCGGTGGCGTTGGAGTGTATCCCTGTCACGAGTGATCAGGAAGGAGTGATAGAGGCGGTGGGATTCACGGAGGAGGAGGACAGCCCACAAAGGGAGAGTGGGACAGTGGGGGTGGATGGTTTTAGTAGGAACATGGGCCTCCACGGCGTCTGTAATTACCTTCTGAAGGAAGGACGAGGCGTGGATGATATCGTCAGGATGGCGATTGGTAAGAGGGTGGCTTTCGACCTGGGTGGAGATGGAGTCCCGGTAGGCATCCCAGTTGGCACGGTGGTAGTCATGGACGACCATGGGATGCGGTGCATGGTGTGGAGCCGGAGGAGGGCGGTGAGCAGATGTTATGGTGAGAATGTTATGGTGGGGTCAAGGACGGCGACGGCGATTCGCCCAAGGAGGTTGGCGGAGGCAATGACAACATCTGGGGTGGTGTCGCTTTCGGGTAGGGTATGCAGGGGAAGGGGAACAAGGTCGCCTTGGATCGTGGAGAGGAACTGATGTCACCGCCGAAGAGCGGCAGGAGTGCGGTTATGGATGTTGAGGTCGGCGGCAATCACATAGGTGGAGAAGGTGCAGTCAATGTGCGAGATGAAGTCATAAGGAAGAGGAGCAGCGAAGTGGACATAGATGGTGGCACAGGTAATGATGAGAGAGGGGAAGAAGACGCTGAGGATAAGATATTCAGTGGGGTCATTGAGGAGAGTTTGTGGCTGTACGGGGATATGCTTAAGTTGGCCAATTGCGACTCCAACCTGCGCACGAGGACCAGGAGCGTCAGAGCGGTGTAGGATATAGGAAGAGGTGCGGATAGAATGGTGAGGCTGGAAAAAGGTTTCGTTAAAGAGGAAGGTGTCGACCTGGTGCTGGGAGAGGGGGTGTGCATGAGTAGGTATTTGTTGGAGCGGAAGGAGCGAATGTTCTGGCAGAGTGGGGGGGGGGGGAAGAGAGGGAAGGGAAGAGGTTTAAACTAGGGTGTCGAGGTGGGTGAAGGTGAAGTGGGCTTGGTTGTGGGAGTAAGTGGCAAAGCTGTTCAGGTGGAAAACAGAGCGAGCGGCAAGGGAGATTTGTTGGAAGGTGTGGGGGCGCTGAAAAGGGTGAATGTTTTGAAGTACACGGTAAGGAACCAGATGATGTACTCGACCGTGGGGGGGGGGGGGGTGGACGGAGGGAATTGTTGGGATGGACAGGGGGATCAACGGTACGAACAGGGACTGTAAGCTCAGGGGTGGCTCGAGGGGGTTTGGCTTTACACTTGTGGGAGTAGGTTGGATGGGGGCCATTGCAGGTGTTCTGGCTGAGCGAGAGGTAGGCGCTTAAGTACGCTATGGGGGCGCCGCTATTGGTCGCTGGATCCACGTGTTCCGCTGTGGCGCCCTCATACTTAAAGCGGGCCAGGCAGTGCGCGCCGCCACAGCTTACGGCGCGGTGGTGCAGAGACCTTTACGGGTCTTGGACGTCCATGACGTCTGGCGCCGGTTCAAATAACGCGGCGTGTGGTACCAGAGAAGAAATAACATTTTTTTATTTTTAAACGAAAAATGGGATTAAAAATACTAGAGTAATGAATGATTAAATGGTCTCGGTAAATGAAGTAGAGGTTGAAGATACTCTAATTTACAGTCCCTTCAGTACATTATAAATACGATTCAAATGTCGATGAAGTCGAAGGAACACACTTTTGTTTCCATTCGCTAAAAGTACTGTCCATTTTATTTTATTTTATTCTACTATTTTTAACAGCGACCTTCGTCCGTGACTGCGCTCTTCAGCTTTATGTGAAACTGAGTTAACTTAATTGAGGCAATGAGCAAAATAAATGCATAAGATTTTGTTGTTTCTAATGTGCACATTCAGCGTCCTGTCTGTCTGACGTAAATCATATTTTCTATGGTTTCGTATAAAATGTAAATAAACTTGGAAACATATTGCAGGTTCTAAATTGTGACGTGTTATTGTAATAAAAACACACCACATAACGAAACGTAGTCCAACACATGACAATATTATTAATTAATTAGAGCGTAAAGTAGTTTAGGACATTTGGGCTCTAGTAGTTATAAGCTCTTTGATAAACTTTCATTCAGTGGAGTTGATGACTATTCAAAAAACTGCGCATTTAGCGAAGTGTACCACTTATTAAATCAACGTATGTCATGACGTGATAATTTAAATTACGCATCCAAAATTCTGGTAGACTCCGGTTTATTTTTGCTATTAAATGCAGCTCGTACCTTTCGTAGGAAGTCTTAAACAGACGAAGCGAACACTAGCGGTAAGTACGACATCAAATGAAATGTACTTTTACTGGCTTTTTCGGTCAGCAAGTAGAAGCAATTAGCAACATGGAATAAAAAAATCTTAACTCAGCATAGCCTCTTTGGTTCACTTACTCGTACAGCACATCTGTTATCAGGGCGCAAATCCCGCATTCGTAATAATATTTCAAAATAAACTGAACGCCCTAATAACACATTACCAACTTTAACGCGTCACTGCTCAGGAAGTAACAGACACATGAAAATAAATATTGAGTATCCTTATTTGACATGGCTGTAAGAGTAAACCCGAGTAAAATCGGATAACATTATCGTGGGCACAACTTTCATCAACATGAAAATGATAAATTCCTAACAAAATGATGGCAGTATCTTGAACTGAAGACAGCAGGAACTACCTGAGCTTGTTCTGGGTCTTTTCAGGAAAAAGAAATTCCTGTCTGCTAACATTGGCAGAACGTCATATTTCGTCATCAGAGCCCTGTAAGAAATTTTTTGTGGTAAGGTTCTATGGGACCAAACTGCTGAGGTCATCGATCCCTAGGCGTACACATTAATTTAATCTAACTTAAACTAACTTACACTAAGGACAACCCACACACACCCATGCCCGAGGGAGGACTCGAACCCCTGACGGGGGGAGCCGCTGCTACCCCGCACGGCAGCTCTGTAAGAAACGGTACGAGTCTCGCGAGTCTCACGAGTGTATTGGAAACTCGTAACAAGCGAGTCGTAACAACGTTCTGATGAAAACTGCTTATCCTTTCAAACTAACTGGTTTGATTTCCACCACTCGTTTTTCAGCCCACTTATTCAAAGAAATGGCTCTGAGCACTATGGGACTTAACATCTGAGGTTTCAGTCCCTTAGAACTTAGAACTACTTAAACCTAACTAACCTAAGGACATCACACACATCCATGCCCGAGGCAGTATTCGAACCTGCGACCGTGGCGGTCGCGCGGTACCAGACTGAAGCGCCTAGAACCGCTAGGCCACACCGGCCGGAACGCTTTTTCAGTCAAGGCGTATTCCTTTCATGCACAGCAAACTTTCTTGGTTTGGGACTTTATGTTACTTGTTGCTCACGATATCTCTCTGTGGATGTTCAAGTTTTACAATCACTGCGCGTTGTTATCTATTCATTTTTGTTCCTATGTTTTGAGGATGGTGCAAATGACAGCTGTGGTGTCACAAGGCTTAGGCTTGTCCCACCCCTCATTAAATCGACCAAGATTTATATGAATAATCGTAAGAACAATTATTATTATTATGTTTTTTAAGTCTGTTTTGGGGTTTTCAGAAATACTGTGGGAAGAAAGTTTATTTATGTTGCAGATAACGTGGAAGACGTTGCCCAACGATCACCACGAAAGTTCGACGGCAAGTGGGCAAGGAATAAAACGAATGCTGCAAACTACCGTGAGCCATGGAAGAGCCTGAGCCGCGAGGGCGTCGAGCTCACAACGTCAAAGGAAGAGATATTCTGCTTTCTCTTTGTAAACAGATCGATCGAGTCTTGAAAGGTTCACGTAAAACGTATAGGCGGGTGACACATTAGGTGGGATCCGATGCCTGTAATACTTCCACAGTTATTAAAAAGTTGTTAAACGGCAAAACCAATAGTTCATCATTTATATAGATAAAAAGTAGTAAAGATATAGGAAAGGAAGAGTTGCGGCGCCAGAACGTAAAGTGATACATCGCTCAGCAACGAAAAAGGACGTAAACAGCGGGCGTTGTGTGGTGAAAACAAATCAACTGATAAAATAGTAAGTCTGTAATTAAGCATAAAGCCACGTAACACTGCACAGCGTACTGCAAAAAAGTATTTTCAATGTCCCTAATCATCAAAAGACGTGTGACCTCCTCGTAACGTTTACATTGTAACCACTAGAACGCTCCTAAAACGTGTATACCGTCTGATGAATGAAACCGTTAGTTTCCAATATGCTTAAGTAAAAAAACAAAACAAAAAATGCAAATTAATGTGACAGCAATTGATCTACGATGTTTATTTTGCAGTCAGTGCATCTGAGAATAATTAGTAAATATACTGTAGTGACTATACGTAGAAATGGGAATAAAACTCAGTGAAAGCTACATTTTGTACTCCGACACACGGTTCAAATGGTTCAAATGGCTCTGAGTACTATGGGACTTAACATCCATGGTCATCAGTCCCCTAGAACTTAGAACTACTTAAACCTAACTAACCTAAGGACATCACACACATCCATGCCCGAGGCAGGATTCGAATCTGCGACCGTAGCAGTCGCGCGGCTCCGGACTGAGCGCCTAGAACCGCTAGACCACCGCGGCCGGCCGACCCACGGCAGCTGCATCTTTGAGACGCAAACTGTAGTCAGTTCTGATCCCGCTCAGGGAACTCATAAGTTGGTATTCTTCCTGCTAGTAGTATAACCGAATCTTGGCAACAACGCAGAATCACTTTGGGAACTCTGTGAGCGAAAAGTTATTTCTTGGTTAGCACTGTACTATCCTGCACAATTGAATTGAGTTTTTGTGACATTTCGGTCGAATAATCAGAGTGATTTTCACTTAATGTATGACATAACATTACCAGTTTATTGTTTTGAGTCCTAGAAAGTCGTAACACGTGGAAATTGCAACTATTCTCGTCTTTAACGTCGCGATTTATGTGTCCTAGATACCACTGGGACAATTAGGGAAACCGAATAACGCGGCTATTCTCTGGCTCTGAGATAATGAGGTCATCTGTAAAGTGAAAGACGCTTTGGCTCGCGGTTTCAGTCTCACTGCCGATTTTGAGCTTTTCTGTGACAAAAGTACAAGCATCCAGACAAAAATCATTGAGGATATCTTAAGAATACTTCTCCATCGAAAGTTATCTCGCTACTTCCAGTAACCCACAGGGAAAGAGCGAAAACCTTACGATACAGCACAACTGAAAATATCTGTTTCCACTTCTGGTGAGGCAATGCTTGGTAACTGCGAATAGACGATTTTATTTATGAAATGCCACGTTTCTGTTCTATTTGGTTACAACACAAGACAACATCAAACATAGACCATTTCGAAGACCAAAGTATGTAATATGTTACTAAATGCAATATTTTTAAATGCCACATTTCTATTCTACTTGGCTAAAACACAAGACAGTATCAAAATAGATCGTTTCCAAGATTAGTGTGTGTAATATGTTACGAATTCCTGCCAATGTATGCACGCTCGTGTTACAGATACTTTATTTTAATTTTATCCGTTGTTTGCAGTGTTTCTTCCGTGACTGTAATAACACAGAACGACCGCCTTCAGCCACAAACGCACGATGCATTTCGAGCCATGGGGTCTCACATTCAGGTTCTTTGACAGTATACATAAATTTTACATTTCGTTTGGTACTTTATGTTTTATTAAAATAGATTTTTATCCTAAGATTAACGCAGTAAGTTGTATTTCATTTGACTTAGTACAGCTTCTATTTTAATGGCGATTTCCATTAGTTTATTGGACATAATACTAAATATCGGAGAGAAATTGATCGTCAACAACACATTATTTCATATTGCCTAAAACAGTCTTTCACTGCTCAATTGGTTTACTGATTCCAAGCCTGTTGAAACCTAGTGGTTCTGAGCTAAAGGTGTCACCAAACCACGTTTTAACTACATTTTCGTCGTGTAAGGAATTTTATTAACGGTTGTTCGATAAGAAGCGGGAAAGATAACCAGTTGAGAGCATGCATTCCTCTAAATAAGTGAGTGAGGGACGATTTCCCAACCAAATCTTCTGAATCTCTTTGTTTGTTAAATCAGCAGAATGTGTTATTATGTAGCAGCAATTCGTGATGAAGTTTTGCTGGTTGGTCGTCTTTCTTACACTGCGACCAGTAGCCGTTGCAGTTGTTAGCAACAAATACCAGCTGCAATGGACTCATCTCTTGGGAAGAGTTAGTAGCGCACAATACCCTTCTCGAGATACTAGTATTGCACTACTTTTTGCTCTAGTATGTGTCTCATGTTAGGCGTCAGCCGTTGATTCCTTCTTAAGAAGTTAACACAAAGGCATCTGGCTCATCACCAGTAACATTATTTCATAGAAATGCTCAGTGAGCGAGGTGATGACGTTCAAGAAAATATCCAGAAATATTCTCCCCTTTATCTTTTGTTGATTTGAAGTAAATGTGCAGTGCTCCTAAAACCGGCTTCTGAACCTTGTCTGTTGAATGCAAATTTCACTCGATGTTAAAATAGCCGCAGTTCATCACATACGTCAGTTATCGAGAATTCCTGAATGTTGAAAGTCATTGGTGTCAGAACGATCTTTCTTGATAGAGGAAAATCGTCTTCTGGCGTGTTTTGCCAGAAAGCACTGTCCACACACACAATACAAAAGATTCGAACTGCCATCTCGGCCTTAACCCCCATATTAAACCCAAATCTAACTGTATATTGCAAATGTTGGACTTTTTCCACTTACAGCCCTATATTACAACACGTAAACAACGTTCATGCTATAAGTATGCAAAATCCAATACGTAACTTCAGAATAAATACCAGAACTTCCAACAAGAAAATAACATTTGAGAAATACCCTCATAGCGCCGCACCACGGTCACATGGTCAGTCGACGCTCGACGGGAGGTAGCAGGTGGTGTGTGGCTGGTAGCGGATGGCCGATGGCAGCTGTAGGGTGAGGAAACTCTCGATCGTAAACTATTTTGGTCTTGAAGTAGCCACGAACTGTTTCGCGGAATTGTGTCTCGAAGTTCTTGCTGTTACTAGTGTGTTAGAAAGTGAAGCGAATTATCTATGAGCTTCCATTAGATCGATAGCTTTAGCAGCCACTCTAAATGAGCCTCATACGGAAATACGTGGGCTCCATCTCACGACTTTGTGTCTACATAGCGTGACATTCGTCTCTAGAGCACACGTTGTTACAGCAGTAGAACAGCTGAAGAAGTGCACAACACTTCTTCCAGATACTTTCGCATCCTACAGTGTTGCCAAAACGTGTAATTGGCCCCACTTTGCATGCTAAGGGGCAGCCGGTTTTACTGGTCGCCTTAAGTGAATCACTCGGAATTAGTCTCTGGACCGGCCGGTCGGCGACCACGTTTTATGTTAAAGACTGTACGTGACATGGCTGTACGATCCTGCACAGCCGGGCGAACATCATGTCTTTTCTCTCGGGATCTAATCGCTTATAGATGCTGAGTTCATGCATGGCGTTGAACACAGCACTCCTGAACCCATTGATTCGACATTTGCGTGATAGTTGTGGGACGGCGGCCAACAAGAGCAGAAATATCACGGACCGAAAAACGGACGTCTTTATCGACGACGATCCTGTCGCTGTCGAATTCTGGCGCGAACTGGAAGATGTTTCTCCTTCTTACCCGAAGCGTAAAACGATGTTGTCACAAACAAACAACATTAAAATACGGCTGTTGAATGAGAAAACAGCTGCGTAATCCTTCCATACATACACTTACTGACCATTAAAATTGCTACACAAAGAAGGAATGCAGATGATAAACGGGTATCATTGGACAAATATATTATACTAGAACTGACATATGACTACATTTTCACGCAATTTGGGTGCATAGATGCTGAGAAATCAGTACCCAGAACAACCACCTCTGGCCGTAATAACGGCCTTGATACGCCTGGGCATTGTGTCAAGCAGCTTGAATGACGTGTACAGGTACAGTTACCCATGCAGCTTCAACACGATACCACAGTCCATCAAGAGTAGTGACTGGCGTATTGTGACGAGCCAGTTGCTCGGCCACCATTGACCAGACGTTTTCAATTGGTGAGAGATCTGGGGAATGTGCTGTCCAGGGCAGCAGTCGAACATTTTCTGTATCCAGAAAGGCCCGTATAGGACCTGCATTATCCTGCTGAAATGTAGGGTTTCGCAGGGATCGAATAAAGAGTGGAGCCACGGGTCGTAACACATCTGAAATGTAACGTCCACTGTTCAAAGTGCCGTCAGTGCGAACAAGAGGTGACCGAGACGTGTAACCAATGACACCCCATAACATCACGCCGGGTGATACGCAAGTATGGCGATGACGAATATAAGTGCGTTCACCGCGATGTCGCCAAACACGGATGCGACCATCATGATGCTGTAAACAGAACCTGGATTCATCCGAAAAAATGACGTTTTGCCATTCGTACAACCAGGTTCGTCGCTGAATACACCATCGCAGTCACTCCTGTCTGTGATGCGGCGTCAAGGGTAACATCAGCCATGGTCTCCGAGCTGATAGTGCATGCTGCTGCAAACGTTGTCGAACTGTTCCTGCAGATGGTTGTTTGCAAACGTCCCCATCTGTTGACTCAGGGATCGAGACGCGGCTGCACGATCCGCCGTTACAGCCATGCTGATAATGAAACGTCCCCTTAGAAAAATTATAAATGACTGTGCTTAAACTGACACACAATATTTTTAGCGCAACGCAATGTGACTTTCAAAAATCCCTACAAAAGAATGGTTCTGACTAACAATAACCTATACATTTCATGAATCACTTACCTCACAAAAATCTTCGTTACTCAAACTACTGCAATACAGCTAACGCCAATACTGCCAGCTGAATAAAAGATTCTGACTGCTGAAGGCACTAAGTACTGATAGGCATAGTTAGCAAATGAAAGATTTTGATAGAGAACAAACAATGTATTTACCTTAATAGTGTTCAAAAGTCATAATATATATATATATATTATATCCGCTCTCAAAACTCCGCCATCTCTCTCCCCACATCCACCACTGATGGCGCCTCACCTCCAACTGCCCAACGCTACGCGCTGTTAACAGCCAACTGCCCAACACCACAATAGCAAACTCCAACAATGCAAACCAGCCACAGACTGCATACAACACAGTCAGTGATTATCATACAGAGCGCTACATGACGTTACCAACATAAAAACCTAAACAGCCTAATTACAATAAGATGCCTGTCATCTCGACTACTAGTGATACGAGGCCATTGGGATCCAGCATGGCGTTCCGTGTAGCCCTCCTCAACCAACCGATTCCATATTCTGCTAACAGTCATTGGATCTCGACCAACGCGAGCAGCAATGTCGCGATACGATAAACCGCAATAGCGTTAGGTTACAATCCGACCTTTATCAAAGTCGGAAACGTGATGGTACGCATTTCTCCTTCTTACACGAGGCATCACAACAACATTTCACAAGGCAACGCCTGTCAACTGCTGTTTGTGTATGCGAAATCGGTTGGAAACTCTCCTCATGTCAGCACGTTGTAGGTGTCGTCACCGGCGCCAACCTTGTGTGAATGCTCTGAAAAGCTAATCCTTTGCATATCACGGCATCTTCTTCCTGTCGGTTAAATTTCGCGTCTGTAGCACGTCATCTTCGTGGTGTAGCAATTTTAATGGCCAGTAGTGTAGATACTTTGTGCGGTTACCCCGTAATGCTAACCATATGCATATAAAAGCATGTAGTATACTTTAAGGCAGCGTTCACGTTGTTTCAGGTTTAACGGCGAGCACTGTTTACACTTCCTCTACGGAAGTTACTGCTTGGTGTGAATTACTTTCCCGTTGAATGTTTACTGTGAGAATGCTATAGCTTCTTTTGAAAGAGTCCGTACAGTTATTTAAAACCGTTATCTTTGAGCACGAGTACAGGTATGGAAGCGTTACAACTGCTAGACGCAGGAACAACGTTCTGCACCGTGTTCGCTGACACCTCCGATCTTCCTTATCATCTTCCTATAGCCAAGGATTATTCGTTGTCCCAGAATATGATACCATAAGAGACAGTTAACGTAAGCAAAGACGCATTACAACAATAGTAATTGATATACGATTACGTTTTTTGCCTCAGCGACGTTTCTTCGATGTTACTGTTTCATGATTTTATTGTAGAGGTATTAGTCTAAGGATCCCTCTCTTGCAAATGGCAATTATTGTAGAACTGTAACTGAAACGGACATACAGTTCCAAAAAAACACAAAGTATGACCTAATAAACAGAGAAATATCACAGTAGCTATAACATAGGGTGATACCGAAAACTTTTTACAAATGTTGTGAATGTTGTGCAGAGAGTGCTCGCAGATTTTGTGTAATATTTGGCCAATGCAGTGTACCAGATAGGGCGACTATGACGAGAGTTATTGCTAAATTTGAGAAAACAGGTTTGATTGCGAACTCTACACCTCATAGTGTCCTCTGCGGAAAATATTGCCATCGTGAGTGGTAATAACGCTGTAAGTCCGGTGACATCTATACACTGACGTTCACCACTATTGGGTTGTCCCAGAAAGACCATGCAACGAATTCTGGAAGCAGATATATAGTTTTGGGACTATAGAATCTAACGGACAAAGAAGTGGCTCCAAATTACCACCAGAAGTTCCGAGAATATTCCCATTACGAGCTTGCGGAACAAAGAGCGGACAGCACTTTCTTCAAGAAATTGTTGGTGTCTAATGAGGCACACCTTTTGTTGAGTGGGTTTGCGAACACTCAAAACTGAAAAATATGGGGCACAGAAAGCCTTCGTGTAGTTAAGGAGAAACAGTTACATCCCCAGCGAGTGACTGTTTAGTGTGACATTCGGCCTGAGGGTGTAACTGGGTTATACTGCTTCGAAGACAGCGCCGGAAGCGCAATGTCAGTCGACGACGAACGCTAGCGCAGTATGTTAAAAGAGTTTTGTGGTACGAAATGGATCGTGTGATTATTGAAGATGTTTGGTTTCAGCAAGGTGGTGTAGTGTGTTACACATAGATTGCAACAGTGGACTTGTTACGAGAGAGGTTCACTGGCTAGGCTATTTCTCATGACGGTGACTTGAAATGGCCACCTGGATGTCGATATCTGACACCATGTGTTTTCATTCCGTGGGAGTATTTGAAATTTCATGTGTGAGCCAACATACCATGATCACTTCCAGAGCTGAAGGCCGAAAATTAGCGGGTTATTTCAGGAAAAATGTGGAACTATGCCACAAATATACATAAAATTTCATCAACAAAACGAGAGTACGTCCGCAGAGTTAAGAAGTGCATTTAAGTAATATTGTATTACATATATAATCAGAAATGGCATACGCTGCAATAATATACATAACTTCATCAATGAAGTTGTATGTTATTACACACACAGAAGGTACGTTCTTTAGGGGATACCTTTTCGATGGGCTCTGTTAATCATACTTAACCAACAGATGGCACATACGGTTAAGTGGGATGTAGGATGTCGAGTTAATATCAAGGGAACAATGTTGAGGTGCTACCAGTCTGGTCTACTTTCGGCAATTTATATCATGTTTCTCCCCAGAAATCAAATCCAGAAGCAGACCCCCAGAACTGAAACCCATTGTTGGAGACTAATATGTAGGACGCATTTGTTAAAGTGGCTACTGTAGCCGTAGACGTTGATAATATTTTAAATTCCAAGTTGGAAAAAAATCCTAACCTAGATGTCAAGCTGAACGTGATCAGTATATGAGCTGACAAAGCTAAGTGTTTGGCTCCATTCATTAATGTGGCAGCATTATCTGCAGCTCTTCAGGCACAGCTGTGTCCGCCAGCGCTGATAGTTTTTTTTTTTGTGAACAAGCTTTATCTGAAGCTAGGAACTATTTCGTAAGTACGATAGCTACTGGTAGGCACTTTCAACCCGACAGTGTCAAAAAGATGAATTAGGCAAACTGGCTCCAAAGCATTCGTTAACTGCTATGTTCAATCTCTTATCTCTCCATATAGTGGATCCGTGTCTCGTTTTCTCTCTGACTCACATCTGGAGAACAAATGTGAAGAAGTTGCTATCCATACAACACTAGGAGATTGCGAAGTAGACTGTGCTATATTCACCGCAACGGAACTGATCGGTAGGCGCTCGCCGATAATAACAGGATGCCCAAATAGTCGATCAAGGAAATTTGGAAGCTTGCTGCTAGATTTGTTACCGATCGGTTCGATGAGTACAATAGTGCTACGAAAATGCTACGTGAAATTAGATGGGAATCCTTGCAGGAAAGAGACGATCTTTTGCCGAAACTATGTTGATGCAGTTTGGAGGGCATGCATTTGCGACAGGCTGTAGCCTTCCAACGTTCATCTCGCGTAACTACGCGGAGGACAAATTATGGGAGATTAGGGCTCGTAAATAATTATGGTGGTAGTGGTACTTCTCCCGCTCCATTTCTGAGAGGAACAGAAAAGGGAATGATTAACAGTTTCACCAGGCTACCCCGTAGTTTTGTTTCATCACAGGAAAAATGAACTGTGCGTAATTTGGACAACACAGCAAAAGGGAAAGCCGTCCTCCTACGTCCCTACACTTGGAAAAAAACTATAAAACACATAAAAATTTCGTTTGCTCTTTACCTCAATACGTATTACACTAAATTAGTTGATTAGCCAATTGCTTTCAACTTAGTAATTAAATTTTGTTGTATTAATTTTAATGATGTAACCTACTACGACGTACAAATTAGTGAGGCAAATGTGATGAAAAAAATTAAATTTTCTTTTACCAAGCCAAAGTGTTATAAACAAAAATAATATATCACCATTCTACGATTTATTGACAAAACAGTGACACATATAATTCTGTTACCAAGCGCCAAGTTGTAGATGAACTCTTTATGGAAAATTATATAAATTGATGATAGTTATACCAGTGTCCAGGAAGTGCAAGTGAAATGCAGAATTCCGATGTAATCACAAGTCATTTGACACACAAAGCCCAGCGAACGTTGATGTCCAAGTTACAGTATATCATTCGAATTCTAAGTCCAGAGCGCAGTCAAATCAATCTCGAACAGCAGGTCCACCGCAGCGTAGCATTCCCGAGCTGTGGAGTATGAACATAGCACGACGAGAACTGGCTTGTAGACGTCAGTAGTGGCGTTAAGTAAGGCTTCATAGTTAATGGAGGCGGCGGCTGGGATCGCTGTATATTCTGGGCGGCCGATCGATGAAGTAAGACCAACGATGCGTTTCTCGGCCGCGCGTATTGGAGCGCGTCGCTGCTCGGCGCGGAGCTTTAATAGTGGTGTGGATACCTCACAAATATTTTGATGAAGTCTCTTCTTCATGCCGTGGAAATTTACGGAGATAATCGAATAAAATATGACGCACATATTGGTAAGTTCTCATGCTTTTTTCTTTTTTTTACTGTAAAATATATATTTTAATCCTCCTTTTGTTTGACACCTCTCTCTTTCCGCATCATTTGTAACTTTCAGTTTATTACGTGACGCATACCGTAATCTTCACTGAGTACTTCCACTGAGTACTGATTGTTCCAAAAATCGTTGAAAAATGGCGGGTGCACTTGGTACACAAACATTAGGCGTTTCAAACGATAAGTCCGTTCGGCGTGGTATGTGTAAGAAACTGTTGAGATTCTGCATCAATGGGAAGTTGGAGGTATCCATCCGCTTGCTCTATTTTAGATAAGAAGTTTTCACCTTTCAATTTTGACAGTAGTTCTTCCGGTTTCGGAATCGTTTACGTCTCAATCTCTGATTGAGCGTTGACAGTTACTTTAAAGTGGCCGCAAAGGAGGATCTTCCCCGATGGCTTTCGCACTATGACTAATGGGGTAGACCGTTGACTAGAAGGAATAGGTTCTAGAACTCCAGTGGCAGTTAGGCGGTCCAATTCTTCCTTTACTTGGCCTCTGAGAGCTAATGGAACGACGCGGGCTCGAAAGTACCGAGGCCGTGCATTTGGTTTCAGTGCGATGTGCACCTCGAAATCCTTTACGGTGCCGAGTTCCGGGGTGAACAGTTCCTTATAATCCTGGCAAAACGTCTCTAGGTCCGAGTGCGGAACATCTTCGGATACCAAACTCACAGAACATTCTTCCGAAAATTCACATTTCTGAAAAGAGTCAAGTCCAAACAAGTTCTCAGCGTAATTACTATTAACGACCAACAAGGTAATGTGGCGGGTGACATTATAGTACCTCGTTGGCAGCTCGACTTGACCATGTACTGGGATGGTATGTTTACTGAACGCCGTTAGACTTCTTTTTGCTTCTTGAAAGGGAGGAGCTCGAAGTTTTAAATATGTATCGTAATTAAGAATGCTCACGGCTGCGTTGGGGTATACTTGTAATTGGACTGGTTTCTCTGCAATTTTCACTTCTACGAAAAGCTTAGTGGACGTCTCTTGATGGTCTATAGTGGCTACCAGATTAACATCCATCTGTCGGCCAGGAGGCTCTCTTGCTTGATAGGACTTACACGACATACAGAAGCTAAATGGCCGTTGGCAGAACAGTTCTAGCAATAAGCCCATCTATCAGGACAGTCTTCACGTCAATGTTTTTTTTAAAACAATTCGAACATGACGGCAATCCGGCAATCGTTTCGGTATCCAAGACCGGTTTGATCGGTCGAGCGGGTTGGAGGATGTTGTTGGTTAATGATATTTCGTCCCGCCTATACTGTTGCTACTAGTGTGGCCACTGGCTGCTGGCTCGGCTGTGTTTGCACTAACGGCGCTATTACGATCCACGACTCCAGTTTTTTGCCTGATGCAGGGGTCACTTCGAAGCTTTGTGCTAAATCGAAAACTTTGTCTAGTGACAGGTCTTCCAGTTGAATTGCCTCGAGCTGGAAATCCCTGTCTGGATTACAGAGGATGATCATGTCCGTGATCATTTCTTGTGCACTGGAGTCCTTACTTTCAGGGGTAACAAAATGCCATTTTCGGCCTAGACATTGAAACTCTGAGGCCCATTCTCTATGAGTCTGGTTTGGTTGTTCCTTGCATTGGTAAAATACTACCAGGAAGGAAATAATATGGGTATGCCGCTGCAACGAACGAATATTTGAAAACGAGAGCTGAGAGGGCTTAGAAAAGGGGGCCAATTTGCACAGTAGCCGTTTAATCTTCCGTTCTGACAACACAAAAACAAAGATTTCATGAGACTGGCGTCGGTTACCTTGAAGGTGTGGAAATGCTCCAGTAATATTGATTCGTAGGCTTCACAATCCTACAAAAGCCTCTTCAAAGGAGGGAAAAGACGGCACGTGCTGTGTTGCTTGCCTCTGCAGTAAGATTTAAATAAGTTGTTGGAGGGTGTTCAGTAGCAGCTTCTGGTTCTCGTCCTGGTGATGAATAAGTTGCGCGAATTGCGTTTCAAATGTAGACAGTTGCCGGCTCGTCACCTTTTTATTGTATTATAACCAGGGCCAAGACAACAGATTTATCACCTTCCTACGGTTTACTGACATAACACTGACTCAATTGGTTCAAATGGTTCAAATGGCTCTGAGCACTATGGGACTTAACATCTTAGGTCATCAGTCCCCTAGAACTTAGAACTACTTAAACCTGACTAACCTAAAGACATCACACACATCCATGCCCGAGGCAGGATTCGAACCTGCGACCGTAACAGTCCCGCGATTCCGGACTGTAGCGCCCAGAACCGCACGGCCACCGCGGCTGGCACTGACACAAGTAATACTATTATCAAGCACGAAGTTGTGAGTGAACACCTTATGGAAAATTATATAAATTGATGGTGGTTATACGACTGTACAGGAAGTGCTAGTGAAATGCAGAATTCCGGTAGAACCATGAGTCTGTTGACACACTAAGCCTAGCGAACGTTGAAGTACAAGTTCCAGTACAGCATTCGGATTCTAAGTCCAGAGCGCAGGCAAATCAACGTCGAACAGCAGGTCCACCGCAGCGTAGCACTCCCGAGTTGTGGAGTCTGAACACAACACGATGAGAAGTGGTTTCCAGACGTCAGTAGCGGCCTTAAGTAAGGCTCCATAGTAAATGCAGCAGGCAGCTGGGATCGCTGTATGTTCTGGGCGGGCAATCGCTGAGTGTTACGGGCGGCCAATGGCTGTGGTTTGAAGCACTGTGTGCGAAGACGGTCTGCGTTGTTTGCAACGGGCCGCGCTCACGGAGAAGTGCGACCAATGAGGCGTTTATCGGCCGCGCGTAATGGAGCGCGCCGCTGCTCGCCGCGGAGTTTTAATAGTGATGGATACCACAGAAATATTTTGATAAAGTCTCTTCTTCATGCCCTGGAAATTTACGGCGAATAAAATATAAAGCACATAGTAGTAAGTTCTCTTGCTTTTCTTCTTTTTTTAATGGAAATCCTCCTTTTGCTTGATATCTCTTTTTTCCGCATCATTATCAACTTTTAGTTTGTTACGTGTAGCGTGAACGAAATATTCACTGTAATGCCACAGCGAAGGATCTGTCTCAACCAAATTCTCACTCAAATCAAATCTGATAAAAGTTATTCCTTTTTATTAGAAATAAACTGTTTCAGAACGCTTTTAGTATTTTCGTCTAATGTTCACACGACTCATTGGATCATGATTCCGTGCTTTTAAATGTTTAGTTTTTTAAACTGAAGACAAATTACTGTCGATGAATGCAAATGCTACATATTTAACAGATAGGAACCCGATTTTTCAGTTTTGTAGAGCAACTACAAATATAAGTATCTACAATCTGATGTTTAAAAAATTTGGAAAGATTTCCAAAATCCGTATACAGTGCTTTGGCTACAGAAGAGGCTAGGAACAACGCTTTGACATATACACTGAAAAGGAAAATACAAGTATAATAAAGTGAATTCTCTCCTAATGGTGTCGATTCAGTTTCGTCACGGAACACAAACATTTCCGAATAATGCACGACTTTCTATATTCATCTTGCATCAAGGATAGCCACTGGAGCAGGCAAAAGTATTCCATGAGATGTAACTTCGCCCAGAAAGATTGCATTTAACTTTAAAAAATCCCTACAATCGTCTCTAGGTTGCTGTCCTCTCAAAACGTCTCGAACAAAATCCATTATTAAGTACACAGACTTGATGTAAGTGTTCCTCAGCTTTTCCGTACTTAGTTCCAGTTTGGAATTTACAAACATCTATTCCAGACCAAGCGTTTTGGAATGTTTTAAAAGGTTTTGTAGTCTGACTTGTGCCTTCGCAGCCCTCCTTTTGTACAAAAATACCTTTGAGAATAAGTTCGTATTTGTGAGGTCTGTAAGGTGAATAAGATACCTTCATCTATAATGTTGCAATTAAAAATACACACACCTCTGAAAGTATACGTGCGGGGTGGATGTAATTGGACTTTCGATTTTGAGAGAAACCACATGAAAAATGAGTGATCGTAGACGAATGAAACTACTTGGAAATGTTTTTAAGCAAATGTGGAAGAAAAATAACAAATAAACCATTAAAAAACGCAGATTTTAAATTTCACATAAGAGGGTAACATTTGTTAATTGCTTATCATGTTTACGTTCCGGGTTACAAACGTTGCCGGCCGCTGTGACCGAGCGATTCTAGGCGCTTGAGTCCGGATCCGCGCGACCGCTACGGTCGCAGGTTCGAATCCTGCCTGCCTCGGGCATGGATATGCGTGATGTCCTTAGGTTAGTTAGGTTTAAGTAGTTCTAAGTTCTAGGGGACTGATGACCTCAGATGTTAAGTCCCATAGTGCTCAAAGCCATTTGAACCTTTGTACAAACGTTGCTCAGTATGACATCCTGGAGAGTGCTGTGCTGCTGCCCGAAACATCTCAGGTGGGATATTGACCATGGAATGTTCAGCAGACGTGACACAGATCGTGCGCTGTTTGAAGATTTTAGCCATAGCAACAGTATCCTCGTCAACAATTTGTGGCATAACTGACCATCGGCTCCCAGGAGCAATTTCCAAGGCGCCAGTTAATCTGGAATTTCGTATTTCTTTAACGCGTCGATAGTCTCGAAGTGTAGCAGCACTATTTATGTTGCTTAGATGAAACAGCCTTATGAGTGAAGCCCTGCTCACATTGTCCGAAGTCATGTTGACTTTCTGCAGCTGTAATTCACACTGATGCTTGTGCTTCAAGCCAATGTTGCTGTACCATTACTGGTGCCTAACGCTAGTCTTGACACTAACACTACTAAAAATGCAAATGATGCATCGCAAAGTCTCAGTATCATTCCTATCAAGATGAGTACCGCTACGGTAAAGAGTATTCCGTGTACACTGGCTCAGGTAGCTAAAGTTTAATTATAACCACCCCGTACTTGATGGTATTGTGTCAAAAACTAATGCTGTGACGTACAGTTGTATATACCTATCAATGAGAGTGTCATGTACGGCTGAAACTTGCTCAGTACCACAGATTGAAAGAACCACAGGAAGTCTCTCAATAGTAACGTTAACTGTTAATCATGGTAGCTTATTGCCAAACCACGGGAATGTAAAGCATGTAATCTCTAATCCTTAAAATTAGTCCTCATTTCCGTAGCCTTTTTCTCGGGAAGTTTCCCTCGGGATTTGTGCAGAGAATCCCTGTTGACTAAAAAGTCTTCGATGTAATGACGCAGCCCTTCGATTGTAACTATCAAAATGCCAAATGCTACCATATCATTGATCCTGTACTTATCGAAGGCAGAAACAAGCTTGAGTCTTACTGTTGCGTGACGTCCTCTTCTCTTTTTCATTTCTGCCTATGAAATTGTTAGAACAATGTCGTTAGTTGATATTCCTAGTGATTTCTCGAAATCAAGTAACTATCAAAACAACAGTACTTGAAGTTGACGTCAGCAGTATGACAAGATGATCTGAGAAAACCGATAAGAAAGATGTGAACGAGATACGAGAGAACTTTGCAGCAATGTATGAGCAGTGCATTTATCTTTTCTTTTATTAACAAGTGTATTTATGGTTAAAATTTATGTTATAAATTCATAAAGAAATGAGACAACAAATAATTAAATTTTGTGTTCACTTCGCTTTCGCATCTTCCCAATTGTATCTACTTGCTTAGATATTGTCCTCACTTTCTCAAGTAGCTGGTGATCGATTCCATGAATGACGTACGGCAGTTCTTTCTCCCATTGGTCGATAGAAGATTATTTATCTTGTTCGAAAGTAATGCGATTGAAACTACAAGTATGTGCTACACCAAAAATATTACCCATTTATTTGAACAAAATCTGTTTTCGTGTGTAAACGTTGGACGACCTTCCGGTAGTTATCTTTATTAATTTTAGTATGCAGTTTCGCAGCTCCTCTTGCTTTTTCGGAATAAATAATCTCTTCCGCACAACTAGTGTGGCACTTTGACGCGCATGCAACCTACACAACTGCAGGATGTTAAAGAGAACCTTTGATATTTCTTTGACAGATGTCAGTTTCCCTCCTGTTACTTCCTGTGAGTAATCTGATTACAGGAGAGATTTGGAAGATTCATGTTGTACATCATGTGCCAGCTACTTAACCTTCAACTTTTCAGTGGGTTTAGCCCAATTTTATCATATTACTACATTATCACTATTTTTAGGATGTCATACCTCAATCGGTAAAACCTGAACCCTTATTGAATCATTTCGTTGTCCGGCTGTCTGTCCGTCCGTTACGAGCCCTTTTTCTTAAGAACGGTTAGAGGTATTAAGTAGAAATTTATATGAAATAGTAAGGTCTATGTTCCTTGGCCGTCTAAAACATCTAACATGTAGATCAATGCAATCAAAAGAGGTGGCCGTAAAGTCACATGTTTTTATACTCGCTAACTCATTTATCAGAACCCATAAATGAACTACCTATATACACATTAAGTCAGTACAGAAGCCTCCGAGCGCAAGTCCTACACGTCTGTGCCTGGTGTTTTATTAATAGGCAATATTTCTAAGATACTGAATGACAAGAAAGAAAACTAGGCATGGTCAAGACCAGTTGTGTGAGACTCTTCAGTAGTTGTTTGGAATAAAGGAACATGAAGGCTTAAAACTGCCACATGTTTGAAGTATCAAGGCTAAGAAATAAAATGAAATTAAAGCAATAACAGCCCTCGGTCGCGAAAATTAAGTCTTTTGACCTGGTTTCGGAAATACTATGAGTGCCTTCATCAGAAGTAAAATATTCAAACTGGCCTATAACATAAGTACTAAAATTATGGAAATTTTTTTATATAAATGTAAGTACTGACTAGCAGTAGAAGAAAAAGAAACAGTACTTACATGTCACTTATAAAATAAATATCAAGCGATAAGGCTTTAGTCACAAAATTTTTTAAGAAAGAGTAAATGGAAGGAAAACCACTACGGGCTGCTCACACATGTCAAGCCGCAGGTAGCAACAGACTGAGGCGCCCGTGTTAGCAATTACGGGCAGGTGAACATTACACCAAGAGTTCCATCTAGTAGCCGTAAATACAAATAGGTTACTTAACATTCAAAATATAGACAGATGAATATTATGATGAACATTATGTACAGCATGAAGTAAAAAGCAATGTTTTGTTTGACAGCAGCAGACATGGTTTGTCTACATAAGACCTAAGAAGTTTATAGGCTGACAACTGACTAACAGTACAAAAAACAAACAGTAATTACATGTCACGTATAAATTAAATATCAAGCGATACAGCTTTACTCACAAAATTTTTGAAGTAGAATAAGTGGAAGGAAAGCCGCTGTGGGCTGCTCACACATGTCGAGCTACAGGTAGCATCAGACTCAAGACTAATTGTTCGAGAATACATTAGAAAACGTAAGGAATAGGAATTTGAAGTAACTACAGTAGAAAGAAAGAAAATGAGGAACTCTGGAGAAAACCAGCGCTAAGAGCAGCAGGACTAGTTAATTGCTGTATCGATATGGAGTGAGTTTAAATGTAAACACTTTATGTTAGGCATGTCTGTCCCCTTTATGTAAATAAACTGAAACAAAAAAGTACTGTAACCAATCGCCTTTATTATTCTTTCTGCAGTGTGGGGCAAATAAAAGTGCCGCGTACTAGTGGATACCATTTGTGGCGGGATAAACGGAGGAGAGAAATACCTATGGTTAATTCCAACAGGATGGAGCAACTGCCCACACAGTCAGCCGAACCTTGGAGGGCATTTACACAACCTTCACGCCTGACAGCTGTTATCAGAAGTCAGTCTGGCCGCAGCCCAAGCTGTGTATAGTGGGCATGCGGGAGGCCGGGTGGACGTACCGCCGAATTGCTCAACACGTGGGGCGTGAGGTCTCCACAGTACATCGATGTTGTCGCCAGTGGTCGGCGGAAGGTGCACGTGCCCGTCGACCTGGGACCGGACCGCAGCGACGCACGGATGCACGCCAAGACCGTAGGATCCTACGCAGTGCCGTAGGGGACCGCACCGCCACTTCCCAGCAAATTAGGGACACTGTTGCTCCTGGGGTATCGGCGAGGACCATTCGCAACCGTCTCCATGAAGCTGGGCTACCGTCCCGCACACCGTTAGGCCGTCTTCCACTCACGCACCAACATCGTGCAGCCCGCCTCCAGTGGTGTCGCGACAGGCGTGAATGGAGGGACGAATGGAGACGTGTCGTCTTCAGCGATGAGAGTCGCTTCTGCCTTGGTGCCAATGATGGTCGTATGCGTGTTTGGCGCCGTGCAGGTGAGCGCCACAATCAGGACTGCATACGACCGAGGCACACAGGGCCAACACCCGGCATCATGGTGTGGGGAGCGATCTCCTACACTGGCCGTACACCACTGGTGATCGTCGAGGGGACACTGAATAGTGCACGGTACATACAAACCGTCATCGAACCCATCGTTCTACCATTCCTAGACCGGCAAGGGAACTTGCTGTTCCAACAGGACAATGCACGTCCGCATGTATCCCGTGCCACCCAACGTGCTCTAGAAGGTGTAAGTCAACTACCCTGGCCAGCAAGATCTCCGGATCTGTCCCCCATTGAGCATGTTTGAGACTGGATGAAGCGTCGTCTCACGCGGTCTGCACGTCCAGCACGAACGCTGGTCCAACTGAGGCGCCAGGTGGAAATGGCATGGCAAGCCGTTCCACAGGACTACATCCAGCATCTCTACGATCGTCTCCATGGAAGAATAGCAGCCTGCATTGCTGCGAAAGGTGGATATACACTGTACTAGTGCCGACATTGTGCATGCTCTGTTGCCTGTGCCTATGTGCCTGTGGTTCTGTCAGTGTGATCATGTGATGTATCTGACCCCAGGAATGTGTCAATAAAGTTTCCCCTTCCTGGGACAATGAATTCACGGTGTTCTTATTTCAATTTTCAGGAGTGTATATATATATATATATATATTAATCATAATCACATACCTTAAAAACACAGCTAGTTTATCCTTGGTTCCAATCGGCCTTGTAGCGTTGGATCCCTGTCTGTCAATTACATTCTTGATGAGACCATGCACTTCTTGGAATTGATCACGCTTTAATCTAAAATATTCGTGAATTTTTCATCATCAAATTCCTCAGTTAAAGCGAATACCTCTCGCAGATAACAAACGAAAAAGATTACAAAAATCAGGAAATGTTAAATGTAGGCTACTGTAATAATGATGAAATATAACAAGGAAACTACCGTATCCCTTCTACCCCACAGTAAGTAGGCCTATTAAAAACTGCCTTCAAGAGTACCTACAATTATTTACTACGAGTAATGTTTCTGCAACCACGACTACCGCAGAAAACGTGCTTACAACTTGCCTGCGTCAACAGTCAGGCAATAATACTGCAACCAAAATAATGCCTAGTGTTCTGATTCGAAACGAAATAAAGTTTGACGCTATAAAGTCGCATGAGCATGGCACAACAATTACAGGAACTTTCCGTTTCCAGCAAGAACTGTCAGATACTGGCTTCAGAAAAGCTTGTGATGCTACCAGTATGCACGCAAACGCTAATTACGTACTAAAAACGATATACAACTAAATCGAACATGCAGGCACAACGCATAACCAGTCTACGTACTATATATATATATATATATATATATATATATATATATATATATATATATATATATATATATATATATATACACTCCTGGAAATTGAAATAAGAACACCGTGAATTCATTGTCCCAGGAAGGGGAAACTTTGACACATTCCTGGGGTCAGATACATCACATGATCACACTGACAGAACCACAGGCACATAGACACAGGCAACAGAGCATGCACAATGTCGGCACTAGTACAGTGTATATCCACCTTTCGCAGCAATGCAGGCTGCTATTCTCCCATGGAGACGATCGTAGAGATGCTGGATGTAGTCCTGTGGAACGGCTTGCCATGCCATTTCCACCTGGCGCCTCAGTTGGACCAGCGTTCGTGCTGGACGTGCAGACCGCGTGAGACGACGCTTCATCCAGTCCCAAACATGCTCAATGGGGGACATATCCGGAGATCTTGCTGGCCAGGGTAGTTGACTTACACCTTCTAGAGCACGTTGGGTGGCACGGGATACATGCGGACGTGCATTGTCCTGTTGGAACAGCAAGTTCCCTTGCCGGTCTAGGAATGGTAGAACGATGGGTTCGATGACGGTTTGTATGTACCGTGCACTATTCAGTGTCCCCTCGACGATCACCAGTGGTGTACGGCCAGTGTAGGAGATCGCTCCCCACACCATGATGCCGGGTGTTGGCCCTGTGTGCCTCGGTCGTATGCAGTCCTGATTGTGGCGCTCACCTGCACGGCGCCAAACACGCATACGACCATCATTGGCACCAAGGCAGAAGCGACTCTCATCGCTGAAGACGACACGTCTCCATTCGTCCCTCCATTCACGCCTGTCGCGACACCACTGGAGGCGGGCTGCACGATGTTGGGGCGTGAGCGGAAGACGGCCTAACGGTGTGCGGGACCATAGCCCATCTTCATGGAGACGGTTGCGAATGGTCCTCGCCGATACCCCAGGAGCAACAGTGTCCTTAAATTGCTGGGAAGTGGCGGTGCGGTCCCCTACGGCACTGCGTAGGATCCTACGGTCTTGGCGTGCATCCGTGCGTCGTTGCGGTCCGGTCCCAGGTCGACGGGCACGTGCACCTTCCGCCGACCACTGGCGACAACATCGATGTGCTGTGGAGACCTCACGCCCCACGTGTTGAGCAATTCGGCGGTACGTCCACCCGGCCTCCCGCATGCCCACTATACGCCCTCGCTCAAAGTCCGTCAACTGCACATACGGTTCACGTCCACGCTGTCGCGGCATGCTACCAGTGTTAAAGACTGTGATGGAGCTCCATATGCCACGGCAAACTGGCTGACACTGACGGCGGCGGTGCACAAATGCTGCGCAGCTAGCGCCATTCGACGGCCAACACCGCGGTTCCTGGTGTGTCCGCTGTGTCGTGCGTATGATCATTGCTTGTACAGCCCTCTCGCTGTGTCCGGAGCAAGTATGGTGGGTCTGACACACCGGTGTCAATGTGTTCTTTTTTCCATTTCCAGGAGTATATATATATATATATATATATATATATATATATATATATATATATATATATTTCGAGTCTCGGCCCGGCACACAGTTTTAATCTGCTAGGAAGTTTCAGGCTCTCTAGTGTGGATCGGCCGCGAGGCGTACCGAGATAGTCCGTGCAGTTGCGACGAACCTGCGTCCGGGATGGCGCACTGGTTACCCACCTGCCTTCTAAGCAAGAAAGCCCGGAATCGAATCATGGTCCAGTGCACACGTTTGCTCGTCGCCGCTGATACCGCTTAATGTCCCACCGCAGCTGATAGCAGTCATCCCCCTTCAATTTACACATTTATTATTGTTTCCCCTACGTGTTTCGGAGGGTTATGTGTTCATCATCAAGTGTATATATGCAATTACTAAGGCATGAGCGATTTGTACGTACTGCTTGAGGACTCCGTGGCACCGCCTGGCAGCAGAAGACAAGAAGCTGTTTCTGAAAATTTGTTGTTTCGATTGGTAATCAGAATGGCATAAAACAGATGGCTTTCCAACAAGCTATAAGGCATATTCTTCGTGGCAGAAAAATGGCCGCCGTATCGTCCGGTTGACCGCTCTCTCCCTATAAAGGCTCTCTAATCCACACTGACACCGAGCGCCACCTATCAGCAGTCCCTGTCCATTACACTCCTGACCACTACTTACGGTTTTCCACAGGAGGTCGGACGTGTTTGTATATTCGCACTGAAGAAAGTGGAACCATTGCCCAGCCAGGCTTATGAATTATTTGAATGCATGATGTCTGTTCCTTCGAAAGAACAGGCACCACGCAGATTCCGCAGCTGTGAAACACTATATGTAAACTGAAGGGGTTCAAAATGGTTCAAATGGCTCTGAGCACTATGGGACTCAACATCTTAGGTCATAAGTCCCCTAGAACTTAGAACTACTTAAACCTAACTAACCTAAGGACATCACACACACCCATGCCCGAGGCAGGATTCGAACCTGCGACCGTAGCAGTCCCGCGGTTCCGGACTGCAGCGCCAGAACCGCTAGACCACCGCGGCCGGCAAACTGAAGGGGGATGACTGCTATTAGCTGCAGTGGGACATTAAGCGGAATTAGCGGCTACGAGCGAAAATGTGTACCGGACAGGGATTCGAGCCCGGGATGTTCTGCTTACTACGCAGGTGCGCTCAGTAGGAGTGTGGATCTGCCGTGAGGCGTACCGAGATAGTCCGTACATTTGCGATAACGCTGTGTCCCGGGTGGCGCAGTGGTTATCACACCCGCATAGTAAGCAGAGGATCCTGGGTTCGAATCCCGGTCCGGAACAAATTTTCGCTCATCGCCGCTGATCCCCCTTAACGTTCCACTGCAGCTGATAGCAGTCATCCCCCTTCAATTTACATGTAGTGTTTCACAACTGCGGGATCTGCGTGGTGTTTGTTCTTTCGAAGGAATAGACACCATGCATTCAAATAAAAATAATAAATATGACTGATAACAATAAGTTGTTGATTCAACTGATACTCAGAATGAGATAAAACAGGTAGCTGTTAAAGTAGCTACCGGGTGGTTATAATTAAGCTTATGGTGTTCCGAATGCTTTAGTACAGTCGGTATACATCATAGGACGCTTAAACATCGTAAGTATGTTCATTAAACGGTACGCTCGCCGAGTATGCTGAAAACAGTAATAGTCCCACTTTCTGCCACCAGGTGAAAATACGATGCTGTAAGCAGGGAGAATGTGAAATCGTTTCCTTCTTTGTCGTCAGTATGCTGGGTTTCGCCTGACGATGCATGTTAATTTCTTTTTTGACCCGACTGTAGGTGTAAAAGATTTAGAAGATTGAAGTTTTCCATACGAAACGCAATGGCTATTGAGTAGAAAGCCTGTGCATTGCTGGTAAAATTGTTTTATCAAAAGGCAAGAATAGCAGTGCTGCATTGCGGGAATATCACCGACAGAAACAGCTGTGAAGAGGCTCCACGTCAACATACAGGCTAAAGAATGTGAGCAAGAAATCTGAAGAAACAGGCGAATTAGGTGGTGCAACAGGGAGAGGGAGGCGGCTCATTCCATGGCAGTTGTTGATGAAATTGCTGTAGCTATAGCATACCTACAGCACACGTCTGAAATTCTTCAGCCAGTGCTCGAGCTGTGATACGGGAAGTATCTCTCCCCTGGTCAACAGTTTGAAAGATTTAGTGGCGCAGTTCATACTGGTATCACTAAGAGATTCAGAATGTGCACCAAATGAATCCCTTGAATGAGCTACAATGCCGTGATGTTACCCTTCGTTATTTGGCACGACGACATTTGGGCAGGTAATATTATTTGGATGGACGAGGAACATTTTACTTTGAACGGTGCCGTGAATGCACAGAACTGTCGCATATGGGATTCTACTCCGCCACGTGAAACGCGTACCTGTTAGGTGTACAGTGACATCTGCACGTTATAAGGACGGCCTTGTACAACACGTGATTCCAGCTTTGCAAGAAAGCAAATGTGTCTACACCATTATTTCCATGCAAGATGGGGCAACACCACAAGTCGCTTGGCAGGTGAATGATTTGGTTGGAGAAACCTTCTGTAACGACCAAATCATCTCTATGCAACTTCAAGACGTGTGGCCTTCCAGATCCCCTTATATAAATAGATGTTACTTCTGGTTGCGGGGATATCTGAAACATAATGTCTATCAGTGATGTATCCGGACTCTTCCCTAGCTGAAGGCTAGCATGTGAGAGCATATTACTTTGATTACGCCGGATAAGTTGTAAGCAACTGTCCACCATGTCGTGTAACGGATGCATCAAGTTGCTGGGTCGGAAGACCATATTGAACACATATTGTAACATGAACATATCGTAATAAACGTACCATAACCACCTTTATCGCGGTTTTTTATCGTTTCTCGCTTTCTCCCGCACACACGCCACATTCTGACTGCTTACAGTAACAAATTTTCACCTGGTGACAGAAAGTGGAACTATTATTTTTTTTGAATACTCTGCGAGAGCACCGATTAATGAATATACCTACGATGCTTCAGCGTTCTGCGATGTATACAGCCTTTATTGCAGTACTCAGCATACCGTCAGTTCAGTCATAACCACATGGTATAGGATACAATGTTCGCATATACTTCCTAAGTCGTCTTCCAAACAACTCTACTGTGGAATCTGTCTTACCTAAGATTTGTCTTACATACTCCTTATGAATACTCCTTCATATTTAATTAACGTAACTGTTTCCAGTGAGTGTTGGGTAACTGTGCAATCAAAAAACAACGTGTCTTTCTACCTATCGTTCGAACTACCATCCATTTTGTTTCTTTCGCCGAGCCCTGCACCAGGCGTAGGTCCTCCTCAGATCTGCCTACATTTCACAACAATTTCCTAGTGCTGTGAGATCTCTGTATACGACATCACCGTTCGCAGACAATGGAAATGTGTTAGGCATGTCTATGTCAAAAAATGGCTCTGAGCACTATGGGACTTAACTTCTGAGGTCATCAGTCCCCTAGAACTTAGAACTACGTAAACCTAACTAACCTAAGGACATCACACACATCCATGCCCGAGGCAGCATTCTAACCTGCAACCGTAGCGTTCGCGCGGTTCCAGACTGTAGCGCCTATAACCGCTCGGCCACTCAGGCCCACGATGTCTATGTCACCAGAATGTTAAACTGTGGCATTTGTTGTTGTTATTGTGTCTTGCAGTTCGAAACCTGGATTGACGCAGCTCTCCACGTAAGTCTACTCTGTGCCAGCCTCTTCATACCTTTATAGCTACTTCACCTTACGTCTATTTCAACCTGATTTCTGTATTCATCTCTTGGTCTACCTGTACAACTTAACTGATCCCCCACCCCACCCCCAACCACATACACACCTTCACACTTCCTTCCATTAGCAAACTGACGATTCCGTGATGCATCAGAATGTGTTGTTTCAACCGTCCACTCCTTTTATTCAAATTGTGCCATAAATTTCTTTTTTCTTCAGTTTGATTCAGCATCTCCTCATTAGTTATTCGTTCTACCCTTCTAATCTTCACCATTATTCTGTAACACTAAATTTCAAAAGCTTAACATCAAGCTTTACTTCCACACACGACTACACTAAAAAAAAGTACCTTCAGAAAAGACTTACATGCACTTAGATTTATTTTAGATGTTAATAAGTTCCTCTTTTTGAGAAATACCTCTCAAATGCTGTCCAAATAGCAAAACTCACATACTACTTTTGGAGTCCCATTTTCTAATCTAATTCCCTGAATATTATTTGATTAAATTCGATTACAATCCATTAACCGTGGTTTACTTTTTTTCACGATCATCTCATGACCACGGTCCAAGGCACTGTCTATTCCGTTTACCTGCTCTTCCAAGACCTTTAGGGTCTCTTTCAGAATTACAGCGTCATCTACAAACTTCAACGTTTTCATTTATTCTCCATAAACTTTAATCCGCTGCTGCAAATGCTCTTTGATTTTCTGTACTGCTTTCCCAGTGTACAAACTGAATGCCGTCGTCAAAGGCTACAACCGTATCTTACTCTCTTCTCAATCGTTGCATTCCTTTCGTGTCCTACATTTCTTACAACTGCAATCTCGTTTCTCTGCAAGCAGTAGATATCGATCTTCTCCTTGTATTTTATCCTTCTATATTTCATATTAAGCATTCCATTCCACATTGTCGAAAGGTTTTTTTTTATGTGCAAATGCTATGAACGCAGCATTCGTATCCGTATTACTCCGAAATGTCTCTTCGGTAACTAATTCGTAATGCACAGTATCTCGGGAGTATTCATCCGGTTTTTCACAATTTCTGACGAATATAGTCAGCGTAAATCGATTGTTTTATATCCACGGCCAATGTCCTCGATTAACTTTTTGTTAATGAAAAGCATTTTTTACTTAGCCTGGCTTCCGAAATCTATATTCGATGCTGGCCAGGCGTGGAGTAGAGAGTGCGTGAGAAATGTTTGTTTCGGTGAGCTTATCTCCGAGGCGAAGACACGGGTCCTGCGACGGTGCGCCGACCTCCCAAGATAAGGTGCCGCCACCAATGTGTTATAGCTCCTCGCCGTTCCACTTATCTAGGTTAATTAAGCGTCTAGTGAAGATAGGTACTACAGCGTGGACAGGCATTTAGCATTCTATCGTACAGCCGAAAGTGACCACACTAACAGGTTAGTGATGCGGACAGTTCCCAATACATTACCCCGCGGGAACGAAACACGCGCACTCTCTGATTATTCTAATGGATACCAACACCACAGTCCGTCTGTGGTCCTCAAGAGTGTCAGTATACCTTTTTCTTTCAGCTTTCTTTGCTTCCACCTTTCTGTGAGTGAGAGAAAGAAATCACTATCATCAGTATTTATCGACGTCTTTTACCTAAACCAGCGATATTCTCTATTTTGAAATATGAAAGACACAACATACAAAAAAGATTTATCAAGCTGAATCATCATTACTCTCAGACTTTTCGTTGATAACACCCTAATCTACAGTTCAGTTTCTTTTACGCCTGAGGCCTCCTCCAAGTTAAGAATGACACGCTGTGTTCTATTTGCAATGAACTCTTAAAGCCAATCACAAACCACGTCTGATATTGCGTACCCTGATATTTTGTTAATTAGGTGTCAGTGTGTAACTGTATCGAGGGCCTTTCGGAAGCCAAGTGACGCCGCACTAACTCAACGGTCGATTATCTACCGCCTTCTGGGTCCCGTGGAGGCACAGAGCGAGATGAAGATCACACGAAGGTTGTTTGCAAATCCACGTAGATTCATATAGGTGGGAATATTCGGTACCCGGAAAAACCAAATACGTGAATGTAAACCGTGTTATATACTTCTACAACAGACTGATGTGCATCGGTCCGACGTCTCTTCTTGAAAATGTGTACGATCTGTGCATTTTTTATCATTTGGAAAATTTCACTTATCGAGGAATGTACTGGAATCTCCTACTAGAAGAGGTACTATGTCTTCTGCATACTCTATGTAGACTAGTTTAAGTACCCCATGAGGTCAAATAAACTTTTTATTGAGTGATTTTAATTAATTTTCTATACTCCAGCCACTTATTTTGATATACAACATTTTGAAGATCGTGCAACGATTGAAAGGAAGAACTGAAATACGTTCTTCATCAGTGAAACAGTTTTGGGAAAAAAGGAGCAACTGTCTCCGCACATTCCTTGGTAAGACCTTGTACAATTCTCTTGACTTTGTCAGTTTATATCGAATATTTTCTTTTTCAGAGATGAATATTCCACGTTGACTGCTCAGGTAACCTAATATTGGTTTTAACGCACCTACCAAGTTAAAATATCTTCTTACCTTTCTTTTTATTTCTTTTCGCACGCGACGTCAACGGTGCTGCAACCGACTTATTATAACTAATTCGTTGCTCTACTTTCACTGAGTTAGAAGATCCGGGCCTGTTCATAAATTTTTAAAAAAGTACACACTATCCCACTATTTCAAACTGGATAAAGGTGTGAAGCGTGCCAATCATCTCCACTTCGATGGAGATTAATCGTTTTAAGGAAAGAGAAACCGTTGAAAACGTTAATCTCTTTTTACCCCCGGTCTTCTTGAAAGACAAGTCTGGTGGTCTCGATCATAGTGCCACATCAGTAGGTGACACGTTTTTGGGTGTTATAGTGCACCCCGTGCTAAAATAATAGTCTCCTGCTTGTGTTTAAGTTGGTGTGTGCCGCATTTCTGTAGCAGCCTGTGTTCAGTCGTAGAGGTTCTAGGCTGAAGAAGTCATTGGTGGGTGGCATGCATGGTTTGATGAAAATGACATGCCGCGGAAACTACATTGTTTGCCCTTGTGACTGGGGAATTTTATCGTTTTGTTAGTTTCCTGAGACCTTTAAAGTTCTAGGCGTGGACTGAAATCCATTGCGGCAATTAGCCAAAATATTATGCACAGCTGCCTAATAGCGTTTTAGTCCACATCTGGAGCGCCGTTCAGTAGCTATTCTCCGAGGTATGGATTCGATAATTCCTTGGTAGGTTTCCGGAGCTACATGACACCATATGTCTAGGCACAGGTCACGCAACTCCCCTCAAATTACGAAGCGGTGATTTGTGGCAGTTTGTGGCAAGGCGCTCGCGTCCGATAGCGTCCCCAATGTGTTCCGTCGGATTAGGATAGGCGAATTTGGTGGACAATACATCAACGTGAGTTCTGCATTAACCACTGTATGACGATTCAGACATAATAACAAGGAACTTTCTCCTGCTGCAAGATATCTTCGCCATCGGTGAAGGGATGCAGAAGATTCATGGTAATGTTCACGTGGTTCACAGCTGTCATGATGCCTTCGATTACTATCACAGATCCCATACCAATCCTCTCGAATAGCCCCCTTAGCATAACACTGTGCGTATTGGGCTACGTTCGTGGCTCTGTGCACTTTCAATCAGGCATATGCCTGCATGATGAAGTATGCAAACTTCCATCCAATGACGACGGTCCAATCTTAATGATCCAGTGCCCACTGTATTCGTAACTGAGGATGTCACTGGGTAGACATGGGCAACATAGGGGTCGTCTGCTGCGGAGACTCATGTTCAGCAATATGCGCTGCAAGCTCAATTCCCCACTCCCCGAACAATTTTAATCACTATAATTCGATTGCGTGAGGGCCATCATCCGATATCAGTTCTGTGTAGTGATATGGCCAGTACGAAACGCCAAAGCGCCAGTGAACGCACAACGCGAGAACAGCACTTAACTGTGCTTTTAAAAAAATTACACGACTTTTTTCTTACCCTAATTACCCATAACGTTTCAGGTTTCGCAAAATTTACCCTGATCCTCAAGAACACTTTCCTGAAAGGATTTAGTCTCTTCCCCTTGATCATTAGCCTCACAACCATTTTTCCTCTTTCTTCTCTTCCTTCCACCCTATTTGGAAAAGGTGTTGCCACCCCTAGTGGCGAGGAACCTGTGTCCTTCTGAAATAAATATGTTACTCGCATTATTTACAACACAAATAACATCATGAATAGCTTCCTGTGTATTCTCTACAGTATCTACCTCAAAATCGCCATCTGTAGTTCCATTCCGCACGACGCAAAAACCAGCGGCCCATGTACTTCCTTCTGGATCTGGTAGACGCTACGCGGCCTCATAAAACCCGTTACTATCACCCAGTGGCCTTGATGCTACTGCACATAAACGGGTATGGCTCATGCTGCTATTCAAGACACATTTACTTCCGAACAGCACACACTTATTCTGTTTGGACTTCAGACCCTTCAGACTCCACGATTTCACAAGTTATTGGAGCTGACAATTGTACACAACTCTCCGTTAGCTCCACAACGCTAGTAGTTTGAATCTCAAGTAAACTTACAGGAGGCCGGCCGCAGTGGCCGAGCGGTCCTAATCACTTCAGTCAGCAACTGCGCGACCGCTACGGTCGTAGGTTCGAATGCTGCCTCGGGCATGGATGTGTGTGATGTCCTTAGGTTAGTTAGGTTTAAGTAGTTCTAAGTTCTAGGGGACTGATGACCCCAGATGTTAAGTCTCATGGTGCTTACAGCCGTTTGAAACTTACTGGAACGTCCACAAACTTCGATTCCTCACACCCATTCGCCTCGTCTTGTCTCAGAGAGCACTTTTCAACTGCAGTTCCTACCTCCTGCAAATGACAGCATGTACTATTGCTGGAGTTTGCCCTGTCACGGTTTGGTGTCCATGAAGCTTCCCATTTCTTCTTTAGCACTCAGTTTCCTCTAAAGCCTCATCCGCTTGCTTCTCAGCGTGCAGTCGCTCTGCCTGGGCCTTGAAATGTTTTAGTTCCCCAGCTTCCTGTTCAGGTGCTGCTCAAAACCGAAAGATCTGCTCAACCAGAGTGACAACGGAAACACCCGTACTAGCGGTGCGTGCTTCTACTAGCATATTGTTATTTCTACTACTGCCTAAACAATAAAGAAATATAAAATACAAAAAGGAATGGCACTCGGTTCACACTACACAGTACACTTTAAACAGTTACTTAAACTAGCTCCTATGGCACATAGCAGCTGACAGACATTCACTACAGTCTCATGCCAAATGACCCCAACGTTAATAAGTGAACACATAGCTAGTACAACTCTTAGCTGGCAACTCGTGCCTAGGAAGACTGCAAAATGTACGCCTACATGCGTTAAATATAACTCACGACTGTTACCTTTAAAAGAAGAAAAGTTAGGTGGTTCAGTTAGTTGTACAGAGTTACCTTCTAATTAAAATGAATGCGTCTACGATCCACCATGGCCAATGATTTACACAATGAGAATGGCCAGTTACATCGCAGATGAATTACTTCTGACTCACCACCCTGCAATGTCCGAAACGGTGACTGCAAGATGAGCGAAGATGCTGTGGTGCTGATGGCGACAACAGAAACTGGCGCCAGTCGTAGCAGCATCGGAGACAGATCACTTCCTATCGCCATATGTACCAGCGCGGCATGAGATCCACCTCTTGATAGCAGTTGCAAAGGCTTCGGCGCAATCGTGAGATCCACTTCTTGACACCAGTCGTAGCGGTTACCCCTTGGGTCAGGATTTCTAGTAGGCGTGGACGCTGAGTAGGTTTGGTTGTGACGCTATGGTGCAAGAGACCGAGCTCGAGAACTGATGTGGGTGGCTGTCGCATGCCCTAAGACATCAATGAAACTATGTTGTATGGAAACATTTTTATTATTTGTGATTTGACATTGCGGACTGTTGTCTCCTGCATGTCAGAAGGCATGCTGATTCATAAACTCGAGTGCAACAGAGACTGTGGACGCAGCACTTCGTGGTCTGTGGCCTTTCTGCATGTCTGGGTCCAGTGGTGAAGTTATGTGGGTTACTGGAATGGGAGTCATTAGGCGCAAGCCTACCGGGTTCACCGGCAGCTAGTACCGCCCATCCCAGTACTCTTGAAGATGGATGTGTGCTTAAGCCGATGCCAATGGCATATCATGGATGGCGTGAGTCATGAAGGCAGAAGCCCACGACAGAAAAAGGCAACAGAGCGTACAGCCAGGGTTCAAATGGTTCAAATGGCTCTGAGCAGTATGGGACTTAATATCTTAGGTCATCAGTCCCCTAGACTGAGAACTACTTAAACCTAACTAACCTAAGAACATCACACACATCCATGCCCAAGGCAGGATTCGACCCTACGACCTTAGCAGCAGCGCGGTTCCTGACTGAAGCGCCTAGAACCGCTCGGCCACAGCGGCCGGCTACAGCCAGGGAGGACGTTATATTTACAGCCAGGCAGGCAATACTTAGAAGTGTCACCCAACAGGTTGTAGATGGTAGTTTGCAGTCACTTTGTACTGCCCTTAACCAGAGGAAGGCTCACCAACATATGCTTCAGTCACGGCAGTGACGAAACAGCAGTGGCAGCTTGCAATTGCTAAACTCCTCTCCATTCAGGAGCGTGTGGTCTCGGAGGCAAAATCCTCTCTCTCGGTAGCAGTCACCACATCACGATTTGTCAACAAAGTTATCATGTAACTAGCAAAACTGTCTTGCAATCAGAGTCAAAGATACAGATGGGGTGACCAGACACTGAGACAGGCTTCTGAAATGGTCATATTGAAGCTAGACATAACTTCATTGTGGCCAGCGAATCGATTGACATAGGTTTAATGTAAACTTATAATTTTTGTCCTGATTTGTCATTGTCTGTGTGTATGGCAAAATGTTCACAGTTCATATATCTGACCATTTACGTAACTATAGAGGACGTTTAGTCACTGGTCTGATAGAGTATATGGGACAACAGGTCGCAAATTTATATAAATGTATCTTCTCCTTTTAATTTAGTGACACATTAGAATAAGTAGGGTATACATTAGTGCTGATGGAAACGGGTACACTCAGTTCTTCAGAAGTAATGGTCGTCTTGTGACTAGGGCCTTCCATCGGGTAGACCGTTCGCCGGGTGCAAGTCTTTCGATTTGACGCCACTTCGGTGACTTGCGCGCCGATAGGGATAAAATGATGATTAGGACGACACAAAACGCCGTCCCTGAGCGGAGAAAATCTCCGACCGCGAACCTAACCTGGGCCTTTAGGACAGACATTCTGTCGCGCTGACCACTCAGCTACCGCGGCGGACAGAAGCAAAGATGGTTCAAATGGTTCAAATGGCTCTGAGCACTATGGGACTTAACTTCTGAGGTCATCAGTCCCCTAGAACTTAGAACTACTGAAACCTAACTAACCTAAGGACATCACACACATCCATGCCCGAGGCAGGATTCGAACCTGCGACCGTAGCGGTCGCGCGGTTCCAGACTGTAGCGCCTAGAACCGCTCGGCCACGCGGGCCGGCGAAGTAAAGGTGAATGTGTGGGGGAATTACTGCAGTTGCACATATGCATGCCGCCACATCGTCAATAACATGGTGCGGTAGGTTCGTATATGTCCACTAAACCACGAACAGTCACTCAGATTTCTCACTTTCCACACATGAAGCCGGAATCTGTACTTGTGGACAATTGTTTAACTGTTCTACGTGGTTTATAAGCACTTATATTAATGTGCATTTTTAATTTAGTATTAGATCTTACTAAATAAATTTTTGGAATTGTCATATTAATGGCTTTTTTTGGTAAAATGTTGATTAGAAGTTTGTTTTTATATCACCAGCTGATAAGGCCTGTATCAGGTATGTGCAGACTTGGAGCCGCTGCATTGCTTCTCGGATTCGCAGCACACCCAGTCACCTTTGCGGAGACGGACTGGCGTTTTGGCTGCAGAGCAGTGGGGGCAGGAGTTGATCCAGATGATTGCAGGCGATTGACCTACATTACGGTGTCTGGTGGCAGCTTGCGATGCAGTGGGACTCCCAAGGTGAGTGGCCTTGCCTACCTGAGCGGGACAAGAGATGGAGAAACTGAATGACAGTGAATGTCCCAGTGGGATCACCTTCGAACGACCATGAAATCGGAAACAGTCAGGAATAATCACCTATTTGCACTTGGATAACAACAGAATACATGTTTTGCTACTTTACTTTCCTGCATACACTCAGTTCATCATAGAGCCATGGACATCTTACTCCGAATCTTGTGAGCTAATCACAAACGAGAAAGTCAACTTCAAGAACTACGTCAGAAGCGGATTACTGTCACAGAACGAATATGCGATCCAGTCCGATTGTCAGTCAAATTGTTATAACTACAACTCTAGGAAGTTGCGCTGTGAGCACGTCGACAAGAGCCAGACGGTTCACTCCATGCTGCAATTGACAGGAGGGAAGTATGTCCAGTGCTGCCCACAGCTGTCCCGTACCTAGAGACACAATTGTGAGGTGGTCCTTGCCACTGCTCACGTGCTCTGAACAAAACGTCTGTCTCGAAAATCCAGCTCTACTTCCCAGGTTCGCTTAAATGAAAGTGACAGTAGAAGTGAAGTGAAGGAGAGTGTACTGTGAAGTCGTGTGACACTGTCTTAATGCTATGGTTGCTGGGTCTTGGGTTTGTCAGTGTGCCTTGGTACCCTTTACATGCCTTGACTATAAATTTTCAGGGTGAACTTGTTAACAACTGATTTGTACAATTTTTATATTTTTATTCTAAAATGTTGTTCTCGTGTTTCGTTATTTGCTATAATTCACACTATGTAAGACTTGTATTTATGATAATCACATCTGACACATGATATCTTTGCTCATTCTATTATTTCGTTCACCTTAAATCCACAAACATGACACTGTTCCTGTTGATCTAATGTGAAGTTAGTAATTTTTGGATAACACCCGCTTAACTCTAATTTCATAACTGGTGATTGTAAACATACAATTCAAATGTTCAATACAAGGGGCGATCAAAAAGTTTCCATTTGAGGCCGTTGCTGCTGCTTATAAGCAACGTAACGCGACTCAGATGCGGCTATATAAGCACCGACATGTAGACAAGGGCTTAGTGTGGCATTTTTGTCTTTCCCAATTGGGTGACGTAAAAACGGAAACGAGAACTATGTTGAAGTTATTACCAACTGCGTCCAAACAGGACCAACATGCTGCTAAACTTTTCTTGGTTGCAGAAGACAAACACTGATTGACATCCATAGGAGAATGAAAATTGATACTGAGCAGCATGTCTGTGGACAACCACTGTTTAGGAAGGGTACGGCAAGGGGTATTGCTGCTTCATAATAATGCGCTTCCGCACAAAGCAAATATTGTAACGCGGGAATTACACCACCTCAAATGGGAGACACTTGAGCACCTTCCAGATTGTCCTGACCTCTCTCCATGTTACTATCGTGCACTCGGTCCCTAAAAAAGGCCTTGAACATCTGAAGATTCCTGTCGGACGAGGTATGCAGCTGGTAGTTACGGACTTCTTCGCGCAATAGTACACGGTGTTTCACCATATGGGTGTCTTCAACCTAGAGCGTCTCTAGGATGATCACGTCAACGTTCCCGGCGATTTTGCCTTATTAGCATACAAATTCGGGACTGTACACCCTTCAAACGGAAAAATTTTAATTGATCCTTATTACACTGACACAATTTACAAACACACATTTTTGCTGTTATTTGTATGTTCATTTGCTTTTGTCGGAACACTATGACTTACTGCTTGTACGCACACACCTCCCCACTGTAGGCTACTGGTTACCCATGTCACATTGTGCACATAATCCATATAAATGTTTGTTAACATCTGTTTGTATTTTCATTTTTGGTCCATATACGTCTTGATTTCCAGGAGGGACTTGCACATTTGACCATTTGCATTTATTGTTTGTACACGTCACATTTCAATATTCACACACATGGTTATTGTACTGTGTTGTCTGTTTGAGGGTTGGTGAGAGTGTGATTGTCAGATGTTTCGACTTTCATTCAGTTTAAATTCTTTTGTACTTCTTATGTTTGAAATCAGGGAGACCAAATTTTGTGGAGGTATAGAGGCTCCCCAGCACAATACTAAACTGTATCAGAAACATTCTACTCTGTCCTCAGTAAAGGAGTGAGAGTTTTATCATGCTGGGTACATTCAGTTGTGTCCGCGATGCTTGGAGAGATCATCTGATCTTATATAGACGGTGCCTTAAACTGAAACAGGATATAGTGGGTCCACAACCTATTATACTGAGATAGAAGAACAATGATCGGAAATGCATATTTACTGTATTATGGACATACACAGTATACACCACATACCAACAACTTACCTCATAGTAATTGTGAAATATATGACCGCCAGTCTCAATGTATGTGTTTCAATGGCACATGCAGATCTTCTGCACTCTCGCTAAGACCCCACATGTTTGTTGTACACAAAAGTGTATAGGTAGCAGGTGATAAACAGCGTCACCCCAGATCACTAAACAGACATGCTATAAACAATTTATCTCACAAAAATGGTTCAAATGGCTCTGAGCACTATGGGACTCAACTGCTGTGGTCATAAGTCCCCTAGAACTTAGAACTACTTAAACCTAACTAACCTAAGGACAGCACACAACACCCAGCCATCACGAGGCAGAGAAAATCCCTGACCCCGCCGGTTTATCTCACAGCACGTGTGTCATGTTACGACCTCATGTACTGCACCAATGAATTAACCTGTGCTGCACACACAGCAGTATCGCTGGTGTCAGCAGTTCGTTATATCAGAAAGATTGTGCTGTGCCCATTGTGGTGTGTTACTGTGTGCAATGCATGATGCATAGTCAAAGATGGAACAAATGGCTGTGAGCTCTATGAGACTTAACTTTTGAGGTCGTGAGTCGCCTAGAACTTAGAACTAATTAAACCTAACTAACCTAAAGACAACACACACATCCATGCCCGAGGTAGGATTCGAACCTGCGACCGTAGCGGTCGCTCGGCTCCAGACCGTAGCGCCGAGAACCGCACGGCCGAAGATGGAACATTACTCATCAGAAGAGTTGGCAGTCATGCATTTAATGCACATTGTGGAATGCTGTAATGCGTGTACAGCAGCATGAATGTATAGAATACGCATTCCCAACAGACGTCATCTTAACTGGAATTCTCTGAGAATACCAACTTACAAAAGGTCTAGTCATTCCTGCTACAAGGAGCGGGCCATGGTTCCCACCAAGGGCATGTCTGAACAACTGACACTGAGGAGATGGTGTTGGATCATGTGGCTGACCACTCGGGAATAAGCACCCATCAACTTGCCTATGAAAGACACACTTCGAAGGATACAGTGTGTAGAGTACTGGTCAACAGGTATTACAACCCTATCATAAAGCACGTGTGGAAGCACTGGGACCAACAGATTTTGAGCCTCACATTCACTTCTGTCAATGGATTATCCATTTCAGTGTTACAGTGCTGTATTGTTCATGGATGAGGCATCATTCACCCTTCACGATGTTATCAAAAGCCGCAACAACCATGTCTGGAGTGAGGGCAATCCCCACTCAACCCACACTGTTGGCAACCACCAACGATTCTCTATCGACATATTGGCGAGCATTGTCCAAGATAACCTAATAGTACCTTATTTACTGCATCCTCATTTGACTGTCCATGTTACCTTGTGTTCCTGCGAGATGTGCTGCCACAGTTATTGGAGACTGTACCTCTTGTTGTCCATGAAGGGATGTGGTTCCAAGATGATGGAGCACTAACCCACTTTGTAGTTTATGTCCATAAGCACCTGAACAACACGTACCCTCATCATTGGAGTGGATGAGAAGGCACTGTCCCGTGGTCAGTGTGATCGCGCTATCTCACAACATTGGACTGTTTCCTCTGGGGCTACGTCATGACTTTGGTGTTGGAAACAGCCATAGAAATACATAAAGACTTACTTGCTAGGACCCAAGCTGCCTGTCCCCTGGTGCAAGATACACCAGGGATCATTGAGAGTGTGCAGTAGAACTTCATGCACTGTTGCCACGCCTGCACTGAGACTGATGGCTGTCACTTTAAACAATTAACATGAGCTATGTTGTTTCTATGTCCATAACAGAATAAATATGCATTTCTGATCATTGGTTCCCTGTCTAAGAATAATCTATTGTGGACCCACTATCACCTATTTCAATTTAACCTAAATGGTTTGAGACACACTGCATAAAATATTCAACATGGCTCTAAGCCTTGTATTCAGCAATATGTATGTATGTGAATTTCTGTTGGGATCCGTGTGGTTGTTTGTGTGTTGGTTGGCAATTAATTATGTTTAATTTTTGTGCTGAAGATTGCAAGGTTGATCCCATCTTTCCATTTTATTCAGATCAAGCAACATGACTGCAAATGACAAATTCAGATTCTTACACGCCAATGACCCACTACCGTTACTGATGTGCGACAGTCCCCATACAAAAATTTTACAGTGAGTGTAGGGTTGTGCAAGGTAGCAAGTCTTTTGGGGCCACTTTCCTTTCAGTTTTATTATTCAGATCATACTGACATAATTATACGATAGGCACTTGTATCTAATTAGAAAGCCATTGTAACCGATATGATTCTTAAGAAAGAGGACTGACAGTGATTTGGAGCTGAGTTCATTGTTATCTAACTGCATAGAGTAATTCAGACGACTGGTCTCAGTTTACGTTTAGTACAATGTTTTGCTGGACAGTAACTGCGACAGCTGGGAGAAGGGAAGCACAGTAGGCGAAACGGCCACTTCGTTTGTGGCGGTTCACAGAACAAGGAAGTGGCGCGGGTCAAGTATTTCATCCTGGCTTGGGAGACCTGGTTGCTGCTTCCACACAGAGAGAGGCACGCTGGTGGACATGCCTGAATAGCAGGAGGCCCGCAAGCCACATGCAGAGAAGGAGTCTTACTGGGCCACAGTACATGGAACCAAAGGTTTTGTCTGAGTCTTTTCCAACTTCCTCAGCTGAGCAGCGACGGGCTGGTACCCTGATAATTGATCCCCGTTGAGGAAAGTAAATTCTTCAGATTACGCAGGTAGCCACCAGATGTTTTCTGTGGACTTTCCTGTGATATCTGTATCTGTAAGGATCGTTAAAACATTTCGTCTTGGTGGATGAAATGGGCCATTGTGGTAGGAAGCGTGATGCACTGTGCATGGGGGCTTTTTTATAATAAAGATATAAGAATGCAATGCAAATACTTTTTAATTTTCTGTCGCTGTATGTCCGATTACGCTCTTTCGTAAACGGCTGGCCCTGACTAGTATTAGTACGCAATCTGACTGCATAAAACAACCACAAAGAATGAAATGAAATTTTCAGTTAATACAATTAATTAATTAAGTCCCCAGCAACTATAAAATCTACGAAGCCAACAAAGCACAAGTGTAGTTGTTCTGTGTGTGGTAGTGTGACTCAACGCACATCTGGCACGGTTCTTCTTCAACAAGACAAGAAATTTTAAATACCATTTATACTGACGTGATAAAAGAAAATTAGAAATACTATAATTGTGCAAGAAAACCAAAATTACACTCTAATACAAGAACACACGCCAGATGCTTTGTTGACTGAACCTGTAATGACACATTATTCAGGTCACTGAAAGAATAAAAGAAAATACCTCCATATATTGACGAAATGCACTCTGACCATTACAATATCTCCATTAGAACAACATCTGCTATCTCTCCCATCAAACCACTGCATAAAACATGGAACAACACTCTCCACTACCACATCTCACTCTGACTTCACGACATGCAGTGTCCACCACAACTTCTCGGTAAGAACTGCTTGCCGCTACGTCTCAATAATCACTGCCAGTGGAGGCGGCGGAACAATACTCTCTCTGGCGCGATTTTTGGCGCTGTGGCTCAGTGTAGCCACCTTTCATATGCCCTTCCTCCACGGGCTAGAATTTGATGGTATTTTTGCCAGCATTGGTGGTGAAAATACCACCAAATTCGTCAAAAAAAAATACAGACAAAAATAAAAAATAATATTAATACGTAAATATCATATAACTAGATAAAATTTTGGCTTTGCACTGACCTTACAATAGCTTAATATATAAAATACAGTAAGGAATACAAATTCTTTCATACATATGACTTTACATAATAGTTTACACAAATATCATGTGGTTAAACAATTCAATCGATAGCGTCAGCAATGACGAATATGAGCAGGTAAGAGTCTTATAACTTTTCACAAACAGTAATACACAAAAAATCAGTTTATACAAATATTCACATAAAATGTTTTCATAACAAGTGGTTGACAGTTCGAGTAGTAGCACCCAGCAATGTTGAGTAGGTGCAGACACCATCAGGTGACATCATTTCAGTAGAAGCAGTCCATCAGTGGCACCCAGCATTGTGGCACCCAGCATTGTGGAACAGGTGCAGACTCCAACAGGTGGCACATTTCAGTAGAAGCAGTCCATCAGTGGCACCCAGCAATGTTGAACAGGTGCAGACTCCAACAGGTTACATCATTTCAGTAGAAGCAATCCATCAGTGGCACCCAGCAATGTTGAGTAGGTGCAGACACCATCAGGTTACATCATTTCAGTAGAAGCAGTTCCATCTGTGGTACCCAGCAATGTTGAAGAGGTACAGACAGCAAGAAGTAACATCATGTCAGTAGAAGCAGTTCCATCTGTGGTACCCAGCAATGTTGAAGAGGTACACACAGCAACAAGTCACATTTCTCAGTAGAAGCAGTTCATCAATGGCACCCAGCAATGTTGAGTAGGTGCAAACAGCAACAGGTGACATCATCTCAGTAGAATCAGTCCATCTGTGGCACCCAGCAATGTTGAGTAGGTGCAGACAGCAAGAAGTAACATCATTTCAGTAGAAGCAGTTCCATCTGTGGTACCCAGCAATGTGGAACAGGTGCAGACTCCAACAGGTGACATCATTTCAGTAGAAGCAGTTCATCAGTGGCACCCAGCATTGTGGAGTAGGTTCAGACTCCAACAGGTGACATCATTTCAGTAGAAGCAGTCCATCAATGGCACCCAATAATGTTGAGCAGGTGCAGACACCAAGAAGTGACTTCATTTCAGTAGAAGCAGTCCATCAGTGGCACCCAGCAATGTTGAACAGGTGCTACAGCAACAAGTGACACCATTTCAGTAGAAGCAGTTCCATCAGTGGCACCCAGCAATGTTGAACAGGTGCTACAGCAACAAGTGACATTATTTCAATAGATGCAGTCATCAGTGGCACCCAGCAATGTTGAGCAGGTGCAGACATCAGTCCATAATATTCACTATCACTAATCACACTGTTGATCAGAGTTTATCAGCAGAAATGAAACATATCCTAGTGGCACCAATCATGTATAAAAAGTACAAGTAACAGTCCATAATATTTACTATCACTAATCAGACAGTTCAAGCAAGAACAATAGTTTGAATGCACATACAAATGCTTTTACAATGCTCTTACACTAAACATACAAATCATAACAAACACACAAATGATATCAGATAATTGTCATATTACTATTACAAATACACAAACATCAGTAAACCTATAATATTTATGGGTGTCAGTGCAAGCCACTACAAACAAATAAAATAATATTTAGGAGATAGGTGGGTAGGATTAGGAAAGGAAAACACAAAAAACACACTCACTCATCTTTCATCCACATTAAGTACTACTGTGTAATTGAATAGTGTTAACTGTGTGAATCCACTTCTGTCAAAATTTCATGTTCATCATGTGTATCAAGTAGTAGTGACAGCAATGTATAACAGTCAATAATAGTTAAGTCAACGTCATAGTCATTATGTCAAGACCAATGTTTGCCAAGCCAGATCAAAATGTACGGTTGCTGAACAACTGTCAGTGTGCCAAGGTATGCAACTTCCTCTCTCCAAAAAAAAAAGTACATACTGCTTAGTGATTTAACAAAGTGTGTGTAGACAATCTTCCTTCCATTTTAGTGTTCTAGTCTGCTATCTTCATCCTCCTTGTTCCATATAGACCAACAACAACAAAAAAAAATATGCACCTCACTTATTTTACCTCTTATACACCATAACTCCAATCAACTTCATATAATCTCAATACCTCCATAATACCTCTTCAATACGTCGATACATATAAACCTTATTGCCAGTATCATTTCACTTCCATAACAACTCTTTCCTCTAGTCAGTCTCCTCGATCGAGTACAGATAAAATCCTAATGCAAACCTCCTCATCCCATACAATCCGAAGACACACTGTCAACACACAACCTCTGTGTAATCCATCTGACCAAAATCTTCTACTCATTATGAATTATAAACAAAGAATGCATACATGACCTCTAACAGACTTAGTTCGAATAACTCTCAGTAATTAAGTACGATTACGGAGTGTGAATGATCCTAATATTTCACAGTGTGTACACCACTTCAAGAATTATGGCAAACAGAAGCAAACATGTGGAGTATTTCTTGTGTCAAGTGTCACTTCCTATTTCAATTCCTCACGAAAAATGCAGTGTAATAACTGTGTTGGTATGTCATGTCGTTAGCTTCCTTCCTATTGGCATACATTTATACAGCTTTCATAAAACCTCCAGCTCATGTGACTTCTATGATGTTTCTTGTACTAAAGTCGCTCGTCGAATTACTGCAGTTCATTTTCTTATGTTAAAATATAAAGCACTGAGCGTAAGCAAAACAAGCAACAGCGAGTAAATATACCAGTAGTGAACAGAATGTCAACAAGTGGATGCAGCACAATTTCTATAACGAGGCTTCGCCAAGCGAACAATCCGTAACTAATACCATAGTGTAACCTAAACTCTATGTTCATACACAGTACAACAGCATTTCTATTTACAAAATTAAAGAGTAGTTGTGACAACAAACAGAAATGTATAAATATGCAATCCATACGCATAGCAGCAAACATATCTTACGTAATAAACAGGTCATCAGCATCGTATAACCGTAAGCAAATAAATGTTCATATGTAATCTTAATAAATAAACATGAAGGCGCAAGCAAATAAGTAAACATGAAGGCGCAAGCAGATAAATCACAAAGTATAGCTTACATACCTAACCACATCAGCACAATTAATCAGGTGACAATTATAATTTAAATAAATAGGCACAGCAGGCACATAATTAAAAATATGACATCACTGAAAAAGCAGTGCAGCCAAGCGATGCATAATATACACAAGTAACAATCCAGTTCATTAATAATCATTGTCAAAATCAGTTAACGTACGCAAGCACGTCGCTTCACAAGTAATTTCATTGAACATGTAATTAGCACAAAGTATGAATCACGTAATCGCGAGCAGCAAATTACGTCTAAAGTACGTACCTAAGTGGAAATATGTTACCTGAAAAATAAACTCAATTAATAATTACCCTTTTAGTTTATTAGTTTCTTCTTGGAAATTACATTCTTCCTGAAAATTTCTCGATAGCAAGTCGTAACGTCGGAGACACACAGAATTTACCTGAAGTTCTTAAATATCTTATAGAACCGTATCCTGAAAAATACTGAACGTTAGTAACATAATTTATCAAGTCATTATAGCTTTATACTGGTTTTATTCGGAGAAAGACTGTGTATTTGTTTACGGCTGTCAGTGCATTCGCACTGAGCGCTCGATCAGCTGTAGGCGCGAGACGTAGGAAGTGATTGTTTGCGGTCAACGACTGCCTTGTGCGGCGCGCAGACTTGACTGTTGCTTTGAGTATGTGCCGCCGCCAAATCACAGCGCGGTGTCCTTGTACTCTCCGCATGTTTACATGTAGCTGTTAGTTTCTCACTCCGCATGTTTACATGTAGCTGTTAGTTTCTCACCAGTATGTCATTCTACAAAAAATTTTCAAAAGTATATCATTCCACAAAAATTTTAACGTTAGATATATGATGTATTCCCTTAGAGCGTCGTGATTTGAGAGTTTCTACTTCTACAGTGTTATCATGAATAATTTTGCGAATTCTATATGGGCCGTTATAAATTTGCGACACAAGCCTTTTCCTTTGTGAGACAATCGATGAGACTTAATTAACACCTTCTGACCAACTGACAAGAATTTTAAACGACCAGGACGCTTAGCTGATTTCTCTCTTCTAGCAGCCGCAGATGCAATATTTTGTAGAGCCAGGTTGACAACTTCAGAATGCCGCAGTTTCCGTGAAGGCGGAAAAGGAACGATTTCAGAAATGCGATTTGTCGGTGCTTTGTTTTTTTAATATCAGTATAGGCGGTAAAGAAGTTGAATCATTAGGGAGTTCATTCAGAATGTTTTGAAAAATATGAAGATACTGATCCCAAGTTCTGTGATTCTGATGACAATAAAGACGACATAATTTATTGATTTCCTTCATCCATCTCTCTGAAGCGTTAGATTGAGGGTGAAAAAGTGAAATGAAAATTGGTTTAATTTTACGACGCTGTAGAGTACGAAGCCAAATTTTAGAACGAAACTGTGATCCATTATCTGATATAACCTTATCAACATGACCAACTTCTTTAAGAAAATGGTTAATGAAAGCATTAGATACTGAACGCGCTGTTGCTTTGCGTAACGGTGTAAAACACACATATTTTGATGTCAACTCCACTGCTACGAAAATGTACGCAAAACCATTAGTAGATCGAACCACTGGACCGAACAAATCAACTGCAGCCATGTCCTTTAATTTTGCTGGAATGATAGGAAACAATGGTGCTCTGTGAGAAACTGTCGGCGGCTTAGCCTTTTGACATAATTTGCATTTGGCAAGAACAAATCGAATACGTTTTTCCATATTATTGAAGTAGCAATTTTCTCGTAATTTATGAAAGCATTTTCTGGGACCAAAGTGTGCATAACTGAAATGCGTATACCAAATCAGCTTATTAACCCACTCATCAGGAATACAAACTAACCAAACAGAGTTGTCGACCGATTATCGTTTGAAAAGAATGTCATTGCGAACTAAATAATGCTGTCTAATCGCTACGCTTTCCTTTCTCCTCCACTTCTCCTTAATGTCCTTCCAGATTGGATCCTTATTTTGCTCCTTAGCGATGTCCTGGAGCGAAGACGAAATAAAGTTCTCAAACGCAACACCTTGAATATACTTCAAACAATAATTGTTTTCCTTGCAGTCCTCTTCAGCACTTTGTTTCAAACCCATAGGTGCACGTGATAAAGCATCGGCAACAATATTTGAAGAACCCTGTATGTAAACAATACTAAAATCAAACTCCTGTAGGTACAACGCCCATCGTGACAATCTGCCATCAGTTAATTTTGTCGACATAAGAAACTCCAGAGCTCGATGATCGGTGTAAACCTTAGTATGTCTGCCAAACAAAATTGTGCGAAATTTTGTAAAAGCCCAAACAACAGCCAAAGCTTCAAGTTCCGTAATCGAATAATTCCTTTCTGATTTCGAGAGAACACGACTTCCAAATGCAATAGTCTTTTGTACTACAACGCCGTTTTCTTCTATCTCTTGAAATAAATGTGCACCTAGGCCTTTGTATGATGAGTCCGTCGCCAAACAAAAATCTTTAGATAAATCCGGGCGTGAAAGAAGTGGAGCAGCAACTAAAGCATCACGAAGTTGTTCGAATTCTGACTGAGCTTCCTCATCCCAACACCAATTAGATTTCTTTCCGGATAGTTCACATAAACGAGGTGTGGCCAAATTGTCCAATCTAACAAAGCGTCTAAGAAAATTACAGACACCAAGGAAACTACGAACATCACGTTTTGTGGTAGGAACAGCATAATTACGAATAGCGTCTAATTTTTCTGGATCAGGAAGAATACCTTCTGTAGAAATAATGTGACCGAGAAATTTCACCTGAGAACGACCAAATTCAGATTTTTCTAAGTTCACTGTAATGCCAACTCTTGCAAAAATACGTAATAATGAATCCAAAATTTTGTTGTGCTCACTCCAAGAATGTTTAGCAATAAGAATGTCGTCAACATATGAAGTAATATTGTCACGAAGATAAACAGGTAAAATTTCATTTAAGCTGCGAATGAATGCTGCTGAAGATATAGTAAGTCCAAACGGTAATTTCCGAAACTGGTAACAGTTACCAAAGGCTAAAAAGGCAGTATATTTTCTACAATCAGGGTGGAGTTCTATTTGCCAAAAACTTGCGCGCATATCAATCGTGGATAAAACTTTAATTCCATGAAAATGTTGAAGAAGTTCATCTAAATTTTGTGGACGGTCAGTTTCAGGAATGATGATATTATTTATCTGTCTGGAATCCAGAACCAAACGAATTGACCCATCCTTTTTAAGAACAACGTGTAATGGGCTAGTATAAGGACTGACTGCAGGCTCAATAATGCCCTGATCTAACATGTACTGAAGTTCATTCTTAACCTTGTCTCTGTAAGCCAAAGGAATAGCGTACGTTTTCCCGCGAAATGGTGTGTGTTCTTTTACTTTAAATAAATATTGTAAGCCTTGTATAGTTCCCGTGTGATGACTAAACACTGTAGCATGTGAAGTCAAAATTTGGTGCAGCTCTTCTCTTGCAACGTCATCTGGCACTTCAGCTTTCTTAACCTTTTCATTAATTAGTTCTTCGCTATTAATTATATCATCCATCGCGTCTCTGTATCTATTGTCATTGTCATGAATAAACACATTGTCGTCGTAATGCTCAACGAAAACATCAGAAGTAAGAAACCTTAAACATTTTGTATCTGACTCAGATCTTGTTAAACACTCGAAAAATTTCAAACATTTCGGCATTCCGGCAACAGTCAAATTCACACTTCCCTCTTTAAAGTTCAAAATTGCCTTATGTGCGTTAAGAAACGCCATACCTAATATAATTTGTGTACTGAGTAATGGAACAATAATAAAATTAGCAGAAAATTCGTATCCTTGACAATTGAAATTTAGGTTGGTCTGTTGTTTAACTTCTACACCTTTTCCAGAAATCGCTCCTCGAATTGTAGTTTTAGAAATAGGTAACACAGGACAGGCAATAGTCCTTTCACATATACGAAAAACTGATTCACTAATGACGTTCAATGGGCTCCCAGAATCTAAAACTGCAGTGAACTTATTCTCACCCACACATACTTCAATAACAAGATGTAAAAATGCGTCTACATTATTTTCCTTTTCGTCTAACAAAATGTCTCTCATGTCTTCCAGGCGAACGTAGTGTAAAGCCGTAGTGTCATTACTTTCTGAACCGTCTATATTGCTGCCAGAAGCCGAAGCTGCTAGTCATTGTCGATTGTTTGCGTCACGTCTTTGATTATTCGCGTCATTTCGCGGATCCATTTCTACGATTTGCACTTGTCTCTCTGAAGTTCTGTCACGTGGAGGATGCCAATTAGGTCCCTCCTGTCTGTTAGATACAAATTCTTGGTTGTGTCTGTTATTAAAATTTCTGTTTTCCTGTCTGTCTGCATAGCTACTTCTTGTGTAATTTCGACTGTCACTTCTGAAATTATTGTTGTATCTACTACCCGGATTATTTCTGTAGTAAGAATTTCCATTACTGTTTGAATAATTTCTGTCTTGATAATACCGATTACTGTTTCCGTATGATTGATCATTCCGGTACGAATTACCGTCATTATAATTGTCTGTGTAATTTCTGTTAGAACGTCTGTTATTGTCATAAGGCTGGTATCTATTGTTCTGTCTGTTACGTCTGTCATTGTCAAAATTACCCATATAACGCCCGTTCCGATCACTATTCCTTTTCTCTGAAAATCTATTGTAATTACTGTTACTGAAAGAGTTACAAGAAGTCCCGTCGTCGTTGTCATACTCAAGTTCTCGCAACAAAGTCTTAAAAGTCTCGATGTCGTCTTTACATCTTCCAGCTAAAGCAATTTGTCTTATGGATTGTGGCAGCTTAGTTAAACAAATGCGAATTAATTCAGTCGGGCTATAAGGGTTGGAAAGGAACTGATTCTTTCGAATCATGTCTTCAAAATATTCCGCTGGCGTGCGGAACTCAGACTGTTTGAAATTACGCTGCATAATAAGACTGTGTTTGACTCTGTCTTGCGTGTTTTCGGACCAATATGCCGATAGAAATGCATGATAAAAATCATTCAGATTATTACAATCTCTAATGAGTGCGCGCATCCGCGTCGCCGGTTCGTTTTCTAAATACCCACACATAAATTCCAGTTTGTGACTTAGTGGCCAATTTGGAGGAAGTGCGTACATAAATTGATCTAGCCATGAACATGGATGTAGTCATTCTTAGAATTGCGGAAGATCTTAAATTTCCGAACAGTCAAAAAGTGTTTATAGTCAAAGTTTTCGCCTCGTGGCGACAAAGACCTACCGCGTCTGTCCCAGTCCCAATGTCGATTATTGTCAAGTTCGCGCGCCTGGCGATCACTTGTTGCATCCCGTAAATGATACAAATTATTTTCTTCAAAGCCCTCTGCTATCCGTGATTCTAAATTTCTTCTGCTGTCTTTTCCTACGATTTCGCCTTCAATTTGTTTGACTTGCTTTCGTAATGCCTCAACTTCCCTTTTAACGCGTTCATTAAATTTTCCCTGATTTTCAACATGTTTATTTATGTTCTGGTATTCTTCGGTTTCCGCAAATGGCAATGGTGTTGTATCATCTGAATCTCTGTCCCCATTTAAACTAAGACTTGTCAGTTTATCTGAAATCTCCTCAACTCTTTCCGATAAATCACCTATTTGTTCTTTCTGTTTATTTACGTCTTCCGTAAGTGTCACGACTCGCGTTTCAGTATTACCACATTTAGTAGTTAACTGTTCATACTGTTGTGTTAGGTTATTTAATCTGTCATTTGGTACGGATTCCCCGAATCTCTCAAATATTTCTTCCTTATCTTTTGCACGTTGTAAATTTAACTCTGAAAATTTCTGTACTATCACGCGATCTCTTTCTTCCTGTTCTCTATCCTGTTCCTTTTGCTTGATTTCTACTGCAATTAATCTATTATTGTGAGCATTCAAAATCGGTTGTACTTCTTCTCTGATTTCTTTCATTAATTCATCTTTCATATTTTTGAAACATGTCCCTATTCGTGAATCTAACCGTGTTTCCATTGTTCCCATTTGTGATCCCAGTGAGTCTAACCGTTTTTCCATTGTTCCCATTTGTGAGTCTAACAGTGTTTTTAATTCTGATCCCAAATTTAATATTACACCCATCAACTGCTCCATGTTAGCCGGTTCGAAATTCTTTTCGCCCCTAACATTTCCCGCAAAACTAACTTCCTTCTGCATAGCCATAAAGCTATCTGTGTTCGATACTACACTCCTGGAAATGGAAAAAGCACACATTGACACCAGTGTGTCAGACCCACCATACTTGCTCCGAACACTGCGAGAGGGCTGTACAAGCAATGATCACACGCACGGCACAGCGGACACACCAAGAACCGCGGTGTTGGCCGTCGAATGGCGTTAGCCGCGCAGCATTTGTGCACCGCCGCCGTCAGTGTCAGCCAGTTTGCCGTGGCATACGGAGCTCCATTGCAGTCTTTAACACTGGTAGCATGCCGCGACAGCGTGGACGTGAACCGTATGTGCAGTTGACGGACTTTGAGCGAGGGCGTATAGTGGGCATGCGGGAGGCCGGGTGGACGTCCCGCCGAATTGCTCAACACGTGGGGCGTGAGGTCTCCACAGTACATCGATGTTGTCGCCAGTGGTCGGCGGAAGGTGCACGTGCCCGTCGACCTGGGACCGGACCGCAGCGACGCACGGATGCACGCCAAGACCGTAGGATCCTACGCAGTGCCGTAGGGGACCGCACCGCCACTTCCCAGCAAATTAGTGACACTGTTGCTCCTGGGGTATCGGCGAGGACCATTCGCAACCGTCTCCATGAAGCTGGGCTACGGTCCCGCACACCGTTAGGCCGTCTTCCGCTCACGCCCCAACATCGTGCAGCCCGCCTCCAGTGGTGTCGCGACAGGCTTGAATGGAGGGACGAATGGAGACGTGTCGTCTTCAGCGATGAGAGTCGCTTCTGCCTTGGTGCCAATGATGGTCGTATGCGTGTTTGGCGCCGTGCAGGTGAGCGCCACAATCAGGACTGCATACGACCGAGGCACACAGGGCCAACACCCGGCATCATGGTGTGGGGAGCGATCTCCTACACTGGCCGTACACCACTGGTGATCGTCGACGGGACACTGAATAGTGCACGGTACATCCAAACCGTCATCGAACCCATCGTTCTACCATTCCTAGACCGGCAAGGGAACTTGCTGTTCCAACTGGACAATGCACGTCCGCATGTATCCCGTGCCACCCAACGACCCAACGTGCTCTAGGAGGTGTAAGTCAACTACCCTGGCCAGCAAGATCTCCGGATCTGTCCCCCATTGAGCATGTTTGGGACTGGATGAAGCGTCGTCTCACGCGGTCTGCACGTCCAGCACGAACGCTGGTCCAACTGAGGCGCCAGGTGGAAATGGCATGGCAAGCTGTTCCACAGGACTACATCCAGCATCTCTACGATCGTCTCCATGGGAGAATAGCAGCCTGCATTGCTGTGAAAGGTGGATATACACTGTACTAGTGCCGACATTGTGCATGCTCTGTTGCCTGTGTCTATGTGCCTGTGGTTCTGTCAGTGTGATCATGTGATGTATCTGACCACAGGAATGTGTCAATAAAGTTTCCCCTTCCTGGGACAATGAATTCACGGTGTTCTTATTTCAATTTCCAGGAGTGTATTTCAGAATCTTCTATCGTTAATCTCGTATTCTGTGAATTTTCTGATTTAGAAAAATTTTGAAATGGTTCCGGACTATTTTCCCGACTTATTAAATTGTTTTCCACTTCATTATTCATCATACTGTTCCCCTGTGTTGACGAGTTCGCCATGTCAACAATTTCGCCATTCTCACTATCCATCATTTTTGCCTTTTTCATTGATCGCGTAATCATTTACAAAACATACAAAACTCGTCACTGTACGAAAATTACACACAATGCCTCCTTATGTCCAACAATACCATTCACTCGAAATGTTTCCCTCAAACACGATTGACGAACCATTGAAATAATTGCACTAAATCGTCAAACGCGTATACAAGACAACAAAATTAAATTATGAAATACCATAAGAAGAATAACAATCACCAAATCTACACATGCAAAATAGACTACAATTACTAAACTACAAATTACTACAACAATACTACTGTCTACTATTTTTACAATCAGAAGATTTCCAAGGGACGATCCGAAGCAGCGGTCGCCACGTGCATGGGGGCTTTTTTATAATAAAGATATAAGAATGCAATGCAAATACTTTTTAATTTTCTGTCGCTGTATGTCCGATTACGCTGTTTCGTAAACGGCTGGCCCTGACTAGTATTAGTACGCAATCTGACTGCATAGAACAACCACAAAGAATGAAATGAAATTTTCAGTTAATACAATTAATTAATTAAGTCCCCAGCAACTATAAAATCTACGAAGCCAACAAAGCACAAGTGTAGTTGTTCTGTGTGTGGTAGTGTGACTCAACGCACATCTGGCACGGTTCTTCTTCAACAAGACAAGAAATTTTAAATACCATTTATACTGACGTGATAAAAGAAAATTAGAAATACTATAATTGTGCAAGAAAACCAAAATTACACTCTAATACAAGAACACACGCCAGATGCTTTGTTGACTGAACCTGTAATGACACATTATTCAGGTCACTGAAAGAATAAAAGAAAATACCTCCATATATTGACGAAATGCACTCTGACCATTACAATATCTCCATTAGAACAACATCTGCTATCTCTCCCATCAAACCACTGCATATAACATGGAACAACACTCTCCACTACCACATCTCACTCTGACTTCACGACATGCAGTGTCCACCACAACTTCTCGGTAAGAACTGCTTGCCGCTACGTCTCAATAATCACTGCCAGTGGAGGTGGCGGAACAATACTCTCTCTGGCGCGATTTTTGGCGCTGTGGCTCAGTGTAGCCACCTTTCAACTGTCGCCTGGATAGCTATCGTAGTCTGAGGCGCCTTGCCACGGTTCGCGCGGCTCCCACCGTCGAAGGTTTTAGTCTTCTCTGTGGCATGGGTGTGTGTGTTGTCCATAGCGTAAGTTAGTTTAATTTAGATTAAGTAGTGTGACCTCAACAGTTTGATCCCATAGGAACGTACCACCATTAAAGCTGACGCAGTTGCTAGGAGTCACGAAGGCATCTCTGCTGAGGTGTTTTCTGCGTGAACTAACAAATAGTGTCATGATTGTAGATCTGATGGTGACGTCAGAAGTCGTACCAGTGGGTGTCAGTTCTCTGTCGTGGAAGGCAATAGGGTTGACGGAATGGAATTTCTACATCTTCTGAAGGAAGGTTGTTGAGAGAGGAGAATTATGCGATTGGGGTAAAGAAGTACTGCAACACTTCGATCGGTTGTTTTAGTTTGTCGAGAGTACTCCCCGTAGAATGTTTTTGGGTTCAAAAATGGCTCTGAGCACTATGGGACTTAACATCTGAGGTTATCAGTCCCCTAGAACTTAGAACTACTTAAACCTAAATAACCCAAGGACATCCATGCCCGAGGCCGGATTCGAACCTGCGACCGTCGTGTTTTTGGGAGTGAAACTGAAGAAAAGGAGAAATTTGTAATTGGGTTTTGACCATGAGGCGAGTGAGATCGAGAAACGGATTTCGGTCACGAGGTGAATGAGACTGCTACTCAGGCTTTAGCCGTGAGTTAAGTTAAGAGTGTGTTTACAGGTTTTGATCTGGAGATGCGCTCACAGATCCTGGGATGAGAGAAGTCGACACAGAGGTGTGCTGGTGGATGTATGTAGACTCCAGCAAGTCTATGGAGACCATTTTGCGGCTCTGGCGCATTAAGAAACATTAAGGTGAATTATCACCTTCTGCGGCATGCTCGTTCAAACAATAACATCATTCAGTTTACACATATCGTGAAAGATTGCTGCTTTACAGTTCACAATCACTATCAACTGATATAGATTCAGTCAGATATTGTTATTCATATTGAAAGCCGTAGGCATAGTTGCTTCATCACCCACTCCCCTACTTTGTCATCCGTACATCAGTATGTATTTTACATCATCAGACAGGAGCTTGAAAATAATCAGTGTGGTTTACATCTGGTTATGTCTGAGGACATTATTGTTATTTTGTAATAAATCGATAGTTGTCTTGAATGTCATCCATCTCCCAATCACCTATTAATATTGCTCACCATTGTGGGGGATGATAGAACTATTATGGGGGGTAATACGTCCTACCAACTTCACCATCACTGATCTACGCCCAAAATCAGTCATTTGTGTATAAATCTTCCACTGTGTTTAATTTTACGGAGGTGTCACTGAAGGTTGAGTCTGTGCTGTAGAACATTTCAGGGCAGAAGTTCATAATAGGTGTTGCCACATTGCCGTCCCACCGGACACGCAATATTTCACCTGTATCTCTATCGAATTTCGCTTTGAAAAATGGTATCCACACGGCTCAATGCCGGCCGCTGGGGCCGAGCGGTTCTAGGCGCTTCAGTCCGGAACCGCGCTGCTGATGCGGTCGCAATTTCGAATCCTTAGGTTAGTTAGGTTTAAGTAGTTCTAAGTCGACTGATGATCTCAGATGTTAAGTCCCATCGTCACCAGAGCCATTTGAACGGCTCAATGTTTATGACGCCATATCTACTGAACTACGTATCCTACAGTGATATTTTGCAGGCACGTTCAGTGTTATATGTAGATTCTGCCCACCAAATGAGTAATGTAGGAAGTGAGTGATAAAGAAGTAATAAATTAAATCGTTATGTACGATGCGGCAGTTTTCTCTGTCTAAATATTTATAAAGTGCCACACAACAATATATTTGTGCAAGCACATTCAGTGGTAATATGTGAATACTGTCTGCAAAGCCGGCCGCGGTGGCCGTGCGGTTCTGGCGCTGCAGTCCGGAACCGCGAAGCTGCTACGGTCGCAGGTTCGAATCCTGCCTCGGGCATGGGTGTGTGTGATGTCCTTAGGTTAGTTAGGTTTAAGTAGTTCTAAGTTCTAGGGGACTTATGACCTAAGACGTTGAGTCCCATAGTGCTCAGAGCCATTTGAACCATTTGAACTGTCTGCAAAACGTATTGAGAATAAAGCTGGCTTTAAAGAAGTAATAAATTAAACGTCATGCCTGATGCGGCAGTTTACATCGTGAAGAGCGAAAAATGTAGTAAGCGGTAAACTTTTTTCCTTTCACCAATCTTTGTGGATTTGATGGTGTGTGTGGTATTACATCATGAAGCAATGTGTGTATAGTGTCTGTAGTGTGAGTAGTGTGTGTGGTGACTGGTAGCGAAAAACGAATGAACAGTATAGTAGTAGCATATTACATTACTAAATAACTTCTTTGGAAAACACTACTGTACGCTACGGATAAACGGAATGAGGTAGCACTTTTTTAAATAAAGTGGCCTTGTATGCAGAAGGATGGAGATATCTGTCTTCATGCGGACATAGTGATTTAGTTTTTCCGTGATTTCCGTAAACTAATTCAGAGAAATCAAGTGCTGGCTTATGCTATAGGGCCACGACCGACTAACCTGTCCAATCCTTGTCAAACAAGACCTTTAAGTTCGTAAATGCCTGTGTATGTGAATTACCGTATTTTTGTTGTTCTTAAATGATAATAGTGTAACGTGTGCAACATCCTTGTAAAAGTAAGCCACGGATGAATAAACCTACAGCATTAACAACGACGACGACAACAACAACGTATACTACTGCTACTACTGCTACTGCTACTGCTTTAGTGTACGGAAAAACAGGCAGAAGTCATCATCCGGGTGATTAGAAGACAAGTGCGCAGAGGCGTCGAACTTCATCCCAGAAGCTGCCGTGGAAGCTCACAAATTGAGGTTTGCGTTGGGCGGAGAGGGCTCACATTGACGCGGCAGAGCGCACGTGTGTGCGAGCCAGTGCGTTTTTTGCTGGGTTACCCGAGCCGTGAGCCAGGGGTGGGGAGCGGCCCAGAGTAAAAAGAGCATCGCCCGCCGCGTAACAACTGGGTAAAGGCCCGCCACTCCCGCCGGCGCTTATCTTTGTTAACGAAGCCAAATAAATTACTCCACATCTTCCTCTAAATCTCGGCACGACTGCTACTCCACTTGAAGAGTTCACACTAGCCATTCGGTGTCCCCAGGCAGACGTGGTTGCCATACAAACTGGCGCGGCTGGCTCACCTCGTTGTATGCTGTCTGCACCGCCGCTGTTGCTGCTTTCTGGAGATACAGGTGCATTAACCCCTCCCCTATCTTCGCCAACAGAGAATACTATCTGCCGACCGAGATCCGCGTACCAGTTTAAAGGAAACATTCATCGCTTCTCTTAACATGTATACATTGTTGAACCCATGAAGGTTTAGAATCACTGAACTCGTGAAAGTTTTGCGGAATGCGCTTCAAAGTAATTACTGAGAACATGTAACTGATGTGAAACTTCCTGGACGATAAAAACTGTGTGTCGGACCGAGACTCGAACTCGGGACCTTTGCCTTCGGCGGGCAAATACTCTACCGACTGAGCTACCCAAGCAAGACCCCCCCCCCCCCCCTCTCCACACAGCTTCGTAGCGCACACTCCGCTGCAGAGTGAAAGTCTCATTCTGGAAACATCCCCCATCCTATGGCTAAGCTATGTCTCCGCAATATCGTTTCTTTCAGGAGTGCTAGTTTTGCAGGTTCGCAGGAGAGCTTCTGCAAAGTTCGGAAGGTAGGAGACCAGGTACTGCCAGAAGTAAAGCTCTGAGGAGGGGGCATGAGTCGCGGTTGCGTAGCGCAGTTAGTAGAGCACTTGCCCGTGAAAGGCAAAGGTCCCGAGTTCGAGTCTCGTTCCAGCCCTCACTTTTAATCTGCCAGAAAGTTTCATATCAGTGCCCACTCCGCTGCAGAGTGAAAATCTCGTTCTGTGTATACTGATGTGCATACAGTGCCGTCCGTGATGGTCACACTCTGTGTTACGAATGATGTATTGCATTTTGTAACGTCCACTGTGGTGACTCCGGTGTAATTATTGTCCTTGAATAAAATTGTCTTTTGTTTTTGTTTAATTTCATATTTCTTTCTATACTCTACAGTAACAGTTCTTTCTACATGTGGGCCAAGTTGCATCGAGCTGTGTTACTTGACAGTGGCACATCATGCGAAAGTTACTTTCATCCTCAAGTTTAGCACACCAGTGAATAATTGACCTAGTGGATAACGTCGTACGGTCCAACAGACAGTTGGTAGATAATGCTGTTGTACACAGAAAGGTAGCAACACTAGAAAATTATGGGAAAATGCAAGAAGACTTACAGAGAACGGTGATTACTGTAGTGCTGGCGGTTGATATGAACAAATGTAACTAAATGTTCATGAAGGAATAGGAAGAATTGCTGTTCCAGAAAACTACTGGAGCCAGTTACATCTACTAAATATACGTAAATATATGGAAGGAACGGTTTAAAGTTGAACGAACACATAAAACTAATAACAGCAGATCCAGATACCAGATTGAGATTCATTGGAGGAACAGTCCACCCGCGAAAGAGGTAACATACAAAACATTTGTCCGGCTGAGCTTAAATACTGCTGGACTAATTTTGATCCATACGAGATGGGACTGATAAAGGAAAGATAAAAGATACAAAGAAGAGCATCGCGCTTCGTTACAGTGCCCACTCCGAATGTCTAACGGAGGTGCTCATCCAACTCCAGTGGCAGGCTCTCCAAGAGAGGGATTGTGTATCACGATGCTGATTACTGTTAAAATTCCGAGAACGTACGTCCTTAGAATAGTCAACCAATATAATTCTCCCTCCTATGTATATGACGTGAAAAGCCCATGGAGCTGAAATAAGATTCTAGTTCGCACGGAGGCTTGCCAACAATCACTCTCCCTGCGCGCAGTTGAGAATGAAACAGGAAAGTAGGAAACCGAGAGAGGTACACGAAGTACCCGTTACACACAAAAAGGCTTGCGGAATATACCTCTAGATATTGATAAAGCAAGTACTCCCGAATCGACTGTGCTTTCTCAACGTATTGGCAATTTCGGTATCTCATGCTAGTAAAAAATAAATGAGTACCTGTAAACATATGGCGTACAAATATAATACATGCACTTCCAGATCCAATCTCTCCAAACCTCTACGAAACGCGTGGACTAGGGTACTTCCGTTGTAAAATATACTGGCACATACTCTGCACATTCGCGTATGGTGCGCTGGAAGACTGACTACGCATATGCATCTGTACATCTTAGTCTAATCTTGTCTTCACGATCTCTACGGGAGTGATACGTAAGGATCTACAGTGTATACCTAGATTACTCACGTAATACAGATTCTTGAAGCTTTGTAGGTAGACTTTCGCGGAGTAGTTTACGTACACTCCTGGGAATTGAAATAAGAACACCGTGAATTCATTGTCCCAGGAAGGGGAAACTTTATTGACACATTCCTGGGGTCAGATACATCACATGATCACACTGACAGAACCACAGGCACATAGACACAGGCAACAGAGCATGCACAATGTCGGCACTAGTACAGTGTATATCCAACTTTCGCAGCAATGCCGGCTGCTATTCTCCCATGGAGACGATCGTAGAGATGCTGGATGTAGTCCTGTGGAACGGCTTGCCATGCCATTTCCACCTGGCGCCTCAGTTGGACCAGCGTTCGTGCTGGTCGTGCAGACCGCGTGAGACGACGCTTCATCCAGTCCCAAACATGCTCAATGGGGGACAGATCCGGAGATCTTGCTGGCCAGGGTAGTTGACTTACACCTTCTAGAGCACGTTGGGTGGCACGGGATACATGCGGACGTGCATTGTCCTGTTGGAACAGCAAGTTTCCTTGCCGGTCTAGGAATGGTAGAACGATGGGTTCGATGACGGTTTGGATGTACCGTGCACTATTCAGTGTCCCCTCGACGATCACCAGTGGTGTACGGCCAGTGTAGGAGATCGCTCCCCACACCATGATGCCGGGTGTTGGCCCTGTGTGCCTCGGTCGTATGCAGTCCTGATTGTGGCGCTCACCTGCACGGCGCCAAACACGCATACGACCATCATTGGCACCAAGGCAGAAGCGACTCTCATCGCTGAAGACGACACGTCTCCAATCGTCCCTCCATTCACGCCTGTCGCGACACCACTGGAGGTGGGCTGCACGATGTTTGGGCGTGAGCGGAAGACGGCCTAATGGTGTGCGGGACCGTAGCCCAGCTTCATGGAGACGGTTGCGAATGGTCCTCGCCGATACCCCAGGAGCAACAGTCTCTAATTTGCTGGGAAGTGGCGGTGCGGTCCCCTACGGCACTGCGTAGGATCCTACGGTCTTGGCGTGCATCCGTGCGTCGCTGCGGTCCGGTCCCAGATCGACGGGCACGTGCACCTTCCGCCGACCACTGGCGACAACATCGATGTACTGTGGAGACCTCACGCCCCACGTGTTGAGCAATTCGGCGGTACGTCCACCCGGCCTCCCGCATGCCCACTATACGCCCTCGCTCAAAGACCGTCACCTGCGCATACGGTTCACGTCCACGCTGTCGCGGCATGCTACCAGTGTTAAAGACTGCGATGGAGCACCGTATGCCACGGCAAACTGGCTGACACTGACGGCGGCGGTGCACAAATGCTGCGCAGCTAGCGCCATTCGACGGCCAACACCGCGGTTCCTGGTGTGTCCGCTGTGCCGTGCGTGTGATCATTGCTTGTACAGCCCTCTCGCAGTGTCCGGAGCAAGTATGGTGGGTCTGACACACCGGTGTCAATGTGTTCTTTTTTCCATTTCCAGGATTGTATATCTTGAAACGTCTACCATTGCGTGTTTATCAAAATTTCCGTGTACGTTCCTAGAATAGTCAGGCAACATAATGCTCCCTCCTAGGTACATCTCGTGAAAAGCCCATGGAGCTGAAATTACATTCTATTTCGCACGAAGCCTATTGTTTCTACTTTTTCACAGACCCCTGCAGAGGGTGTTATAGGCACTAAAGAGCCTTTACAGATAGAGAGTGACCAATCCCCTGGCAGCGTGGATGGTATTACCTGACACGCCTGATGTGAAATCAGGATCGTCCCACGTACATATGGAGTCTCTCAGTGGCTGTTACAAGACACGAATTTATACGTGACGTCTAATTACTACTTCTAATTAAATATAGGAACAAGTGTCCAGAATAACGTACTAAAAATCCTGACCGTTAGCATGAGAACATTGGGCGGAGAGCAGTTTAAAGGTCCCTTTTCCATATTTTTCTTGAATATTTCGTAAACAGTGGCTTCTAGCGAAAATGTTTGCCAGTAAAAAAATTGAACTACATTACGTTTCCTACAAAATAGTTCTCACTCAGTTTTTCTCTAAGACAACAGGTATCGCGTTACAGGGGATGGAAAAATTGCAGATTATTAAAATCATTGTCCTAACGATATAAAATTAAAATTTATCTTTAAACGAAGTTGGTTAAAAAATAGTAAATGTGTATAACATAAATAAGTGCAGAAGAGCCATATTAAGGGATAAACTGTGTTCCAGCGGTGTAACAGAGTGAAGGACAAGATATGTGACGTACAAGGCAGTTTGTCGGATTTCGTTCTACATCTACATCTACATCTACATTGATACTCTGAAAATTACACTTAAGTGCCGGGCAGAGGGTTTACCGAAGCACCTTCAGAATAATTCTTTATTATTCCAATCTCGAACAGCAAGCGGAAAAAAACCTATATCTTTCTGTGCGAGCTTTGATTTCTCCTACTTTATTATGATGATCATTTCTCCCTATGTAGGTCAGCGTCAAAAATATTTTTGCATTTGGAGGAGAAAGTTGTGTGTCTGAAATTTCTTGAGATGATTACGCCACAACGAAAAACGCCTTTGTTTTAATTATGTCCACACCAAATTCTGCACATGTCAGTGACATTCTCTACCCAATTTCATGGTAATACAAAAGGTGCTGCTCTTCTTTGAACTTTCTAGATGTTCTCCTTTAATCCCGTCTGGTAAAGATCCTACACCGCACAGCAGTACTTCAAAAGAGGACGGACAAGCGTAGTGTAGGGAGTCTCTTTAGTGGTTCTGTTGCATCTTCTATGTGTTCTACCGCTAAATCGCAGTCTTTAGTTTGCCTTCCCCACAACATTGGCTATGTGTTCTTTTCAATTTAAGTGGTTCGTAATTGTAATTCCTAGGTATTTAATTGAATGTGAGGCCTTTAGAGTTGATTGATTTTTCGTGCCGGGCGTTGTGGCCGTGCGGTTCTAAGCGCTTCAGTTTGGAACCGCGTGACCGCTACGGTCGCAGGTTCGAATCCTGCCTCGGGCATGGATGTGTGTGATGTCCTTAGGTTAGTTAGGTTTAAGTAGTTCTAAGTTCTATGGAACTGATGACCTCAGTAGTTAAGTCCCACAGTGCTCAGAGCCATTTGAACCATTTTGATTTTTCGTGTAATCGAAGTTTACGGAAGTTCATGCACTTCCCTCTTTCACACGCTGCTTAATAGCTTGTTTGTCTGTCTTTAGAACGAAATACCTCGCTGATTCAGCGTATCTGGTATCCGACATTTTGTTGGCAGGTTTATGGAGGTATGTGGCATCAGATGTCTACGCACAGATCATGTAATTCGCTTAAGTAGCAGGCCTCTGATTTGCGTACACGGTGATGGCACCCAATAGCGACCCAGATGGATTCCACAGGATTTACATCAGGTGAATTTGGTCACCGAAACATCAACGTGAGTTCACTATAATTCCCATTAAACCACTGTAGCACGGCTATGGCTCCGAGACACGGACAATTCTACTGCTGAAAGATGACATCGCCGTCGGGGAAGACATCAAGCTTCAAGGGATGCAGGTGGTTCGCAGCTGTCAGCGTGCGTTAGATTACTACCACAAGTCCCATGCAAGCGCAGGAGAATGTCTTTCGTAGCATAATACTGCTCGGACCAGCCTTCGTTCGTGGCGCACTGCACGTCTCGAGCCGCCGTTTAGCACGATGAAAACGTTTGTGGAGACGGCCAGCGACCTAGCGCAGCAAAACTGTGATTCACCTGAAGAGGTGACAAGTTTCCATTGATCGACGGTCGAATCCCGATGTCCCCGCGCCCACTACAATCGTAATTGTCGATGCCGTTGGGTCAACATGTGAACACGTAAGGGTAGTCTGCTGCGTATCTCCATGTTCAACAACGTACAGTGATCGCTGTGTCCTAAACACTTGTGCGTGCGCCAGTACTGTGCTCTTTCTGCAGAGATGCCACAGGTCACCATCTTTCCAACCTTACAGAGCAGACAAGACTCTGAACCCCGGTGGGCAGTGGTCATCATGTTTGGCTTATCAGTGTAGGTCTGCAAACGGAAGATCTATCAGGTGATTTCCCGTTCCATCAACCCCAGCACGTCACAAGAAGAAACTACATGGTGTTTCATAAAGTTTCACAGTCTCTCTGCAGTGCGCGTTACTGATTACTAACTACGCAGTGACACACATGCTCAGGGTATGCTTATTTTCCACAAAGTGCGTGAACATTACACGGAATGCAGATATGTACTAATAATACTAACGAAAGTGACTCATATGGACAGAATCTACCTAAATATTTGCACACTTTACTATACTGCTAGAGAGGAAACTGATTCTTATTCATCCTGTAAGGTGAACGTAATGTCCTTCCTCGAAAGGCAACTTGCCTCACTACGAGCGCTGCTCGCTCTTCAGTTTACATACAGACTATACGTCTTCAGCGTTTCCTGTACAATTTCGTTATGTGAATAGACAAAATAACTTCACCGAGCTCGTATCTGCAGGAATATTGACCCATGCTGTCTCTATGGCCGTACATAATGGCGAAAGTGCTGGTGGTGCAGCATTTTGTTCTCAGACTGACCTCTCGATTATGTTCGATGAGATTGATGTCGGGCGATGTGGGTAGCCAAATCATTCGCTCAAATTCCCGAGAATGTTCTTCAAGCCAGTCACAAACAACTGTGGTCTGGTGACATCACTGTTTGCGAACAAGAAGTCCATGAATGCAAATGGTCACCAAGTAGCCGCACGTAGCCATTTCCATATAATAATAATCAGTCCAGTTGGACCAGAGGACCCAGTCCATTCCATGTAAATACAGCCCACACCATTACGGAGCCACTATCAGCTTGAACTGTGCCTTTTTGAAAGCTTGGGCTCATGGCTTCGTGGGCTTAGCCATTCTCGAACCCTACCATCAACTCTCACCACCTGAAATCGGGACTCATCTGACGAGGCCACGGTTTGCCAGTTGTCTAGAATCCAACCGAGATGGTCACGAGGCCAGAAGAGAAGCTGCAGACGATATCCTGCGGTTATCAAAGTTACTCGCGTTGGTCGTCTGCTGCCGTGATCCATTAGCGCCACACTGTCCTGTCAGATAAGTTCGTCATACGTCCCACATTTATTCTTGTTATTATTTCACCCAGTGTTGCTTTTCTATTAACACTGACAACACTACGCAGACGCCGCTGCTCTCGGTCGTTAAGCTAAGGTTGTCGGTCAATGCTTTGGGAGGTAATGCCTGAAATTTGTTATTCTCGGCACACTCTTGACGCTGTGGATTTCGGAATGTTCCATGCATCTGGCTCCAACTACCATTCCGCGTTCAGAGTCTGTTAATTCCCGTGGTGCGGCTATAATCACATCGGAAATCTTTTCACATGAATCACCTAGGTAAAAATGACAGTTTCTCCAACCCATTGCCCTTTCATACCTTGTGTACGCGATACTATCGTAATATATGTCCATAAAATTCGTTCTTGTAAACAATGGCTGCGAAGCGTTTAATTTGTAAGTGTGGTGTTGCCAGTGACCTTTGTAGTGTTGCTCGGACGGGGACTGGATTAGTTTATGTGGCACCTTGCTGCTGTCTATCGTTGACAGGGTATTGTAAAACAGAGTAATTTTGTTGTATTCACTTGTTGGTAAGTTAATGAATAATTAGAAAGTTACTGCACTTCTCCCTCCATTAATTGTGTTTCTGGTAGGCTATATACACTCCTGGAAATTGAAATAAGAACACCGTGAATTCATTGTCCCAGGAAGGGGAAACTTTATTGACACATTCCTGGGGTCAGATACATCACATGATCACACTGACAGAACCACAGGCACATAGACACAGGCAACAGAGCATGCACAATGTCGGCACTAGTACAGTGTATATCCACCTTTCGCAGCAATGCAGGCTGCTATTCTCCCATGGAGACGATCGTAGAGATGCTGGATGTAGTCCTGTGGAACGTCTTGCCATGCCATTTCCACCTGGCGCCTCAGTTGGACCAGCGTTCGTGCTGGACGTGCAGACCGCGTGAGACGACGCTTCATCCAGTCCCAAACACGCTCAATGGGGGACAGATCCGGAGATCTTGCTGGCCAGGGTAGTTGACTTACACCTTCTAGAGCACGTTGGGTGGCACGGGATACATGCGGACGTGCATTGTCTTGTTGGAACAGCAAGTTCCCTTGCCGGTCTAGGAATGGTAGAACGATGGGTTCGATGACGGTTTGGATGTACCGTGCACTATTCAGTGTCCCCTCGACGATCACCAGTGGTGTACGGCCAGTGTAGGAGATCGCTCCCCACACCATGATGCCGGGTGTTGGCCCTGTGTGCCTCGGTCGTATGCAGTCCTGATTGTGGCGCTCACCTGCACGGCGCCAAGCACGCATACGACCATCATTGGCACCAAGGCAGAAGCGACTCTCATCGCTGAAGACGACACGTCTCCATTCGTCCCTCCATTCACGCCTGTCGCGACACCACTGGAGGCGGGCTGCACGATGTTGGGGCGTGAGCGGAAGACGGCCTAACGGTGTGCGGGACCGTAGCCCAGCTTCATGGAGATGGTTGCGAATGGTCCTCGCCGATACCCCAGGAACAACAGTGTCCCTAATTTGCTGGGAAGTGGCGGTGCGGTCCCCTACGGCACTGCGTAGGATCCTACGGTCTTGGCGTGCATCCGTGCGTCGCTGCGGTCCGGTCCCAGGTCGACGGGCACGTGCACCTTCCGCCGACCACTGGCGACAACATCGATGTACTGTGGAGACCTCACGCCCCACGTGTTGAGCAATTCGGCGGTACGTCCACCCGGCCTCCCGCATGCCCACTATACGCCCTCGCTCAAAGTCCGTCAACTGCACATACGGTTCACGTCCACGCTGTCGCGGCATGCTACCAGTGTTAAAGACTGCGATGGAGCTCCGTATGCCACGGCAAACTGGCTGACACTGACGGCGGCGGTGCACAAATGCTGCGCAGCTAGCGCCATTCGACGGCCAACACCGCGGTTCCTGGTGTGTCCGCTGTGCCGTGCGTGTGATCATTGCTTGTACAGCCCTCTCGCAGTGTCCGGAACAAGTATGGTGGGTCTGACACACCGGTGTCAATGTGTTCTTTTTTCCATTTCCAGGAGTGTATATCTCTTCTTCTTAGAAATTGCTGTCACTTCTGGAGTGCGCTGAACTGAATGGAGCCACTTACCGCGTGTTTCAAAATGGGTGTGAATATGTCTGATGGAATGAGACTCATCATGTTCAAGTCTGGAATAGCAATCCGGTCTAACGCATATCTTGACTTATATTGAAATATATCACGTTCCATAAGATGTAGGAGACCTACTTTTGTTACAGAGGAATGCAGTTTAAAAACTGGACCTCTTCAGATGTTGGGAGAGTTGAGGCTTGGGTGATGCGTTGGTTATTCCCTCATACTGTGGAAAGTATTCCAGACAGTGACAGTGGAGACAATGAAATTTCCATTATCGAATACATATTGACCGTATGTTACTTTTGCGACAGGCAGTTCCGTGTGGTGGACACTTGACAGCTCCAGCTGTTGTGTTTTGTTACATAATAGCTTACGTATCAAATGCAAATAAATGCTCTCTTAACAAACTTAAAATAACTCCGCTATATCGACCCGAGCTCAGCGAAGTTATTTTGTCATTTCACGTAAGAGAACGGGATAGGAAATACTGAGGACATACATTCTGTCTGAACTGAAAACTGACAGGGCTCGTGGTGGGTGAATTTGCCTTTCCTGGAGGATCACTGCAGCTGCCATACGGGGTGACTAACAATCAATTTCTCCTCTAGCAGTGTAGAACAGTGTGCAGAGATTTGCCTATAATTTTTCCATCTGAGTTTCTGGTTTGTGTTATTAGTAGCTTACAACCGAGTTCATGTGGTGTTAACACATTTTGAGGAAAATAAACATCCCAGGGGATGTCTGTGCACGACATCGCCAGCGATTCATAAGGCATGCTGGGGAGAATCGGTGTAACTTTGTGAAGCACGCTGTAGTGGCTTCTTCTGACGTAGTGGGGAAGCTGTAGTGGGGAATAGCCTGGTGGATATTCATTTTTCAGACCTATGAAGGAGGAAAGTTGATGAACCTATCTTCGCTCGCGCTTGAACCCCTCACATCCCCCCTTCAACCTGTTATGCCACCAGAACATAATTTATCCCCTTAATAGGACTCTTCTGCTTATATATGGGATACACATTTAAAATCTTTTTAACAGACTTCTTTTAAAGATAAACACTAATTTCATACCTTGAAAACAGTAGATCTAATAAGCTGCGATTTTTCCATCTCCCGCAGTGGGGAAACTGTTATACAAGAGAAAAAATGAATAGGAACTTCTCTGTAGGAAATTTAATGCAGTTTAATTTTTTTACTGGGAAACATTTTCAACAGAAGCGCCGGATTTCGAGTTATTAGATAGGTACATGAAAGAGTTACCTTTAATCGGCCCCCCTCCAAAGCGCTCGCACCACTCTGGTCAGGAGTTTTCGTATGTTATTAGAGACACTCACTCCGAGCATCGTGCAAAAGTTCGCGACTACACGATTTTTTACCCTAATCGACCTCTTTTGGTCTTAACTGACTGGGCTAGATTGGAAGTAAAAGTGACAGATTTGTCTCTAACAACGGTGTTCAGTAAATACCTGGAAACCACGTTTCCACATGATGGCTTGAGAATTTCATCTTTCTGGTTAACTACCATTGGGCAATATTTCCACCTTTATTTGCTGGAAACATATCGTCACTTCCACCTTTACAGGCAACAGCGGAAGAATGTGATACGGCTGTGCATTGTTGTTCGTAAGCATATAAGCCATATTATTTCTAACCTACAAATAACTTTCAATCAAAATTTGATCTACGACTACTAAGATTGGTGTGAGAACTTAAGTTGCAAAGCATTATCACAGATCCAGCTTAAATATGAATGTATATCGATGTTACACCCTCCCGCCGGAGGTTCGAGTCCTCTCTCGGGCATTGGTGTGTGTGTTGTTCTTAGCGTAATTTAGTTTAAGTAGTGTGTAAGTCTAGGGACCGATATTACAGTACGTAAAATAAGGTAGAATATTGTGATGAGACTTACCATATGTCCATGAGGAAATAATTTAATAAGGATTCTGTGCTAAGCACGTTAAAACAATCTATGACCATACGCATAGCACTAGTCGCTTCTAACAGTAGACTGGCGTCCTGAACGTCGGGGCAATCAAGAATGATACCATCATTGGCCACTCACTGTCTTCTAGCGACCCTTTGTATCACATACACTATAAGACAAAAATAAGTCAATAACGGGTTGGCCTACCACTGCCCATTATGCAAGCAGTTATTTAGCTAGTTTGACACTGATTGATACAGTTTTTGGTTGTCCTCCTGAGGGATATGGTACCAAATTCTGTCGAACTGGCGCGTTACGTCGTCAAAATCCCTATCTTGTCGGAACGCCCTGCCCATAATGCTCCAAACGTTCTCAACTGGGAGAGATCTGGCGTCCTCGCTGTCCGAGGTAGGGTTTGGCAACCGTGAAGATGAGCAGTAGAAACTCTCGCAGTGTGCGGGAAGGTATTATCCTGCAGAAATGTAAGCCCAGGATGGCTTATAGTGAAGGGCAACAAAACAGGTCGTAGAATATCGTCGACGTACCGCTGTGATGCAAGGGTGTCGCGGATGAGAAAGTAGTCCTGCTATGAAATCAAATGGCATCTTAAACCGTCAATCTTGGTTGCCGGTATGGCGGCCGACAATCAGTTTGGTATCCCACCGCCGTCCGGGTCGTCTCAAAAAACGTCTTCGGCCTAGAATCTCACTCACTGGAGTATAAGAGTCTTCAGTGACGAGTGTCGCTTCGAACTGAGCCTCAGTGACCAGGGAAGACGCGACTGGAGACGCACCGACAGTATGTTTCTGACAGATCTGAGTATACATCAGTTTAATTCGTGCCTTAGTACGACGTTACATAGGCTTAACAAAGGACAGATACGGACATAAAAAAATTGTTCACTGACGCTGCATACTGAAACGGCTAAAAAAGATGAACGTTTTAACACAGGATACACGGAAGCAGTATGCTATAGGAATCCTACTGGTAATACCGTGAGAATCGATACTTGCCGTTGGTATACGTTTCGAATATTCCCAGTTCAACGGATATTAATGACTATGTATCTAAGGAGTCAATAAAATATTCTTTTTGCGCTTCTTGAAGTACCATCTAGACCTAAAATGAGAACATAAGAAAAGAATGCTATTTGGGTGTCACAGCCATTCGTATAGATACTTCAGGATTCAGACACATAGATATAGGTGGTATACAACAACATACATTTATAAGCTGAACGTTCCACATCCTGCTGTGTGACAGGTGGGAAGATATTCAGCTAAATTGTGCTTTTGTATTTCTCTGCGATTCTAATTACCCAGAGCGTTATAATAGCATGTACTGTTCACAGATTCATGGAGAACTTTATACATTACTTAATCGTTGGTTTGAAAGGTGCTCGGGAACTGGTGACCAAGATTACGAAGAGAAGTTTCAAGTGCGTTTATGTTATTTGTGTACGTGGCATTGTAGGATTACACTGTTTGGATCTTATTCCTCTCAGCAAACACACAATTGTGTGGCACTTAGATTGAGCCAATACAGTTATTTGTTGAACCTGCAGTGATTAAATTTGCTAAAACTGTCATGAAGCACAACGTTGATAATTGCTGCAACTATAGGGTTATATGAATGTGCACTGCATGGAATCCGCTGCTGTTATACATTATGAATGTGTGATGTTTGTTCTTTCGGACGTGTCCGAAAGAACAGACACTGCATGAAATCCGCTGCTGTTATACATTATATGTAAAGCGAAGGTGGATAGGGGAGGAAAGGAAAAGAAAGAGAGGGGATCACTGCTAGGGCAATCAAATTATATGAACTCATTCATATAATTTTATTGGCCTAGCTGGGCAATGGATCCACCTTCTTCTGTTTGGATGCACAGATACGTCCGACCTCCTGTGAGAATCAGAGAGCGAACATGATGGAAAAGGACAGGGACTGCAGATAGGTGGCGCTCGATGGGAATGTGGATCGGTCGTGAGGCGTGTCGAGATAGTCTGCGCAGTTGCTGTAACTCTGTGTCCCGGCTGGCGCAGGGGTTAACGCAGGCGTCTAGTAATGCTGGCAAAGTAGCTCAGCGCGTTCGGTCAGCGAGGCGGTGCCATTCGGTAATAACAAACTGAAAGGGAATCAACCATCAACTTGAACAGATGTCCTATGACGTCCGCCCAGACCGAAATAAAAGAGAAGCAAGCGGGGGATCCTGGGTTCGAACCCTGGTCTAGTAAATATTTTCACACGTCGCCGCTGACCAGCGTAATGTACCGAAGCAGCTGACACCAGTGGTCTCCTCCATTTCCTTCAATTTATGTACAGCTATAGCCTTGTTACATTTCTAAGGTTGGTTTATAATCAGTTATGGGGCTGATATGCTATCACATATTATGACTGTTGCGTCTGCAGTGGTCGTCTGTGCGAATATTGAGGCTTTCAAAATGGAATTACGCTTGGCTGTCATATTAGTGGAGTCTGGATCTGGCTTGTGCAGGCCTTGTCTTTTGCTTTTAACCCTTGAACACTTTACCGATTCCAAACCGTTCCATACATACATCTTCGTCGATTCGACACGCGCAAGTGGTTAGTAAAATGGCTAAAAGCGACGCAATTATAAACCTTTTACAGTAAGAAAAGTTAAAGAAAAACATATTTCAAGGTTTGCAAGGTCTTTGCATTGCAATAAATCACAAAAACTCGCAACGGACAGGTTCACAAACAAAAGGGCGTTGAAACTCGTACATATTTTTCACCCAGCGTGAACACTATGGAATACATAGCCAAAAGAAAATTGCATCAACTCTTGCAAGATAATCTGAGTGGTCGCGTGAAAAGGGAATTGAATACTAACAATAATCACCCAAACAACAGAAGAAGAAAAATAATTGACCAGTTCATCTAATGAACCAAAAGTAATTCGACAGAAAATGTGGAAAAACAGAAAGTACGTACATGCAACGAAATAATCAGAATAGTCGAAATACATACGAACATGACTTCAGAAAAGATACAAAAAAAATCAAAGTTGCCTTGACTAAATAATTTTGCTAAATATCGCAAACTGCCTCTTTACATTGAGGAAGTGTACGAAATAGACTTCAAAGAAAAAATCCACTGGCAGACAGGTAACTCATCCTGACAATGTGAATTTCTTCAGGCTTCATGATCCTTGCTGATGGCACGTATTGCCCATAATCTTGTGATGTTCCCCACACACAGGTGCATCACACGTGACTCATTTTCTTTTCGTTACTCTTCTCAGTTTATAGCTGCAGTCTCTGCAAATGCGGCTTGTTGTAGGTTGAGAGGCCTGTGTAGGGATGCGGTTCTTTGACCTTTGGGAATTGCTGGAGGAGGGGTGGAGTTCCTTTTCCTTTTGTTTTGGGCACCATTCAGAGATGGCTGTAACCTCAACACGTTTCTTTTATTCTCTGTTACACGTGGCCATGTTGCCCTACAAAATCTTTTCTTTCGGTGAGCCATTCCTAAGACAAAGCATCTTCAAGGGAGAACATGAAATTCTGTGGAGACAGGTCATTCCATGTCTTTCCTGTCTTAGACATTAGCTCGCGTTTGTATGGCACCAAGATGTATTGGAAGTAGTCCCCAGAGGACGAAGTTGTGCCTAAGGACTGGGAAGCTGCTGAGGAACTCTTCTTCCTTGAACCATTCTCCTTACCTGTGTTCTGCACAGTTTTCAGGCCAGTGTTTTTGGGACAAATAGTTACCTGTGATGCCTTCTTCTGGTTTTTCCCAACAGACTTTCTTTGTCAGTTTGGGTGTTTCTTCACCCCAGTCTCATACAGAGTGGATAGTGTCATCGAAAATGATGTCTTCTTCTTCAACACTGTAGTCTTCCTCAGCACCATAAGATGATGATATATCAGGATCTGATTCCATTCTATCCATAATTCTCAGTTCTGGGTAATTTTTCAGGTTTGTCAGGACCTAAAAAGAAAAAGAAAGTTATGGAGTAGGTATCGCAACTCACTTGAGACCAAAACGTACATTGTAACAAACATCCAATCAGATGTTTTTGTTGTTATTGTTGTTGTTGTTGTTGTTGTTGCTCTTGTTGTTGTGGTCTTCAGTTCAGAGAAAGGTTTGATGCAGCTCTCCATGCTACTTTATCCTGTGCAAGCTTCTTCATCTCCAAGTAACTACTGCAGCCTACATCCTTCTGAATCTGCTTAGTGTATTCATCTCTTGGTCTCCCTCTACGATTTTTACCCTCCACGCTGCCCTCCAATACTAAATTGGTGATCCCTTGACGCCTCAGTACATGTCCTACAAACAGATCCCTTCTTCTAGTCAAGTTGTGCCACAAATTCCTCTTCTCCCCAATTCCGTTCAGTACCTCCTCATTAGTTATATGATCTACTCATCTAATATTCAGCATTCTACTGTAGCACCACATTTCGAATGCTTCTGTTCTCTTCTTGTCTAAACTGTTTATTGTCCCTGTTTCACTTCCATACATGGCCACACTCCATACAGATACTTTCAGACAATACTTCCTGACACTTAAATCTATAGTCGATGTTAGCAAATTTCTCTTCTTCAGGAACGCTTTCCTTGCCATTGCCAGTCTACATTTTATTTCCCCTTTACTTCGACCATCAGCAGTTATTTGGTTCCCAAATGGCAAAACTCATTTACTGCTTCAAGTGTCTCATTTCCTAATCTAATTCCTACAACATCACCTGATTTAATTTGACTACATTCTATTATCTTCGTTTTGCTTTTTTTGATGTTCATCTTATATCCTCCTTTCAAGACACTGTCCATTCCGTTCAACTGCTCTTCCAATATCTTATGCTGTCTCCTACAGAATTACAGTGTCATCGGCTAATCTCAAATTTTTATGTCTTCTCCATGGATTCTAATTCCACCTCTAAATTATTCTTTTGTTTCCCTTACTGCTTGCTCAATATACAGCATGAATAATATCAGGGAGAGTCTAGAACCTTGACTCACTCCATTCCCAACCACTGCTTCCCTTTCATGCCCCTCGACTTTCATAACTGCCATCTGGTTTCTGTACAAATTGTAAATAGCCTTTCGCTCCCTGTATTTGGCCCCTGCCATCTTCAGAATTTGAAAGACAGTATTCCCGTCAACATTGTCAAAAGCTTACTGTAAGTCTACGAATGCTAGAAATGTAGGTTTGCCTTTCCTCATTCTATCTTCTAAGATAATTCGTAGGATCAGTATTGCCTCACGTGTTCCAACATTTCTACGGAATCCAAACTGATCTTCCCCGAGCTCGGCTTCTACCACTTTTTCCGTTCGTCTGTAATGAATTCGTGTTAGTATTTTGCAGCCGTGACTGATTAAACTCATAGTTCGGTAATTTTCACACCTGCCCACACCTGCTTTCTTTGGGATTAGAACTGTTGTATTCTTCTTGAAGTCTGAGGGTATTTCACTTGTCTCATGCATCTTGCTCACCAGATGGTAGAGTTTTGTCAGGGCTGGCTCTCCAAAGGCTATCAGTAGCTTTAATGGAATGTTGTCTACCCCTGGGGCCTTGTGTCGACTTACGTCTTTCAATGCTCTGTCAAATTCTTCACGTAGTATCATATCTCCTATTGCATCTTGTTCTACGTCCTCCTCAGTTTCCATAATATTGCCATCAAGTACATCACCCTTGTATAAACCCTCTATATACTCCTTCAGTCTGTCTGCTTTCCCTTCTTTACATAGAACTGGTTTTCCATTTGAGCTCTTGATATTCATACAAGTGGTTCTATTTTCTCTAGAGGTCTCTTTAATTTCCCTGTAGGCAGTATCTATCTTACTCCTAACTATATACGCCTCTACATCCTTACATTTGTCCTCTAGCCGTCCCTACTTAACTTCCTGTCGATCTTATTTTTTAGACGTTTTTATTCCTTTTGCCTGCTTCATTTACTGTGTTTTTATATTTTCTCCTTTCATCAATTAAATTCAATATCATTTCTGTTACCCAAGGATTTCTACTAGCCCTCGTCTGTTTACCTACTTGACCCTCTGCTGCCTTCACTAATTCATATCTCAAAGCTATCCATTCTTCTTCTACTGTACTTCTTTCCCACGTTCTTGTCAATTGTTCCCTAATACTCTCTCTGAAACTGTCTACAACCTCTGGTTGTTCCAGTATATCCACGTCCCATCTCCTTAAATTCCCACCTTTTTGCAGTGTCTTCCGTTTTAATCTACAGTTCATAAACAACAGATTGTCGTCAGAATCCACATCTGCCCCTAGGAATATCTTACAATTAAAACCTGGTTCCTAAATGTCTGTCTTACCATTATATAATCTATCTGAAACCTTCCAGTGCGCCGGCGGGGTGGCCGAGCGGTTCTAGGCGCTATAGTCTGGAACTGCGCGACAGCTACGGTCGCAGGTTTGAATCCTGCCTCGGGCATGGACGTGTGTGCTTTCCTTATGTTAGTTAGGCTTAAGTAGTTCTAAGTTCTAGGGGATTGATGACCTGAGAAGTTAAGTCCCATAGTGCTCAGAGCCTTCCAGTGTCTCCAGGCGTCTTCCACGTATACAACTTTCTTTCATGATTCTTAAACCAAGTGTTGGTTATGATTAAGTTATTCCCTACCAGGTGGCTTCCTCTTTCATTCCTTACCCCCATTCCATATTCCCCTACTACGTTTCCTTCTCTTCCTTTTCCTACTCTCGAATTCCAGTCCCCCTTAACTATTAAATTTTCGTCTCACTTCACTGTCTGAATAATTTCTTTTATCTCATCATACATTTCTGCAATCTCATCGCCATCTGCGGAGCTAGTTGGCATATAAACTTGTACTACCGTGGTAGATTTGGCTTCGTGTCTATCTCGGCTACAATAATGCGTTCACTATGATATTCGTAGTAGCTTACCCGTGCTCCTATTTTTTTATTCTTCTTTAAACTTATTCCTGATTTACTGTATGTTTAAATGATGATGGCGTCCTCTTGAGTAAAATATTCCGGAGGTAAAACAGTCCCCCATTCGGATCTCCGGGCGGGGACTACTCAGAAGGACGTCGTTATCAGGAGAAACAAAACTGGCGCTCTACGGATCGGGGCGTGGAATGTCAGATTCATTAATCGGGTAGGTAGGTGAGAAAATTTAAAAAAGGTAGATCTAGAGGGATTTGGTGAAGTTCGGTGGCAGGAGGAACAAGCTTTGTGGTCAGGTAAATACCGGGTTGTAAATACAAAATCCAGTCAAAAATACCTACTGCAAGTTGGTCGCTCATTACTAAACGTTCTGTGAAATTTGTCAGTAAGCTTTTTGCCTTCCAACCAGTGGATTTTCTCGAACTAAGAAATTTGCTCAATTTGTGAAAATTCAAAATGGCTTTACTTCGAGCCTATGATGCCTAGAAGAGTCTTTACGTCCTGCTGACATGAGAATAGCATAATATCCGCGTCAGAAGCTTGCTTCTACTTAACCATTTAATAGACTCGCATTTTTTTCCACCGTGACTAATTTTGTAAGCTAAGCACATCATCCGTTTCAGCACACTCTTGAGGCTGGGAAATGTGGCCACAATGGTCTGGTGGAACGAATTATCACAGGTGCACTGCGTGGGTTCAGGAATTTACTTTAAAGAGGCAGAAACAGATTTATTTTACCTCTGGTAACCTCAAGAGAAATACGTTATAATCCATAATCCACATTAAACATCACGTTCCTTCATTACCAACTGGGCAGAGCCGGTTTACGTGGGGAAATGACATAGCGGAAGTCATGGCAAACAGAAATACAGTCGCCAGTAAACTTACTTACATTAGAAAATTTTATTTTATTTGATGAATCGATAGCCATTTAAAGGAACAGGTCTTTTATTTTACTTGTACTTGATTGAACAAGAAACGTTGAAAAATTTGGTGCTGGACTGTGATTCGAATTCGTATCTCCTCTTTCGAGGATCTGAATCTCTCAGAACAGTATAGTTCAATCATTTCGTTCCTTTTCCCAAGACTGCAATCTTCTCTAGGTCTCCTCTAAAGGATCCAGTAGAAAAATATTCATAATTTCATTTCAAGACCTATCAAGTGCACACCCACCTGCTAGTGAAAATTAACGTCCATTGTTAATGTCTGTTGATGTGTTGCCAACAATCGCAATAGCTGTCGTTGTTTCTGGTCAACCACGCACACATCTTACTGTTGGTGAGTAAGCAACTGATATTTAAGCTATATTCGTGGATGCACGGTAGGTGTGCAGTTCGTTCGTCGCTTAGGCACAAAAGTTTGTATCCTTAATTTGGATTCAAACACCTAGCAGCTCGTAAGAAAAACCGATACGTAACATTTGATTTTTCTTAGTTAACAATCCGATTACGTGTTGGGTTCGTATCTCCGTCGCAGAACTTCACATCATGCACTTCATCTTTAATTGCATGCACACTTTGTTACTTCAGAATGGAGGTATATCAGACATCTTTCGTGGTTAGCTAACAGGGACGAAAGGGTCTTGATAGGAGCCCCATTTTATTACATAAATTGTCGTCTTTTATTTTCGAGTTTAGATTTCGTTACTGGTATTGGCAAAAAATTTCGGTAATTCATGACTCTTCATGGCTAGTCATCAATATGATGTGATTAGATTAGATTAGATTAATTCTTGTTCCATAGATCATGAATACGACATTTCGTAATGATATGGAACGTGTCATTTTAAATGAAAGATTTCTTTACATACCATGGGTCAATTTCTTTACAACAATTTTTTACACTCTTTATCTCTCTACACACACACACACACACACACACACACACACACACACACACACACACACTCACACACACACATTCTTTTTTAATTTTTATTTGTTTGTTGTGCTCGACTATCGGAGAGGCACGAAAACTCCTGTGAATGAGTTTCTTAGTTTTGGGTACACTTACGAAAGGAATATAAAAATAACTGTGAGAGCTACTGATTTATGATGCTTAGTTTGCTGTCAATTCTGAGTATTTTTAGTAACTACGCTCCAGTCGCTAAATCTAGTTACAGAAATGCGAATCAGACGCATTACGTATTGCAGGCCGTAGGAGCTGCGACTTCGAGACACCAGCTATGGTCACTTCCCAGCCCGCTGTAGGATCACATCGGCTCGTCTTCTTCCTGCTGGTACTGTAACTGAGATTTGGCAACAAGGCAACGTATGTTTGGCAACTCTGTGATCGACGAGTTACTTCCTTGTGTGCACGGAATTAAGCCTCAAAGTTCACTTGACTTTACCTGTCATTTCCATTGAATAATCTCAGTTATTATCGCTTGAGGTGTAACAAAAGATTGTAAACTTACGGTTTTCAGCCCAGGAAAGTCGTTGCAGGTGGAAATCGCAACTAATCTCGTCCTTTAAATAGCGGTTTATGAGTTCTAGCCACTATTGGTCTCGTAAGAGGATGCTAAGACAGATACCTCTTCGCCAGCTCTGTGGTGAAGTGCTAACCTGTAAAAAAGCGTTTGTTGTGGTTTTCAGTTCCAGTCCCACTGACTTCAACGTTTTTACCCCTTCTGTGAAAGAGATACAAGCAGTCAGATTAAACATCAATAAGGAAATTGCAAGAAAATACTCTCGGCTCATAGTGCAATGGTGAAAAACTTACAATGCTGCACAACAGGTAACGCCTCTTTCCGCTGCTGACAAGCAAATTTTGGGTTTCTAGAAATACATAACTATATTTATGAAATGCCAGATTTGCATACCTCTTGAGTATGACACAGCATACCAATTAAACACAGACCCAATCAAAATGTAAATGAGTAGTATTTTACTAATTCGTGGCGATAGAGGCATGCTTGTGTACAGATACTCAGTTTTATTAAAACAGACTTTCGTCGTAAGGTTATCGTGGGTAGTTTTATTTCATTTCTTATAATACAGTGCACAATTTTCGTAAGGTTTCCTTTAGTGTTGTTGAAACAATAGTAAACATGAGAGCGAAATTAATCATCAACGATGTATGCGAATTCTCTGATGTTATCTATAACAGTCTGACGATGCACAGGCAGTTTATTGATTACATGCATGTAGAAAACTTGTTCTGAGTTAAAGCTGTCAAACAATGTTTGAAGAAGAATAAAATGCCACTACCACACGACAGCTAATGTAGAAAATACTCTTCTGACGTATTTGGATACGATGCGTTCTCCCCATACATAATACATCTGCTGCCTGGCTGTCTATTAAACCTGAAAAGAACAAAATGTCACAGAATTTAGCCCTTTTTCCACATGCGACTATTTTGTGTTGAGAAGTGAAGGGAATTATGTTCAAAGTTCCATTAGATTGGTAATTTCAGCAGACGGCAGAATTGCGTTTTAAAAAAATTTAGCAGTGAATATATTCGAAGTCGCGACATCTTATGTACGTTGCACGATACTTACCATTACGCTACCAGCCGACTCATAGCTACAAGAGCTCCAGAGCTCAACAACAATTCCTCCTGAACTTCTGCGTACCACAGCGCTGCGAGATAATGCAAATGGCCGGGTCTACACCTCTGAGACAAACGGTTACAGCTTTTCTGTTGCGCTGCATGACGTTTTTTTTACAAACAGATAGCGCAATAGAATAGCTCAAGTGGAAAGGAACACTTCGTGTTTAAATTTCTGCATCCTACACTGTTGGCAGTTTTGTGTAGGTGGCAGTTACGTGATTTTATTTCTGTGATTACAAAACAGAGTCGAATGTATGCACTAGGTAGCCGAGGCAGCTAGTTCATGGTGATTCGGTAAACGAATTTACTGAACATGCTGCAATTTACTACAAGGAGCCTGTCTGTCAATTCTCATCCAGTGTGGCGCAACGGCGTTACGATGGAAAAATAAGTCACAGAAGAGTGGTCTGTTGGACTGATGGTAACTTCTTATACCTATGGTCTGGGTTCGATTCCCGCTTCTGTCGATGGTTTTAGATAGGGAGAGAAAGATTCCATTCTCTTCTGACTACACCAAGTGAAGAAGATATAATGGCAGTGTGGTCTGAAATTCACATTAAAGATGATATTCCTTCTCTGCCAAGTAGACGTTAATTGGAACCACAATAAAGTCTGGAGTGGCGACATGTAGAAACTCTATCACCAATAACCTTTCTTATACTAGTTATTTATTTCTAGTGACGAAACAAACACTATGTATGGTCACAGGACACTTATTCTATCTTCCATCTGAGCTTCTGTGTGTCGATAAAATTGGTTCTGAACTGAGAATGCAACTCAGACCGCTCTTAATGCGGAATTTGATCCCTTCGTGAAAATACAGTTCGTCTACAATTTGTTTTTTTGTTCAAAACTGCAGATTCCTCAACATCTCCACATATTACGCGTGAATGGGTTCGAATCCTGGCCCGGCACTAAAGATTTCATTATGTATTATCAAGCTGTAGCATGAGAACACCTATCTGCTGGTGGATAATAATTTTGATTTTTAATGCATTTTCATTCGTTGTCAACACTAACGATATCTGACGTTTTTGACTCCCAGAAACACAGAACTATTTGCGAGATCACTCTAAGTTGAAGATGTTATTCCGAGCTGCTGGTGGAAAAAAATTCGGTAGCTGACGTCTCTTTGTGTGTAGTCAACAACGATATGTGCGGGGCTCTATTCCCAGTGAGCACTGAACTCTTCGACATATTATTTCTAGTTAAAAAATGCTCACATGTCGCTGCTGGTGCTACAAACCCATATTTAACGTTCGTTTTCTCTAGAATGTAACAGCGATAGGTGCTGGGTTGGAGTCCTGGGAAGGAAAAAATTAATGTTTCGTCTCGTGTTTTCCGTTAAAACAACTACCTACTGCCGAGAAAATCCGATATGTCACGGTTGGTTGTGCTTCGATATCAATCTGATTAGGTTCTGGGCTCGAATCCCTGTCCAACACAAAGCTTTGCTTCGCTGCCTTTCATGTAAATTACTTGTGAAGAAGCAATATTTAACATCTCTCGTAGTTCGTTAACAGGGACAAGAGATGCTGGGGAGCAATTCGCGTCCGTTAAAAATGTTTGCGTTATGTAATTTAAAGTTGATATTTGCTAACTGATACTGTCTAAAATCGAGGTATATCACTCTCTGTATGCCTAATCAGGAATGACTGTTAGTTTGCGTCAGTCACGAAATCTTTCCTTAGTCTGCCTGACCTGGGTTTGAATCCATATGCAGAACGAGACGGTTCGTCGTGTCATTTGAAGTTCATACATATTCTCAACTTACTGCTCGTGAATAACTTAAATTTTTAATGTCATTTTGTGTTAAATAATAAGTACTGTATGTTACTTTGAAGAGGAAATCATGAATACGACGAACTTACTACGTGAGTTACCTACCTGACGTAATAATGAGAGTGGTAACATTTCAGGTATGTCATTTATTGTAATAAATGTGAGCTTACAAGCGTTAAGGACAGTCTTATCTGTGATAAGGTGTTCCCTGATATTTGTAGCATAGTGGTATTACTTTACATCTTGAGTTGCTGCGATACAGAGCAGTGTTTTCTAGTGGTGACATGTTGGAACCATTTTCAATAGTCAAACCACTGTACCGAGGAGCGATTAGAGGATCTGCTAGACAGCCGCGTTATCCCGGTTGCATGCGAATTAGGTGAAATGCAGTTCAGGTCGTTCGGATACTTTTGAGCACGACTGTACAACCATGGTGGGGAGAAATTGCTTATTTGTCCAATATGTTCCGCACTCACAGCAGGATGTTAATTCCCAGATTTTTTTCGTCAAAGGGACCATATTCATTGAAATGGAGCTGTAGGAGGAATTTCTTGGAGAACAATGTTGTTCGCAGTTTTAACGGTGATTCATTCGCTTCAACGCGTTAGTTGGGGTTGACAGAAATGGCTCAGTAATTATATGCATAGCTTTGTACTGCATATGACGAGCTTTCGGAGCGTGCTGTTTGATGCTGACTCTCAGTACATATGTCCATAATCAAAGTACGTTTTCATTAGGGATAGGTTGAAAGTCGACTACCCGCCGATCAGAGCCAGTAGTAGCTCTTATGAGACTGTATGCTTTTTCACGTCTATGGATGACATTTTGGGTGATGAGCTCATTTTTAGATTATCATCTACAATCACCCTACAATATTGTGTTATTTTCACAACTGGGAGGCTATGTTGTCCCAGTTGCGTTGTTCTGGTAAGTGTAATCATGCAGCTCTTAAAGATCATTAGAGTAGATTTTTTTTAAAACAGGAAAAAACCAGACAGACACAAGTCTTGTAGGTCCAACTGTACCGACCGGCCGCTTTGTCATCCTCAACCCTGAGGCGTCACCAGATGCAAATACTGGCGGGCAGGTGGTCAGCACACCGTTCTGCCAGCAGTTGTCAGTTTTCGTGATCGGCGCCGCTATTTCTCAGTCAACTATCTCCTCAATTGGCCTCACTAGGACTGAGGGCACCTCACTTGCCAACAGCGCTCAGCAGACCGAGACGGTGACCTAACCTAGTGCTAGCCAAGCCCAACAGCGCTTCGCTTTGGTGATCTGAAGGGAACCAGTGTTACCACTGCGACAAGGCCGATGACATTAGAGTAGACCACTTTCTGTACACCACTCCTGCACATATTTGAGGGCAGTGTGCATTTTCTGGTGACAAGACTGGAGAGTGCTGTCTCTGGTATATGTGCATATATCGTCTAAGCACAGTTCCGTGTTGTCTTTCCATTTCTCAGGAAGCTTACAATGTTATACCCGAATGCTTCTGGAAATGAAGCTTTACGAATTTTTTCCCTAAGATGGACATGAGGAAATTGTATGCTTTGGTCGAGTCTGTGAATGCAGCTATTACATAATTCTTTTGTGGGACATTTAGATGTATGTCAGTAACTAATAGTAGAAGGAATTCAGTAGTCTCTTTCCCTTTCCGAAACCCAATTTCTTTATCGGGTAATATTTTCTTGTTTTGACAACACTACTCTTAACCCCAACTAGTAGTCCTGTCCATTACCTTCGCCAAACACGGTAGAAAGAAGATAGGCCAATACAACTAGGGTTTATCACATTTTTCCCGATATGTTCATGGGGACGGCACAACAGATTTTCAGCGAGTCAGTTTTGATCAAATGGTTCAAGTGGCTCTGAGCACTATGGGACTTAACTTCTAAGGTCATCAGTCCACTAGAACTTAGAACCAATTAAATCTAACTAACCTAAGGACATCACACACATCCATGCCCGAGGCAGGATTCGAAACTGCGACTGGAGTCAGTTTTGATCCATTGTGTCCATACAAGACTTTAAATTTCGAGAAGCAGCTCATTCCCTTTGTGTGGGATATGTCTTGGCACTGGGTAATCAATATTATCCGACCAAGGTGCAGTACTTTTCCCTTGGGAGAGCTCAGTATGAAGTTCTTCCAACGAGCAGGGTTGTATAATTACGCTGTTGTGTTCTTCATATTCTGTCTCGTCTTCCTTGACAGATACGTCACCTGGCGCTGTAATAAGTCAGAACTATTCTAAAGTTTTGTCGAACGGTGGAGAGGTGTGTGTGGCCATTGTCAGACCATCCTTTTCGATTGTGAGACATTATTACATTCCAGATTCTGGTTGACTGTATTTCTTTGCACACTGCAGTGTACAAATGATGCGACGGTTTAATTTTTATGTACCTGAATATTTTCTTGGCTGTAGCTTGTGCTCTCTTAAGATTAATAAAGCTCGTAGCATCAGACTGAGTTTTGTATTTTCTTAATGCTTCCCTTCGTTCCTTGAGGACTGTGATATATTTTGTATACCACGAGCAGGGTCATGACCTATTGGGAGTTCGCTTATGTCCTGTTTGAGGTATAGAGAGAGACTTCCGCAGCTTCAATGATAAGCGATACCAAGACTCCATATTCTCTAGAGGGATCCTCATTTTCGATGATCGTTTCCAGTTTTCCTTCCAGTAGTGTTTCGTACAGATTCCAGTTGGCTACCTTTGTGTTGCATTTCCGGATGATAGCGCTTTTGACAGTCTCTCTATGTTTTGTGTTTGTCATTCCGTCGGGACGTTTTTTTGTGGGACTATTCATGTTGGTGAGCCATCATTTAGTACTATTACTTTTTCTAAATCTAGGACATCCACTAATACTTTTCCCATTTCGTTAGCATTTCTGCAGTCCCAAAGTATATGACGGTCATTAAAATCACCTAGTAGGAGAACAGGTTTTGCTATAGAGCCTATTACTATTCTTAACTATTGTTAAGAAAGTCTGTCGTTAAGGGTTTTTATGCTGGAACCAAATGCAGATGGAGGTCCTTGATCCGTAGGCGAATACCCACTGTTTTCAATGTAGCATGCTGAGAGCCAGTACTGACAACAGAAAAGTGGAAATCTTGTTTTAATACCAACGTTACACCGTCGTAGCCATCGTCTCTATCGTATCTAATGAAAGATTAGCCTGGTAATACAAACGGTTCGTTCGGTTTGATCCATATTTCAGTGATGGCACAAATGACTATGTGAATTCGTAACAGAAAATATCGAACACTGTCTTGCCTTGAGCGATTTCGCGTTCCCCTCGATTATCTGAAGAGCCATTTTGGGATGTAACGTGTGCGGTCAACTTATTTTCGATTGACAACCGAGTGGAATGTGTGTATAGTAGAAGAGTAGTCACATTATTAATGTGTAGTTTCTGTTCTATCACACATCATTTTTGATACAGTGGCTATATATAAAAGAGAAATACAGATCTCATCTGTAATTGGGCATTTCACTAAATTCATTGGCGACTCCCGGTGCAGGCAGGGTGGCTAGGGCTCGAAACATGTGGCCTGGCCACGATGCCCCACTCTTCCCGTCCCTGAACCACTCCGCTTCAGCTTTTTTTATTTTTATCATTTCTTTGTAGAGCAAAAATGCAATTTGAACAAGTATCATTATTCTTACAATGGTGCCCTTCTAGGAGTATAAAAGCTAACTAAGTAACAAATAAATTAAAGCATAAATGGAACGTAAAGGCCTCCCTTCTGGAACCAACATTAGACACGACATCCACTGCTACCATCGATCAACATGTCCATTGATCCTTCTGACCCATCATTAGGGCCAGGCACGTCTTCACGAAGAAAGAGTTCATATGTTACTGTCGCTTGTTCCTGTCCATTCTGTAAAATTAACATGCACACAAGGTTAACTTATTATACCCAACACACCCCAGCTGTGAGGAGGGTCCAAGAAGATACTAGCCAGATAACTAGCAAAGTATTGGCGGTAGCGCGGGTGGCGCCGTAGACAAGTGATTCGTTCCAATAGGAAAGATTAAACGTCGAAAAAGTGTTGGCCATCGTCACCGTAAAGATACAATACGGTCAGGCCCTTGATCCATATCACTGCATTCATCGTAGAATGTGGATGAAGCGTCATATCTGGGATAAGAAGGGATGTCGAAGTCACTGATGTAGGGGTCTTTCCCTGAATGAGGGCCAATATCAGTCTCGTCAACCTCCACGCTTCCCTGGCGGACCTACATTCCAGACAGTGTTCATCTCTATGCTGCTCCAGGCGGGTGTAAAATACATGTGCGCAACGGAAAATATTGAACGCTAAAATGATGATTTGGCCCTGTCTGACTAGCCCGGAAACAGATCTTAGGATCTCTTAATGCTCTTTAACATATAAATTACGATCTCAACATAAATCAATGATTAAGGCAACTAATACTACTAAATGATAAACATTGTTTCTCATTATACATTTATTGTACATTAAAAAACAACCATTTATATTACAGTTGTCTATATTCCTGATTAAAAATTGCTGATCAATTGCCCAACTCTGCCCATTTTTATGGTCATGCAATCTAACATAATTAACGCGAAATGACTGACATCATCTATGTACCAAATACTTTAAGACACTACGTTCAAAGATGATCTAAGGTGGTGTGGAACCTCAGTGGAAATAAACTAGCATGATCACAGCTGTTTAGCTTTATAGCCCTAATAAGCCGAAATAATTAGCAATATCACCGTATGTACTGCGTCTAGTTCGTCGGAGTGACGGTTCTCGTACACGTCTGCGACGATGGAAGAACTCCAGTCACAAAATGAAACACTAGGACGGCATAAGGCGGTCCTCTGACTAATGCACTCTAATACTGTCTTCTCCTCTCTGTGTTCTACAGACGAGAAACACGAAGTCCCAGCCACAACAACGGAATTCAAATAACGTCCCAACGTAAGTATAGGCAGAAGAAGTGTTCTCTATTACTGAACGCTGCATACTCAACGACAACTCCCAACCCGGAGATGAAGTCCAGAATCGTATAAGTTCGCAACAGTACAGTGCTCAACCGATCTAACTATAAAATCTCCTGAGAGCAAAGACAGCAAGTCCGCCTGTACCAACAAAGCTGTTACTGAGCGACCGACACACATGGGCGCTCAAAACGGAAGACTTCTTCCTCTCCACCGGTGGCTTCCCTGGAAGACTCAGCTCCCCTCCCTCATAACTGCACAAGGTGAATAACATTCTCGAAACCCCGTAATATTCCCCCTCTCTACAGATTCTTCCGAACGCTGACCAACCATAATTTAATCTTTTGTCGTCCTTCGTGGAAAGTTTGCGAGGGAATACAGTGGTACGCTTCTGAGTAAAAATCTTTGAAAATAACCCAGCCTGCGTGATTTCCGAGGTAACACTTCCTCCTTCCTCTTAGCTGCATCGAAGATTTGCAGAGTACCCGGTTATCCTTCCGGTCCCGCAAAATATCGGCCGGCCGCGACTGTGTTGTGCTCCAGCGGTCAGGTGGCCCTACGTCTGTCTTGCTACTTCCTGTGTTTATGCAGGACCAACACACGTGTGCGGGCCTTCCACCCAGGGCTTGAGTTCCGCCGGCCGTTTCATCTCCACTGGCGTTCCAACCTCTACTAGTATAGTCAATCATTCATTACGCCATTTTTATAATAAAGACACTCCGTCACCTTTCATGCAAAAGCGTTAACAATTATTGACAAGGCGTATGTGACAATGTCAGTCTATTTAAATATTCATATATACGATGTACAACCTATCAACTGATACCTAATTGTGGTTGTAGATCACGGCAAAGTATGTAGATGACTGCTTGTAAGGTGCGAAATTATAGCCGCCTTACACACTGAGGAAATAATGGAGAATCAGATATACCAATGGTATGGAGCCTCTGGCGATTCATATAGCTTGAAGCATCCCCATATCTCTTGTGGTTCCCTTTTTGGGTACTCCACGACGACATCTGTTCGTAGATACGTATCGCCGGTAGGTTCTCCGGCTTTACTTCCCGGCGTGACAGCGACGACCCTCCGATGAGGTGCGGGCTTTGCGTTTTGCTATTACTGCGAGTCTTGTAAATATCGCTTTTATTTAGTAATTTGCCCGGCTAAAACTCTCCCCTTTTATGATTAAGACAGCCTGCGCCACCTTGCGGAGGGAGTGGGGACGTCAAAGAGTCACAAAAGTTCATATTAAGCAGTCCGTAAAACACGTTAACGTTCACTTCAGTTAGCGTGTTAGTTAAAGCCTACGCTTTCCGCTAGATGGTGCTGACTTACTGCTGAATACCTTTGATTTCGTAAAACCTTCACTGATTAGTGGTAGGTAAATGAAATAAGTACAACACTCTTGTATTTCACTTTCACTCTATATTCAAGGATTAAGATGGTGATGGATGTTGGTCTATTTAAAAGGTTTCTAGCCTGGAGGAATCTAAATAGTCCGCAAATGCCGATATGCACGTGCTCTACGTCCAGATTCACAACTAACGGTACACGACACTTTCAAAAGTCCACACGTTGATATCTGAATACCGGTACCTCTGAATTCACTCGTATCAGCAGATAATTTGAGTTTCTGTCGTCTACATGTCCGTAAAGTTCCAATCTAGCACTAAAGTCCTTAAATCTCCTTAATATTCCGTTGCTACCAACAGTCAGAGATCGAACACTACATCACTTTTAATCTCCGTAATATTCTAACAGTTTATTGTGAGTCTTAACACGATAAAGTCCCATCTAATTATTGTCTTGTTGACTGACGCGGGTTCCCCGCCCTTTAATGAAACAATCAAGGGAAAAAAGGCGGCAATAATGACGATCAGGCCTTTTTATAGGTTTTTCATCTCAAGAGTTTAACGTCACTTCCTTCTCCATGACGGAGCTTCGGTGGCTTTGCTGTACTTAGACGTTAAACTACTTGCTGATATACTGTAATTTTGATCTGCAATTACCGAACTCTGATTCTACACTGTTTTCCCCTCTAAAAATTCTATTCTTAATTTTAAATTATTCTTCTACAGCTTTTATCACTGTAAACTGAACCGAGATGTTACAAGCTGTAGTTGACCACCGAATACCAGGCCGCTCTGGCACTGGAATCGAGAAAAGCGCCATGCACTGAACGCCAGACCAACGGCCAAGTAACCGAGAGCGGACGGCTCTCAATTGGATTTTGGGGATGGCCTCGCATCATATGACAGTAAACATCATGGGCCCTCTACAGTCGCTCACTCGGCAGGGCAGCGTTGACGTAACTGAAATCCTCAAAAAACTCCTTTAGGTGAGACAGTGGTGACGAAGTATGTACCACTGTAATGGGTGGTTCGTGAGAGGTGGGCGCCAGTTCTTCAATCAGAGTTCCTGTGAAACTGCGCTCGCGGAGGTTCCACACGCTCATCATCGTGGTGACATATAAGGCAGCTCTCCTAACCCGCACAATGACCATTCTGGGACTGTCCTTCGTGATAGGGAGGGTGAGAGTGTCATATTGCACTTTGATGATTATTCCTGCACTGGAAAAGTAACCAGAGGCTGTTTGTTAACTGCGGGCCTTCGTCTTTGGCATCAGGAGGACCGTGGCCAGACAGGGTATCCTGGATGCAGGATAAATGTTGTCATAAGCCACCGACTCTACTATGAGCTAAGATCGCAGCAAGTTGCTATGGACATCTGTACGTGTGCCTTGTATGAGACGACTACAGGTAAGGTGTGCTGTCTGTTGACTGTCACGCGTAAATTTAACCCCCAAACACTTGATAGTATCCCGGAGTGAGTATGAGGCCAAGCTTTCTTCTGGGAAGACCCTGCCGATAACCATCGCTCCAGGCTTCTCCAAGTTCTAGCGGATTCCGGCTATAGCACCATATTGGGCAACGCAGTCCAATGGTCTTTGGACTTCGGCTGACGAACGCACTAAAAACACTAGATCGTCCGGTCTCTCAACGTAGGTCCCTGCAGCCGACATCGTAGTCTGTGTAACAATGGCTCCATGGCAATGACATACATAACCACTCACAGGGATCAACCTTGCCTCACACAGCTGGCGATAGTGATCTTACCTGCTATACATCCATTGATTGTAGCCTGTGAAGCACGCCCCGTAGAAGATGCATGACGGTCGTTATGAAGGGCTGGAGGAATGCCAGCTGTCGCAGCACCTTCTCAAGATAATCGTGGCATACCCTATCCAAAGCGTAGTCAAAGTCCACTGACACTAAGGCTCTGGGCACGCGATATGCCTCTTCCTGTGGGATGACATCGCGGTAATCACTGAGTGCCGTCTGTATGTTGCTGCTACCGACAAGACAGGTTTGGTCGGTAGAGAGGACTTGGTGCAGAACAATCTGAATTAGGGCAGCCAGAAGTCTCGTAAATAGTATTTTTAAATCGCTGTTGAGCAGCGTAAGAGGCCGATAATGGTCATTTCACCGTTCGGCAGATAGCTTGTGGAGTGATGCAGGGATGCCGTCGACAAGGGCAGGTGGCATCTGCACTGCAGGTTCCATCAGTTCTTGGGACATTGTAATCCATCAGGCATCATGACATCACGGAATATAAAATAGAACGCTATCGGGAGACCATCTGGGCCTGGCGATTTGTTGTTCGGTCCTTTGCTGAGGGCATCGGCGACGTCCTCCGACGTTAAGGGGTCGCCGCCGCGTTGACATAGAGGGTCCGAGGTAGCAAGCGGAGAAGTTCATCCATCGCCGCAGTATCCCGGTTCTACGGCGTAAAAACGCCGGTAGTAATTCAAGAAGGCGTTGGCAATATCCTTTTGGGCCGCCAGGCGCAGGCCATCTGGCCTATCCACCACGGAGATCAATGCTTTGCAACATCTACGACGTTCGAGGATAAAGTGATACGTGGCCAGCTGTTCACTCCCAATCCGGTCTTGACTACCCACGACGGCGTGTAAGCGTTGTGATCTTTTGCATGCAATCTCCAAACATCAGCATGGCTTCCTAGTAACGGTGTCTGGTCGGATATCTCGCGAAGTACCATAGAATGATATTCTATGGTGTGCCGTTGCCGACACATAGCCCCTCGACAGTTATTCATAATCACACGCCGCTGTGCACGTTTTGCGCAATCGAGCCACCACTGGATCTTGGAAAGTAAACGTTGGATGCCGTCTCTCACTGGTTCTCCATGTCTCTACTATCCTTTCTCTACATTGTTGATCCTCGAGGAGCGCTACGTGTGCTCCCTGCCGCCGTTGGATAAGCAGCTGCAGCAGCAAGTCGTATACTCCTAGCTCACTCATTTGTTACATAGTTTAATTCTTAATTTCTTTGCGTGTTTTTGGTACTTGCATTGTTTAATTCATAAATTTCGGGCGTATTATAGTATTTGAGAGTTGTAGCATCTTGTTTTAGTACTCGAATAGTGTTAAATCGCATAGTCTCCTTCCGCCGCCGAGCAGTGTGTCAGCAGTGCACAAGTGGCAGCATTACTGCATTTACTAGGCAATCTTGTATTTTAATAACCGTTTAAATTTTGTGTCGATTTGTTTGCACTCTCTGTAGATTAGTTCAGACGTTCTTTGCACAACAGTTTTTAGCATGGATAGGGACTGCAACTGCTGTGTTCGGATGCAGGCTGAGTTGGCATCCCTTCGCTCCCAGCTTCAGGCAGTGTTGGCTTCGGTCACACAGCTTGAGGCTGTTGCCAATGGGCATCACTGTGGGGGTCCGGATGGGGGTTTGTCGGGGACGGCCAGCTCGTCCCACGCATCCCCCGATCGGACTACGACTATGGTTTCCCGGGATACTGCCCGCATTGAGGCTGATCCCTCACCTGTGGTAGAGTGGGAGGTCGTCTCAAGGTGTGGCAGGGGGCGAAAGACATTCCGGAGGGCTGAACGGAAGGCCTCTCCAGTTTGTCTGACGAACCGGTTTCAGGCTCTGCCTCAGGCTGATACTGATCTTCGGCCTGACATGACTGCTTCTCCTGTGCCAGAGGTTGCCCCTCAGTCTGCAAGATCCGGGCGGTCGCAGAGGGTGGGCTTATTGGTAGTTGGGAGCTCCAAAGTCAGGTGCGTAATGGGGCCCGTTAGGGATGTGGCAGCAAGGGAGGGGAAGAAAACCAAAGTGCACTCCGTGTGCATACCGGCGGAAGTCATTCCAGATGTGGAAAGGGTCCTTCCGGATGCCATGAAGGGTACAGGGTGCACCCATCTGCGGGTGGTCGCTCATGTCGGCACCAATGATGTGTGTCGCTATGGATCGGAGGAAATCCTCTCTGGCTTCCGGCGGCTATCTGATTTGGTGAAGACTGCCAGTCTCGCTAGCGGGATGAAAGCAGAGCTTACCATCTGCAGCATCGTCGACAGGACTGACTGCGGACCTTTGGTACAGAGCCGAGTGGAGGGTCTGAATCAGAGGCTGAGACGGTTCTGCGACCGTGTGGGCTGCAGATTCCTCGACTTGCGCCATAGGGTGGTGGGGTTTCGGGTTCCGCTGGATAGGTCAGGAGTCCACTACACGCAACAATCGGCTACACGGGTAGCAGGGGTTGTGTGGCGTGGGCTGGGCGGTTTTTTAGGTTAGATGGCCTCGGGCAAGTACAGAAAGGGCAACAGCCTCAACGGGTGCGGGGCAAAGTCAGCACATGCGGGGACCAAGCAGCAATCGGTATTGTAATTGTAAACTGTCGAAGCTGCGTTGGTAAAGTACCGGAACTTCAAGCGCTGATAGAAAGCACCGAAGCTGAAATCGTTATAGGTACAGAAAGCTGGCTGAAGCCAGAGATAAATTCTGCCGAAATTTTTACAAAGGTACAGACGGTGTTTAGAAAGGATAGATTGCATGCAACCGGTGGTGGAGTGTTCGTCGCTGTTAGTAGTAGTTTACCCTGTAGTGAAGTAGAAGTGGATAGTTCCTGTGAATTATTATGGGTGGAGGTTACACTCAACAACCGAGCTAGGTTAGTAATTGGCTCCTTTTACCGACCTCCCGACTCAGCAGCATTAGTGGCAGAACAACTGAGAGAAAATTTTGAATACATTTCGCATAAATTTTCTCAGCATGCTATAGTCTTAGGTGGAGATTTCAATTTACAAGATATAGACTGGGACACTCAGATGTTTAGGACGGGTGGTAGGGACAGAGCATCGAGTGACATTGTACTGAGTGCACTATCCGAAAATTACTTTGAGCAATTAAACAGAGAGCCGACTCGTGGAGATAACATCTTGGACCTACTGATAAGAAACAGACCCAAACTTTTCGACTCTGTAAGTGCAGAACAGGGAATCAGTAATCATAACCCGTTGCAGCATCCCTGAATATGGAAGTTAATAGGAATATAAAAACAGGGAGGAAGGTTTATCTGTTTAGAAAGAGTAATAGAAGGCAGATTTCAGACTACCTAACAGATCAAAACGAAAATTTCTGCTCCGAATCTGACAATGTTGAGTGTTTATGGATAAAGTTCAAGGCAATCGTAAAATGCGTTTTAGACAGGTACGTGCCGAGTAAAACTGTGAGGGACGGCAAAAACCCACCGTGGTACAACAACAAAGTTAGGAAACTACTGCGAAATCAAAGAGAGCTTCACTCCAAGTTTAAACGCAGCCAAAACCTCTAAGACAAACAGAAGCTAAACGATATCAAAGTTAGCGTAAGGAGGGCTATGCGTGAAGCGTTCAGTGAATTCGAAAGTAAAATACTAGGTACCGACTTGACAGAAAATCCTAGGAAGTTCTGGTCTTACGTTAAATCAGTAAGTGGCTCGAAACAGCATGTCCAGACACTCCGGGATGATGATGGCATTGAAACAGAGGATGACATGCGTAAAGCTGAAATACTAAACACCTTTTTCCAAAGCTGTTTCACAGAGGAAGACCGCACTGCAGTTCATTCTCTAAATCCTCGCACAAACGAAAAAATGGCTGACATCGAAATAAGTGTCCAAGGAATAGAAAAGCAACTGGAATCACTCAACAGAGGAAAGTCCACTGGACCTGACGGGATACCAATTCGATTCTACACAGAGTACGCGAAAGAACTTGCCCCCCTTCTAACAGCCGTGTACCGCAAGTCTCTAGAGGAACGGAAGGTTCCAAATGATTGGAAAAGAGCACAGGTAGTCCCAGTCTTCAAGAAGGGTCGTCGAGCAGATGCGCAAAACTATAGACCTATATCTCTGACGTCGATCCGTTGTATAATTTTAGAACATGTTTTTTGCTCGAGTATCATGTCGTTTTTGGAAACTCAGAATCTACTATGTAGGAATCAACATGGATTCCGGAAACAGCGATCGTGTGAGAGCCAACTCGCTTTATTTGTTCATGAGACCCAGAAAATATTAGATACAGGCTCCCAGGTAGATGCTATTTTTCTTGACTTCCGGAAGGCGTTCGATACAGTTCCGCACTGTCGCCTGATAAACAAAGTAAGAGCCTACGGAATATCAGACTAGCTGTGTGGCTGGATTGAAGAATTTTTAGCAAACAGAACACAGCATGTTGTTATCAACGGAGAGACGTCTACAGACGTTAAAGTAACCTCTGGCGTGCCTCAGGGAAGTGTTATGCGACCATTGCTTTTCACAATATATATAAATGTCATAGTAGATAGTGTCGGAAGTTCCATGCGGCTTTTCGCGGATGATGCTGTAGTATACAGAGAAGTTGCAGCATTAGAAAATTGTAGCGAAATGCAGGAAGATCTGCAGCGGATAGGCACTTGGTGCAGGGAGTGGCAACTGACCCTTAACATAGACAAATGTAATGTATTGTGAATACATAGAAAGAAGGATCATTTATTGTATGATTATATGATAGCGGAACAAACACTGGTAGCAGTTACTTCTGTAAAATATCTGGGAGTATGCGTGCGGAACGATTTGAAGTGGAATGATCATATAAAATTAATTGTTGGTAAGGCGGGTACCAGGTTGAGATTCATTGGGAGAGTCCTTAGAAAATGTAGTCCATCAACAAAGGAGGTGGCTTACAAAACACTCGTTCGACCTATACTTGAGTATTGCTCATCAGTGTGGGATCCGTACCAGATCGGGTTGACGGAGGAGATAGAGAAGATCCAAAGAACAACGGCGCGTTTCGTCACAGGGTTATTTGCTAACCGTGATAGCGTTACGGAGATGTTTAACAAACTCAAGTGGCAGACTCTGCAAGAGAGGCGCTCTGCATCGCGGCGTAGCTTGCTCGCCAGGTTTCGAGAGGGTGCGTTTCTGGATGAGGTATCGAATATATTGCTTCCCCCTACTTATACCTCCCGAGGAGATCACGAATGTAAAATTAGAGAGATTAGAGCGCGCACGGAGGCTTTCAGACAGTCGTTCTTCCCGTGAACGATACGCGACTGGAACAGGAAAAGGGAGGTAATGACAGTGGCACGTAAAGTGCCCTCCGCCACACACCGTTGGGTGGCTTGTGGAGTATATATGTAGAATGTAGATGTAGATGGACGTTCATGTTCCATGTGCTCGTGCTGCGCCAAGCCCTACGTCGTGGGAGGTAGATGGTGCACAGGTAGGCATCATGATCAGTAAAGGCTGCCGGTCATTATCGCCTCACATATTCGGATACGTTGACCAAATTGTCAATTTGTCGCACACGACAACGCTGTGTCCACCGCCTGTTATCCTCATTGCTCACAGCTTTACCTGATTCCCGTTGAACGTGGGACGTAGTGTGCATCCGGACTGAAGCTATCATTATTGTCCAGACAAGTATATGTTATTATACAGATTGGTCAGGAACAGTCTAGAATCTTGTAATGGGGTTTCAGAGAGGTTATGCTGAGAAATAATTGTTAAAGAAAAAATTTTATGCATTACACCGTTTCGAAGTTAATTAGCATTGACGTTATCCAATCAGGACACTGCTCGCACAAATTCACGTAACCCTCGTGATACTGTTCCGTTATTCTCAAAGCGTAGATGACAGCGCACGAGACTGCTCAACCTTTGGTTCGGTTTCCATTGTTATTCGCGTCCCGTGTCCAATTTCCCTATCACTCTGTTCGCTTTTTGCAAAACCAAACAAGGCATACGTTTGGCGACATCGTCTCTGGCGTGCCGCTCAAGTGTTAATTAACTCAGAAACGTCAATACGTATTGAATTTTTTTCTTAACAGTTACTTTTCAGTACAAACTACATTACTACATCCTCACTAGCTCCTCCGACTGTTTCTGATCACCATATATGTGTGGTTCTTGTTCTGTCGGACATGTTCGATGGAACTGACACCAGCTTTGATACAGCGGCCGTATTAATATACATGATTTTAAAACAAATGCAGACCTCAGCAGCAATTAGACATTGAGTTATATTCAATGACGATAAGTGAGAAATCGGTCTGGGGTTGACGTTTTACACGAGCGGTTGCCTTAACCGCTTCGGGTATCCACACACGCTTTCCGTCCAGCCAAATTGCTCAACTTGTCGCACACTACACATATGATATCCACCGTGCATTTCCCTCATTGCTCGCAGCTCGTCTTCGCGTTGTCCACAGCCCTCTGGCGCGTGGCTTCTTGCTCCGGTAGGAGGATCACCCAATGTCTGATAGGTCTTTTGGCATACGGGTCACTGTGACCCACATTTTACTAGACTAAGTTTCTTTTTCAGACAGCGTGGCAGCTCACATGACGACAGATTTGCCCTCTGTTGTAACTGAAAATCAAACGAATGTGGTACGACTTTTTAGGTTTTGTGAATTTTCCGACTTGTTCCCTAAAATTTTAGGGCGACGTTTTTAATGTGTTATCAGGGTAGTTGCGTCGTCCGTATTTTTTTTTTAAGTGATCAGCCAGCCACATATTTCTGTGAACCTGTTTTAGTTTTCTTCCTGTCGTACTTACATTTACTTAAGATTTTTTCAACATATGAACAATTTTAAGGCTATTTTTCATGATGTGAGATAGTGTGATTGTGAGGATGATCACGGGTGAGATTGGGGGAGAGAGAGTGCGATTTTATTTCAGATTGATTTTTATCTTTTTTCTCATGTTCTTCGATCTAACCACATTCGTTTCTATTAATTTCGTGTGGTCCCTGATAACGTCGTTTTTGAGCGCCCCTAACACACAAACAGAAACACACACGTCTTCGGAGCGGCCTCGTTGTCCTTTGTACGAGGTATACAGGTGGATGCTCCAATTTCATCGACGGGTGGAACGTTTTGGAGTGTGTCGGCGTTGTGGGACGCGATGACTGCGTCACTAATCACTTCATTAATGAGTGCATGTAGTGTATCAGTATCCACTGCGACACTGAACGGCTGGTTTTGCGAAATTTGCTTAGCAATGGGGCCGCTATCGACACAGTTCATGGTGGTGATGGCAGCGCATCCAGTTTTAGCGAATTGACAGAGCGTATGGAAGTACGTCAAATACTGGTATGAAACTGTTTCCTCTACGCGAGCACTGGCCGAATAGGAAGTGTTTACACTGCCTGAGAACGCCAATGTTCCCACTTCCTCGAATGGGGCAGGAATATGCAGTGCCGAAATAAATGCAACACCCTCAAGAACAGTGTTCAGCGGCATCACGGTACAATATTTGCCTACTGAAGGACTGTTTTGTTAGTGATTTATTTGTCACGGCAGATGGCACTCAGGAGGGGCCTATCCGCCCACACTCTGTTTCAATTCTGCAGGCAGTAACCGTATAGAGGTAAGAGTTGAACAGTGTTTGCAACATACCTTCTGTAGTACAACCATGCCCTCCGACGAGTGCATGCTCCTGTTAAAGAGTTTCAGTTCTTTTGACGAGGTCATACTGTGGGCCTTCGTTAAGCTGGATGGACGTATCGACAGACTGCTGCCCAAGTTGGGCACAATGTATCGACAATGTGTCATTTGCTTCAACAGGGTCTGTGGGGCATTCCCGCACGTATAGTTCAGGTTCTGGACGTCTGTGCAGTTCAAACGCACTTTGCAAGCAGTGAGTGCCTACCAAACGTAATTCAAAATGGCTTCAAATGGCTCTGAGCACTATGCGACTTAACTTCTGAGGTCATCAGTCGCCTAGAACTTAGAACTAATTAAACTTAACTAACCTAAGGACATCACACACATCCATACCCGAGGCAGGATTCGAACCTGCGACCGTAGCGGTCGCTCGGCTCCAGACTGTAGCGCCCAGAACCGCACGGCCACTCCGGCCGGCCAAACGTAATTCAGTGACGAAATTCGGGTACATGCTACATACACCTGCTGTGTCATCAGGGCCCATTGGTAATCGTCTGTTCGTAGCAGGATTACGATCACGTGTGCCTCTCTTCTCCAGGCTAGCACTGACACCACGACACTGCCAAGCATGTATACTCTGGTACCGTGAAAGAGTCGACAGGAGAGGAATTACGCTCTGTTATCTTCAGTGGTGAGAGAAGGTTCTGTCTGTATGATAATGATGGCCGTACATGGTATATACTTGGTGAGCTGCCTATTCTAGTGTGCATTCGCTCACAAAACGCAGGTTACATACCAAGTTTCATGTTGTGGGGATCCTTCAGTTAACTAGCGCTCACATTTGGTGTTTCTCCAGGTTAAAGTAACCAGTGCCAACTTCACTGCACAGGTTGTTACCCTGTGCTACTGCCATTTCTTCGGAAGGAATGTGATGTGCTTTTTCATGTGCTTACTCCTTCCACAGGGCCTGTAAGAACTATTGTCGAAGCGTGACAAAAAGCACAAGATACTTGGGACAGTCCATAGCAAAATGTCATTCGGCACCTTTATAATCGGTTTCATCCAAGAATACACGTCTACGCTGCCGCCAGAGCGAGGGTACACTGTGTACTGATGTGGCTGTGGCCTGGGTATGTTATCATATAATTCTACAATGATGAACTACCACTTCCGTCACTTGTCAATAAAGTGACCTTGTCTTTGAAGGTGTTGCATTTTTTCTCTGCCAGTGTACTTGAGACATATGACCAATTAGAAGTCGCTACCACTCAAATCTCTTCTTTCCTATTTCGAACTATATTGTAATTTCTTCTTAAAGAAAGAAAACCATCACAGGAAATCTAAAAGCTGGGAGAGAGGAATGTAATTAAAGAGAAGATGAGAATAAAGGAAGACTATATCAATTCAACCACTAATAACGCTGGCCAAAATATACAAATGTCTGCTGAGAAAAAGAGTAGATCAACCTGCGAGGGACTTGCTTGTTCGGAACCGAAAACTGTCAGAGGTTCTGTATGTAAGGCGTTTGTTTATCTTACGTAATAGACAATTTGTTAAAAGAAGATTCGTGCCATACCCAGTGTTACAGTTTTGTCATGTTTTGAAAATTTCGAATGTATTTTTTTATATTATTAGACTTTAAAATTAATATTATATTATATTATGAGGCAACATTCAGCAATATTGTGCACTGTACGGCATGAAAAGAAGTCTGTACTACCATACTAAACTAAAACAATGTAAAATTATTTTTGCTTGTGTGGCATATGGCGTTTTTACTACTCTGATACATCACATGCGATACATACTCTACAATAATCTGTAAGCATCTGAAAAAGAATGCTCTTGAATACTTTATCACAGCGGAAACAGCAAACTCGTTAAAGGTTGTTTACTTCAGTTTATTGTATACATTTGACTTCAGGCCTCTGAATTCTATACAGGCTCTCTAAAAGCTACTTTTACAAAGAACAGTTCTGTGGGTGGTGTAGCAATCATGTACTGAACGTGAAGGTGCTGCGTCCATGACAACTGTATTTTACCTGCTGAAAGAGTGCCCTCTTATTTGAGCAACTTACCGTTTTAGTAAAGACTGTATGTACCATTCTTGCAACCCTATGCACTATTGTGGGCACTCACGACAGCATATGGTCCTCCCGAAGACTCGCCAAACTTTTTGACGTTAGGGGTCAGTTTGCCTAACAAGGTGCACACGCTCCTAAAACGAAGTATTACACATAAATGGGTGAAGAGCCCCATTACTGTTCGATTACGCTATTAGCGATGCACCATTGGGAACAGTAACAAATGTAAGGTGCCTAGAAGTAATTGTTCGTAGAGAATCCCACATAAAACCAAATTTTAGAAAATCAGACGCAAGGCTGAGATTCTTTGTAAGAATATTAAGGAAATGAAGTTTAGCCGTAAAAGAAATGGCTTGGAAAACACTTGTCAGACTGAGTATTGCTAATCAGTGTGGGACCGTTACCGGCTTAGCACGTATCATCACGGGTCATTCAGTACGCGCGTCAGCGTTACGGAGATACCCGGCGAAATCCAGTCACAGATAATACAAAACAGTCGTCGTGTATAACGGAGAGGTTTACTATTGGAATTTCGTGAGTGCACTTCCCTAGAAGAGTTCCACAACTTGCGGAGTACGTATGCACACTGCGCAGAAGAATTAAAGGATCACTTTCTTAAAACCCCGTGATTGATCCCTCAATGCGACGCAGGATTGTGAAATTAGGTCCAAAGGGGCCTACAAACTTCCTCTGTAATGGTGCAAAAGAATAGCGACCTGCGACGTCACCCTCGGACGCGGCAACGCTTCCAACAGCGAGGTAACGACGCATGTGGAAAAGGGCCAGAGCTCAGAAGTTTAAATGAGATGTAAGGTGGATTAATGACTTCACACTGGGACCAAATTTCACAACAATTGTGCTCAAAGCCACAGTGGACGTGCCACTCGACGGAAAGTTTGCCACACCTCTCCGTATCCACGTCTCCGCTCTTCTCTGATGCCTGTACGATGGAGGTCAGTACCACGACGTCCAGCGTTGAAATCACGGGGTTTTCTTATGGGTGGCCGAGAAAAACAGTTCAGACAGATCCCCACTCAGAATCGACCCGAAAAGGACTGAGTAGGCGGCATAAAACGCGTCAACGCACCACTCCTTCACTTGGGGCTTTCATTTATTCACAATTCGCGACCTGAAACGGTATTTTTCTATGCGTTGAGCAACAAAGCGACGTTCTGGACAACCTTTGACACTGGCGACACACACCACACGATTCACCCCCTCACTAACGACATCGTCGGGCTGCAGTGCCTTGAACTTGTTCTGGCCTTAAGAGTGTAGCGCGACCGCAGTGTGTTATATGGGATGGAACCACTAGGGACCGTTCAAAACGATTTGACCAAATTTGATCGCAATGCCAAGCAGCAAAGGGTGTTTATGCTTTTACAGCCCATCTTTCCCACACACTCCTGAGGCGTGGTGACATGGTGTATGAGGGTGCGGCTGTTCGAAGTTGTCCTTTGCATCGGCAAAAGGTTGTCCTAACACTCACCAGTTTGGCCACAACCTCAGTGCTACCCACACATCTTTATTCCACACCGTTGTTGAGTGCCTCGCGGGGGGCTGCGCGGTTTGAGACGCCATGTCACGGATTGGGCAGCCACACTGGTGAGCAATATTCAAGCAGTGGGCGAACAAATGTACTGAAACCTACTTCCTTTGTTTTTGTATTGCGTTTCCTTAGGATTCTTCCAATGAATCTCAGTCTTGCATCTGCTTTACCGACGATCAACTTTATATGATCATTCCATTTTAAATCACTCCTAATGCCTACTCTCAGATAATTTATGGAATTAACTGCTTCCAGTAGCTGACCTGCTATATTTGTAGCTAAATTAGAAAGGATCTTTCTTTCTATGTATTCGCAGCACATTACACTTGTCTACATTGAGATTCAATTGCCATTTCTTGCAGCATGCGTTAATTCGTTGCAGATCCTCTTGCATTTCAGTACAATTTTCTATTGTTACTACCTCTCGATATACCACAGTATCATCCGCAAAGTGCCTCAGTAAACTTGCGATGTTATCCACAAGGTCATTTATGTATATAGTGAATAGCAACGGTCCTAAGACACTCCCCTGCGGCACACCTGAAATCACTCTTTCTTCGGAAGACTTATCTCCATTGAGATCGACATGCTGCCTTCTGCCATCTAGGAACTCTTCAATCCATTCACACAATTGGTCTGTTAGTCCATATGCTCTTACTTTGTTCATTAAATGAACATCATTAACCCACATTACCTCAAATGAACTCTAGCTTTTTTCTCAATCGCTGTTATAGTGTCGCCGAGCCCGAGGGTGACGTCACAGGGCGCCACGCTTATGTACCATTCCGGAGGAAGGCTGTAGGTACCTTTCAGCCAGATTTTATACTTCTGCGTCGCAATGGGGGAAAATAATGGTGTTTCAAAATACTGTCTCTGATTCTTTTGAGTAGCGTAAATGTAAATGCAGTTCACGTCAGTGAATATCAGCTTTGAGTTCGATGTTAACTGAAAGCTAACTACCGAAGCAGGGTCATGTGGGATTAGCCTCAGGCAACCAGGGAACTCGGAACAGTGCAGTATATATCGAGAATATCATTAAGCCCACTCTGTTGCCAGTACTATAACATTGTACAAATGCATTCTTCGGCAGGACAACGCACCTACACATACTGCTCGCGTTACTAAAAGGCTTCAAATGTGTTCATCATCCCTTTGTCGAAAGGGGTTACATTTGTACTTTCATCTACACCTACTTTTACATCTATACTCCATAAGCCACTTTACGGTGAGTGGCGGGCGATATTTCTGGTATCATTGTCATTCCCCCTTCCCCTGTTCCGTTCGGGAATGGTTTGCGGGAAGAACAACTGTCCGTATACCTACGTACGAGCTCTAGTTTCTCTGATTTTCCCGTCATGCTCATTACAAGAGATGCGTGTGGGAGGATGTAGTACCTTCTCTAACTGCTCATGGAACGTACACCATAGACATTTTGGGAGTTAACCGTTCCGCTATGCGCATCCCCTCTCTTGTAGCGGGAGTCATATGATCATCTCCATTAAGCCATCGTGCTTCTTCAACGAGCCCGTGACGAAGGTCACAGCTCTGCTTCGAATCTCTGCTATCTCTTCTATTAATCTCAGAGTAATGGTCAATACAAAAAACAAAAACGAAATGTCGATCGAGTATTTTGAAAGATAGTTCTTTCCTGGATGAATTGTATTTCTTTGGATATTTTTGAATGAATCTCAGTCTGGCATCTGCTTTTCCTACAACTAGTTACATGTGCTCACTCCATTTTACGCCGCTCCGTACGGCTCGCCCTACGTACTTTCGTCACCAATAGTTTGACCGAACAGTACTCTGTCTTTCCGCCTATTTATGTTCAATAAAGTACATTTATTTACACTGAGGGTCAACTGCCAGTGCGTGCAACAATCGTCGATCACCTGCAGGTCTGCCAGTATTTCCAACAGTTTTCTGTCGTAGCATCTTTCCTGTATACAGTGGCATCGTCTCCTCACGAAGATCCGGACTTTAAATACAGCGCGAACTGTGATGGTTTCATGAAACTAAAGTAAGGCATTCCCATAGCTACTTCTACAGTTTACGAATTCGACCCTTCAGCACGACGTGTTGAGTTATATCTGCTATAACGTCCCGTACCCAGTCAAGAAGGTGGTTGGTATTTTGTTCATTAAGCGACAGTATGAAACAGTACAACCGAGAGGTCTCTTGTTGAGATTGTGTATGATCGAATGTAAGGGATGCTGGGTCGGTTTGCATTATCAGTAATAGGCTTGCACTGATTGTGTCTACAAGTTGACATGGCATCAGTTTTATCTTCCAAGAAAATAGCCGACACCTCAATGATTGTGCTTACCGTGCTTTCGTGTGACGTTGTGTAACGCTATGCAGTAGCCCGACAGTTCTCTTTCACTGACCATTTAGTAATGGCTACCATGAGAGTTTGTCTCACGCAGCCATTAAGAGTGAAAAGCACCTTCAAAACAAATGGGTATTTCAACAGCACTCGCTAAGATTTGTAAATTGTAAGCAACTTTAACTATATCACAACTGCGGAGAACTTTAAACTATGAATGAGGAGGCCACGGTATGATGTGAGGTCAACCTTATAAATTTGTAAGTAAAATTCTCTGCCAATGCTTATTAGTAGCCCTATGTTACATTTTCAGTATCTGTTATTGATTTCACATCCGAAGTTCGTTTTTGATCTCACGTGTTTAATGAGTAAAGACGAAACAGGTATCCTGTGAAGTTTCAAACTAGTTTTTCTCGCATTTAAGTTTTCAGGTCGCAGGTTCCTACTCGATTATATAATTCATACCATTTACAGTTTACCAACTAAGGTCATATTAACATTTCCGAATCCTACATGTCTCAGAAACAATGCGCAATTAATGGTTAGGAAATGTTCTATCATTTATTGTGTTCAAATTGTTTCCGTTCCACTATTGAAAGTATTTTAAATATCACTGAAATACAGATGTATCAAAACAGAGTTAATGCTGAACGAGAGAAAGAATAAATTCAACTTCACTACTTGTTCCTGAACCGTTGACGGTTAAATCGCATTGGCAACTACAACAGTTTTGGTTCAAATGGCTCTAAGGACTATGGCACTTAACATCTGAGATCATCAGTCCCCTAGACTTAGAACTACTTAAACCTTACTAACCTAAGGACATCACACACGTCCATGCCCGAGGCAGGATTCGAACCTGCGACCGTAGTAGCAGCGCGGTTCCGGACTGAAGCGCATAGAACCGCTCGGCCACAGCGTCCGGCCAACAGGTTTGAAGATTTAGGAGTGTCGTTGGTAATAATCACATATTAATGAGAAATTTACCCGTTACAAAGTATTACCCTATGTTTTTCATTTCAGCCACTACTATGTATACGTGTATGTAATAGTACTGTACATGATATACACATTAACACTGAAAACTGAAAAAGGCTCCGATGAGTGAACCGATAGTCGAAGCCGTGATCCTTGCTTTATGAGCCAGCCACAGTACCAATATTGCGTGACTATAGACGGAGAGACTTCTGCATGGTATTACAGTGCATCTCTAGATAATATTATAGCAGATTTCGTAATTATGTATTGTGGGTTACTCTACGAATAAAGAAACCTTTTAGCACAGATTATAGATGTAATGCGTTTAAAATATCCTGACACATGTGGAACGTTGTACCGGCATACATGCATCCATAATTGAAGGGTAACGATTAACGTAACGAAATTACGCTCTGGCCAGCAGCCTTATCCATGTTTGGTCTTGCTACGAACGTACCAAGCAAAAAACGCTCTACAGAGAAACTGGTTTCCGTTTATTCCCATATGACACGTCCACAGTTATTCGCGAGACGTCGACATCAAGGTCGGCATCACCAACGATCTCAGTTCTGGAACACACGGTTTATTTTGGTTCCTCGGGACCGGGGGTAGTTGTCGCAGGCCTTCGTCAACAAGTTTTACAAATTGTTTTTGTCTTAAGTTTCTTGCCGTTATTAGACTTACGCCAGTTATTAAGCCGAGAACTGAAGGTTATTACCACGTGTTAAAATTAGCATATCAAGTTCCCTGAATGAATATCAAACAAACCAGAGGCATTGATGGATGAGTACAAAGTGGCCTATTTGTAGTCGCCACGGTGGCTCTAAGGAAAAAAGTTCCCGTCCTCGTCGTAAACTTCGTTGATGGGGCCCAGAAATGCAACACACACACGAACACGTGACGGAGATACAATCTTAATACTGGAGAGAACGCATCACAGGCCTTTTATGCTCGGAAAACGGCCATCTTAACTCTCCTTTTCTACGCTTGCCGGAATAGTTGGTTGGGTCTTCAAATTTTGTTTTCACTTTGGATTATTAATAAATAATTAATGCTCTGTCTATTATTGCATAAGTCCGTAATATCGAATCACATTATACAATGTCCACTACCTGTTAATTTTACGCGGCAGCTGTAAAATTTCTGCATCTATTACTATATACGTTCATTATGCTATATTTTTCTTAGTTGCATCAAATTACCTTGGTACATACAGGCAGCACAAAATTACGGATTTTATGTATTACAACGAGAGTCTTTTTAGACTTGTAATAGGAAGCACATAAAAGTTTACAGACTGAAAATTTAATTTTGTAGGTGAGTACGCAGTCAAATGAATCTCTCAAATTGATAAAAACAGAGTGCCGGACCAGAACGCCGAACTCTGTCCTTTTGTCCTTTACCTTTTATGAAGACCGTTCTTACCAACGAATCCATCAGAGAACGCTGTCTACTCTCCAGAAAAATAGCGGAAATGTACTGGCGGACTGAAGTTCTGAGCAGGATCATGAGGCTTGTTCAGATGGCTCATTGGTTCAAAAATGGTTCAAATGGCTCTGAGCACTATGGGACTTAACTTCTGAGGTCATCAGTCCCCTAGAACTTAGAACGACTTAAACCTAGCTAACCTAAGGACATCACACACATCCATGCCCGAGGCAGGATTCGAACCTGCTACCGTAGCGGTCGCGCGGTTCCAGACTGTAGCGCCTAGAACCGCTCGGCCATCCCTGCCGGCGGCTCATTGGTAAGATGATCGTCCACGGCAGGCACACGTGGTGAATCTCGATCTTCCTCACAGCTTTTATCTGTCTCGTAGTTTCAGAGCAAATTAACACTGCAGATTTGACATTCGTAAACGAAGCGAGCGTTTACCTTTGAAATAAATTTGCGAAAGTGATTCTGAAAGCTAGTTTCCGTAAACATATAGGGTGATTCCGAATTCGGCGAAAAAGTATTTTTCTAGTAGCTAGATATAAGAAACCTTTCATCTGCAGTGGCTCGTTACTATTTATCTGTGTACCTGAATTGCACTGGAAATATCCGTGTCACAAAATTGACGGTATGCGCTGTGTTTCTTGGAAACAAAACTGTTTCAGTCACTCACTGTACTTACTGTTGAAAGCAGTAATGCCAGCATTACTCTTCGCCCTCAAACTTGCATACTTGCATTCAATACTGCTCGTTTCTGTCACTTTTTTTCCGGCAGTGATAGTGTGTAGCTGAAAGTGATACAAAACAGTTTGGGTAGGTTTGCTGATGAAGAGTTGGTTGAAAGACACCTCGTGTATTGATTAACTGGATGCTATGGAAGAGCAGCACAACGGTGCTAAGATGAGATGTTCCCCTATCGCCGGAAACCACATCACAGAACGTTTGCCGACGAGTGTTTTTGCTTCACTCTGTGTTTGGTTTTACACGTTTTGATGACTGCGTATTACAGTTTTTTTCACTACTGTGAAGGATTTGTCAAAGGGGAAAAGATAATTAAGGAAACAAACAGAATAAATCATAACTACATTATTACTCTGTAACTAGCTACGGGTGCTCACAGTTTCCTTATATCAAAATACTCAGAAAATACCCTTGAGCAGCCTCCGCCAATTTTGTCGGTGGTGTTCGGGATTCAACTGCACGTAGTGTAGACCACGTAGATCTGACACCCCGAATATTTCTTAGATGTCGAAAGGAAATACAGCAGATGGTAGTACGCAATGGGTCAAGTAATTTTCGATATTTTATGCAGCTACAGTTGGAAACGTCTTGGAAAGAGGAATTCAGTGATGCAACGTTCGTTAGGGTTTAGGCCTATAGTGAAATTTTCTCAAAAATAGTTACATAACTTTAATCGATTATCGTGACAGACGTCTCCAATCAATAAAGCCTTCAATTTACTCCTTGTTACATGAACCGTTAATTAAGATACCATCGTTTTATTCTTCATTTTAAAGTTCGTGCTTAATGCCGCTTGGCAAACGTAAACGTACTGAAATCCACAGTCGACGGTACTGGCTGGAGTGCACCAATTCTGTCTTCAGACTATGAAATAGTTTCAAAATCGATTATTAAAGCAAAAACGATCGCGACACCTAACAACAAACTTTTTGAAACTATCAAAAAATATTGTATTAAGTAACTGTCATTTTATACATAAGAGACCTTGTAAGTTAATACTAATATAAATGAAACTATAGCAAGCCTTCAGGCAGCTTACTTCTCTTTTTTTGGTAAATTTTTTTACCTTGTTTTGCGATATCATATCACTTAAATTGATGGTGAAAGCGCAAGTGAACTTCGGGACAAAACACCTAGAATTGACTGCAGCGATCAAAATCATCATATTATATTGATGAAATCCACACCTTTGATCTGTGGAGTAAACGGCAGCTCAGACTTTTTTATCTTATTGATCCCAGGCTAATGTAACGCAACAGGACTGGGAACTGTTCTGTAATGTTTAGACCTTCAGCGGAGGAGAGAGAGCGTCTCATAGCCTGGCTTGGCAAAATATTTCCAAAAATAATATGTTAGTTATTTTTAAACTTCAGAAAAAAGTTAAGCAAATGTAAAATTCCGAATCCCGTTTAAAATATTATATTTTTTCATAAAAAAGGTTACTTCGTTATCTCCGTGGACAAGAAGTATACAGATATTACCAATGCAGTATGCAGTAAATTACTTATTTTTATTATGTTCGTTCGATAACTAGAGGTCACCACGAGTTATTCTGGGTGTCAAAGTAACGTACAGCACCATGTATTCCATGACAACCGGCAATACCATTATTCATGACAGCAGCCACCATTTACAGAACTTTCAAGTGATCCGTACTGTCATTTCTTGTTTTAACTCATTGCAGAACCGATGTGGAGCGATGTTCTGTAGTAGTTATGGTTAATTATTGACACCGGCAAGAAACAGAAATAATTTTTACCATTGCGTAAGCAAATGGATGTAGTCAAAAGGCTACATTCAGTTACCAGGACATATATCCTCACAAACAAGAATCGAATTATAAACCCTTGTAGCTGTGTTTGGGCGCCTGCGTGAGGCAGACTACATTGATCGAAAGGAAGAATACGGGCGGCGCGTGACATATACAAACGCGCCACACCTAGAACATGGTGTCGCACAAGGCAATCAGTTTAATTACGTCACAGGAGATAGGTGTCGGGTATCTTACATGGTCAGTGTTACAGGCAAAGTCAGTATGTAAATATCTTCCGTACTTTGCACCTGTTGTGGGCGTTAGGCTACTTTACTGAACTTTTCAAAAGAAACAAGAACGATTTTAACTGCGCATCCCAACAGACTTGCAAATAATATTAATTGTAATACACTAAAAGAGATATACTACTTGATATGAAGATTTAGTGAAGGAAAATTAATGACATGAATAATATTATGATCGTCGGTGATTTGAACACTAATTTTAAAACGAGGGCAAACACCGTCGAAATTCTGCATGTTGAATAAAAAGTCTTTCTCTCTGGCTGTTAAAAGCCTTTATTGAGAGGACACGACCGGGTTCGCAATCCTGAAATGTATCGTCAGGTAAGCTGTACAATGGAGGAATGACATATTTATTCTTCGGAACAACAAGTTTTTCAAAATAAAGCCTCTTTGAATAGTATATTTACATTATGTTTTAAATCACTGTAAAATACAGGAAGAATAGTTACCGAAAAGCAATAAAAATAAGTAACTCGCCGTAATGCGGTGGTTAAAATTAAAATTATTGGGCTCAAAAAGCTGACTATAAAATAACTTCTAACACCATATTTCCAGCCTACTTCATTCCTGGAAATAATGGCAAGAGGTTTACACACAGGGAAAAGTAAAGATTGGAAAGTTACAATCTCCGGGAATATATTACATTACATGTGAGGGGTGTAGAATCGGTAGTATCGGTCAAACAAGTAGAAATTATGAGGTACGCTTCAAGGACCACTTTAACAACCCAGGATCCAAGTCAGCCTTCCCACCTACAGGAAAGTGGACATTCAATTACGGAACTCCCCTCTAATCTTCGGGTACTGCATCGAGAAAGTAAGTGCAATACACATAATACTTTGGAAGAATTGGAAATTTGTTGCTCATTCAAAAATATTCTGATGAAATGCTTAATGCACATACTGATTTAAGCCATAGAAATTTTTGAGGAAATTTTGTAGTTTAAATAAGTAGTGCACTGGTTGCTAGAAGCCTTTAGGTATCAGTTTATTCGTCCCCTTGCTTGTTGGAGGATTTGTTAAGTAACACCGTACAGCCGCCTTGCATCCTTCTCATCGATAAATACGAATGGGCCCTTCTGTAACTTTGCGCATGCACCATTTGTCGCGCAGTCTCGTAACAGCGTTCTACCGGTTCAGGTCAGTTTGACGGCGTGTTACCTCCCACACCAGTCTACGGATAAGGTATGCGTTCCTGTTCATCTGAGTTTCTTTATTCAAATGTTCTTACGGAACCTACGGTTTTCCCGATTTCTGCCGTTTTTCATAGCTACCGAGACATTTTATAGGCAGCTTTTCAAGCCTAATCATTTTAACTTGGACCAATGCTTTACAGCGAGTTACCTATTTATATAATTCTGATGATGGACTATGGAACTTGGATGTAACTGTTTATCCTGTATACTACTGTTACTTAAAGGATAATGTAAGTTAGCTATTCTTAGATGTCTTAGGTGACTATGACATATTTTTTAAAAATGGTGATCCGGAAGAGTAAATATGTTATTTCTCCAATGTAAAGATCACCCGATGATGCATTTCAAGAATGTGAAATCGGTAGTTACTTTTCAATACAGAAATTTAACAGTCAGTATTTTGATTTTCGTAACTGATTTCTATAAGGACTTCTGCTGCCCTTTCTTTTGTTTCTTCGATAGTTCGGTGAATCCGGTGAATCTGATTAGCTGATCGTTATGCGCTCCCCCCCCACCCCCCCTCTCAGCACCACAGCTGCACTGTACCATACTTTCAACGACAGGGCTGATACCCTTACTATTATTACCCGTATTTTTTTATCCAATTCTGTGAACCGCCTCTGATGATCTCGTCGTCGCCGCACCAAACTAACTCTCCTCTCTCTCTCTCTCTCTCTCTCCCTCTCTCTCTCTCTCTCTCTCTCTCTCTCTCTCTCTCTGTGTCTTCCTCCCCCTCCCCAAGTCTCTCACTCCATCACGCATGCACACACACACACACACACACACACACACACACACACACACACACACAGGCACGCACACACACACACACACACACACACACACACACAAGCGCGCGCTCGCTGACAAAGATAGTACCAACACAACAATAAATACACAAAATATGTTAAGTACTCCACTGTTGGCAGCATCATTATATTATACACTGAGAGCCGAAATATGATTATCACTTCTTAGCCTATTCCTGGTGACGTAAGGTTTGTAAAACAAGACTGCTAATGTCTTTCGTATGTCAACAACCCTCTCGGAAACGCTGAACATGGTCGACTGCTCGCCTGTTACTATCGTGAGCATTACTGTAAAGTTGTCGAAGGACGGTGAAACCACGAGTTGGCGACGAGTTGCTGGACATCCATGTCCCAACTTGGAGTTCGGAGGCTTGCCAGCTCTGTAAAGCAGGATAGGCAGCGATCTGTGGCAAATCTGTCGACAGAGTACAATACTTGCACAGGCACAAGTGTTTCGGACAACACTGTTCAGTGCAGATTTTGAACATGTAGCTCCGCATCAGACGAGCCCGTGTTGACTCAACATTATCATCAATTACGACTGTAGTGCATTACTGCAAAGTTGTCGAAGGACGGTGAAACCACGAGTTGGCGACGAGTTGCTGGACATCCATGTCCCAACTTGGAGTTCCGAGGCTTGCCAGCTCTGTAAAGCAGGATAGGCAGAGATCTGTGGCAAATCTGTCGACAGAGTACAATACTTGCACAGGCACAAGTGTTTCGGACAACACCGTTCAGTGCACATTTTGAACATGTAGCTCCGCATCAGACGAGCCCGTGTTGGCTCAACATTATCATCAATTACGACTGTAGTGGGCACCGGATCATCGTTGAAAGATTGTGAATCAATGGAAACATGTCGCCTGGTTGTTGATACACCAGGTTGATGGTTGTGTCAGGATATGCCGTTATCTATGCGAATGAGTTCTAGACTCCTGCACGGCGCCGCTGGCTCGTGGGGGCAGTATTATGCCATGGGAACATTCACCAGATCTTCCATGATAACCTGTGGTAAAAAATCGAAGGCTTGACACTTGTGGTCTACACGAACACTATTGCAGACCACCTGGGTGCCTTCACAACTGATGTCATCACCGACAGCGATGTCATTATCCAGGAGGATAACTGTTCGTGTTACAAAAGCCCTGTTGTATGGCCTGTGACACAACAGAAAGACTCGTAAGGCCTAATTTACTCCATCGAAGTAATCTACATTATTTGCAATACCAATGCATGTGAAGCCAATACTACCATCATCTGACCTTCAAGGACATGTGAAATACCTGGAGTCCTATGTTTTATATACAATTGCTGCCAAATAAAATTGGTACATCAGGAAGGATAGCAAATAACGAAATTTTATTTATTGTATGTGTGCTGTATAGTAGGAGTTGGAATATATCATCCACTTTGATCCGATATACAGGCTGGACAAGCCGGCCGATGTGGCCGAGCGGTTCTAGGCGCTTCAGTCTGGAACCACGCGACTCCTACGGTCGCAGGTTCGAATCCTGCCTCCGGAATGGCTGTGTGTGATGTCCTTATTTTAGTTAGGTTTAAATAGTTCTAAGTTCTAGGGGACTGATGACCTCAGAAGTTAAGTCCCATAGTGCTCAGAGCCATTTTTTTTTAACCAGACCATTGCTCATTTATCGTAATGGATGGCGACTAGTGGCGAACTAATCTATCGGCAGTCCATGAGCGGATGTTTTCAGCGTGTGATATACCTCAAGAACATATTGGGCTGTGCCACTATCGATCACCTTCTGTATCGACATGGGGCAAGACAACTTGGGCAACATGCGGCCTATCATTATCTCGTCGAAAAATAATGTCACTCTGCTCACAAAGTAGCGCCCAATCAATGGCCTCAACACGTCAGAAATGTAATTACTGCTGTCCAAATTACAGGCTTTGGAAGCCAAAGATGCTCGTGTTGGGTACCCAATGGCCTCTCATGCCATAACACTCCAGCTGGGTCCGTTTGAGATTGACGAATGCATTCTGCCAACGTGAGTCTCCGCTGAGACTTCACACACAGATTTGTCGATGGAGATGCTGTAAATGGATCTGGGACTCGTCTAGAAACATAACGTGGTACTGCCTATGTGAAATTTTTTCTTACTGCAAAAAAGTCCATTTCCTAACTGTTAGTACATGAGGTGGGTATACGAGCCTACACGGCTGAGTGAAAACATTGACTGTCCTCACGATCGCTAAGTGCCGCTTAGATCCTACATGACGCCGAGTTTGGCTCTCCTGAACCCACCGATTCCATATCCCATGACAGTCTTGGGGTCTCGACCAATGAGGGCAGCAATATTGAACGATAAACCGCAGTCTCGATAGTCACGATCCTGTCGCTGGCGAATGCCGACACGTGCCGGTAGATATTTTATGTTCTTACAAGAGCCATGATACTATCTCGTCAGAAATAAACACAGTCAGATGCGATTTCTGAATGTGAAACCAGCTGCTTAATCTTTCCTTATACAGGGTGGGGGGAATGTCGTGTGACTAGGGCCTCCCGTCGGGTATACTCCACTTCGGCGACTTGCACATCGATGGGGATGAAATGATGATGATTAGGACAACACACCACCCAGTTCCTGAGAGGAGAAAATCTCCTACCCAGCCGGGAATCGAACCCGGGCCCTTAGGATTGACATTTTGTCGCGATGATCACTCAGCTACCGGGGGTGGACCTTATACAGGGAGAAACGGCAGAAAATGATACCTGAGAGAATAAGGAGGGAAATGTTCATATTTATACATGCCCAGAAATGTATTCTAATGGAATGACACTCTCTTGAATGTGAAGATAAAAGATGTTTGATTGTGGTCTCGGTATCAGTATCAGGCAGGTTGCCCGTCAGTACGGTGTAAGGAAGACGGGTGTGTGGAACATTCTCCACAACAGCTGTCGGTATTCACATCACTTAGTACAGGTGCAAGCCTTAATATCTTCAGATTTAACAGCGTGGCGACAGATTCGTCGCTAGTTCATCTCTCAGGCCCCGAGGTGCCTGGGTTTATGTCTTCCATCATATCTAGAGACGAGGCTAGCTTTACGAGTAGCGGTATTGTCAACATTCAAAGCACCCACCTGCAGGTAAAGACAATCCTCAGGCTATGGTGGCAGCGAACCATCAGCGCCGGTCCAGCCTCAATATATGTGTGGGGATTTTTGGTGATTGTCTCGCGGAACAATTCATCGTTCCACAACATTAGGCGTATCTGCACTTTCTACAGGTGACCCTGTCTCCCATCCTGGAAGACCTGCCTTCGATGGTATGAAGGGTAATGTGGATACCACTTTTGATGGTGCTCCAAATGCCGCCCTCGTCAGTGTGGAGGTAAACACGAGTACAGACAGAACATTCCCACTTGCCTGGTGTATCATAATGTGTGTTTTTAACCATTGCAAACCTATATTGTCAAAGATCTTTTATCTCCATTTTCAAGTTGGTGATCTTCCTTTGAACTCAGTTCCGGTCTAATGTCCATATGCCCTTTTCCTGCTCCTTATCCTCTCAGGAATCCTTTCCTGCAGTTTCTCTCCATTTTGCAAAATCATTCTGGATACAGGATGAATATCCTGCTTAACCACTCTGTGCCCTAGCTTTGGATTGTTAACCATTTCCACATCCAAAGCATGTTGTACTTGAGGCCATTTCGGTCTTTCTTGCATGCCGCAATCATGACGTTGTAATTTTAATGGCCAGTAGTGTAGCTTGAACAATAAAAAGAAAACAACAAGGTAACCGGTAAGGTATCATAATTTAATGATTGACCATTTTGTATTGAGCTCTGATAGTTTTATAGTCACCCGTGCATCTAAAAAGAACTTACATAATGGGACACCATTTGATGAGCCGCATTCCCTATTGTGTTTGTCACTCTAGAAATAATACAACGGTCATTAAAAAACTCATGCCATGGAAACGACCACATGTATAGAGAGTGCTACAACACGTTTAAAGAGAAGTAAGTTTTAGCTAGATACTTCCACTTTCCGACACGGTCTCTATCATTCGTTACAACGCCAAAGATGAACAAAATCCGGCGTACTGTGCTCGTAAAAACCTGAACTAACGGATGCTAGGCACTGTATTACTGCTTTTATACGATATATATTTCTGTTTGCTGATGACATTAGCTTGGTAGTAAAGGATGTCGTGTACAACATTGTCTCGGTTTCAAATAGTGCAGTTCGTGACATAAGTTCATGGCTTATAGGAAATAAACTAACCCTAAATCACAGTGAGACTCACTTTTTACAGTTTCTAACACACAATTCAACAAAACCCGACGTTTAAGTTCACAGAATGGGCATATGATTAGTGAAACTGAAAAGTTAAAATTTCTAGGTGTTCAGATAGATAGTAAACTGTCGTGGAAAGCCCATGTTCAGGATCTTAATGCTGCCATTTTTACTATTCGAACGGTATCTCAAGTAAGTGCTCGTTCGATACGAAAATTAGTCTACATTGCTTATTTTCATTCACTTATGTCGTATGGTATTATATTTTCGGGTAACTCTTCCCATTCTGAAAGTATATTTTTGGCTCAGAAACGGGCAGTTCTGGTAATAAATGGTGTAAGTTCACGAACCTCTTGGTGATCCCTGTTCACTAGTCTTAGTATTCTGACATTGGCCTCGCAATTCTTTACTGTCGGTGGCTTCTTGTTACTGTATCAGCTTATTCCTTATATTCTGTTAAGCAGTTCCTTGAAAAAATCAAGCTCATTCTTATGTTATATGTTGATTGTGTGTACATAAACTTATGGCTTGAGTTTTTTTGGGTCCAGAAACATTTTATTTTTCGTTGGTTATTACTTTCACGTACTGACACGTTCCATGACCTTGGAGATTTGCTCCTCAATTTGTTCCTACGGAACTAGACGTGTAAATAAAATAAAAATAAAGTAAATCCGTTGGTCACATAGACCATCTTTCACAGATACTGCACTGAAGGTGCTAAGTGAGGACTGAAAGATTATGTGGTAGGACACTTCAGCCAAATTTAGCAACTACTTCCGTGATAGGAAAACTCGTGTTGCAAGCGGAAATCTGTCTTTTTGTCTGATCTCACTTCGGAACTTCGGGCTTTCGGCCTAATCAGTGTCTAGTTGTAGCCTTCTGAACGGACAGTTACTTCATGCTCCAAGACACTGAAAAGAGTTAAGTCCTGCCTGTCCCACAAGATTTTACAATCACTTTGCCTGCAAATGGTTGTGCCTTGAATACCACCTTTGTTGGATATTTCGCATTCTTTACTCCATCGACAATCTTTTTAATTCTTGGTCATAGTGGTGACACTATCGCTCACACAGGTGACATGATATCTTATTTTCGGTAATGATGCAGTTCAGAAAATTGTCACTTTCAGCTTCGCGTTGGTTATGTATGTCTCGAGAAAGGTCTGCATGGTGAATTTTTTGGCCTTGTGTTCTCTGCCGTTATACTCATCTCTCAGTCATTCTGAGATAACCAAGGTGGTGTGAAATCTAGTCTAAGGCATTACAGTTGACATCCGCCTATACTGACAACTTCGCCAATCGTCACGAATGAGTTGATCAAGACGCTATTTACTATGAAGGACGGCAGCTGAGCACGGCCGACGGGGGGCGTGACTTGTCGCGCACAGCATTCTCACAACTACTGAAACGCAGTACCCTCCACCTCACATTAGTCAAGTGTCTTATATCATCTCCGTATAACTTTGACAACTGTCGTTGGATTTCAATTTGCCCAATTTGTTCGGCAGCGAGTAATTCAGTGACACAACTCTTTTTTATACGCTCGTCAACGTCAGATGCCATTTTCGAATGCTCTCTTTCGCTACTGTGTGTTGAATGACAACCACTCGAACAGAGTACGGTTGCGAATATTCAAAAATTAGTACTACACCCACGTAATCTGCTTGAGAGTCAACGGTTTCGGAATGAGCCTTGTATTTACAAATTTAGTTCCCAGCGATCGAAGATAGTTAATAGGTAGCGGTAGTTACTTTATAGACTTGAAACAGTGGGGTCTCTGAAGAATAGTAGATCTTCAACGTCGCTCTCTGAGACAGGTTCACTGTCGTCACCATCATCGTCATCATACGCCCCCATGTTGATGATGGTGGTGGTTGTTTGTGGGGCGCTCAACATCGAGGTCATCGGCACACGCACAACTTCCCAATCTTTCCAGTTCCAATCTCGCCAATTCCCGAATAATGATGAGATGACGAGGACAACACAAACACCCAGTCCCCAGGCGGAGAAAATCCACGACCCGGTCGGGAATCGAACCTGGGACCCCGTGATCCAGAGGTAGCAACGTTAGAACTCTCCCATGTTGATCTAGCATGTTTTCTAATGCGACTACCCGTCTTCCAGAAAGTCCACGCCACGGTTTCATTTCTTCAAATTCAGCTGAAAACTTCCTTCTTTCAGCTTCTATACCTCCGCATGACTATGACTACGAGTCACACACACTTTCATTTTTTTTAAATAATTACAGTCGTAATTACGTCTTGCACTGCAGTCTCCTTTCTCCTCTTTCACCAAGTAAATGCGTCTGACAGAAGCTATGATAATGTACCTGGAAGGAATATAGAGTTTCGAGGTAAACTGTATCGCGGAATGCTCACCCCTATGTCGGATGAAAACCCTGTTTGACTTAATTATAATGCCTCTGCCACCAGAATTTATTGCAATATGTTACCTAAACAGAGAGAATCTTCCCAGGTTACAAATACACTGAATATATCTGCGTAGAAAGTACATTCTTTCACAATGAACTACCACTAACTTTTTGTACGTTGTGAAAGTGTATACTAACCAATCGAGCGAGCTGGCAAAGTGGGACAGACCCTCGAGTCGTGTGGAGGAGTAGAAGGGTTTAAAAATCCCTCAAGCCATCCATATATAGGTTTCATATGGTTTCCTTACATCACACGAGGAGAGTTACGGAATGGTTATTTAGATTCAGTCGTGGTTAATTTACATTGAAATCCATATCCAAATGAGATACTATTCCATTTCCAAATCTGTCATGATTGACGGGACTTTGAAACCTAACCCGCCTCCATTTCTCGTTATGCGGACATCAGGCCTCAAAGTCCGCCGACATTGTTCAGTATACACTGGTGGCAGTGAAAATTTTAAAAACCGGATAGAATGGCAAGAATGAACCTAAAGTCGGACGATGTGAAGAAATGCCCATTTGTGAAGATCGTGGCCGCAGGATACTAATAGACGATGCTAATAGAAAAGCTCGCATCTCCCTTCCGCAGTTTCTCAACGACATGTATTTAACAGTCCGTCAGTGCTTCCCATGAATGTAGTGACCCCCTGGATTCTTACGTACTGCAACTTTGATGCGCTCTTTCTGAAATACGTGGAAAATATCATCAGGCTAGTAGCTGGAAGAGGCTAGGACACCTCTGGTTGTTGGGCCACAAAAATTCTCCTTAGATATACCATGGCTTCCTCCATATCCAATACAACTGATAACATATACGTTGCTTGGAGATTTGAATAAAGCACACTAGCACGCTATCAGAAAATGAGTAACTATTGGCTCAGGTTACGAAAACAGGAGAAACTTTTTTCAAAGCTTCTCGAGACGTTAAACAGAGCGATCCACACTTTCCTAGTGACTTTTACCAAACGAGGTTGCGCAATGGTTAGAACACTGTATTGGAAGACGGGTCAAATCCGTGTCCGACTATCCTGATTTAGGTTGCCCTTGATTTCCCTAAATCGCTTAAGAAAATGCTGGGGTGCTTCCCTTTAAAGGGAGTTTCTTTCCCCTCCCTTGAAACAATCCGGGCTTGTGCTCCGCTTCTAATGACCTCGTTGGCGACGAGAGCTTAAACCCCTGTCTGCCAGCCAAGTGACTTTGTAACGTACCAGTGGGCAGCCGCTCCCGTCGGTTAGCGTTGGTCGCAACTGTAAACACCAGCGTCTGTTTTCCTGTTTCCAGGCGATGATAACTATTCTCCAGCTTTGAGACAATAGGTCCGTTTTCACTTAAGGAGGTATCCCTCGTTCAACGCATGTAAATGGGTGATTTTCGTGAATTTTTTTCAGATAAAATAAAAAGTAATGTTATATCTTATTATATAATTCATTCCTTACATTTTTATCTTTAAGAAATCATTTTTGCATCCATATCGATCGTAACCTCTGTATCAGGTGGATGGACCAGTTCCAGCTGAAACATTGGTCATTGCCGGGAGTTCCAAAAGCCTTATTATTGGACCTGTAACAAACTAATTTTCTATAAGCCATTTTCAATAAGTTTTCTATTAGCATGTATAGAATATCTGGAAAATATTTCTAAAATAGTTCTAAAAAACTGGTCACGTGTTGAAATAAATATCACGTTTTTTCGCCCAAAACATCGAAACGAAAGAGAGCATCGAAATAGACTTTTGATGATATAGCAAAACTGTTATGTACTCTGGTCGAGAATACCGGTGTCAAATTTCCATCAAAATCATATGTACCGTTCTGAAGTTACGTTTTCCGCCTGTTTGCATAATACCGTTTCGAGAAAAACGCGTTTAAAATTCTGGGTTACATTTTTTGTAATTTAGTTAAATCCCTTCAGATCCAAAAGGAGGTCTTCCTCCACCTTATTCGTGCCTATACCGGACCTGTGGGTCTTCTTGATAGCTGCTTTTATCCGGTGCTCTGCTCGCTCGATATATTTTCGGGCGTTTTTGTGCAGAAGTTGTAGCAGGCTAGTCCTACCTCAAGTTCCATGACGATCATAATTTCCGTAATGCCTGTTAGGCCGTCATTGAAATTATATGCTGCCACATTTGCCGCGATGTCGATTACTTTTTTCCTGCTGTGAATGGTTTTCGGAGGCACTTTTTTACAGACTGCCTTGTAACCTGCTAACGAAATTTTGGCGAAATTTGGATGAACACTACAATAAAGTGGGCATCCGAAAGAACAATTTTTGACATTTTCTAAATCAGCTATTATCAAAGTCGAGTGGTTTTCACGGGATGGACAACGTTTTCTAACAACTTATGTAAAAGAAGCTTCTCTGAAGGTAGGCAGGAGGCAGCACTTTACAGCAAATACTATGAACGTTAGCAGGAGACTCCCAATTGAAGTACCTACATTCTGTGTTCCAATGGTTGATTGGCCGATAGTTCTGCATGTCAAAATAATATCGTTGGCGGGGGGGGGGGGGGGGAGGTTTGTAGCTCCCGAACTGGGGAGTCGGTTAACAGACCTCACGAACGAGAATAAGACGGGAGTTGTAGACCCTGTGGGGTGGAGCAGAGATTTTAGAACTGTTGTGTGTGTGTGTGTGTGTGTGTGTGTGTTGGAAGTCGGGAGTGGTTGATCGTCATTTCTCGAAAAAATTGTTTTCCAGTAGTGTCACATAGTGAGTGAGCATTTGCTATCTGGACCGAGGTCTCATTTTAGAACGTGGAGATTTCATCTAGTTGGAAGTATTTTTGATAACAACTAGGTGGAATTGGCGAGGTCGTATTGAAGACAATATAATGCTTTTGTTCTAGTGGAAACTTGCGGTGTTTTTCTGTATGTTCTTCTAACATTCAACATTAAACTGTTATCCTATTATTTGAATGGAAGAGATGCTACGAAAAGGTTGGAGACGGTGTAGTGATTGTTCGTGGTGCTCGCTTCCCAGTTCAGTGGTCGGATGTACGAGTCTTTTGAAAGTTGTTGCTTTGGTTCAAATGGTTCAAATGGCTCTGAGCACTATGGGACTTAACATCTATGGTCATCAGTCCCGTAGAACTTAGAACTACTTAAACCTAACTAACCTAAGGACGTCACACAACACCCACTCATCACGAGGCAGAGAAAATCCCTGACCCCGTTGTTGCTTTGCTAGAGGGCACTGATTAGCAGTAGAGAAGTAGTGATTGGTTTAACCTTGTGTCTCACTGGTCAAAACGAGGCAGGCGACTGTTATTTAGCAGGATAATTTGTGCGTAGGAGTGGATGGACTGTCAGTAAACGTTTCCGAGGAAGTCTATGGCACAATAGAACACATCGTATGCCTCGGCGGGGCCGCGCGGGACCGCGCGAATAGGCAAGCGATTCAATCAGAATCGGTGCGATGTTGTCACTCTATTTTATTTGCGCAGACCATATCAGTACATGGAAAACTGTGTTTTCGCATTTTCTTGTTGTAAAAAAATACTGCTTGTTTATAAAAAAAATCTCCTTCAACTCCTGAAGTTAGTTTTTCGGTAGAGATTCTCCTCCTCCTTTCAAAAATTAAAAATCACTTCTTCCAAATTTGCGCATTTTCTTTGCTATATAGTATTTCCCATTCGGTTCTGAAGAAACTAATTTTCAGACAAGATTGGTTTTTGTATGTTTTATAGTTTCACATCACACTTTTATAATGAAGTGTTTTTCTATATTGGTTATATTTATCGTTAAAACTGATTTTTAAGCAACCTGTCCCATAAATTTTGAAGTGTTTACATTGAATAATGAGTTTGTTTGTTACTTTGTATTTGGTTCATTATACATTGCTGTGCACTAAATGAAGCTAACATATCGAATTTGTTTTTAAAGCTGAAACGAAAGCTACATGTCACTACAATATGGATAAAATAGGAGCTGAAATATTTAACTCGAGCAAGCCGGCACCGAGCTCCTTGCCTGAGTGTGCCGCTAATAAGTAGCAGGCAGCTCAGTCGTGAACAGTTCGTGGAAACTGATACATTATTCCGCCGTCAGCATGCTCGCCCAGACAGTACTGAATATTCGTTATGGATAGACGAAATGGATATTTAGTGGGAAAGTCGCGTCTTAAGTATCCAATACTGAAGAAATTGTTTACAAGTAAGGAGTGAAACTAATATCGCATGTTTCGAACGACATATTCATGGAAAATTTAACCATTTTTATGAAGAATTGAAATATTAAGCTATGCAGTTCAAAGAGCATACTCGAATGTTACCTACGACGTATGATTATATCGTGAACGCTATAAAAGGGTGCGACAAAACCTCTTCTGCAATGAAATTCAGCTAATTTAGTGACCGATTTTTGTTGAAGAACGATTGATAATGACTTTAAGGTAAGAAAATAGATAAATAAAAAATCAGTTCTTTTGTTTTTATATTCCTATAAAATATATGTATTTGCTGTTTTAAATTTCTTAAAGTTTAGTAAGATCTGAATGACCAAGTTACGGCACTTGTCGCACATTTAGTGCGACCTGTATCTGCGTTCTAAATGGTTCAAATGGCTCTGAGCACTATGGGACCTAACTGCTGAGATCATCAATCCCCTAGAACTTAGAACTACTTAAACCTAACTAACCTAAGGACATCACACACATCCATGCCGGAGGCAGGATTCGAACTTGCAACCGTAGCGGTCGCGCGGTTCCAGACTGTAGCGACTAGAGCCGCTCGGCCACTCCGGCCGGCTGCGTTCTAAAATTCAACTTATTTAATGATGGCAAGTGCTTCATACATGGCAATATCGACTTGAGCCAAAGGAGGACTTTGTCATTGCTATCTTCTTACTCCTACCGCAGACTTTAATCTTCTCTCTCTCTCTAATTTGAGCATGAATGTAGGCCATATATCTTTTGCTTACATTTATATTTCGTTACACTTGTTGGTTTCATCAAGCTTGGAGGCGTGCCACCCTCCTGGGTTGTTTCTGTTGGCCTGGAAACCAGCAACATGGCCTACTCCGGCTGTTCAACTGCAGAACCGAAAGTTCAGGCACAACGTCAACACTAGTGCTACTGACAGCCTCATATCTAACGTTGACAGTAGCGCTTTCCAAAGTGTTTTCTGTTTCCCTCGCATGCAGTTCGTCTGCCAGAGTTGCACGTGTAGGCTGCAAAAAATCCGAAGACCTGCTCTCAGCTGAGTATTTTGGTTGATGTTCCCATCCATTTTTCGAGGTTTTAAGATAACATTCAAAATAGCATGGTCTGAGAGCCTTTACATACCGGTTCACTTTCAGTATCACCTCTACAACGAGGTTGTGGTAGATTTTTTTCAGTTTGTTGTGAAACTGTTGCTAAACTTTTCCCATTTCTTCATTGCCACATCACCTGAAGTAAAAATTAAATTATTTAAATAAAAAGACTTCAAAGAATAACAGTACTAAAAAGTTGTTGATTGTCTTTTGATGATTAAAAATAGCACAATATTTTTGGGACAGATGACAATTCCCTAACTGTCTAGGAAGTATAGATGGGAAATACATTCACATTAAAAACGTAGTAAATCTGGTTCCATGTATTATCGCTAAAAATTCTCCTGTTCGATTGAATTGTTAGCAGTCCCTGATGCAAATTATAGGTTGTTTGTGGTGAATGTAGGCTCCTATGGGAAAGAGGCCGATGCAAGTATTTTTAATGAATACACCTCCAACATGAAATAGAAATGAGAAGACTACAAATACCTAAAGTAGAGTTTTAGCCATGATCCAGTGTTGTGTGTCAATCTATTTTCCTAGGAGATCCAGTATCTTGCTTAAATGAATAAGTAATGAGACCTTTTCCAGAGTAAACAAAAACTGTTGGAAACGCTTAAGAACAATGAAACTATTGGTTATCTTGGATAAGACAACACCTAAATTTTGTATTTTGCATAAATCTATCGAAACCAGTCTAGAAAATGAAGTGCATATCATGGAAGCTATCTATCTATCACACAACGTTATCACTGATACCGAATCAATAAATGAGACCGAAAGTGCATTTTTGCAGGATACAGTGCTTGATCTTGAGCGAATGTGAAAGTGAGGTAAACGAGTAAACTACGCTACTTAATAAATGTGTTACGTGTACTTACTAGTATTACCTATAATTTTGGCAAATGATGGAAAATTTTAGGTTGTATTTTGAACAAAGTCGTGTACAAACAATGTAAACATTTCCTAAACGTTTACGTTATATATCCTTATGGCCTATTTATAGTACCAATTATTCTGGCAATTCCTCCAATTCATGGTACGACATAAGACGGCTGTTAAGATTTTTGTTTCTCTTGTCCCACATTCGCAACTTTCTCGAGGAATATTTATCAAAATTTCAGCCATAGTAGTTTGAAATTGTAGCGGCCGCGAATGAGTCTTGTCACACGCAACGGGAGCTCCGAGACGTCAGATGAGAGGAAAAGTTTGACGATTGCTGGAGAAATTGCCATGCACGCAGACAAGGGAAGCCCGCGGATGGTCTTTCAACGTGTAGGCAGACTTGGGGCGCCGGACTGATCGTCGTCTTGACGCGTCGGTGATACTGGAGTCGTGCCTCCCAAAACTTGAAGCCCTTATTCGACTCGACGGACTTGAGCGTGCAATTGAGTGTTGATTGTTCTATTTCAATAACGATATAAATAATTTCTTCAGTGCTCGTAAGATCCATTACAAAGTGAAGCTTGTGCATCTGCAGCACACATAGCGTACCTATTCAGTATATGTAATATTAACGAATATTTCTGGAAGAATGGTGGCTGTCTATTTTTTGAGCAGTATTACAGCTTCAGCTCAGAGAGACGCTGTACACTGTCTGGATGTCAATTTCTTCGACGCGATTAGTTAAATATATGGTGGTATTTAGTGTGTAATCTTTTGATTCACCTTTCCTTTGACGGCCACGTTCATGTTGACATTACTTACAGAAATAAGGATGATATACTTAGACCCATTTTCATTTCAGGACTGAATGATCTCAATATTCTTTGGAGTTGCAAGTGAATAAGTGATTAAAATTTCATATTAGTAGCCCTATACTGATGAACCAAGACATTAAGACCACGTACTTGATAGCGTGTTGGCCAACTTTTGGATCGCAATACTGCTGCAGCGATTTTGTGTGTCATAGATTCGACAAGTCATTGGTAACTATCTGAAGGAATCTGGCACTAGATGTCTACGTACAGGTCACGCAATTCCCGTATGTTACGGGCAGCTGGTTAGTGAACGCGGAGCTGGGACCGATAGCGTCCCAATTCAGATTACGCATTTGGCGGCCAAGACAGAAAAGTAAGTTCACGATCATGTTTCTCAAATAACTGTAACACTATTTTGACCTTGTGACACGGACAGTCATTCTGCAGGAAGATGGCATCGCATTAGGAGAAGACATCAAGCACGGAAGGATGCAGGTGGTCCTCATTAATGGTCACGTTGTCCAGAGCTGCTCGTACCTGGCGCAGTTTGTGTGTCGAGCAACCTACCACCGGGATAACGGCCTGTCCGGAGAGGACCACCGACCAGTTAAATTAAGAAACTTGATTCTTCCGACCAGGCGATACTATTTCATGGATACACTATTCATTTTTTATGATTCTGTGTTCATTGCAGTCGTAATTGACTATACTGTTGGATCAACATGGGAACAAATGGGAACGTCTGCTGGCAAGCCTCGTGTTCAATAGTGTTCACTGAAAAGTATGCTCTGAAACATTTACCGCTGCACCGGTATTGCACTCTGTCGACAGGTAAGCCACTGACCGCCACCTATTCTGCTTTACAGAGACGGCAAGTCTTCGAGTTTTACGTTCTGTGACGAGGCGCGGACGTCAACACATTGTCGCCTACTCTTAGTTTCACCGTCCTTCAGCCGCCTTCTAACAATGCTCACGACAGTAGCACGCAAACGGACGACCAGTTTCGAAAATGCAAGTTCACAGGCACCGAACCATAACGATCTGCCCTTTGTCAGGGTGGGATATGTCAGTAGATTTCCCCACATGTGACCCGTTTCATCGCTAGTTTAATTCCCCAATCGCCTCTGCTCTGCTTATATTCTTTACTTACTGTATGTTATACACACAACGTTCTCCGGCGTAATTCAGTCTGGTCATAATTTTTTATCGCATCAGTGTGTTCCTTTGCTGCGGTACGTTTCAGAACATATTCTTGTGCAGGTGGCCGTTGCATACACAGCACCTGAAGTTGCACGGAGTTCCCTGGCACCACCACCACGGACCAGTCACCGTACACCAGCCATGCAAATTTCCGTCGTTTCCCTAAACAGTCTAACACAAAGCTGAGGCAGTTCCACTGGGAATTTCTCAGCAGAATACTTTGTTCAATGTGAGCTTGTGCTTCGACTTTAGCTATTTCGTCGTCATCTCATCGATTAACTGTGATATTCTTGCCCATTTTTCGAAAACCACAGACATCGATGTATCTCACTCCCTACCTTTCAGTGGATGAAATGCTATTATAACATCATATGTAGATATACACATGAATATGATTGCTACCTTGAAATCGAGCAACAGTGGTGGATGAAACATGACTTCCACGACTTCTTTTAACAGTGTACACAGTTTTCCACTCAGAACTACCGTAAAAGCGAAATGTTGTTATCACGTGGTAGAAAAGTAATCAGTGAGGCCGTGCAATTTCAGTTCTTACGATTAAAGTAGAAAAGGATCGTTCTTAGATGTATCACATTCATGGTATTGTGCAGCAACTGGACGTTGACCTCTTCACAGTAATAATTTTTACAGTCAGTAACACTGAAGCACGGATATGTAGTTACTTATTTTATTTTCATCGAAAACACAGAAACTGGATATTGAAGATTAATTACCAGCAAACATAATATGTCACTAATGATCCAGATGAGTTTTACATAGTGGGAAAGAAAATTAAGAAGGTTCATACTTTTTGTTATTTGGGATCCATTTTAGAGATGGAGGGAAAATCAGGCATAGAAAGTAATAAAAGAATTAGCAGTGGAAGAAAAGTCATTCGGATGTTCAGCTCAATCTTATGGAGCAGAAATGTAATAAACCTATCCAGAGAAAGCATATATAAATCTATACTAGACAGCATAGTTGTGTATGGAGTGGAGACTTGGACTAATAATCTGAAACAAATTTAAAAAAAAAAAACTACAATCAGTATAAAAGGACTTCTGGAGAAGATCAGCAAGAATTTTTAGAAAAGAGAAAGTAAGAATCGACGAAATAATAAAGAGAATGGAAATACGAGAAAGAATATATGGCGTGATGGATATAAGGAAATTACAATGGTACGGGCATGTTAAAAGGATGGAGGAAGCCAGAATTCCGAAAATTATCCTGGAATGGGAACCGGAGGGAAAGAAGAGAAGAGAAAGCCCTATCACCACCTGGCTCCAAAATGTACGACTAACAATGAGAAGACTTGGCGCAGAGGAAGATGATGTACAAGATCTAAACACCTGGAGGGCCATCCTGAGGAGATAAATTAAGATCTTATGTAACAGATGTAATAGTTTCCGGGTATTTGTTACGTTAAAGAAAAACCTCTGTATGCAGAAAAATGTCAACAAATAAAAGAAAAAAAATATTTTCACTCTGCGTGGCCCATAGATGTGAAGCTATTCTTCTAAAGCAAAAATAGATAGTTTGACAGAAATTTAAAGTCAAGTAATACGATACGGGGAAGGGGGAAAACGTGTGAGGCGATGTGACTAACACACGGCCATTTTATAGCCGCCATCTTGGATGAAACCTGATGTTTTCAATTGAAAAGGATTTAACATTTCGCGTCGCGTATTTTTGATGACCAAATACCTGTGAAATTATGATTTAAAACGTGCAATAGTTAGAAAATAAATTAAAACCTAACAGTTGCAGGCGGAACGGAGTCATTTAAGAAATTCTTGGTAACTGCGGGCCTGGATCTCAAAGTACAATTAATATTTATTCATTCGTCTGAAATTTGGAATGTGCAACTAGTATAGATATTGAATTTGACTTTCGGCAACAAAAGACGGCATTGCAGGTACTTCATTATGTAGGCCGGTCTTCGTCTGTACGAGATACGCACCGTTTCTTCTAGAGGCAACTTGGGAATTGCCTATTAACGGAGGTCTGTGTTAGTGCAACCCCGCAGAGACAAGTCGCCTACGTTTCCCTGGCGTTCACGCCGTAGAATTCATTAACGGACGTGGCCATCGACACCAAGTGTGTAATTTTACTTGGCCGTCTAGCGATCTGAACCGTGTTATCTTCTTACCTCTCTTCACAGCCCGTAATTCTCTCGTCTAGCAAATGTGACTCCCTCATCACATGATGTGGCAAGGTTTATCATCCTCCAGGCCAGAGAGAAATCGAAAGCAGATTCAGCAAGTTGTTCCTCTGAATGAAGGAATTAAGTAAATCGTTGCGGTAGAAAACATTAGGTGCTCGGTTAGGATGCTCAGATGCCGGTGATTAACTCCGCTGATGAACGAGTGGTTGGAGCTGAAGTTTTAACACCTTTCCGGTTTAAGAAACGCACCGGTGCCCTGGAGCTAAGTTAACCAACAACTAATTAATCACTTTTCAAGTCTCAATATTTCTCGATCGATAATTGGACGCGCACGTGCAAAGAAGCATTAGTCATTCTGTTAACAGGACGCTTCTAAACTACGTCGTTTTCATACGCTGTAACCCCAAACCGAAGCAAAAAGACAACCGCCATTATTTACCACGTCACAAATTGACTAAAAGTAAAAAAAGCAGTGTCAGTCGACCGGAAATCGTTATTTATAGGACCACGCCATGTTCAGTTTTTAAGAGGTCCAATCATCTGGCGATTCTAAGCTCATTGAGGACTTAAGCTGGAATATCGTAAACGTCCTACCTGACTATATCGCGAACACAGACGATTCAGGATATCCACTAGCAAAATATCATTGGTAAAGCTAAATCGTTTTCGATTACCTCTGTAAGGGAAAAATCGGAAAGGTTGCACACCACACAACACGCCGTAAGGAATCCCATCATTTACTTGGAATATCAGATATGAAACTAGGGATTCTGGAATAAGTATATAGCAAAAAATAAGTATTTGTGCTGTGTCAGGATTTGAATCTGGATCTCCTGCTTCTTACGAACAGTTGCCTTAGCTATTTATTTTTTTCCTTTTCCTTTTATCAATACACAGCCTCACACGTTTCTTTGCAGCCATTGTTTTCTATGGCTAGTGATTGCCTTCTCGGTCTGATTTCTCTGGCATAGATAAAAATGACATCATCTTGCATCGAGAGACTGAAATGTTCTTCTTCGAAAATGGAAACAAATTTTTTCTAAATGAAAATTTCTTCTCCACAAATATAAATTTTGGTCATTCATCTTGTTGAAATAAAATTTCAGTATGTCGAGACTTTTATTATTAAAAAACTGTCATTCGTAAATAGGAACTTAAATTATCTTTAAAAAACATATAGTGCTGGATTTTCTTCAGAAACTAATTCTTAAATTTGCATTGTCTAGTCATCTCTGGCACTCAGTTATGTTTAATGACATCTGACGAACATGCATTCTCAACTATGATCAAATATCTAAAACAATTGTAATATATTTTTCCGTTTCAGTAGCACATTTTTTACGGTATGACTAGTTTCGATCAAATTCACGTATCTTCAGATATAAAACCAAAGGAAAACTAAGTATGTACTTTCTATTATCTTATAATAAGTAAAAAAGTATTGTAAATAGGTACTGAATTTACCTACGTAGTATATGAACAACCCGTCGCGCTTATATTGCACGGGTGGGCAACCAGCGGACAGAAGGTTGGATTCGCCCAGGCCCGCAGAAGAAATTCCCGTGAGGGAGAACGTGACTCTGCAGAATTTTGCAACGGAAGTTTTTAACATTGCTGTTGTAAAACGTCATACGTAAAAAAATAAAGTTCACAACACGTAAATAAATGTAAACATCTGAAGATGAACTGAACATAAAAAATTAATGTACTGTCGAAGACATATCTGGAGCCGTATTTTGTTGGCGTGGGGTTTCAGGAAAAGAGTGTCGTTCATATCAGTGCGTTACCCCATTCACATTAACGTCACGGGCGATTTAGTTCTCGATTCATGCGCTAAGGGCGTTGCTGTCGCGTCACATGACTACATCGCCCGCGATCTGAAGTACGAGAATCAGATCCACGAGTAACCAAAGGTTGCCCAAACCTGCTATAAAGGAACTACACATAATAATACTGTTGTTTGCAGTTGTGCTCGATGTCTTAAATAGGTGATTGGTGGAGGGAGGGGTGAGGGGGAAAAAGACGGAAGAGGGGGAGTGGAGAAAATGCGGTGCTAGGAGGAGTAGGATAGGGGAGAGCAGGCAGGGAGGAGACTGGGAGGGATGTCATGAGCGTAACGGAATTACGTTCTGTAAAACATTACAGTAACTTGTGTAAAAGAGATAGGCATAAACTGAATTAAGTAACATAAAATTAACGTTAACATATTCAGAGTATAAGACAATGGAAATACACTGAAGAGCCAAAGAAACTGGTACACTGGCCTAATATAGTGTAGGGCCCCCGAGAGTACGTAGAGATGCCGTAACACGATGGGCATGGACTAATGCCCGAAGTAGTGTTGGAGGCAACTGACACCATGAATCATGCTGGGCTATCCATAAATCCGCAAGAGCAAGAGGGGGTTGAGATCTCTTCTGGACAGCACGTTGCAAGACTACCCAGATATGCTCAATAATGTTCATGCCCATGGGAGTTTGGTAGCCATAGGAAGTATTTAAACTCAGGAGAGTGTTCCTGGAGCCTCCCTGTAGCAATTCTGGACGCATGGGATCTCGCATTGTCCTGCTGGAATTGCCGAAGTCCGTCGGAATGCACAATGGACATGAATGGATGCAGGTGATCAGACAGGATACCTACATACGTGTCACCTGTCAAAGTCGTATTTAGACGTATCAGAGGTCTCATATCACTCCAACTGCACACGCCCCCACCAGCTTGAGTAGTCCATTGATGACATGCAGGGACCATGGACTCATGAGGTTTCCTCCATACCCGTACATGTCCACCCGCTCGATACAATTAGAAACGAGACTCGATCGACAAGCAACATGTTTTCAGTCATCAACAGTCCAATGTCTGTGTTGACGGGCCCAGACGAGGCGTAAAGCTTTGTGTCGTGCAGTCATCAAGGGAACACGAGTGGGCCTTCGGCTCCGAAAGCCCATATCGATAATGTTTCGTTAAATGATTCGCACGCGACACTTGTTGATGGCCCAGCACTGAAATCTGCAGCAATTTCCGAAAAGGTTGCACTTTTGCTACGTTGAGTGATTCTCTTCAGCCGTCGTTGGTCCCGTTCTTGCAGGATCTTTTTCCGGCAACAGCGATGTCGTAGATGTGATGTTTTACCGGATTCCTGATATTCACGGTACACTCGTGAAATGATGGTACTGGAAAATTCCCACTTCGTCGCTTCCTCGGAGATGCTGTGTCCCATCTCTCGTGCGCCAACTATAACGCCACATTCAGCCGCAGTAAAATCTTGATAACCTGCCATTGTAGTAGCAGTAACCGATCTGCGCCAGACACTTGTCTTACATGGGCGTTGCCGACCGCAGCGCCGTATTCTGCCTGTTTATTTTTTTTTTTTTTTTACTTTATTGTCATTTTAATGCCTATACAATAAGCAGGCTGGCAGCAGCACACTACGCTGCTCTTCAGCCAAATGAGACATAAGCACAAAAAACAGGAGGAAAACAGAAAAGTCACAAAATGGTGGGCGATAAAATAGGAGACACAGAGAGACAAACACGGAGCCGTTCACACTTGACGATAAACCACACTGCAAACTGTTGAGACGACGCACAGACACTGAAGAAGACGATGGCACTGGTGAACAACGGAGCGTGACGGGAAACACTGAACACGAAACACGACGGCACACACAAGACACTGATGGCGGCGATCTCCGGCGCGCGAAAGTCCACGTAGCGTGTGCGAGTCCGTCTGCCTGTTTACATACCTCTGTACTTAAATATGGATGCTTGTAACAGTTTCTTTGGCGCTTCAGTGGATAATGTAATAGTTATAAAACAGTACAATTAAAAATGTGGACGTGTGTGAAATAAACAAAATTAAAATAAATGTCTTAAGACATAGGGCGTCTATAATTAAGGTTCCAGGTTCAAAACGCTGTAGAAAATGAACCAATGCTAAGAATGTCGTCAAATTTGAACAGCATATTATTGATGCAGGGGGAAATGACACATCTAACAGTAGATGGCGCTGCAAGCGTCTTAATGTAAATGGGGTCGGCTACAAATGACAGATGAATCACAATTTGACGGCTATGGTTTGAGTTGCGTACTACATCGTTCACGCTATTCAATGTGCATGACTGCACAATTTCGGTATCCAACAGTTGTGATACTGTTAGTTAGGTAAGCCCAACCGCAGTGGTCGTACCACATCGGAAGGAAAAGTCAGTTTTAAATTTTCCTGAGGACAAAAACCACATAAAAAGAAAAATTACGTCGATTTTTAATTGTCCTAGGTCCAAAAAGGCATAAATAGCAAAATGATGTGGGATTCTATTTTTCATGAGACAGAAGCAAGACATGTTCAGTATGCTGTCCACCACTTTTTGTCACAAGTTGAAATCGAGAAACAGCATGTTCTACAACAGGTCGGAATGTTTCGGGCTGTTACGTTCAGAAGACGTTGTGGAATGCTTGCCTTCAATTCAGCAGTGGACACAGCAGCTTGCAGATAAATTCACAGACACAGGTGACACGGATTAAGATCTGGTAATCTGGACGGCTAAGCTGTAGGGAAATTACGGATGATAATTCTACCAGTTCCGAATTGCCTCTACATTAGCCCCTTCACTGATTGAGCAATGTGCGGTGAAGCGCAGTCTTGCACAGTAAAGATGCTGCCAAACTTCTACGCTGTTGTAAGGTTGGAATGATGTTGGTGCGCAAAACACTCCCACAGCGTTTACCAGTGGCGGTACAGGTAAAAGGATCCGTAGGAATCATCTCCCCGAGAAACTAGGGCCCTACGATAAACCATTCCGTCAACTCGCATCACGCAGTATCGTCTGCAGAATAAAGTGGTACCGGTTGATGTGCGAGCGGATTTTACGTTGCCCATATTCTGCACCTCTGCGTGTTGACACGTCCTTGGAGATATAAATGGGCTTCGGGTGTCCACAGAATGATCCATGACCATTTATTGTCCACTTCCATGAGAGCCAGAAATCCCAGAGTGAACGTTTGTTTTGCTGGCAGGTCAGCAGGAAGGAACTCCTGAAAGTGGATGATTTTATACGGATAGCAATGCAAGATATTTCGTAGGATTTTTTGCACCGTGCTCAAACATGTCCAATGTTCAAACAATTCCCCGTGCATTGCATGTTTGCACACAATTCCTCGACTTCACCTGCAATGCTGTGGCCACATCTTCGACAGACGTTGGATCAACTGATTTCCTACCCCTGCCAAATTTCACTTCAAAAGAACCTGTATTTTCGATTTTGCAATAATTTTCTCCAGACTCTTATCAGACATCTGACCGATGCCTGTCCTCATAAACTTCAGTGTCCTCAACTTTTGCGGGGCTACTGGCGCAAGTCAACGTTTTTGTAGAAGAGCTTTACCAGCAGCACGCGATCCTTCATGGACACGAGCATGTTGAGCGTCTCGGACGCAAACTGAGTAATAACGTGTCTTTTGGTGGGTACATTCTGACGCTTAAAGTGCGGTCTATTAGTCAAATTTTCGTGCTTGAATGCCATGAAAAACATAGCATTTTGCCCTGGGTCAGTAACATGGTGTTCAAATTTGACGCATGATGAGCTGTGGTTTTCTTTCTACAGCGTTTTGAAACGAACTTTTAATTATTGATACCTTGTATTACATATGTGAAAAATTGGAAGCGTAAAACTATAAAAAGTATAAAGCATGTATACCGTTTTTACGTGTTCCTGTTCCCCTATTGTCGTGCTACCTATGATTCTGCGTTGTTGTTACCTATCTGTTTTCTGTAGCAACTTTGTCACTGATGGAGCTGGGTACCCGTGGTACTGGATCTTGTTTAGACTAACGATATCTTTGTTCTTGTCTTGCTGACTTAGTGGCAGTTAAATAACTTACTAATCATAGAGCGAAATTATGCCATATTGAGTCTAACGCCGTGCCACGGCTGCAAAACTAGGTTTACTGTACACGGTAAAACGGTGTTTGTCCACCTGTCTTGTAACCGTAGTATCGAAATAAGTAATAAATATTTATTTCCTTACTGAAATGTGAACCTAATCTGTGGGTGAATAACACTCATTCTTTGCGCTATCTCATTAACGTCACTTTGATCACCTTTAACTAACAAAATTGCATCATCTAAAAAAAAAAAAAAAGGTTCAAACGGCTCTGAGCACTATGGGACTTAACATCTGAGGTCATCAGTCCCCTAGAACTTAGAACTACTTAAACCTAAGTAACCTAAGGACCTCACACACATCAATGCCCGAGGCAGGATTCGAACCTGCGACCGTAGCGGTCGCACGGTTCCAGACTGAAGCGCCTAGAACTGCTCGGCCTCACCGGCCGGCTCCAAGGACACAGCTGTCACTAAGTTTCTTTTTGGGGGAAACCAGAGCATCTCAGATATTCATAGGCACTTTTACAACAACTGTGGAGACTTCGCTGTGAAAAAAAGCACGGTGAGTCGTTCGATAATGCGTCTGTCGTCATTGCAACAAGATCGCGCAAACCTGTCCGATCTCAAATGCGTCGGCCGGTCGCGCTCATTTCTGACTCCTGCAATGTTGGAACGTGCAGACACTCCTATTCGAGATGATCGATAGATCGCAATCAAACACCTGGCTGCTCAAATATACGTCTGTTGGTAGTGCTGACACACTCGACCACCAGTTCGGGTACTCAAAGATGTGTGCACGTTGGGTTCCTCGCAACGAAGGACCATCTGCGCGGAACTGCTAGCGTGTTACGAGTCTAGCGTGCCATGTTTGTCGGACACCGTCACAGGCGATGAAAAATGGGTTTGTCACTGGAAACAAAACGTCAGTCCATGCGGTGGCGCTATACCACCTCTCTACATCTACGTCTACATATACATCTACATCCATACTCCACAAGCCAACTGACGGTGTGTGGCGGAGGATACCTTGAGTACCTTTATCGGTTCTCCCTTCTATTCCAGTCTCGTATTGTTCGTAGCAAGAAGGATTGTCGGTATACCTCTGTGTGGGCTCTAATCTCTCTGATTTTATCCCCATGGTCTCTTCGCGGGATATACGTAGGAGGGAGCAATATACTGCTTGACTCCTCAGTGAAGGTATGTTCTCGAAACTTCAACAAAAGCCCGTAACGAGCTGCTGAGCGTCTCTCCTGCAGAGTCTTCCACTGGAGTTTATCTGTCATCTCCGTAACGCTTTCGCGATTACTAAATGATCCTGTAACGAAGCGCGCTGCTCTCCGTTGGAGCTTCTCTATCTCTTCTATCAACCCTATCGGGTACGAATCCCACACTGGTGCGCAATATTCAAGCAGTGGGCGAACAAGTGTACTGTAACCTACTTCCTTTGTTTTCGTATTGCATTTCCTTAGGGTTCTTCCAATGAATCGCAGTCTCGCATCTACTTTACCGACGATCAACTTTATATGATCATTCCATTTTAAATCACTTCTAATGCGTACTCCCAGATAATTTACGGAATTAACTGCTTCCAGTTGCTGACCTGCTATATTGTAGCTAAATGATAAGGGATCTTTTTCTATGTATTCGCAAGCACATTATACTTGTCTACATTGAGATTCAATTGCCATTCCCTGCACCATGCGTCAATTCGTTGCAGATCCTCCTGCATTTCAGTACAATAATCCATTGTTACAACCTCTCGATATACCACAGCATCATCCGCAAAAAGCCTCAGTGAACTTCCGATGTCATCCACAAGGTCATTTATGTATATTGTAAATAGCGACGGTCCTACGACACTCCCCTGCGGCACACCTGAAATCTCTCTTACTTCGGAAGACTTCTCTCCATTGAGAATGACATGCTGTGTTCTGTTACCTAGGAACTCTTCAATCCAATCACACAATTGGTCTGATAGTACATATGCTCTTACTTTGCTCATTAAACGACTGTGGGGAACTGTATCGAACGCCTTGCGGAAGTCAAGAAACACGGCATCTACCTGTGAACCCGTGTCTATGGCCCTCTGAGCCTCGTGGACGAATAGCGCGAGCTGGGTTTCACATGACCGTCTTTTTGGAAACCCATGCTGATTCCTACAGAGTAGATTTCTAGTCTCCAGAAAAGTCATTATACTCTAACACAATACGTGTTCCAAAATTCTACAACTGATCGACGTTAGAGATATAGGTCTATAGTTCTGCACATCTGTTTGGCGTCCCATCTTGAAAACGGGGATGACCTGTGCCCTTTACCAATCCTTTGGAATGCTACGCTTTTCTAGAGACCTACGGTACACCGTTGCAAGAAGGAGGGCAAATTCCTTCGCGTACTCTGTGTAAAATCGAACTGATATCCCATCAGGTCCAGCGGACTTTCCTCTTTTGAGCGATTTTAATTGTTTCTCTATCCCTTTGTCGTCTGTTTCGATATCTACCATTTTGTTAAGGCTTTCGTGGCCACTTGTTGACAAACTGCCTATTGGCTTCTGTCTCGGGTTCTTCGGCCGACGTTCATCTAATGATTTTTCTGACGTTTCGCCAGCACGAGTGGCTGGCATTGTCAAAGCTTCACCCTCCATTGCCAGTTCACCACCGGCAATGGAGGGTAAAGCTTTGACAATGCCAGCCACTCGTGCTGGCGAAACGTCAGAAAAATCATTAGATGAACGTCGGCCGAAGAACCCGAGACAGAAGCCAATAGGCAGTTTATCTACCATTTTGTCACCTGTGCGACAATCTAGAGAAGGCACTACAGTGCAGTGCAGTGCAGTCTTCCGTAGAAAAGTTCAAAGCTGCACCCTCAGCCGTTCAAGTAACGGCAACGGTCATCTGGGGCTCTCAAGGAGTTATTTTGCTTGATGTCCTGCCTCATGGTGCTACGATTAACCTTGAAACGTATTTTGCTACTCTCAGAATATTGATGAAACGACTTCAACGTCTTCGTCGCCACAAAAATGCAAACGAACTTCCTCTCTATGATAATGCAAGGCGTCACACAACTCTGATCATGCTGGAAGCAGTACGTGGATGATGGGGAGGTTACTGACGCAGAAAGTCGTGGCTCCGAGGTCGACAAGTAGCTTGAGACCATGCGAGCATACAGGCCCTCTCAGTAACGTGGCGTAAGGCCATCGCATTGAACAAAGATTTGGTTGAAAAATAGGGTTTTGCAGTCAAACGAGTGAGGAATAACACGGTGTGCTGGAATCCTGAATAAAAGCAACCAGCTTTCTGAAGAAAAAAAATGTGTTGCATTGTTTATTGTGACTCAGAATTTTTCCCGGCTACTGCAGAGTTGGTCATGAACAATTTGTACTCCAAATGATTAAAAAACATCTGTGGCATAATGTGCAATGCAAAAAAATTGCAACTGAGACAGAAAAATAAACAGTATACATTTTTAAAGATATTGACACAATTCCTGAATTCTCTCGCGATGAATATGTCGGATATAATGAGTGTGACAAAATCATTGTTTAGCCAATTTGAAACCACGTTTTGTGCCTTACATGCTCTTAACTACTGATGTACTTCCATGGTATGAACCGACAGCCATTTAAATGTTGCTGCTTGTATGTTCCACACTGCATCCCGTCGGCAAATTGTCATCTGAGCAAGCGTCCAGGAATGAACCGATCATTTCATCTCTTTCTGTTTTCCGCAAGGAATGATCACAGCATCATTAAGGGAACAGATGTGACGAAGGACTAAGGCTTACCTTGACAAAACGGCGCCAGCTCGGTTCTGGGTGGGAGGCGGGGGGGGGGGGGCGGTTGTCACTGGTTGTTACTGTGACTCTCCTTCCTCCAATATTAAGTGTCATTATCCCCTTATTTAACATCCAAACAGATGAATGTGGTTTCAGTAGCAATTATTTCAATGGTGATAGTAATTATACACTGACGAAAGTCGTGATATAGCGATATGCACATATAGAGATGGCTGTAGTATCACGTACACAAGGTATAAAATGGGCAGTGCATTGGCGGAGCTGTCATTTATACTCAAGGAATTCATGTGAAAAAGATTCTGACGCGATTATGGCTGCACGATTGCAATTAACAGACTTCGAAAGCCAGTTGGTGTTGGGAGCTAGACGCATGGGACATTTCATTTCGGCATTCTTTAAGGAATTTAATATTCCGAGATCCACAGTGTTAAGAGTGTGAATAGTATACCAAGTTTCAGGCATTACCTTTCATCATGGACAACGCAGTGGCCGAGGGCATTCAGTTAACGACCGAGAGCAGTGGCATTTTCATACAGTTGTCAGTGCCAACAAACAAGCAACACTACGTGAAATAACCATGGAAATAAATGTGGACATACGAGGACCTTATCCGTTACGAAAGTGTGACAAAATTTTGCGTTAATGGGCTAGGGCAGCAGACCACCGACGCGGGTGCCTCTGCTACCAACACGACGTTGCCTTCAGCGCTCTCTTGCGCTCGTGATCGTATCGGCTGGACCCTAGACCCTGGAAAACCATGACGTGGTCAGGTAAGTCCCGATTTCAGTTGGTAGGAGAAGGTGGTAGGGTTCTCGAGTGTGGCGCAGACCCCGCGAAGCCATGGATCCAAGTTGTCAATAAGGCACTGTGCAAACTGTTGGTATCTCCATAATGGTGTTGGCTCTGTTTCCCTGGAATGGACTGAGTTCTCTGGTCCTACTGAACTGATCATTGCCTATAAATGGTTACGTTCGGCTACTTGAAGGTCATTTACATTCATGGAGTTCTTGTTCGCAAACATTGATGTCACTGGGCGACAGTTGTTCGCGATTGCTTTGAAGAACGTTCTGGGCCATTGAATGAATGGTTGGGCTACCCAGATAGCCCGACATGAATGCCAGCGAACATGTTTGAAACATAACAGAGAGGTAAGTTTGCGCACAAAAAAAACCTTGCACCCGCAACACTTTTGCAGTTATAGACGGCTATATAGGCAGTACCGTTCAATATTTCTGCAGGGGACTTTCAATGAGTTGATGAGACCATGCCACTTGAGTTGCTGCGCTACGCTGGGCAAAAGGAGGACCGGCCCGATATGAGGTGTCCCACGACTTTAATCATCTCAGTGAATACTATTTAGTAATAATGAAATATATATAATATCTCAGTTGTTTATTACATCACTTAAACATAACTTCCTAGAAATTGCCGTTTACAGAAATACGGCATTTGAAAAGCATTTTTCCGAAATGGTTAGTGGTACATTTGTCATGCAGTTGATTTAAGAACTGAAATAGCAACAAAATTTCACTATTTTGACATGTGATATATGACAAAAGAAATCGTAGTGTACGCTCACCATTATCAGTATTTTACTTAGTACTAAGATTGTGAACACAGGTCTACCGACTACTACTATGAGAGAGCGTAAGAGAGCGGAATCCTCATTCTTTCCGTCTTTTTTGCCGCCGTTCTTGCAGTCAGTCCTTCAAGTTTTTCTTCTTTGTTAGTTATGGGTCTTCTCATTTCTTTCTTTCCTTACTCAGCTGCCTGTGATTTGAAGGTTATGCTTGTGGACTTACGGACTGTGACGGATTTGTTGTTGGCGGCAGGTATGGTCAACCTGTTAATGGGTGCCTTTTCCCGGCATGAATGTTTTCTGCAGGCAGTCAGACGGCAAGCCCATCTCCGTGGGCAAGCAACTGAAAAATATTGTTTGTTAAACGTAGCTCGTAATTTCTGAAACTGCTTGCCATTTCAGAGACACTTTTTTTGTGCTACTTTATTGTCTGCAAGTTAACTGACAAATTTAGAGTTTGGTATACATAGAAACTTAAACGCCTTTACCGAAACAGCTTTTGGGGTGGGGGCTCATGGCCCCCCTGACACTGCTCCCCACATGAATCCGCAGCTGTCGGGACATACGCCAATTAGATTAAATTCACTCAAATTGAATGACAGAATTCAGTGGGGATAAAATCAGTGAAAGACGATCATATGAGAAGTTGGTAGTTGTATCCGTTAAAGCGAGAAGCAGCTGTTCTCGGTCCTAGTCCTGAACTGGCGCACATTTTCATTTGCGGCGACATGTTCATTATATTACAGGTTCAGCATTCCTGAACGAACTTTATCGATAGCATTTCATGTCACTGCATTTCATGTCAATGCATTTCAGTAATTTCATCCCCATAGAATTCATTTTTTTCACTGTAGTGCATTTGTTTTTGGAGTTCATAATTCTTCTACCCGGGATACAATCTAAGAGACGGGTCGAATACCCACATAGTTCAAGAAGAATGTAATAATTTCAGTTCCATTTAAGGCAGGTGCCGACAAGTGTGAATATCACTGAATCATCAGTTTAATAAGATATGGTCAAAAAGAACTAAGACGAATTTTTTACAGAAGAATAGAAAAATTGGTAGACGCTGATAGCGAGGAAAATCAGTTTGGAAATAAAAACTTACAATATAGCATAAACAGAGTTATAGAAAGCGTTTGACATTGTTAACTACAAAAAAGAGTAAAAGGGAAACTACGCAATCGGGCCCTGAAGACCACGCGATGTCGACCGGCTGCCGTGTAACATTGTGACATACGGCTTCATGTGTATCCGTTATGGAGGGGCATGTGGTCAGCACACCACATTCCCGGTCGTTGTCGACATTTAGACTGTATAACCTGCTACCTCCAAGTCAGATAGCTTCTCAGCTGGCATCACAAGACTAAATGCACCCCGGTCCAGTCCTCCTACCAAGGAAAAATGCGTGTCAATATCAGAAATCGAATCTGGTTACCTCACGTGGCAGCCATGTACACTAAGCACTCATGACTAAAATGTAAATTTTAAAAATTGTGAAGCCTAGGGGAATAAAATAGAGGAATCGAGAGGTTGTACTTTCAGTCTGGTTTCTGTGCAAATTGTGGATAGGACATTAAGGATATGTCAGGGAGTCAGTTGAAGAGACAGGGAGTGAGACGGGGTTCTAGCCTATCCCAGATGATATTCAGTCTGTACATACAGCAATCACTAAGACAAATCACGGAGAAATTTGGAAAGGAAATTATAGTTCGGTGAGAAGGAATAAAATCTTTGATATCTGTCGATGCCGTTGTAATTCTGTCAGAGATGACAAAGGATTTGAAACAGCAGTTGAACAGGAAGGGTAGTGTCTTGAATAGAGTTTAGAGGATCAACATGAACAAAAGTAAAACAAGGATAACGGAGCGCAGTGGAATTAAAACAGGCTGTGCTGAGGGAATTAGACGGGGAAACGAGATACTGAAAGTAGTAGATGAGTTTGATAGCAAAATGTCAGTCGATAGTCGAAATAGAGAGGAAAGAAAATGCAAAGCATTTATATATATGAACAACCAATATAAATTTAAGAGTTAGGAACGCTTTTCTGAAAGTATTTGTCTGGCGCGTAACCTTCTAAGGAAGTAGAATGTGGACGATAAACAGTATGGACACTCGGATACCCAGGGGTAGTGAATAGAATTATGGAGAAAGAAATTTGTGGCACCACCTGACTAGAAGAAGGGATGATTTTTTTGAGTCTTATTGACATTAAATAGAAGTATGAATTCTCAAGATTTCTCAGTGCTCTCTGAAAGATACCTCAGAACTTTTATATTATCGACGTTGAATTGTCAAGCATTACTATTAACTTCAAATGTTATTGACGGAGTCGATTTTGTTATGCATAAAATTCCTATGTATATTAACAGCTTTAAATTTTACTACTGTAAAAGTATGTTGTGAATATCACTGACATTAGTTTCGTCTTAATGGAGATTTTCAGTCTGCGTCAAATTTGGTGATAAATCTCTTAGGCGTTGTTATATTGTTCCATTAATAAAGTGACATTTTGTCATCGATAATGATTATTTATGTCCCTGATTCACCAGCAGTTCTTTCATTAGGAACAGGAAATGCCGCTGACAGTACGAGGATAGACAAGCACGCTGGACAGAATGGAGTCTTGGTTGAGGTACTGACAATTACTGGAAGCGAAACAGCAGTTAACTTAGCATGCGTCTTCAGAACATCTCTGCAGAAGGGTAACATACGACCAAGTTGGAACAAGGCAAGTATGATCTTACTCCACAACAAGGGTAATATTAATTACACACGGAAACATTGCCCCATTAGATTACTATTTATAATCTACCAGCTTCACAAATATCCAATCTCCGACGTAGCTCTGCGAATAGAACAAATAGGATTCACACAGTAGATCACACCTGTTGTCTATTAGAAATTATTGGGATTGAGGTTAGAAGAAAAGTTTTCTTGGAAATATCAGTTGCAAAACTTTGTACAGAATAGAAAGATTGCTCTCTTCATTGTAAGAATAATCCCCATATCTCTGACACTGAAACGCGAATGCTTGTGTATTTGGCATACTTTCTCGATTTGTTGTCTCCCGTGGAATCATATTTTCGGGCAGCTTCGTCCACGCGTCAGGAACATTATTACAGAGAAACACCTCAGCTTGACCCCAAATTAAAAAAAAATAAAAGTACCTTACTAGATGATAGTAGGCAGTTATGACCTTCTGAGTGTCCAGCTTTTAAACTTCGCGTGCGGCCCACCGCAGCCACTTAGTGGTCGAGCACGAAGTAGTGTGCAGCGAGGAGTGAACTAGAAACCTCCTATTCGCTTTATGCTAAAGGCGAAGAAAGAGTAGGGGAAGGTGTACACATCTACTCAACGTGTTTTGAAATCGTGTTCTAGAACGTATGTTATTGTACGCTGAAAATAGGTAGGTAATAACAGTACATAGTATGTCAACCTCGCACACATATATGTACAATATGATTTTGTGATGTACTGACAGTAGCAGAGCCAGGATGGGGGAGGTGTAGGCACATTTATTTGGTCCAAGCCTAGTTGACACAAATTTATTATTAAACAATAATTTGTTATACATCCAGGTTAATACAATTAACAGTTTAAAAGGAAATTTTAGCAATAAAAAATTTTTTTAAACATTCTCTAGAAGAACATGCAGCCCCACTCTGAAATATTACATAAAGGTACTGTTAGTAAAGGGTATATTATATCGTACAATAGTGCAACATGTACAAATATTAACAATTACACCAGAAGAATATTGAACTTGTTATTTGTACTACATGTAAATCAAACCTTAAAAAAGTGGTTCAAATGGCTCTGAGCACTATGGGAGTTAACATCTGAGGTCATCAGTCCCCTAGAACTTAGAACTACTTAAACCTAACTAACCTAAGGACATCACACACGTCCATGCCCGAGGCAGGATTCGAACCTGCGACCGTAGCAGTCGCACGGTTCCGGACTGAAGCGCCTAGAACCGTCAAACCTTAAAAAAATCCAATTTGGCAAGAGTGCAACAAATTCCCTACTGCCTGCTTAAAAAAATGTGGCAATGTTAATTTTTATTTTTACCTCCCAATTTCACTTAAGCTTACGTAAACCCTACACAAATGTCACTTATTTTTCTCCTATGTGACATCAGTTCACCTTTCGTGACAAATACACAAATTTCTAAATTATTTTATATTAGTTAAGTAAGCTAAAAGACAGAAATAACATTAACTGCTGGTGACATGAGCAAACACTGTCAAGTTTTTAATTTGACGACGGTTGTGTTATCTAGCAAATTTTCATTAAAATACTCGCCCCACGTGTTCCAAAATCAATTAAGTCAGTCTCGAGAAGAAACACAACTTTATACACAATTATGGCAATGTCAAGAAATAGATGGGTTTATTCCAAGCAATATTAGTATAATTAAGAAATTTGCAATTTAAACGCACCAATTTTAACAAAGTCTAATGTAATAATAATTTGGACAGAACTTTCATAAAATGATCGATGATAGTGGATACCGTGCCATACACTATGAAACAAATTAAGAATTATTCACAGTAGACACCTGGTACATGAAGATATTCTCTGAAGTATTTCAAATCACAAAATGTTGGCTACAAGTACCAATCACATAATAAAGTAATGATCATTAAATATAATAAAAGTATATGAAAATTTCGGCCTTAGCCAGATGACGAGAACCACACCAATGCAGTTTCCTGTTACACTCGAGTGCTAGGCCCAACAAACAACAGCTGGTCATGAAGAACCACGCTAAGCACGCGAGCATTCCGTCCTCCCCACATGCTCACAAACAGCCATACTCATCGCAGTCCTTAGTCGGCAGGCACCAGTTGACTCCCCCGCCGCTTCCGTCCTGTCCATCCCGACAGAGCCGTCCTCCAAAACTGTTGCTTCGCGCACCAGCGCCAACAGCGCTCAGCGATCACACCCCCTATCGCTGCGGCGAAAACAAGTGAATGATCTCGCGGGTAAATCAAATGAGCTGAGCCGTGACACGGCTCAGATTTTAACAGTATTTTCGTATTGATATTCTACTACTACCTAAACGCCTCAAAATCAGAAGGAATAATACTAAGTAACTGAAGATTTATTATGAAATAAAGTCAATGATTTGCGATTTACCATTAAATCATGCTAATCACGCTAGAGAACAGCACTTCTCAAGAAAATGTACCTCACTTTAATAGTGTCAGCTTTAATATCCACAGCCGGCCAGTATGGCCGGTCGGTTCTAAGCGCTTCAGTTTGGAATCGCGTGACCGCTACGGTCGCAGGTTCGAATCCTGGCTCGGGCATGGATGTGTGTGGTGTCCTTAGGTTAGTTAGGTTTAAGTAGTTCTAAGTTCTAGGGGACTGATGACCACAGCAGTTGAGTCCCATAGTGCTCAGAGCCATTTGAACCATTAATATCCACATAAAGTACCACACAACAGCAATTTTCATAATTAAATAACGCTAAGCTACTTCTTTCATGACACTCTCAATCGCTTCATTCATTTGCACTGCTTCTGTGAATCGCAACATAAAATTGATAGAAGCAGAGAGTTCTGCGGTAGCTGCTACAGTTTAGGAACCGCCAACTCAATGAAGAAAGGAGGAGTTCTTCGTAGTGGTTGGGAACTTCTCTCTGTAATATGTTCTTTGTTCAAATACTCTCTAACATTCTTTTGCGTTTCATTAATTCTTTATTTTTTGCGTATAAATTTACTAATCACCATTCTGTAAACTGTATACTGGCTCGTTACATGACCCAGCAGCCTCGGCTCGGGTGATCCCACAGATACACACAAATAAATAAATAAATTGCTGAAACGGCGAATATGAAATACCTCTTTGTATAGCCATTTTGATTGTCCAGTCAGTCACACAGTAAACATAAAGAAAGCTCAGAAGTAACAGAAAGTGGTACTGCGTTCCTAGTTAAAGACTGAGACGTGCTACAGTATCTAGTTTCCGACCGTGTGGAAAAGTGTGAAGAAGTTAAACATCCCAAAAAGGTAAACGATGTTCAGTAATTTGACTGAGAATGGACGCGTGATGTCGGCAAAGAGGCTATACAGACAGCTAAAGACTGTATGTATCTAGCTCAGTTACTGAACAACAGAGGCGATATTAAATCCGAGATCTTTGGCCTGATGAAACTAGGAAGGAGAGAGGCCGGAAGAAATTTGATTAGTCAGAAATGCCAGTGGATTCTAAAAGAAGATATTTTGAGCTATGAGTTCCTCGAGTGTTAACTTACACCTACCGAAAATGGACATAAGCGAATTTTCAATTTGGAGGTTGATGATTGCATTGATAGGATTATGGATAGGTCGAGGCTTAACTCGAAGAGATCGCAAAGGAGCTGACGATATTCGTCTAGTTACCAATTTCAAGTATTTAATATGACGTATTAAGGCACTGAAGTGGAATTATGGAGTGTATGTTGCAAGACGAAATGAAGGAAGATGGACCGAAGAAGTCCTCGGGTGTTGTCCAGGAGGGAGGAATGCAATCAAACGGCTGGGATGAGGACATCACAAGAGTCGCTGTCTGCAACTGATAGAAAGCTTTCGGAGACGCGTCAACATTCAAAACATTAATGCTCCATTTGAAGAGGCTATAACTTACTAGGGACGGAAATACCTGCAGGCTATACGAATTTTCTAAAATGACGTACTGCTGGTATGATAATACCAACTGATCTTCGCGAATGTAAAGGCTTGTGAAGCACAAAAAATGTAGTAGGTTTTCAGTTTTTTTGAGAAGTTGTAAAGTCATATGAAATACTACATTTGTAACCCCAAGATTTTAAGTTCCACTGGTAGTTGTTCATTCATGTGCTATGGTACTATGGAAAAGGGAATTGTCACACAGGTCATCCAAGCATCTTTACAATGTACCCGGTTAAACTTCTGAACACTACCGT